>NC_090924.1:337323857-338058271 GCF_040938575.1 Ambystoma mexicanum | reverse complement strand
ATTCATCGAGCCCTGATCATTAGGGAGGTTTTTCAGCCACCGGCTTTTTCCTCTCGCTGGCGCTTTCGGGAGGGGGTCCTTTGTCCGCTCTTTCCATCAGGGTGGCAGAGTGTGGCTTCCACCCGAGGGAGGCCATACCTCTTCAGAAAAAATGAAATACAGAGAGTGAAGAAAGAAGGGTCGAACACAGGAATCTACCTCCGAAGACACAGGTGAGGAGGAGGGGGATCTGGATTTGAGTGATAACCAAGAAAAGGGCTCAAGAAATCTAAGGTCCAAGAAAAAAGCCAACAACACCTCGTAGTCAATTTATCCTCCAAACCACTCTCCAATAATCAACTTGAAGTACTGAACTTGGGTCTCTCATTCACTCCCACACAAAATGCCATACATCTGGAAGAGCGCATAAATCTACATAGACTCATGAGAAAAATGAGACTCAAAGTCTTCTTTGACATACAACCACCTTTAGACAACTCCTCAGTGACAGAATTCTTAGAAATCAAACCCAAAAGTACATTTGACCCACCAATTCAGAACACCACCCTAAAAAGTGTTGAGACCCAGATGCTAAAACAACTAAAAAACTGGACTACAGCAAAGTAAGACAATATAACATCCGCAAACACCAGAGCAAAATAATTAAAGATCTAGCTGATGACAACACCATAACATTGAAACCCTCAGACAAAGGAGGAGCAATAGTGATCATGGACACTTCTTTCTACAACTCCAATTGCACAATATTATTGGCAGATAGAGACACCTATATCCCCATCAATGAGAACCCTACAAACAGAATATCTTCTATGATTGAGGAAATCTTGGAGAAAGCAACTGACAACGGTTGGATAACTGAAAAAACAAGACAGTTCCTACACAAAACAGATCAGATAATACCAGCCTCCACCAGGCCCCCACTCATGTCTCCCACCACCTCCACCCCCCAGCAGTGCAGGGGCACCCTCCACCAGGCCCCCACCCATGTCTCCCACCACCCCCACCCCCCAGCAGTGCAGGGGCAGCCTCCACCAGGCCCCCACTCATGTCTACCACCACCCCCACCCCCCAGCCACCAGGGGCAGCCTCCACCAGGCCCCCACTCATGTCTCCCGCCACCCCCACCCCCCAGAAGTGCAGGGGCAGCCTCCACCAGGCCCCCACTCATGTCCCCCTGCACCCCCACCCCCCAGCAGTGCAGGGGCACCCTCCACCAGGCCCCCACCCATGTCCCCCACCACCCCTACCCCCCAGCAGTGCAGGGGCAGCCTCCGCCAGGCCCCCAACCATTTCTCCGACCACCCCCACCCCCCAGCAGTGCAGGGGCAGCCTCCACCAGGCCCCCACCCATTTCTCCCACCACCCCCACCCCCCAGCAGTGCAGGGGCAGCCTCCACCAGGCCCCCTCTCATGTCTACCACCACCCTCACCCCCCAGCAGTGCAGGGGCACCCTCCACCAGGCCCCCACCCATATCTCCCACCACCCCCACCCCCAGCAGTGCAGGGGCAGCCTCCACCAGGCCCCCACCCATGTCTCCCACCACCCCCACTCCCCAGCAGTGCAGGGGCAGCCTCCACCAGGCCCCCACTCATGTCTACCACCCCCCCACCCTCCAGCAGTGCAGGGGCAGCCTCCACCAGGCCCCCACCCATGTCTGCCACCACCCCCACCCCCCAGCCACCAGGGGCAGCCTCCACCAGGCCCCCACTCATGTCCCCCTGCACCCCACCCCCCAGCAGTGCAGGGGCACCCTCCACCAGGCCCCCACCCATGTCTCCCACCACCCCCACCCCCCAGCAGTGCAGGGGCAGCCTCCACCAGGCCCCCACCCATGTCTACCACCACCCCCACCCCCCAGCCACCAGGGGCACCCTCCACCAGGCCCCCACCCATGTCTACCACCACCCCCACCCCCCAGCCACCAGGGGGCAGCCTCCACCAGGCCCCCACTCATGTCCCCCTGCACCCCCACCCCCCAGCAATGCAGGGGCACCCTCCACCAGGCCCCCACCCATGTCTCCCACCACCCCCACCCCCCAGCAGTGCAGGGGCAGCCTCCACCAGGCCCCCACCCAAGTTTACCACCACCCCCACCCCCCAGCCACCAGGGGCAGCCTCCACCTGGCCCCCACTCATGTCTCCCACAACCCCCACCCCCCAGCAGTGCAGGGGCAGCCTCCACCAGGCCCCCACCCATGTCTACCACCACCCCCACCCCCCAGCCACCAGGGGCAGCCTCCACCAGGCCCCCACTCATGTCTACCACCACCCCACCGCCCAGCAGTGCAGGGGCAGCCTCCACCAGGCCCCCACCCATGTCTGCCCCCATCCCCCAGCCACCAGGGGCAGCCTCCACCAGGCCCCCACTCATGTCTCCCACCACCCCCACCCCCCAGCAGTGTAGGGGCACCCTCGACCAGGCCCTCACCCATGTCTCCCACCACCCCCACCCCCCAGCAGTGCAGGGGCACCCTCGACCAGCCCCCCACCCATGTCTCCCACCACCCCCACCCCAGCCACCAGGGGCAGCCTCCACCAGGCCCCCACTCATGTCTCCCACCACCCCACTCCCCAGCAGTGCAGGGGCACCCTCCACCAGGCCCCCACCCATGTCTCCCACACCCCCACCCCCCAGCAGTGCAGGGGCAGCCTCCACCAGGCCCCCACGCATGTCTACCACCACCCCCACCCCCCAGCCACCAGGGGCAGCCTCCACCAGGCCCCCACTCATGTCTACCACCACCCCACCGCCCAGCAGTGCAGGGGCAGCCTCCACCAGGCCCCCACCCATGTCTGCCACCACCCCCATCCCCCAGCCACCAGGGGCAGCCTCCACCAGGCCCCCACTCATGTCTCCCACCACCCCCACCCCCCAGCAGTGTAGGGGCACCCTCGACCAGGCCCTCACCCATGTCTCCCACCACCCCCACCCCCCAGCAGTGCAGGGGCACCCTCGACCAGCCCCCCACCCATGTCTCCCACCACCCCCACCCCCAGCCACCAGGGGCAGCCTCCACCAGGCCCCCACTCATGTCTCCCACCACCCCACTCCCCCAGCAGTGCAGGGGCACCCTCCACCAGGCCCCCACCCATGTCTCCCACCACCCCCACCCCCCAGCAGTGCAGGGGCAGCCTCCACCAGGCCCCCACGCATGTCTACCACCACCCCCACCCCCCAGCCACCAGGGGCAGCCTCCACCAGGCCCCCACTCATGTCTCCCACCACCCCCACCCCCCAGCAGTGCAGGGGCAGCCTCCTCCAGGCCCCCACCCATGTCTCCCACCTCCCCCACCCCCAGCAGTGCAGGGGCAGCCTCCACCAGGCCCCCACCCATGTCTACCACCACCCCCACCACCCAGCCACCAGGGGCAGCCTCCACCAGGCCCCCACTCATGTCTCCAACCACCCCCACCCCCCAGCAGTGCAGGGGCACCCTCCACCAGGCCCCCACCCATGTCTACCACCACCCCCACCCCCCAGCAGTGCAGGGGCAGCCTCCACCAGGCCCCCACTCATGTCTACCACCACCCCCAGCCACCAGGGGCAGCCTCCACCAGGCCCCCACTCATGTCTCCCACCACCTCCACCCCCCAGCAGTGCAGGGGCACCCTCCACCAGGCCCCCACCCATGTCTCCCACCACCCCCACCCCCCAGCAGTGCAGGGGCAGCCTCCACCAGGCCCCCACTCATGTCTACCACCACCCCCACCCCCCAGCCACCAGGGGCAGCCTCCACCAGGCCCCCACTCATGTCTCCCGCCACCCCCACCCCCCAGAAGTGCAGGGGCAGCCTCCACCAGGCCCCCACTCATGTCCCCCTGCACCCCCACCCCCCAGCAGTGCAGGGGCACCCTCCACTAGGCCCCCACCCATGTCCCCCACCACCCCTACCCCCCAGCAGTGCAGGGGCAGCCTCCGCCAGGCCCCCACCCATTTCTCCCACCACCCCCACCCCCCAGCAGTGCAGGGGCAGCCTCCACCAGGCCCCCCACCCATTTCTCCCACCACCCCCACCCCCCAGCAGTGCAGGGGCAGCCTCCACCAGGCCCCCTCTCATGTCTACCACCACCCTCACCCCCCAGCAGTGCAGGGGCACCCTCCACCAGGCCCCCACCCATATCTCCCACCACCCCCACCCCCAGCAGTGGCAGGGGCAGCCTCCACCAGGCCCCCACCCATGTCTCCCACCACCCCCCACTCCCCAGCAGTGCAGGGGCAGCCTCCACCAGGCCCCCACACATGTCTACCACCCCCCCACCCTCCAGCAGTGCAGGGGCAGCCTCCACCAGGCCCCCACCCATGTCTGCCACCACCCCCAGCCACCAGGGGCAGCCTCCACCAGGCCCCCACTCATGTCCCCCTGCACCCCCACCCCCCAGCAGTGCAGGGGCACCCTCCACCAGGCCCCCACCCATGTCTCCCACCACCCCCACCCCCCAGCAGTGCAGGGGCAGCCTCCACCAGGCCCCCACCCATGTCTACCACCACCCCCACCCCCCAGCCACCAGGGGCACCCTCCACCAGGCCCCCACCCATGTCTACCACCACCCCCACCCCCCAGCCACCAGGGCAGCCTCCACCAGGCCCCCACTCATATCCCCCTGCACCCCCACCCCCCAGCATGGCAGGGGCACCCTCCACCAGGCCCCCACCCATGTCTCCCACCACCCCACCCCCCAGCAGTGCAGGGGCAGCCTCCACCAGGCCCCCACCCATGTTTACCACCACCCCCACCCCCCAGCCACCAGGGGCAGCCTCCACCTAGCCCCCACTCATGTCTCCCACAACCCCCACCCCCCAGCAGTGCAGGGGCAGCCTCCACCAGGCCCCACCCATGTCTACCACCACCCCCACCCCCCAGCCACCAGGGGGCAGCCTCCACCAGGCCCCCACTCATGTCTACCACCACCCCACCGCCCAGCAGTGCAGGGGCAGCCTCCACCAGGCCCCCACCCATGTCTGCCACCACCCCCATCCCCCAGCCACCAGGGGCAGCCTCCACCAGGCCCCCACTCATGTCTCCCACCACCCCCACCCCCCAGCAGTGTAGGGGCACCCTCGACCAGGCCCTCACCCATTGTCTCCCACCACCCCCACCCCCCAGCAGTGCAGGGGCACCCTCGACCAGCCCCCCACCCATGTCTCCCACCACCCCCACCCCCAGCCACCAGGGGCAGCCTCCACCAGGCCCCCACTCATGTCTCCCACCACCCCACTCCCCAGCAGTGCAGGGGCACCCTCCACCAGGCCCCCACCCATGTCTCCCACCACCCCCACCCCCCAGCAGTGCAGGGGCAGCCTCCACCAGGCCCCCACGCATGTCTACCATCACCCCCAGCCACCAGGGGCAGCCTCCACCAGGCCCCCACTCATGTCTCCCACCACCCCCACCCCCCAGCAGTGCAGGGGCAGCCTCCTCCAGGCCCCCACCCATGTCTCCCACCTCCCCCACCCCCAGCAGTGCAGGGGCAGCCTCCACCAGGCCCTCACCCACGTCTCCCACCACCCCCACCCCCCAGCAGTGCAGGGGCAGCCTCCACCAGGCCCCCACCCATGTCTACCCCCACCCCCCAGCCACCAGGGGCAGCCTCCACCAGGCCCCCACTCATGTATCCCACCACCCCCACCCCCCAGCAGTGCAGGGGCACCCTCCACCAGGCCCCCACCCATGTCTACCACCACCCCCACCCCCCAGCCACCAGGGGCAGCCTCCACCAGGCCCCCCCACTCATGTCTCCCACCACCCCCACCCACCAGCAGTGCAGGGGCACCCTCCACCAGGCCCCCACCCATGTCTACCACCACCCCCACCCCCCAGGCACCAGGGGCAGCCTCCACCAGGCCCCCACCCATGTGTCCCACCACCCCCACCCCCCAGCCACCAGGGGCAGCCTCCACCAGGCCCCCACTCATGTACCCCTGCACCCCCACCCCCCAGCTCTGTGGGGCACCTGCCAGCAGGCCCCCACTCATGTCCAACTCATGTCCCCCTGCACCCCCACCCCCCAGCACTGTGGGGGACCTGCCAGCAGGCCCCCACCCATGTCCAACTCATGTTCCCCAGCCAACATGTCATCACAATCTAGATCACTGGTCCCTATGGTCAGCCTCCAAATGCAAAACACCCACCCGAGTATTGCATCCACCCACTCATAATGGGCAATTACATGACAGAACACCAATTGCAAGTTCCGAAACAAACACATTTCCCTCACATACACCCAATGGGTGTCAGTGAATCTCAAAACCCATATCATGATATGCATTAAACCAATGAGATGATACTACACATTGAAGTTTGATAAAAAAATATGCATTGAAGGAAACATAAATCGAATCAAAAATAAAGAAACAGAAATGGGATTGTACAAAAATGAAAAGAAGCATGTCCGTGAAAAAAAGCAAAACCAAAAATCAAAATCCAAAGTAATGGTGTCCAAAGTCACTGTCCAGAAAACAAAATCCAATGGGAAATAAAATAGAAAGCCATTGCTCCATGGCTAAAATGTGGAAAGAAAAATACAATCCAACAGTGAACTATGTACATACGAACAAGCCAGGGTCCATTATCCCAACAAAAGAAATGAAACCTATCTAACTACACTGACTAATAAAATAAACTATATACAAAGATGTGGCCAATGTCCGAAAGGTCCAAAATAAATCCTAAAAAAAATTAAACCTAACACTACCTACATAACTATGTACAAGGGCAGCGGGCTAGTTTGACGGCTCACTTGTGGATGTCCCGGGCCAGGGCATCATCGAACTCCTGCTCAATGTCCCGGAGGCGGTCCTCCTCCATGGTCCCGAGGGTCCGCAGGGCCGTTGACGTGTCCACCTCCAAACCCCTGCAGATTGCCTCGAGGCACTCGGCCCGCCTCAGGGCCCTCCTCATGGAGTTCTCCGCCCTGACCATTGTGAGCCGTGCCTCTTCTGCCCGCTGCCGCTCCGCATCTATGGCGTGGCCCAACCGCTGCCACACGGAAGACACTCTCTGTCCTGGGTCCTCCTGCCCTCCGGCCGATGCCTGCCCCTCCGATGTTGAAGGCCCCGAGCCTTCATGGCTCCCACCACGTTGCTGCTGCTGCTGTGCCTCTGCCCGTGCACTGCCTCCTGCTGCCTGCACATCCTCCGCCGGCTGGGGTGCAGTCGTTGATGTGGCCACCCCTGCTGGACGTCCGACTCCCGACTGTGGCAGGGATGCCTCCTCCACCAGCCTGGCCGCACCGTCAGAGGCAGCTCCACAGGGCACCCAGGTGACTGATGGGTGGTAAGATGGCACGGAGGATGACTGGCGCGTAGGGGGTTCACTTGAGGAGGGGGTCGTAGCAAGCCCCATCATACGGAGGAATGTCGTGGTCAACGAGCCATTCGAGATGACGTGCAGTCTCCTCATGAAAAGACTGCAGGTCACCTCGCATGGCCCGTTGACGCAACGCCACACCACTCAGAACAGGCTCAACCCGGACCTGGATAGCCACGTCCGCAGGCAGAGGAAGGCCAGTTGTCGTGAGCTCATCCCCTGCCTGAAAACGGGTCTGGACGTAGGCATCCCTGCTGGTGCAAGATGATGCAGGGACAGGATCAGGGACAGGATTGCACACAGGCACCTCCGCGGTGGCCTGTGCTGCCTCCTGTCCCTGGTCCTGCACTGCACCACTAGCACCAGTGGGATCCCCACCTCCAGACCCCGTCTCTGTTGCTTGAACGGCCTCCTCCTCCACCAAACCCCCCACCAACCTGGATGACTCCGTGCCATCTTCCCCCGTTGGGCCCTGTGGGGTCCCAGCTGCCCCTTCTGCTGCCGAGGAGTCACTCCAACCTCCCTCTCCCACCTCCGCCTCTGGACCTCCCCCCGGCAGCTGCGGCCTGGGACGCGGCACCGGACTCCTCACTCCCCGACGAGATGACAACATGGGAGGGGAGCCGGGCCTTGCGTCTCCGGCTGGCGGTGGGATCCCCGCCGCTGTGCTCCACAGCACCTTCTCCGCCCTCTTCATCAGTTGACGCTGCAGACAGGGAGAAATAAAACACAGGCATCAGGGCACTGTACGATGGACACATACACACATGACAGTTGTACATGAGTGGCATTGGCAAACCTCAGACATGTCATCACAATCCCCATCACACATGTCATTTCAACTCGCACACATGAGCCATACCACAGCCATATCGCAACTGCCAGCACCATCCATACACATACAACAGCATGAGCAGGCAAAGGTGAGCCAGACATCACATGCAAAACAGAAAGTGCACCACACATGTACACACACCACCACACTTGCATGCATGTGTACACCTCTGCCAAGTGTCGCAGTGTTCAGATGGGCATCCATGTCACATCTGCCCATCGGGCTTCCACATACCGCTGTCACATGCATCCATGTTGCATCACTGTTGCACCCTTGTCAAATACACACACATGCACATGTACACAGTGCTGATACATGCAGCTGAAAACAACATACATGCGTGACATCACGGACATGTCTACTTACATACACATTCATCCAAACATGTGTGCCCAAACAACTGCATTTGGCATGCAAGCCTACACACACAAGCACCATCCATGTCTCACACATTCCAGCCCTCGCATGTGTTAGCCCCACGGCCCTGAACACCCCCACCCATACGCGACCCCATACAAACAGATGTGCAACCTGCACACTACTGAAAAATCACCACACGCACAGCTCACAATCAGGATGCATGTACACTTACCGCTCGACTCCAGACGGGTCAGCCTCTCAAGGACCTGGACGTGGAGCGCTGGGGATATGCATTCCAGGACCCTCATCTGTTCTTCCGACAAGTGGCCCCGGCGCCCCTTGGCATCCGCTGCCTTCAAGAGGCGCCGGGCCTTGTTCAGGGTCCTGGACCTGAAGTCCTCCCAGCGCTTCTTGACATGTTGGAAGTCGCGGACTGCCACCCCCTCCGTGTTGATGGCAGTCACGATGTCAGTCCAGATCCAAGTCCGTCCTTCCTTCCTTGTCGGCGCGGGAACTTCCGAAGAGGGCATCATACTGCCCCAGGACTTGCTCCACCAGGACACCAACTTCGGTGGCACTGAAGCTGGTGCCCCTCTGCCTCTCTGGCCGGGGGTTATCAGTGGTCTCAGATGGTGTTTGCCCCGACATGACAACCCCAGAGGCAGGAGTGGGATGGGCAACTGGGTACTGGGGCTGGGCTGTGGAGCGATGGAATCCCAGTGGAAAATGGTGGAAATGGCCTCATTGCATTGTTCCAGCAGGGGTGGTCACAGCAACAGCACCCCTGGCTGATGTGCAGGCAGCAAATGGCAGGGCACGTGGGCAGCAGGCAGTCAGGCAGCAGCAGATGGCAGGTGGGAGCGTGCTCGGGGCTCTGGGGGGCAGTAGTTCGGCCTTCTGGGCAGGAGCGTGGTCTTCCGTGTGCTTACGCGTGGCCAGCTTGATACGGAGTGATTTGGCACGTGAAAATCCTGCACGTCTGCGTGTAATTCGAGGAAAGGCCCTAAGCACGTATGCACGTCAGCACGCATATGCGATTTCATTGGACCAAAGGCCCTTAGCGCGTGAGCGCGTCTGTGACGTGAGGCGCGTGGGTGTTTCCTTCATTACACGTGATGACAGAGCATACGTGGATTTCCACCAATCGCGTGTGGAACTTCCTGCGCACCCCAGTAATACACGTACCCATGCCAATCGCGTGTACGCTCACTTCCCTCCGATTACACGCGATGACACTCGGACGTGCAGTTTTAACACGTGTGCTCGCATATGCGATTTCATTGGCCCAAAGGCCACCATGCGCAGCTGTGACGTCACGCGCATGGCCGTAGAGAATGGCGCATGTAAAAATGAAGAGATACACGTCCGAGTGTCAAAGCGCGTAATTGGTGGAAATGGCCTCATTGCATATGCGCGTCTGTGACGTGTGTATAAAAGGTACGTGTAGAACGCCATTTCCTTGTACGTGCTTTTTGTGGAGAGCGAGTGGGTGAAATCTGTACTTCTTGTCGGTTCACACGCGATTTACTTCACGGCGTTTCCAGTTCGTACTCCCTGTTACCTCTGACAGCTTTTTCTCTTTTCCTCTTTTTCCTGGGCCTGTTTCCTCAAACAGCTTCCCTACTACTGTTGTCCTGTCTCCTCAGACAGCATACAATTCTTCTTTTGGCGGGGGTGTTGCCAACGCGCACACTCGCATATTTTTCACGCTTTTGTTCCTGGCGGACGGTGAGTCACGCACGTATCTAACATCTGTGCTTGCCCCGTGTCTCGCGTACCCCTTCAGAGGTCATTCTAGGCTGCGTGTGACATGCATACTTTCATTCTTGTGTTCCTGGGTGCCACAGCGTAGTGCAGATTTATTTTTCCACGCACGTGGTCTAGGAGGGGTTGCGATCACCTTACTTCGCTTTTTTGGGGTGACTGTGCGTTGCGTGACCTGTCATCTTTCCCCAGGGGTGACATACAGCCTTGCTAGAGCACTAGGGTACGATTACCATCTGGTACCCAACCCCTTTGACCCCCAATTGCCCAGGACAATAGTTCACTTCAACTCCCATACGCACAATAACATCAGTGCCATGGCTGGGAGGCGAACAAGCCGTAAGGGTGGCAAAGGTGGCCGAGCCCCAAGTGGTGGCCGTGGTGGATCCGGTAGGGGACGTGGCCGTGACTTGCAGGGTGCCCTAGCCCCCCATGTGTGGAGGAGCAGTCAGGGACACCCATGCCCCCCCCGGTTGAGGTTACCGTGGCTGACACCATCCATGCTCAGCCCTTGTTGGACCAGCCCACTGTGGAACCAGACCTGGCACAGGGTGACTCCATGGCTGACTTCCAGGTCAGCAGGTCTAGGCCACGTGCGCCGGTGAACGTTGGAGTCATCAGGCCACGTGGATCAGGGGCAGCTAGGTCATCTGCTGCACCACGTAGGCAGGCTGGGGAGGCTGCAGGGGCAGCTGCGGCTCCATCCACCCCACCTCTCACACACCCATCCAGGACAGTGTCGGTCTAAGTCCCTCATGCTGACATTCCCCCTGACACCATCACACTTGAGATAATTCCTGCACCAACTCCCATGCTGAGTGTGCAATCCCACGCTCCTGCCCCTAGTGTCCAGAGCAGCGCAGGACACTCCGGATCCCCACCACCTTCCAAGCGGAAGAGGAAGAGTGCTCGTCCAGTAGAGGCTGATGCCCCAGACACGGCTACACAGTCCGGCCCATCAAGGAAGCCCAGCTTCAATGAGGCCGAACTGAATGCACTTGTAGAGTATGTGTCCGCACATGACCGCGAAATGGTGATTGTTGCAGGATCCAAGACCACACCTGCACAACGTCAGGCACACTGGCAGACCATTGCGGACATCATAAGTGCCCTTGGAATCGTGAGGCGCACAGCTAATGAATGCTACAAGCGCTGGAATGACCTGAAGCGCAGGGCAAAGAATAAGCTGGCCTCAAGTCATGCCGCAACTCTAGTGACTGGAGGTGGGTCTCCAGCAGACGACATAGAACTCACTCCACATGAGCAGGTTGCTGGGACCTACATCACGGAGGAACAGATCCAAGGCGTGGGAGAAGTGGCAGATTACGAGGCATTGTCCGGTGAGTGCACATGCATGTGTGTGTCATCCATGTGCATGGTGTGTGTGGGAGGGCTTCTGTTTGGGTGCCAGGGGAGGGTGTGTGTGCCTGAGTGGTTTGGCTCACCCATGTGCCTCTTCCTTAACATTCTTGGCAACAGCATTTGGGTATAGCAGCATCCCTTCGGCCAACATTAGACATCCAGCCCAACACCACGCCAGTTGCCCTTGGAGTGTCATCTTGCCACTACACTGTTGCTTATTTACCTCTGTTTATTCAGGCAGATTGTTTGCATACCACCACTTTTACTCGGGATTTCCCAGTCCTATTGTCACATGTCTGACATGGCTATGGTACAGTGGACTGGCTCAGTTTCGTGGACATGATTAGTTTGGACATGTCCCTGTGCTATAGGACCATTTTTGACTGGCAGCTGCATGTTGAACATTTGAAGCATTACAATGAAAAAAATCAATCATATGAACAAACTGGACTGAATGAACAATTGGTGACCTCCTCTCCCTCTTCACTTCATGGCTATGGTACATGCCATCTGTGTGATGGCATGTGTATTTGACATGCCTATCACTGGCCAATGTGTGATGCCACTGCTAGTCAGCATGCAGCAAATGTGTTCATCTTCCATCTTGGTGTCATCAATGTGTGCCATCAGCCTCCCCATCACACGCAGTGACGCTGCATGCATGGGAGTGTTTTAGTCATGTGGGACATGTCAATCAAGTACTGTTTCTGTAGCCTCTCAGCCCTCATTGTGTGCCATAGTGCTAATGCCTGTTTCCATTTGTTTTCTTTTATGTCTTTGCAGGGGAAGACGCACCTGATACTGCTGGGGTTGTGGAGATGGTGCAGACCCAGGAGGGGTCTGAGGGCTGACCGACCACCAGTGAGGGACGTGGTGTGGCGGTGGGTGAGAACCCACAACTGCTGCAGGTCATGCTCTCAAGGGGTGTCTCTGGCTGCACCTCCCCCGAGCTGTACTCAGGTGTTGATTCGGATGATGAGACCTACGTGCCGTCGCAGGTGAGTGTTCCTGGGAGGGATTCTGTTCTGTCTGACCCACCTGCACCAGGTTTAGAACCCTCAATGGGGATGTCAGTGTTGGCAGGTACACCTTTGGTGGTTACGGATGCAGGGTCACACTCCGCGACATCTGATCCTGTTCCTGGGCCAGCAGATCAGAGGGGGAATGCAGTCCTGCAGCCTCAGGCAGTGCCGGCACAGCAAGGCGCAGTTCGCCTTGCCCCAGACAGGTGTGGTGCCCGCCGATGTGGTGGCCATACGCCACCTGGCAATACCGCATGGGAGCAATCCATTTACGGTATGGCAACCCAACAGGCAGCATCATCAGAGATGATGGCTCAGGCCATGGATAGGGTGACCACTTCCATTGTCCCCCCCGAAAGGCTTATGGAGCGACTACAGCAGGCAACCGACTCCATCTGCCAGTCACACAGGGAGGACATGTTGGCGTCCGACAGGGACAGGCAGGCGGCACTGGCGACTCTGCAGGAAGCCATCTCCATAGAGTCCCAGGGCCACAGGGAAGCCCTGAGGCTGGAACTCCTTCACCTCAGGACGACTCTTGTTGAGCTTGAGGCTTCAACAAACCGAAGGACAGAACAGCAGCTGGAGCGTCTCACCCGTACGCTCTCAGCTGAGATGCAGGCAACTAGGGCGGAGGTCCGGCATCCCATGAGTTGTTGCATGGGGACCTCCGCACACTCATCCTCCAGAACGAGACCTACCACACCCGCATGCTTGCAGCCATGGAGGAACAGACTAGGGCTTTGCGTGGGCTGCCTCCCATAGTGCCACCACCTCCGGATGCAGCTGCAGAGGGTGAGAATAGCGACAGCAGTGATACTCCCACAATAGGGTAGCCGTGTAGGCCATGAGCCCATGCAGGTGTTTTTTTTTCGCAAGATCCACACAGGTGGGTTTTGGTGTGCACCCTGTCCTCGGACCTCCTGGGTGGCCTTCCCAACCCCCCTGGGCCCATTAATGCCATTTTTGATTTTTCTATTTTTTTTTTGTTTTTTTTGGGACAGTGTGTTGCCTTGTGTGGCTCCCGTGGGCATACACTGCATTGTGGCTGGGCACATGCAGGCTTGTCATGGATCTGGTTCAGATGCTTGGGTTTTTGTCACACACACCCCTCCTGCTTCCCGTTTCCATGGGCTTGCAAAGGGTGTGCCCAAGTGACATTGACGTACATGGTGACATTGGACTCCCATGAGCTGTGTGGGCAGTCTGTAGTCAATATTGTGTATACATTCATAGTGCATATTGTTGTTGTATTGTACACTGCGTGGTGTATGGATATGTGCCTCTGCATCCATCTCATCCTCCATATTTGCAGGTCCATTCCTCATGTCTTCACAATGCGGTCCACCTTGGAACTGGAGTCCATGTTGTAAGCAGTGCACCTACACTCTTGCGTGGCGCTAACATTGTATACTTGCAAGTGTTCGGAGGGCTGTCATCATCAGGTGGTGAGGCTAGCTAATTTTTAAGTCTGTAATGTCATGTTTAAGGTAGGTTGGAGGTTGTGTAGGTGATTGGTATTCTTGGTGAGTATTTGGTAATGTGGGTTGTAGGTCCTGCATTACTGTGAGCATTTCATGTGTGGACAGGTTTCCATTAGGGACACTGTAGCTGGTGACACTTGGGGCATGTTGTGGGGATTCATTTCTTTCCTCTCACATTGCATGACATGCCATGGTGTGTTGTGTGGCTGTGCCGGGGAGGGGGTGGGTGACATGGCACTGTTTTCATGTAGTATTTTGCAAGTGGGTATTCATTTCTGCAGCATGGAAGTGTCTTTTCATGACACTGCATTGGTGGTGTTTGTGTAGGTAGGGATGCACACATTGTGACACTTCCACATGAACAATCTCAGGCTGCTATGGTTCTGACAGTTGACAGTCCCTTTGTTCGTCTTAATTGTCAGGTCGAGTCATCATTGCTTATCAGATGGTATGTGCCAGGCCTGTGTGCACTCCACTGGGGTGTGATTTCTATGTGAAGTAATTAGCCACCAGCTGCGTACGGGCTGCCTCACCCCGTGCCCTCTCCCCTCCCATGCGCAGCAGGCATGCATGTGGTTGGGGATGTGGGGGCACCACCATGTCCACGGCCAGGCCGCGGCGTGTTGCAACATTGTGCAGGACACATGCTGCCACTATGATCCTGCACACTACTGGGGGCGCATATAACAGCTGCCCGCCAGAACGGTCAAGGGAGCGAAAGCGTGACTTGAGCAGACCGAATGTGCGCTCCACTATGCCCCGGGTTGCAATATGGGCTGTGTTGTATCTTACCTCTGGAGGCGTGATGGGGTTCCGAATTGGCGTCATCATGTGGGTGCTCAGAGGGTAGGCACTGTCCCCTGGTGAGGATGTGATGGGTATCATTAGTGGGGTAGTGACATAACTCTGCATCTGACATGCATGCATGTGCAGTGGCATTCATACTCACCAAGCAGCATGTATCGCCATGCCGGCCAGCTTCTAGGTCCCGGCTTAGGGTAGACATTCGGTAAATGAAGCTGTCGTGGGTGGACCCTGGATAGTTGGCATATACTGAGGTGATGATTCCCTTAGCATTACATACTACCTGCACGTTGATGGAATGCCAGTGCTTGCGGTTCCTATAGATGTGCTCAGATGCCCTGGGGGGACGTAGTGCCACATGGGTGCAGTCAATGGCACCTACCACTTTTGGAAATTGTGCCACACCGTAGAAATCGAGGGTGGCAGCCTGCCTTTCTGCAGGTGTCCTGGGCAGGTATATGTGCCTACGGACTGATGGGCGTGCAGTGATGATGTTCAAGACCTGGTGTAGGCAGCGTGACTGCGTGGCCTGTGACACCCCACCCACTATGGCACTTGTCCGCTGAAATTATCCTGTGGCCAAGAAGTGCAGTACATTGAGGACCTTCTCCAGGGGGCTGAGTGCTTGGGAGCACAGGGTGGGTGATGTGAGGTCACCCTCCCACTCACTGACCAGGTCCAGTATTATGTGTGGGGGAAACCTGTACCTCCCATACACCTGGTCATCAGGCATCCCAAAAAGGCTGGTTCTGGGAGTGAAAATTCGGGCCCTCACTATCCTCCTCCTCCTCCTTTGGTAACCCACGGCCACTGCTGCTAGGAATGGTATATTCATCCTGGCGTATGAGCTTGTTTGTTGTTTGCGTGCACTTTTATGCTGCGCGGGTCGACGTATGCCTGCTTCATGCTGGCGTACGTGTCTCAGGATTGGACCATTTTTCGGCACGTCGTAGGCGAACGTGTGAATCTTCCCGCCCACCCCAGGAATACACGTAGCACGCTCTCACAGGCACAGTCGTGGGTAAATATTCCCGCCCACCCCTGGAATACATGTAACCCACTCTCACAGGCCCAATCGCGTGTGGAAGTTCACACGCACCCCGAAGTACACGTACCCAGGCCAATCGCGTGTGGGACTTCCCGCGCACCCCGTAGTACATGTACCCAGGCAAATCGCGTGTGGAAGTTCATGCGCACCCCGAAGTACACGTACCCAGGCAAATTGCACGGCTGGGGGGTGGGGGTGGTGGGAGACATGGGTGGGGGCCTGGTGGAGGCTGCCCCTGCACTGCTGGGGGGTGGGGGTAGTGGGAGACATGAGTGGGGGCCTGGTGGAGGCTGGCCCTGGTGGCTGGGGGGTGGGGGTAATAGGGGACATGAGTGGGGGCCTGGTGGAGGCTGCCCCTGGTGGCTGGGGGGTGGGGGTGGTGGTAGACATGAGTGGGGGCCTGGTAGAGGCTGCCCCTGGTGGCTGGGGGTGGGAGTGGTGGGAGACATGAGTGGGGGCCTGGTGGAGGCTGCCCCTGCACTACGGGGGGGTGGGGGTAATAGGGGACATGAGTGGGGGCCTGGTGGAGGCTGCCCCTGGTGGCTGGGGGGTGGTGGTGGGAGACATGAGTGGGGGCCTGGTGGAGGCTGCCCCTGGTGGCTGGGGGGTGGGAGTGGTGGGAGACATGAGTGGGGGCCTGGTGGAGGCTGCCCCTGCACTGCGGGGGGGGTGGGGGTAATAAGGGACATGAGTGGGGGCCTGGTGGGGGCTGCCCCTGCACTGCGGAGGGGTGGGGGTAATAGGGGACATGAGTGGGGGCCTGGTGGAGGCTGCCCCTGGTGGCTGGGGGGTGGGGGTGGTGGTAGACATGAGTGGGGGCCTGGTGGAGGCTGCCCCTGCACTGCTGGGGGGTGGGGGTAATAGGGGACATGAGTGGGGGCCTGGTGGAGGCTGCCCCTGCACTGCGGGGGGTGGGGGTAATAGGGAACATGAGTGGGGGCCTGGTGGAGGCTGCCCCTGCACTGCGGGGGGGTGGGGGTAATAGGGGACATGAGTGGGGGCCTGGTGGAGGCTGCCCCTGGTGGCTGGGGGGTGGGGGTGGTGGTAGACATGAGTGGGGGCCTGGTGGAGGCTGCCCATGCACTGCGGGGGGGTGGGGGTAATAGGGGACATGAGTGGGGGCCTGGTGGAGGCTGCCGCTGCACTGCGGGGGGTGGGGGTAATAGGGGACATGAGTGGGGGCCTGGTGGAGGCTGCCCCTGGTGGCTGAGGGGCGGGGGTGGTGGGAGACATGAGTGGGGGCCTGCTGGAGGCTGCCCCTGGTGGCTGGGGGGTGGGGGTGGTGGTAGACATGAGTGGGGGCCTGGTGGAGGCTGCCCCTGCACTGCAGGGGGGTGGGGGTAATAGGGGACATGAGTGGGGGCCTGGTGGAGGCTGCCCCTGGTGGCTGGGGGGTGGGGGTGGTGGGAGACATGAGTGGGGGCCTGGTGGAGGCTGCCCCTGGTGGCTGGGGGGTGGGGGTAATAGGGGACATGAGTGGGGGCCTGGTGGAGGCTGCACCTGGTGGCTTGGGGGTGGGGGTGGTGGGAGACATGAGTGGGGGCCTGGTGGAGGCTGCCCCTGGTGGCTGGGGGGTGGGGGTGGTGGGAGACATGGGTGGGGGCCTGGTGGAGGCTGCCCCTGCACTGCTGGGGGGTGGGGGTGATGGGAGACATGGGTGGGGGCCTGGTGCAGGGTGCCCCTGCACTGCTGGGGGGTGGGGGTGGTGGGAGACATGAGTGGGGGCCTGGTGGAGGCTGCCCCTGGTGGCTGGGGGGTGGGGGTGGTGGGAGACATGAGTGGGGGCCTGGTGGAGGCTGCCCCTGCACTGCGGGGGGGTGGGGGTAATAGGGGACATGAGTGGGGGCCTGGTGGAGGCTGCCCCTGGTGGCTGGGGGGTGGGGGTGGTGGGAGACATGAGTGGGGGCCTGGTGGAGGCTGCCCCTGGTGGCTGGGGGGTGGGGGTGGTAGGAGACATGAGTGGGGGCCTGGTGGAGGCTGCCCCTGGTGGCTGGGGGGTGGGGGTGGTGGGAGACATGAGCGGGGGCCTGGTGGAGGCTGTTCTGCACTGCCGGGGGGTGGGGGTGGTGGGAGACATAAGTGGGGGCCTGGTGGAGGCTGCCCCTGCACTGCTGGGGGGAGGGGGTGGTGGGTGACATGAGTGGGGGCCTGGTGGAGGCTGCCCCTGGTGGCTGGGGGGTGGGGGTGGTGGGAGACATGAGTGGGGGCCTGGTGGAGGCTACCCCTGCACTGCGGGGCGGTGGGGGTAATAGGGGACATGAGTGGGGGCCTGGTCGAGGCTGCCCCTGGTGGCTGGGGGGTGGGGGTGGTGGGAGACATGAGTGGGGGCCTGGTGGAGGCTGCCCCTGGTGGCTGTGGGATGGGGGTGGTGGGAGACATGAGTGGGGGCCTGGTGGAGGCTGCCCCTGCACTGCTGGGGGTGGGGGTGGTGGGTGACATGTGTTGGTGATCAGTAGTGCAAGGTGACATGTGGGTTGGCTGGTGGGCATGGCCATGGTGGATGGGTTGCCTGTGGGACATGAGCAGGGGTGCAGGGTAGTACCCTGTGGTGTGGGCTGCCTGCAGGGGCCGTGGAGGGTGTAGAGGAACACCTGGGGGGACCCACATGGCCAAATCACGTGTAGCATTCCCTGGCACCACCGAAATACACGTACCCTGCAGAAATTGCGTGTGAATCTTCCGCGCACATCGGAATACACGTACCCAGGCCAATCGCGTGTGGAACTTCCCGCGCACCCCCACCTAGCCAGGCCAATCGCGTGTGGAACTTCCCGCGCACCCCGTAGTACACGTACCCAGGTCAATCGCGTGTGGAACT
This sequence comes from Ambystoma mexicanum, assembly GCF_040938575.1. Taxonomy (NCBI): domain Eukaryota; kingdom Metazoa; phylum Chordata; class Amphibia; order Caudata; family Ambystomatidae; genus Ambystoma; species Ambystoma mexicanum. The sequence continues at coordinate 338,039,465 of NC_090924.1, read as the reverse complement.
TCCCGCGCACCCCGTAGTACACCTACCCAGGTCAATCGCGTGTGGAACTTCAAGCGCACCCCTGAAATCCACGTACCCTGCCAAATCGCGTGTGAAACTTCGCGCGCACCCCTGAAATCCACATATCCAGCCAAATCGCGTGTTAAACTTCCAGCGCACCCCTGAAATCCACGTACCCGGCCAAATCGCATGTGGAACTTCCCGCGCACCCCTGAAATCCACGTACCCAGCCAAATCGCGTGTGAAACTTCCCGCGCACCCCTGGAATCCACGTACCCAGCCAAATCGCGTGTGAAACTTCCCGCGCACCCCGAAATACACGCACATGTTATTTTTCAGTCAGCGGGTGTCCGTGTTTGTGGGTACCCCTTTGCACGTCATTTGTCCTGGAGGGCCACAGTATAGGACATTCATCATAGCTGTATATAGGTGCTATTTGTTGGCGCACCTTTTGGCGCACATTTGTTACAGGCGCAGGGACGCTACCGCCTGCTTTCTTGTGGCGGTCGTGTTTGTGCCTGTGCGCTGGTTTGACCGTGCGCTGTTTTGCCCTATTCGATTCCATGAATACGTATTGTAGGCGAGCGTGTGGGCGTTCCGCGTACTTGCACCCTGTACTTCCCCCGTGACGCCCACATTTTGGCAAGTTGTTCCCCATTCCGAGTGTTACGCCCCGTGTTACGCCTACTTTTTTTGTGTACGCCGTGCTATGTGCGATTTTCGCTGTGGCCTGTGCGATTTTCGCTGTGACCTGGCGCACGCCGTTAGATGGCCTGTGCGCCAACGTGCGCCGCGCACTTTTTTAGCGCACATCCGATGGTTTTCTCGCGCACGGCCTTCCATGAATCGATGTGCGCTGCTTTTCGTGCGAATTTCGCACTTGCACTGCGATTTTCGCTATTCCACTGCGAATCGCATGTTTTTGGCCACTTGCGCCGCGCTAATTATTCCATGAATCGGCCTCTCGATGTGCAAAGTATCTACACATCTATCCCCCATGACAAAGGTTTAGAAGCACTGGAATGGGCACTATTGAAAGAACAAGACTGCAAAGCAGAGAAAACATTTATACTTGAATTAGCCACCATCATTTTACAAAATAACTTCTTCCGGTTCAATCAACAATTTTATTTACAAGCATCGGGTACCAGGGGTCAGCAATGGTGCCAGCATACGCCAATCTTTTTATGCATCATTTGGAGACCGAGAAAATAATCACACACCCAGACTGGGGACCCAAACTGGTGTGTTGGATGAGATATATTGACGATGTGTTCATCATCTGGAGTAACAGAGAGTCACCTGTCGAGCTCCTGACCTATATCAACACAGTGAATGACAGAATTAGATTCACTATGGAGGTAGGGAATCCAAGAATCCATTACCTAGATGTGGAACTAGAATTGAAGGATGGAGAAATCATTACAAACCTCTTCACAAAAACCACAGATGTGAATAACAGCCTACATCATTTCAGCCACCACCCAAGACACCTAAAAAACAACCTACCCTACAGCCAGTTCCTTCGGGCCAAAAGGATCACTTCTGTTGAATCTACACTTACAGTAGAAATGGATAAGATGACTAATAGATACCTGGAGAGAGGTTACCCAGAGATCATTATAGCAGTGGCTAAAGAAAGATCCACTTTGAAATCAAGAGAAGAACTACTGAAGAAAACGCCGGAACATAAGGAGATACCTTTTCTATACACACTAAAATACTCAAGCCAAAGTCACCACATTACCCACTTGATAAGAAAGAACTGGAGGATTATCCAGATGGACACCCACTTACAAAAACTCTTCCCTGAACCACCTCTAATTGCCTATAAAAGAGGAAAGAACTTTCGGGACCAGTTGGTAAGAGCAGAATGCACTCAGGAACAACGCCAACAAATACTACAGACCAAAAAAGCTGGAACCTTTGCGTGTCTTCATTGCGGGAATTGTAACAACATTACCAAAGGAGATTACATAAGACATCCTAGAACAGGGGCCAAGATCAAATTAAAACATTACGCTACCTGTGATACGAAGTCAGTAATCTACGCACTAAGTTGACCATGCAGCATTTACTATGTGGGTCAGACAAAAAGGAAAATGAAAGAAAGGTGTAACAAGCACAAAAGTGACATCAGGACAAATAATGTAAGGTCACCAGTGGCACGACACTGCTCCGAAAAAAGGTATACAGTAGCACAATTACGCTACCAGATACTAGAAGTGGTCACAAAGGCATCACGAGGAGGGAACCATGCCAAAAAACTTGATCAACGAGAACTATACTGGATCGACAAACTAGACAGTATGAACCCATATGGAATGAATGAAGAATTTCATTTAGGTGCCTTTTCATAAACTAGCCCTATGAGCATAACACACAGGCATAATTAGTGTAACACCAGGAACACACGAAGTTGGTTGACAGAACCTAGAGGACATCATAGTTATGACTCTGAACATAAACTGATGAGGAAGACATATACTTTCAATTTGCTTGTATTACATGACTCATATGCAGACTACATTGGCATAAGTATGTACCAAAAAACAGAATGGAGTGAAAAAAGTACAATGGATTAAGGAAGATGATTGCCCTAACATCCTGGAAACATGTTGCCATCGGATTGTGAACAGAGGTGCCCCTAGGTTGGCCCCTTCTTTTTAAATACAGATTGAGCTCCATACTTTTAGTGACCCATCTTACCCTTAAGGATCTGAATACCCTTCCATTAGTTCTTTGAGCTAACATATTCCCACGTTACCATCTTAAAAATGACCCTTAAATTATGCACTTGGGACTCTGTACCCTAGTTTTCCAGTGCCTCTTTTACATCCTACAGTGTATTCCTTAGGGCATTCTCCTGATACCACCTACACTTTATTCCTTATGGTATAATTCTAGATATTCCCTTTTGTTTTCCTAACCATTTTTACCGTCCTAGTGCTCCTTCTAACAATGCTCCCTGGACATCACATACCCTTAAAATGCCACTCGGCACACCATGATGATTCTACATATTATTAAATATATTACATTATCAGCAGCTCCTTTAGGATCTCCTTTGACATGCACAATCTCTTTCAGCATTTCATTTCCCGATGCGATTTGTGCGCGCGTCGTGCTGCGTGATGATGTCACATTTTTACATGTGATGTCATCACGTGCATGACGTTGCGATGCGTATGACGTGCGTGATGCAGGCAGCCATTTCCTGCCTTCCTTAAACGAGTTTCACTCGCATTTAGACGCATGGCGTGTGGGTAGCCCATCCTTTATGGACATGGGAGCAGGATTCCTTATTTTACTACCTTGAGACTTCAGAAGGTAAAACTCTTTAGCCAGATTTAATATCATAGGTTCCAGTAATGCTTACTGGGTCCTATCTACTTACCCCTCAAATAAGTTTTCCTATGTGAAACATATAGTTCTTCTGCTATCTCCTTTCTCCTCATTAGGAGTTCCAACCCACATTGGGACCTACCCAGGGAGGACATGATTCCCCTCCAATTGCTTTGAAGCTTAAGCCACGCCCATTACAGCAGGGCATGGACATTATAATTTGAACCACTGACATCATTGAGAATCCAGCCAAGACATCCTAGGCTCCTTGCAGCCCGATCACCAAGGTACATTTTCTTATAAGTCGGCTGTAGAACACTCTTAATGTAAATTTCCGGGTAATTCTTGTTTATTCCTGTACTTAATGGACTTACCTTTGATTTTTAGGATTCAAACTTACCCTTTTGGCCACAGAAGATTTGATTGATTCTTAGATCAGCCAATTAGACCCATAGATACAACCTCGGGGCACCAATGTGAGGTAGGAAGTACTTTGCTAGTTTGATAAATGCAATTAGTAAGAAAAACGTGTTATTGACCAAATGAACAAGATTCCATCTGAGAATTATTATTTCTCTTATAGATACCCAGAAACATCATCCTCGAAGTTTAGAAATTGAAGAAAAGCTATGGATAGAAGTAGACTTTCACATTCCTTAACATTTTTTCCAGAAGAAGGGATTTTTCCCGAAACACGTTGAGTTTTTAAGAATTGTCATGTGTGAGAAATTACAGAGACTGCTATATGTTCTGGACAAATGTACACCAATCAATATTGTGAGTTGTGTACTGCACACATGTTAAAAAGATAATCCTACTAACAATATTTGGGAACTAAACAAATATATGTATAGATATATCTTGCACCGAGAACCTAGAATGAAATTTAATTATTTATTAATTATTTTTTTCCAATTTCTTCTAATTTCTTAAAACAGATCTCTATTGAATGAACCACAAGAGTTTTCCCATACATTTATGGACCTACATGACTGCAAATAATTGCATCTAAAGAACCAGATATATTGACTGTCCACGGACAGTATTCTTGAGTGTGCAGGGGACGCAAGGGGTCCACAACTTGTCGATACCCTCCCTCTCCCAGTTTTCTCAAACCCACAACCTAGTGTCAGGGTTGTGTTTCACTCCTCAGCACCTCACTACCAACCCTAAAAACCAAGAAATAGGTTTTCCCCTTAAGAATCTTAGGTGTGCATATGTGTTCTTTTTTTCTGTAACCAAGAAGAAAAAGCCAAATTTGACACCTAGGGATAAAAATGAAGATTTATTAACAACGATAGAGTCCTTAGCAAAGAAAGGAAAGCAATGGTGAAATAACTTCAGTCACTTGCAGGAAAACTCAATTTCGCAGATGGGGTAATACCACAGTGCTGCATCTTTGCAAGAAGCATTTGGACCGTTATGGGCCTTTTAAGTGAAGTAGCGCTTAATTGGATGGATGGGGATGCAGAATTTACTCTTACAACAAATAATAAGACTGACTCAGGAAGTTAGCAAAACAAATCTGTTTTAATCTCAATTGTCTAAAACAGGGAGTACAACGAACATCAATGGACATCGCACAGCATAATCTCTCAATGCATCACATGAAAAAATACATTTTTATAGTAAAAACTCGTCATCGTTGATGTCATTCTACGTGGCAAACTAATAAAACTTACTTTGTATTGTGATGGGTCTACGGGGAACATCTAGGTATACTTTCTATCGGGTATTAAGACTGAGTCTCTACACTCAGGTGGACAACTATGCCCATCCCTAGTGCAAGTCATCTTTATTGTCATCAAATACACAATGCTTCATTGGCTCTCGAATTATAGGTTTCTTTGCTACGTGGCTCTCTATAATTGGTTGGCATGCTTGTACCCTTCTGGAATATTCCACTCACTAGCTGCACGCACGCTGGGACCCCAGGTGTTAGTGGGTGAACTTGACCATGTCTCCCCACCCAATTAGCCTCACATCCATCATCACTCATGCCTTCTGCCAATTGAATTGTCTTTGAACTCTGCCCTGCAAAGTATCACTGATCATGTGAATAGAAGGGAGTGTGAGCACATTCTTATCTTCAAGACTCGGTGTTGCTTGTCATTTTCTCTTTTCATCCAGACCATGTGACAGGAGACCATGTTTGAGCTCCTTTTTCTCATATCTAATGGTATTAAATGAATAAAACGTAGCACTCATGGCATCTTTCATTCGCACTCTAACAGGGGCTTGTCTCGCTTCTCATGTCCTTTGTATCTCTTGAAGGTAGAAAAACAGTTCTTGGCTGCCCTAGCCCTTGACACTGGGCCAGGCCTCCTCGATTCTTCCTTGATCGTCAGCTGTTTTTCTCTGCTGCGCCACACTTTCCCCCCTTCTGTTCATGAGGTACTGGTTTGCTAAAATGCGACGTGGAACATCGTGATTCTATATAATGGCAGCAGTCTATTCACTGCGTATAGTCAGACTTCATGATTACTTAATCTACTTGCTTTGCAGCATCTGTACAAAATGGTTTGCATTTTCTTCAATGCTCTTTACATGTGCAATCTCCACAATGCACATAAAGGTTACTCGATTCTTTACTTTGCTATCAGATTCTATACGGTCATCTTCTCTCTTGGCATCTCTTCTTGGCGCGCCATCTTTGCTTCATGTGACTTCACCAATCTTCTCTTTCATTCATCTTTACACGTCTTCAGGGATCTCCCCTAAGAGATCGTCAGTTCTCTGAGGATATATGAAAAAAGGTTGTGTTTGTCTCAAAGGCTTTTCGTGTTATAGGCATCCTTACTGGCGCTGTGCTTGTCACAATTTCCGGTTCCCAACATATAGGCAAGACAGGGGTGGAACCTCCGGTAGAGGCACGTAGCTCCTCCTCTACACTTTGAATTAAAGACCAGAGGGGCATTAAAAGGGCACCACCACATAAGGTTAAAAAGAAATGTTAACAAAGACCTAACAATGTGGGTGGAATTCTTGCAAAGATTCAGTGGGGCAGTCATATGGTGCACGCAATTGAACCGGGAAAACAGGAGTTTTATTAACGGATGCGGCCGGCAGCAAATGTTTTGGAACAGTTTTGCGCACAAAATAGTGCGTAGGTCATTGGCCACAGGAATGGCAGTTTCACGATGGATCAGGAACATCACATTGCTGGAAATCCTTCCCATTTGGATTGCCATGTTCCTGTGGGGAAATTAGCAAAGTGACAAGGATCTGGCAGCGTGGTCGGGCAACATGGCTGTGGTACAAGTATTAAACAAAGGGGCCACAGCATGCCAATTAGGTCTGGAGTTTCTGAGGGTGATAACAAAGGAAGCACTGAAACACAACATTGAAATAAAGGCGTCGCATATTGTGGGCAAAGAGATGCTTTGTCATGCTTTCAGTTGGACACGTTCAGGCAGCTGAGACCAGACGCGGAATAAGAAATGCCCACAGTACCACGCGAGGTAAGGAGAATATTGGAAGAACAAGAAAAGAAAGTGAATTTACCTCTTCTTTAATAGACAGCCCAACCGCTGAACACGTGCCATTAACAAGCGCCATATACAGAGAATTCCAAAAATGAAATCATTTTAGAAGACAAAGGGGTAATGTTTGATCTGCAAACAGAGCCTTGGCCCCAAAATCAGCAAGACAGTACCAAAAACAATTTACCAGACTTAAAGAAATAATAAAAAACGAGAGTAAGAATATAATTACAGAAAAAGGTGTGGGGAAATGTGTGGAGTGGGCTTTGATGCAAAATAAAAGAAACCATGGGCAGGGGCACGCCTCACGGCGGCTGCATATTATGTTAAACTGGCAGGAGGGTGAACCGGCTTAAAGCGCTTTAGTTAAATATGCTCTAAAAGGATGGGCCAAGTTGGAGGGGTCAGTGATAGATATAAGACGCCCTTTGAATTTTAACAAATTGCTGGTACTGTTAGGCACCCTTGAGGGCATATGCGTAGATGCTTGTGAAGTTCGGCTGCTCAAAGCTGCGTTCACAATGGCTTATTTTGGGGCCTTCAGAGTGAGTGAGCTCATTGCCAGAAGTGGGACGTGGGACAGCAGAGGATGGCGTGGCCATGGTAGGCGTGCGCATGGGGAATGAAGGCATGGCAAGATGGCTGAAGAGGTCCAAGACAGACCAACTAGGGCAGAAAGATCAGCGTATGCTGCATAGATGGTAGTAAATACTGCCCGATACGCGTCACGCATGATTTTCACAAGGTTCGCCCTGCAATGGGGGGGCACGAAATATGGGGGGCTATAGCATGAAATTGAAAAATCTGCCAAGGGCCCTGCCATTCCTATGGATCAGCAATTGTCCCCCCATTGCAGGGCGAACCTTGTGAAAATCATGCGTGACGCGTATCGGGCAGTATTTACTACCATCTATGCAGCATACGTAAGGATGTAAGAAAGGTATTACACGAGCAGGGTGGCATCCAACGGAATATGGCACCCACTCATTTTGCATAGAGGCAGCAACAACTGCATGGATGGGGGACTAGGGCCCCCTGGCAAAGGAAAAAAGTGGGGGGTTGGATATCAGATTATTATAAAAAGCTTATAAGGGAGCACCTGATCTAACCAAAACATTTTTTTAACAGGTGAGGAACCCTACAGGTCGGCATGGATTGTAGGACACCCTTTTGCGTCACGAACTGGGAGGTGACTGGAAGACACAGGGAAAGGCCTACATTTTGGGGGGACAATCGCAGCCTGGTGGGCTTAGCCAGGCATGTTATGGGAAAAAATCCATGACAGACTGTCAGATTTGATTGGTTTCCGGGATCCCCCCCTCTGAGTATCTGGTAGTACACTTAGGGGGCAATGACCTGGTCAAACTGGGGAGAAGACAGTTAACCTATGACATGCACACATCTTTATTGGGCATAGCACAATGTTAGAGAGAGTCAGAAATCTTTGTATCAAAAATACTCCCAAGAAGCCTGCGAGGGGAGTCAGCTCCAACAAAGTAATTGACATAGCCAGAGGAAAACTGAATAGGGGATTAGCGAATTTCTGCAAGGACAGGGGTCTACATTTCATCAGGCACAGGGGTATAATGGTGAGCAAGCCTGAATTGTATTGCAAAGATGGGGTGCACCTGTCAATAAAAGGAATGGAACTTTTTTCAACAGGCATCCACAATGCATTGACACAGAGAGGATGTAAGTCAAGTTCTTTTGGGGTTACCTGGGTGGCCCTAGACCCACTCAGGTGTGGTGGCCTGGGTCAGAGAGTAGGCTGACCCCAGTACAAAAAGAGAAAGTGCCAGCCAGAATGGCCACCGGACCCACTTACACAGACCTGAGCCTTTACACTGCAATCATTAACGCTGGCGGAAAAGGGCATACCTCCTCCTGACCTCGTAGTGCTCAAAAGCACGCATCTGATTGTTTTTTTTTGTATATATATTCTTATGTAAATAATAAAGGCCTATGGCCAAATAATTTGTGTCCATACCTATTGTCTCATGGTGATCATTTTAGTTGGTTAGTTGCCTTATGCCACTATTCGGCCTGTGATTGCTGCCTGCACCTCTCTCTGGCCCATGTGGAGCCATTGCTGCCGGCCAATAGGGTCTCTGCCTGCGCCCATCCCGATCCAGCACTCCCTTGCCTCCTCGCCTTGTCTCTGCCCTCCTGCCTCCAGCAGAGATAGAGACTATCTCTGGTGCTCCTCTCACAGAGCTGCTCCAACAGCCAACTTGTTCCCTTGCCTCTCTCCCGCACCTTGCCCCCTGCAATGGAAATCTCACGCTTACCCTCCTGACTTAGAGCGGACATTAGCATCTCCTTTAGACCATATCACATTTTTGATTGGCCCAATTGCCCGCCTTCCTACAAGTAATGATTCTATTATTGTAATCCAAACTGACATAGAAGCAATACTCGGCTGAGCCCTCTGCCCGAATGACTTGTGTTTTTTGACTTAATCTAGCTGTTGCTGGTTGGTTTAAGGGGTTATTTAAACGTCATCTACTATTTTTTCCCATTGAGAAATCAAGTTTATCAGGGTTTTAATGGACCCTTTTATTAAACCCTATACAACGATAAAGCGTTTAATTCAATACAGTAATTGTATTTAATATCTAAAAGATTGTTAATAATGCAGTCACATGTTGGGCAAGTTTTCATATCTGTTAACATGGATCTGATGTGTCACACTACCTTCTACCCAGATCCACCTCCCCGGAAGACATGCATGCCAGAGTTTAAGTTTCTATGGAGAACTTCATGGCACTTTTATGGAAACCTGCTTTGCCATTTGAACTGTGGATACGTGAATGAGGCCGTGAGGCATTTCTTACAAAGAGTGGTAAGACACTGAACATCATCCCAATGCTGTCTACTTAAATCACTTCCAACGAGGACATGTTATCAAACAGCGGCAATTGAAGCCTGGCAATGGGTAGGCTTTGTGATTGCCTATTCACGGAGCCAAAGCATACTTTGGAGTCCAATTGTGAAACCAACGATTATACCTTGAAGCCTTCCGTTACATGAATCACAGGGTGCATTCCTAAAATGTCCATACGCATTTGAATGTATTTTAATTAAAACCTTATTAGTCTGGAAATCAACAAGTCAGACAACCACAGCAGAATAATTCCAGGAACACATCAAGCTCAGAGTCAGAAACACTAGGCGGCCGAGGGAATCCCAAAGAAGACAGAGGATCCTGTATAGTTAAGAACCCAAGAGGAGAAGCAACTACAACATCAACATCAGCATCACCATCAGGTGTTACTTTTTTAGGAAGCGGACCAGACGAACTAGGAAGGGGAAGAGAAAAACCACGGGAAGGTCGGTTGACGAAGACCTAGTTATTAATCTGTCAACTAGAATTCTAACGGAAAAGGAGGAAGAGACTTTACAAAAAGGATTAAGCTTTGTTCCAACATACAGCAGTACTCTGTTCGATACAAAGGTTGAACTGTACAGATTTGTCAGAAAACTGAAGCTAAAGGTATTATTTGATGAGTTAGGGGAACAAACACAGCCTCAAATACAAGATTCAAGATACAAAGAATTTTGAACTAAAAGCAGCTTCAAGAGCCTAGAAAAATCCATATATTTAAGACCTTTGATTTAATTTTGTTTCAGGAGACATGGCTAACCTGTCCAGTGGGGATTGATGGGTTCTCTACATTCCAACAGCTGGCATGGGGTCGGCGGGTGGTAGACCAACGGGGGGTCTGTTTATGGCTTGTAACAACAATGCCTTTAATGCTTCAAGTATACTAGCTAATGAAAAACAGGGCATCCTAATAGTAAGAGTAACGAAAAGAGGCATTAAATTGGGTTCGAGCTGGATAGTTGTAAACCTGTATTGGAACCCTCGTGTTTACCCCCTAAATGAGTTCCTGCAGACTCTCTCAGACTGTCTAGTTGAGTGCTCCTTCCAATATTCAGCAGATGAAATTACTCTTGCCAGGGATCTTAACTCACAATGTATTGGTACAAAAGATCTATCTACAGGAAATATTTGATCTAAAAGTAGTAATGGCACAACCTCTGTAAACTTTATGAGGGACTGGGACCTTTATCTGTTTAATGGCAACATTTGGAGGGACATTCGGAATGTTTCAGACTTGGCACAGGGGAACATCTTTTTCAACGATCGATTATCTATTTGCTTCTAGGAAAGTCTGAGAGTTGTCAAAGATTTCAAATAGGAGATGGAAATATCGATGATCATGCAATGTTAGAGGCGACCCTGTGCTTTGATTGTGACCTAGTTGTCCCTGTCTGTGAGCATAAGCTGTCCTCCAATCGGGCAGGGAATTACATTAGGACATTTGATAGAGGGGGAAAGGGCTCAATTGTAAACTGAATGTTATGGTTGATCAACTTTCTGATCAACAATTGTTGGGATACTGTGACCCGGAGGGCTTCTTTTCCCTTCTCTCAAATTTGACCCCATCAGATGCCCAGCTCCAGAAACCACATAGGGTCCATAAACTCACCTTCAATGTTCAAATTGTGGAACAGAAGAAAAGTTTGAGACAGCAAAGGGCAGTGCTAAGAAGAACTCACCGCGATATAGAGACCTACAGAGAAGGTGTTAAAATTCTTAATAACAACTATAGGAACTGAATCCGATCACACAGGCATCTTGTATTCCAACAAGATGGAGAAAGAATGCACTATGCCTGAGAAATCCCAGAAACCTCTGGACAATGGTTGGATCCAATTATTATTCTCATGACCAGAACCATGATTCTATTATACAAGAACAGGTCTGGGTCGATCACTTCTCGGAGGTCTATGGATCTTTAGATACATCAACCCCTGAGATAAAAATGATATCTAAGTGGTCACTCGTCTTTAGCAGTACAGACCTTGAAATGTTAATAAGGAAATCCTCCTCCTCCAGAGCATTGGGGTCAAATGGCCTTAGTAATTTGATCCTTAAAATGGACCCACCCACTTGGGCGCAGGTCTTAAAACAGCTATTTGATAACAATTCCTTTGAAGAAATTGCCAGAAACGTGGACACAGTCCATTGTTATACCAATTTATAAGAAGGGGGACCGATTACTGGCCTCAAATTATCGTCCAATCTCCCTCCTAGATTCCGACAGCAAAATCTTTTTCGGCTTAACATTGGGGGAGTTGGAGACCTGGGCCAAATCTAAGGGAATTATACCCAGGCAGCAAACAGGGTTCAGGAGGGGACTGTCAGTGTCACTTAATGGCCTAGTTCTGAGCTGCTTAATTGCAAACTCTCTTCAAAAGGGTGGCTCTCCCCTCTTTGGAGCGTGGATTGACCTTTCCCAGGTGTACGACACAATTAACAGGAATCTGTTGTTGCAGAAATTGGACACCTGGGGGGCCCTCCTAATCTATTATCAATCTTGAAAGAGCTACATCTGGATACTACAATGCGTGTGAGATTATCCACATGCGGATTATTGTCAAGTCCTATTAAGATTGAGAGAGGAGGGTGTCAGAGATGCCTGATAGCCCCTCTTCTTTTCATTCTTTTTATGGGTGACTTATCTAGGTGGCTGCTTGAGATAGGCCTTGTAGCACCCTGTATTGGAAACCCAAAAATCAATTGGTTAGCCTATGCGGATGATGTTGTAGTTCTAGATCATTCTCAGGGTGGGCTGCAACATCTTCTGTCCGCATTGGAGATCTATGCTCGGAATAATAATCTAACCATTAATCCATCAAAGTCTAGGGTACTAATATTTAAACATCGGAAAAAGGTAGTTAAGTCCTACACCTGGAATTTCGACCATGTACTCATAGAAATTGTGTCTGAACTGATCTATTTGGGAGCCTAAATTGAATCCTTTCCAACTAAAAGCAATCTTCTCCTATCTATTGACTAAAAAGTCATGAATCTGGGAGCCCAAATGAAAAGAATCAAATCCAAATTTTGCAAATTCTCCATACTGCTGCTTGTAAGATTCTATATAGGAAAGGTGGTTCCTATAATATTGTTTGGTTTGGATTATAATCCAATATCTATGGATCTAACATGGGATGTAATAGAGGCCAAATTGTGGAAGCGAACTTTAGGCCTCCCCAATTGTGTTCCAATAGTTTGCCTTAGATATGAACTAGGTCTGTCATCTCTTAGATCATGGTTGGAGTGGAAGTGGATTTCCCTGTATGGGCTGATTTTAGATCCCCCAAAGAGTTCTCTTTATGAGGATGTGGCCCTTTCAATGCAGCATGCGAATAATGGGTTTCTGGTTAAATTCAAGCTACAATGCTGTGAGATGTTGACTATATATAAGTGTTCTGTTGATCTCCTTGTTCAGAATCCCTCCAAAGTCAAGGAACAGATGAAACGATGGGACTGGATAGGCACAATAGACAGTATGAAGAAGGCTAAGGTATCAGCCTCTTTTACAATGCTGGGTAAATGATTGTCTGTCTTTTGTTGGTCTTGCCTGCCTATTTAAAGAAATCAGCTGACCCATATACGAGATCATCTTTCTTGAGATTTTGATTAAACCTAATGCCAACTCTTGAGATATTATCCATTAGAGATAAAGAAGGGGTTACTAGTGGCATTTGTGATAAGTGTGACAATGAAGAATGTCAGTCAATTAAAAACCTGCTATCTAATTGTCCTGGTACCTGGGACTTGAGGGTTGAAAGACTCTGTAGGTTTGTCCATGATGTACACTGGTTAAATACTGATGAGTTTTGGGATAGATTATCATCAGGAAATTAGATCTTTCTGACTGCCAAGGTGGTTAGAATTCTGAAGGAACTTAACTTGATGGTTAATTGAGAAATGTGTGAAGAGGGAAAAACAAATAAGATGTTCTATGCTATTTAATTTATATTATGCAATGTATTATGTGTTTTTTTTCTTTTTTGCTTTTCTCTTCTTTTTTTTTATTTGGTGGTTCATGTTTTATTTTCTTAAATTTGAGTGTTTTGATTGATTATCTGCAAATGTGATTGGAATGTGTAAATTCTCTTTTTATATATATATACATATTCACTATAAAAAAAACTTTGTTAAGGGGACGTTATGGTTAAGTTGCCGTAACAAAAACCTGTGCACTTCACTAAAAAAACTTTTCGAGCATGCCATTACAGTTCACATTACAACCTAAAAACCCCTGAAATTCGCCAGTTATGGTAGGCTAAGCACCCACTCCTGCCATATATATATATATATGTATCTTCAGTGAAAAAACTTTGTTACTGGGACGTTATAGTTCACAGTAAAACTGAAAAAACACTTGACATTCCCTAAATATGGGACGCTAAACAACCATAACTCGCGCCACCTACGTGCATTGCTAAGACTAACACCCAGAACATCAAAGATGACATCAGAAATGTCATTGATGTTTTTTTAGTGAAGTGCACAGGTTTTTGGTACGGCCACTTAACCATAACGTCCCCTTAAAAAAGTTTTTTTTGTAGTGAATTTTACAGGTTTTTAGTAGGGCAGCGTAACCATAACGTCCCTTTAACAAAGATTTTATCACTGAAATCCATAGGTCTTTAGTAGAGTAATTGAATCATAACATTACTTTAACAAAATGTTTATACTGCATTTATCAGGGTCCTACTAGTAACACATAAGCATACTGTAAAGGAACATTTGAATTAACTGCCCACCTTCCGAAGAATTCCACATTATCATATGCTGGCGCACCACATGGGGGCGTGTTCGAAAACTCATACACACTTCACAATAACATGTGTGTCTGGTTGATAGTGCGGAAGTACATTGTAGAACTTCACAGGGCAAGTTTACAGCACAATAGAAGCAAGAGTACATACCAAGGTCTCTGGATCATTAACCCCCACTCCTCCCCAAAAAATGGGGGATGAATGCCATTAGCAATCGGAATTTTACAGCAGTAACCCGTGGTACTAAAAAAAAGGATTTTTTGTCTTCAACCGGAACACCTCCGGCATTCCCGGCTGAAGAAAACAAATCCTTTTCCAAGATGGCCACCATAGAAAGGGAAGGCGGGTGTTGGATAGAAACCCTTCTTCGCTTTCCATTACAGCCTGAAGAAAGCAAAAATGAAACCGTGTGACCGTAATGGCATGACCACATTTTTCTTCCTTGTGAAATGTGTCGCTATGAGCAAGACCTTTACCAGTAAGCCAGTCCCTGGTGGATATGGCGACTTCAATGCAATGTTTTGTCCCTTCCAGTAATGGCCAATACTCAGATCCCTGACATTGTGGTCACTAACCATACCCAGAGCCTACCTCTCAGGGACGGAAGCTGTACTGTTGATTTGTTATGTACATGACGACACTTGTCAAATATCAAAACACTACCACATGCACAACACGAAGCTTTTCGGTCGTTGGCAATGACCTTTACATACATGTGTTTTACATGCAGTAATTTGTTTTTGTAAAAATGTGCATAGAAAACGCAAAGGAGTAGTTTTCTTACGTCTGCACAAAATCCCAACAAACGCTGTGATGTCAAACGCAATCACGTCAGAAATACTGCAAGCAACACCATTACCACCCTCTTTCGACAAATAATTTCGTAAGTGACACAGGTCGAAAGGTGTGAAGATATGTGTATTGGGAGGTTGTAATCATGTATTGTTTTGCAAACATTTCTGTACAGCAAACACTTTCAGTGCACATTACCTCATTTTTATCTTTTAGAAAGATACTAATCAATCTGAACTAATGTTGGTTAATGGGGCATCTGGGTGACAGAAATTGGCCTGACGGCATTAAAGCATATGAGATGGCCCTGACCCTCCCGTAGCCAAAGCAAGTGGTTCTCCATAACCTTCCTTGGCAGCGTAAACAAATGCGTCCATAACGACTTACGTGCCATGATGCATCACCTACTAAAGAACACATTACGACCTGCAACGTAGCACGCCACATTTTGAAATAGGAGAGTACATTTGTAAAAAAAACACTAACATTTAAGAATTAGTAAAGTAGTTTTGTTTCACAATAAACTGTGCAAAATCATCGCCCTATTGAATTAGTAAAGTAGTTTTATTTCACAATAAACTGTGCGAAATGATCGCCCTATTCACATTTCCATAGAAATAGTGAGTTTGTCTCTTTGGTCGACAATGAAAATGTTAATGGTGATGGGAACGTTGTTGTTTTCCCACACAGAAAGTATGCGTTGTCGACACAGTAGTCGGTCCTCTCGCACATTGATTTGCAAGACGTCGTCAATCGCTGTGATCTAAACCACTAGAAAGGATGGAATGTTACTCCTTATGGCGACAGCAGCGTAAGGACATAGAGGTCCGACACGGTCATCCCACTGAATTATGAAGCACAGACAACCAGTGACGAACAGTTGCATTTGACGGTTAAAAAAAAGTCACTCAGCAGCTGCACTCCGTGACAATCACAATAGGGAAGGAAGTAGCTGAGGGGGAAAGGGGAAATAAAACATGTATCAATACGCAACCTTTGCACAAACCAAAGTTGTAATACATACCATTTTTAGTAAAAATTAATTTAATAGGAGGAAATGTAGTGGGGCCCTACAGACGGCGACAATGTGCAATCTCCATAATGGGAAAAAAAAATTCAACGGCACAGAAAGGTGGTACGTCATTATTAATAATAACATTTTTGTTTGGAAGTAGCTGAGCGTGAAAGGGGAAACAAAACGTGTATCAATACGCAACCTCTGCACCAACCAAAGTTGTAACACATACCATTTTTACTAAATATTAATTTAATTTGGGGAAATGTAGTGGCACCCTACAAACGGCGACAATGTGCAATCTCCATAATGGGAAAAAGAATTCAACGGCACAGAAACCTTGTAATTTATTAGTAATAATACATTTTTTGTTTTGGAAATTAAAAATGTAATGCCGTTCGGTATACAGGCGTCAAAAGTAAACTTACATGATGTGGACCGCCTCCATTGCATTCGGTACAGTCAGACAGTAGGGTATTTGGAAGAGTGCCTCTTTGGAAACTGATATTTCATGTTCCTTACAAATGTTTTTGAAGCATAACCTTATCAAACGATATGTTTCTCAAACTGTTACTCTCTGCATTCTTTCTGTTTTTTCCCTGTAGCTCAAGGTAAAAAAACAAGTGACCCTTATGGGTTCCGATAAATATGTGGCTACTGTGGTACTGAGCTCATATTGAAAAAAAAAATCAAGTAACCTTCACTCCGAATGCAAATACATTGTTAATTTGGCAACAACATATCAGCAGCTATTCATGAGAACCGCTACTCCCATACACGTGCAGAAGTGTTGTGTGTACGAAACAGTGCAGGTGGCTGGCTCAGATTCCAAACTGTAGGACGCCAGTCTGACCGCATTAATGTTGTTTATGTATTGTAACATGGACGCAGTAAGTTCATGTCGTACAATGAGTAGCAAGTCCCACTTTACCGTATGACAGTGGTAACAAGAATACACCACTGTTTGATCTTCTACTGCCACATCTCATTAACGCTCATCTTTTGAAACAGTGTTCCATAAGTGTAACAAGTGCATTGGTGTCTTCTTCGTTTCTGTATGTTACCGGTGATGTCCGCGTACAACAGAAAACAAAATAAACATGGCGGGCGTATCGAAAGATTATAACGCACTTGACGCTGTGGCACAACCAATCGGTGAAAGCGCAACAGCACGCCACGGATTAGCCAATTGAAATCTTCTCCACAGAGCGAACAGGGAAGTGTGACCGCAGAGCAGACATAGATATAACAAATTTTTAGAGACATACTTTTTGATCGTTTTTAAGAAAACTACTGGACGGATTGTCACAAAATTTATAAAAGCACGCTTTTGCAACCAAGCCCATGCCCCTGCCGCAAATTTGGTGCAAATTGGTCCAGCGGTTTGGCCTGTAGCCGTGCGCAAAGTTTTCCCCCATTCAGTCTATGGAAAAAAAGATGTTTTGGGACCCCCCCCTATAACTTTCCCCCCCCCCCTGGAACAAGCATCACCAAACTTTGCAAAAAGAATTCAGAGTGGCCGATATACTTTTTTTGCAAAGTTTGATGAGGATTTATCCAGGGGGAGCGGAGTTATAGGCCGCCCAAAAAGTGCTCTTCCTATGAAAACAGCAACTTGACCATAACTACACAGCAACTACCGTGGCTGTGTTATATATATATATATATATATATATATATATATATATATATATATATATATATATATATATATATATACATATATATATATATATATATATATATATATATATATATATATGTCTGTGTTGAATGTGCTAAAAGTCAAAAAATGTGGCTAGCGCCAATAAATGAAAAATTTAAAAAATAAAAAGCAGCTTCATACCACCTACTACCACCCCATCTATTGAGATTTTACAAAAACAGGTCATCAAGGACCTCGAAGCAGTTAGCTTCAAACAGTCAGTACGCAGAAACCTGAAACCACATTAACTGGCACTTATCAAGGACTTATACAGTGATGAGAAGATAACTATTAGACGGCCGATAAGGCTGGGGCACTAGTGATCTTAAACACCACAGACAAAGATTGTAGCAACCAATTGAGAGACATTAATACATATGTGACATTGGATATGGACCCCACGGTATCCATCAAGAAAAAGTTAGAAGAGTTGCTGAACAAGGCTGAAGAATGAGGATGGATCAACCAGAACACGCACAAATTCCTAAGGAATGATCACCCACGTATACCCAACTTCTATACATTAGCCAAGGTGCACAAGGACCCATACAATCCACCAAGAAGACTGATTGTGACCGGAATTAACAGCTTACTGCAACCATTAGGGAAGTACATTGACTATTTTTTGCAGCACTGGTCCAACAAACCAGTACATATATACAAGACACAACCCATGTTTTACAACAACTCAGCAGAATCCAGTATTATCCAGATCCCATTCTATTTACAGTGGATGTGAGATGTTTGTACACTTCAATACGACACGATTTAGGTATTGAAGCAGTGGAATGGCTACTACTGAAGGAAGGTGACATCCCTACACAGAAAGAATTTATTATAGCTCTGTTACAATCTATAGCAGAAAATTCCTATTTTCGATATAAAGACCGATTCTTTCTACAAGTAGCGGGAACTTTAATGGGTGCCACTTTGGCTCCTCCTTATGCAAACACATTTATGCATAAATTTGAAACAGATCATGTCTTAATGCACCCTGTATGGAAACAATATTTGGGAATCTGGACAAGGTACGTCGATGATATTTTTGGTATTTGGATTGTAAAATCAAGGAAATATCAAGGCTTGGTGCCACCAAAAATTGGATCCGCCAGTCACACATTGTTCAAAGGTTTATTCTGCACAGATTCAAATATCAAGAGCAGATAGCTATCTGGTTCACAACACCTCTCAGCGTGCACCAAAAACACTGTGAGGAGAGTGAGTCCTATTCATCATAAAACAGGCAGTATTTAAACAGAATCCTGGCAATAGCTCAGCCCATCTCCAAACTAATAAGTTACAAATTTGGGTTTGTGCCCAGTTCACATAGTAAATAAAACAATATTGTCCTTACATACGTCAAGTGTTTTCCAGCCTTCAAAATACAATGGTTACAACTTTGTTCTGTCTGGTCATGTTGGTTATTCAGCTTAGGCTGATCCTAGTTCCAAGAAACAAATTCAATAGCTTTTGCTAAGGTACACAGTTTATAGTTTGCCTAGATTCAGTTCTTGTGTTTGAATATAGCAAAGGCTGTTTATACAGAAAACACTCTAAACTGGAGTTCACTTTAGCTCCAAGGTTCAATACACATACTGACAAACGTTGCTGTCGTCAGCTGTGTGTATCTTTAGCTTTCCAATGTACACAGCATTCCTTCAGAAACCCGCGTCATCAGTTTGCATTCATTGTATAACACTGTTTGTGGGAAGATGAGGTTTGTAGACATAGATTACACTTTGAATGATAGTTCGTTCTGACTGCAAGGTCTTATTTGCACAGGACAAATAGTCTGCTCTGCCAGCCCTGGTACTGACAGCGGCTCAAAGGTTGATTCTGCTTTTGCAGCTGAAAACATGGTTTAATCATTACTGGAGAGTGAGCAGAAATTAGAACCAAAATGGAGGACACTTTCCAAGATGGCGCTTGAAAGTCAATTCTAATTCAGAACTTTGTAACGCGGTTTTCCCCATAGAGCAACTTGGGCTTAGGCCTATATGAATCAAAAAGGAGGCACTAATATGATATCCGTTTAACAAACCCTCCTTTTGGCCTAAGCCAAGTGCTAAACTAAACAAGTCGCTCTACGAGTAACTCCACGTCTCAATGTCCATACATCCTGAGTCACTTGCAGAGATATCAATTAGCATAAGGTCAGATACTGAGATTTCCGTCAGCATGAATTCATTAGATATTTTCTCTCGGGTGTATATCTTGTGCCCTAATGTACCCATCGCCTGTGCACAACATCCTCCTAACATCGAACACATACCAGCAAGACATTGTATACAACAGCAGAAAAACACCAGAATACCTAAAATAATCAGCAAGACCAAAAGTAGCTTCCATCCCCAAGATCGCAGGAAGTCCCAGAATCAAGCACTAAGATACCAGTTTCCCTCGGGAACATGCACTTCTGAACTGAGAATATGCAGATTTTGAATCGCCCTAGAGATAGTTGGGGAGGAATATGGCACGAAGACACAGCAAGCGGACCCCCCTAATTTACATACCCCACCACGTTCAGCCACAATGACATCTAATGCCATCCGGTTCTGAAGTGCCACTAACCTTATTGCTTTCTGTTCTAACGTCATATTATAGAGTATGTCAGTGGTCCAGTTGATGGTCCTCTCCAGTACTCTCGCTAGTCTCCTGATATCTTCAGAGTTCAGTATTTGTCCCCAAAATGGCACAAAGGATTTAGCTACATCACCCAGAACTTGTGCTGAAGTATCGCCATTCTCGTCCCGCCGTGGACGAGCCTTTGAAATTTCTACAGCGCTAGCAATGAATACCCCGGGTAACAGAATCCCTAAATAACAGGTTCCCTGCCAATCCCTGGGTAACCATGGAAATGCTACATTACCGCAAACAAAGTAGACAGGTCGCCTACATACAAAGGTCTGTCCTCACTAGTCAAATTTGCAACGTTGGCGCAACCTTTGAAATCACCCAGTACCATTCCTCTGTATGCAAAAAGAAACTGAATCTGGGCTGTGGTTGACATTATAAGAAGGTGGCGTGGCATCCCTATTGCCTATAGGAGCCATCTTGAAAGAGATCAGAGATTGAAAAGGACGGGACAGTCTATCAGAAGGCCTAATAGAAGCAACATTAGGCTTGCTCCTATTCCCAAAGAGTGAGCATCCCAGGAGCGTTAAAACACGTTTTTCAAAGTCATTCAAGTTAGTTCCATCAAAGTTCCCCAAGTTGCTATCGTTCCATCGGCCAAAGAATAGTGCTCTAAGAGAAGCATAGCAAGCAGTTGTCAAAGGTAAAGGATGAATATACCAGCCCAGCCCCTTATCCCCATGTTGCGGTAAATGCGAGCAGACCCAACAATTGGACTTATTAAAAATGGCACGTGCAGCTTTCATAATGAGTAATAGTGTGTTATTGTGATAACTCTGTGCTGAGAGTCTCTAGGAGCTAGAGTGTGCAGATGCACGAAAGGAGTAGAAACAGTAGGTACATTTTCAGTGGGTAACACGTTTTCAAGCGGATGTACTCCTTCCGGATACCAGAATCCTAAGGCAATGACTATTGTAAAACCAGTTAACATTATCACAAGAAAACAATACATTTTCGGGGCCCACATATTCGATTGTTTGTTTTCGTGGCTGGTCACACAGTCTCTTATCTGTTCCGTATGAGCGGGAGCGGTTGCAGGCATTGTTCTTCAAACTATTTACACCAATGTTTTTTGCTGTCGACCTCCAGGCTGAGCGTTTTCTTAGTCCTTCCGCAAACCCTAGCCAACCGAATCCCTTTCTATACAAGTGATCGGGCCAAAAAGGCAAGCCCTTTGATGATTTTCTTTGATAGCACAGCTGAACCGTGCAGTAAGTCTATTTCCTTGGATGCAGATCGTACCTTGTGATCCCTGGTACTGAGCGATCTGTGAACAACGTGTCGTCACTTCCCGATGGAAGCGACGAATCCAAAACGAGATCTGATGCAAGATCCTGAACAAACTTTAAAGATTAAACTGTTGGAGAGTGTGGATATAAAATTACTGTTTCCCCAGGCCCCATGGCTTCAGGGAGAGTCTCCGACGCACTCTCGATGCTGCTTACTGCTTCGCGATCGTTGGTTGCAGTACTGGTGAGGGGTTCTGTATCTTCTGTAGCGTGTGGCACTGGGTGTGGAATCCTCTTGGTATGCGACGCATGTATCCAATGCTTCCAGCCTGCTACCCGCACCACAGTCTGTGTGACCAGCAAAACTTGGAAGGGGCCCCGCCAACGAGGTGTGAGGCAAGAAGATTGCTCAAACGATTTGGTGAGGATCAAATCTCACGGTCGTATGCTGTGATCGGGGCCCTTGTACCGTACAGGTAAAGCCTCTCGCACATGGTGATAAATCAAATACAGATTTTTAGTTAACTGGCCACAGTAGTCAGAAAGAAGTACATTTTCGACCTTGCGCAAAGAACGGGGTTTTGGGACATTCCAAATATTGGCTGGCCTACCCATGACCACCTCAAAGGGAGAGAGCCCAGTCTTAGTTTGAGGGGTCGTCCTCATGGACAATAACATGATCGGTAAGGCGTCCGGCCATTTTTGTTTGGTGCCGGCACACGTCTTAGCAAGCTTGTTCTTGATGATGTCATTGTGTCTTTCTACTAATCCAGCACTCTGTGCGTGTCTGGCCGAATGGAACCGTTTATCGATCTGTAATCCTGCGCATATCTGCAGAATTACAGCAGTGATAAAATGTGGACCATTGTCCGACCAGATGACTCTTGGCAAACCAAATCTAGGAAAATATTCCTTCAGCATGGTCTTTGCCGTGGTCATAGCAGTGGCATCTTTGATGGGAAAGGCTTCCACCCACTTGCTAAAGGCACAGATGACAACTAATATGTATTTCAAGTTGTTACAATGCTCCATTTCAAAACAATCAAAATGAATCTCTTCAAAGGGGACAGAAGGTGGACCAAAACTACCCCTAGGAGTTGATGTGCCCTTTCCCACATTATGCTGTAAACAAATCATGCACCCCTGAATGAAGCGTTCAGCTACTTTAGGGATTTTGTCATTCACCCACACATTTTGCAACATTTTAGTGATTTTTCGAGCACATATATGGGTGGGACCATGAGCCATAACAACCATCATCATAATATATGCGTCAGGCAGTAACCATTTCCCATCAACTCTGTCCACCCAACACCCATCATCATCCAGTTTCCCCAAGCCCTCAGCCCACTTCTGAGATTCTTCTAATGTGGCATCGGCTTGAATGTTCTTTACAGAGTCAATGCCCTCATCCAAAGTACAGGCATTTGTGGCTTCCCTTGAAGTATACATTTCTGAAGAGAGATCAGTTGCAGTCTGTTTGGCTATCTGGTCAGCAAAAGCGTTCCCTTTTCCTACATTGTCTACAATCTTCTGATGTGCTGTGCATTTTATGATAGCTAGCTGAGTAGGGAGTGCAAGTGTTGAGAGTAACCGTACTATCAAGGAGCCATGTTGAATTTTTGTACCATATGAGGTCAAGAAACCTCTTTCTGCCCAAAGTCTGCCGAAGTTGTGAACCACCCCAAAGGCATACTGACTGTCAGTATATATATTTACGGTAAGCCCTTCTGAAAGCTCACAAACTCGGGTCAATGCTATAATCTCTGCGGCCTGCACGGAGTTGTGCGTGATTCTTTTGGTCTCCACGACCGTGCTTAATGTGGTGATTGCATAAGCAGCTGTGGATGTACCATCCGGGAGTTTGAAACAGGAGCCATCACAAAACAGCTCCCCTTGTGGATTGTTCAAAGGAGTGTCTTTTAGATCGATTCTGCCTTTTGTCTCTTGTTCTGTAGTGTAAAGGCAGTCATGCAACTCTTCGTCACTGCAAGCAGTACCTTGCGGGAAAGGTAAAAGTTCAGCCGGATTGAGAACATAACATCTCTGAATTTTGATGTGCGGTGCAAACAAGATCAATTTGTATCTTGTTAATCGTGCGGAGGTGAGATGTTGCGTTTGTGTTCTGTTTAATAGAACATCTACAGAGTGAGGTACCATCAGGGTTAAAGCATGGCCTAGGACCATTCCCTCGCTCTGTTTTACAGACACAGCAGCAGCAGTGACAGCTCGCAAACATCTTGGCAAAGCGCGTGCTACAGGATCAAGGGCGGAAGAAAAGTAGCTGCACGGTCTATTCTTCCCTCTATGTTCCTGCGTTAACACAGCCAAAGCACATCCATCACATTCATGCACATACAACACAAAGGCCTTTTCATAGTTTGGTGTGCCCAAAACTGGTGCCGAGCACAATGCAGTCTTGAGCAGATCAAATGCTCACTGGTGTTCCAAGTTCCACGGTAATGGTGAAGAAATGCCCTTCTTCGTCAAAGCCAACATTGGTTTAATCACCAAGGAGAAATTCGGGATCCAATGTCTACAGTAAGAAGCCATTCCTATCAAGGCTCTAACTTCCTTCTGTGTATTTGCGACAGACATGCTAGAAGAACAAGTTACTTCTTACCTAGTAAAATTCTTTCGATGGGATGTTCCTCCGACGTATTCCTTATCTTGATAGATCATCTCCGGCTTGCTGGCCTTGGAATTTTTTTTTCAGTATAGGGCGCTGAGCGTCGATGTCCCTCAAGCGGATGTCCCTCGACTTCCTCCGTATCGGCACCAACGTCATCATGCGTATAAATAGACTTGCGCAGCGTCCGTTGCTCAGTTCCATTTTGACGTTTAACAGTTGCTTTACATGAATTGGTTATTGACCCTGAAGGAGCGTAAGATGTAACCACAAGGGAAGTTTTACTGAGGGGATGGATGGGAGGGGCGATAAGGAATATGTCGGAGGAACATCCAATCGAAAGAACGTTACCAGGTAAGAAGTAACTTGTTCTTCGAAGGGATTGTGTCCTCCGATGTATTCCTTATCTTGATAGACTCCCATATCAGTGGTATGTAACTGGAGGTGGGAGTAAAATTGCCATGTTTCCCTTCAATAATGAACAGAGTGCAACACAGCTTTGCCAAATCTAGTCTCTTGGCTAGAGGAGGAATCCAGGTTGTAAAATTTTGTGAAGGTATGTGCAGACGACTATGTGGCAGCCGCACATATGTCTCGAATCGGTAGCCCTCTTTGGAGGGCCGAAGAGGCTGGGATACCCCTGGTTGAATGAGCCCTAAGATTTTGAGTAGGCTTTTTCCCTGCCAGTTTGTAACATTCCAGAATGGCCAAAATAATCCATCTGGAAATGGTCTGTTTTGTTATCGGTTATCCCAATTTGTGCCCTGAGTAACCTACGAACAGTTGGTCTGCTTGCCTAATCCTAGCTAGTCTTCTGATGTAAAAGCTCAAAGCCCGACTTGGGTCCAGCCTATGTAGCCTTTCTTCCTCTTTCCCCGGATGGGGAGGGGGATAGAATGAAGGCAAGGTAATCTTCTGAGTGATGTGGAATTCAGAAACCACCTTTGGGAGAAAATTAGGCTTCACTTGTAGGACAACTTTGTCTTTATGAAAAATTGTATGAGGGGGTTTACAAGATAGAGTTTGTAATTCGCTCACCCTCCTAGCAGATGTCAATGCCACTAATAAGACAGTTTTAAGGGCGAGAAATCTTAGCGAACAAGAGTGGAGTGGTTCAAAAGGAGTACCCATCAGGAAATGTAAGACTAAATGTAAGTCCCATAACGGAACTTGGAATGGTCTTGGAGGATAGACATTGGTTAATCCCTTCAGAAATTGTATTACTAAGGGTAACTTGAAATACGATGGTTCCTCTGCAGTGCGCTTGAAGATCGATAGCGCTGCGAGATAGCCCTTGATAATGCCAACTTGAAGGCCCGAATTTGCCAAATAGAGTACAAAAGATAACACCGTTGGTGTACCACATGAAAAGGGATCAATATTCTTTTCTGTACACCAGCTGCAAAATTTGTTCCAACGGCAGCGGTATAAAGTCTTTGTTGCTGGCCTTCTGGCCGAAAGCAACACCTCCATGATGTCATCTGAGAGGTCCCAATCCTTGTATCTCAACCTTTCAGATACCAAGTGTGAAGGTTGAGGGTTCTGATGTCTGGATGGAGAACCTGACCTCCCTTCTGCGAGAGAAGATTCTCCTTGTGTGGAAGACGAATTGGAGGGCAGATGGACATGTCCAGAAGGTCCGGGTACCATGTTCTCCTGGCCCAGTCCGGGGCAATTAGGATCATGGCTTTCCGGAACCTTCTCAACCTCCTGATCATTTGAGGAATGACAGGGACTGGAGGAAACGCGTACAGAAGTGGAAACTCCCAGTCCACTATGAACGCGTCTCCTAGAGCTCCTCTTGGGGGAAATTCCCTTGAACAAAACTGATCGCACTTCCTGTTGATGCTGGTGGCGAACAGCTCCACTTGAGGGGTTCCCCAAAGGGTGAAGATCTGTTGAAGGACTTCTTGAGCTAGTTCCCACTCGTGGGAGCTGTACTCTGCCTGCTCAGAGCGTCTGCCGTCAGGTTTTTCTCTCCGGCTAAGTGAACTGCCGATAGAGAGATTCCTTTTTGGATTGCCCAAAACCAGAGCTGCATCGCCTCTCTGCACAGAGGCAGTGATCCTACGTCTCCTCTTTTGTTGAGGTAGTGCATGGCCACTGTGTTGTCCGTCATTATCAGAACATCTTTCCACTGTACAGATGGCAGAAAAGCCTTCAGGGCTAGTCTGATTGCTCTCAGCTCTAACAGGTTGATATGTAGTCTGGACTCCGATGGAGGCCAACGACCGCTGATGGTCAAGTCGTTGGCATGGGCTCCCCACCCCGTGAGTGAGGCATCGGTGACTACTGTTATCTCCGGCCATGGTTGCCAAAACAGTTCTCCTTTCAAAATGTTCTCCTGACAGGCCCACCACTGAAGGTCTCGAGCCCCCTTGTCTGGAACCTGAAGGAGATCTGTCATTCTCCCTGAGAATTGCGACCACTGAGTTCTTAGTGCCCACTGAAGAGATCTCATTCTCAGGCGAGCCTCTGGCACAAGAAAGTTGAAGGCTGGGAGACGTTGGGTATTTTGAAACTTGGTGACCATCTGCAGAATATCTTGAGCCCTCACCTCTGGTGGCAAGGCTTTTCCCAGGGAAGTGTCCAGGACCGCTCCAATGAACTGGAGTCTCTGTGATGGTATCATCTGTGACTTCTTTAAATTTGAGGGAGAAGCCCAGTTTGTGAAGGAAGTGGCAGACATAATCTAGCTGGATCTGAGCTTGTTCCGGAGATACAGCTCTAATCAGCCAATCGTCCAGGTAGGGGTAGACGTGAATCCCTTCCCTCCTTAGACTTGCAGCCACTACCGACATTAGCTTGGTGAAGACCCTCGGGGGGGAGGTCAGCCCAAATGGCAGAACTCGAAATTGATAATGACAGCCGACAAATGCGAACCTCAGGTATTTCCTGTGTTTGAGATGGATTGGCACATGGAAATAAGCATCCTGAAGGTCCAGAGATACCAGCCAGTCCTGGAGCTAGAGGGCCTGAAGGATCTGAGAGAGAGTTACCATCTTGAACTTGTCCTTCCTGAGGAACTTGTTCAATTCTCATAAGTCCAAGATAGGTCTCAGTCCTCCGTCCTTCTTCGGTATTAGGAAGTAGGGGGAGTACCAGCCCTTGTTGCTCTCCGCTACAGGTACCGGTTCTATGGCACCTTTCTCCAGCAGGTCTACAATTTCCTGCAAGAGGAGCGGATCTGGAACTTTCAGAGAGCTGTTCCCTGGTGGATGACTCTGAGGAATGCGTAGAAAAGGCAGGCAGTAACCTTGGGCAACTGTCTCCAATGCCCAAGCATCTGACTTAATAGCCTGCCATTCCGTCAGATGTTAAGTTAGCCTGCCCCCTACTGGTGTCTTGTGAGGAGAGTCCTCAGAGTGATTTAGAGGCGGCTGATGCAGATGCCGAGGGTAAAGAGGCACCTGCTGATGCTGCTGCGGATTTTGTTTTTTTACCCATGCACCTCGGGTGAATCTTTTTTGACCTCTTTGAACCGACTGTCCTCTGCCTTTTCCGAATGTGGAATAAAAGCGAAAGGACTTACCTCTCCAAGAGGTTCCTGAGGGGCGATATATGGCGTTTGACGGATTGCAGCTCCCAGGGATTTTGCTGCTGCTTTGGATGTCTGTAACTTTTCTAGACTGTCATCCGCCTTACCAAACAAAGAAGAGCCATCAAAGGGCATATTTAAAAGTCTGGTTGTACATCTGAAGCAAACCCATACTTTCGCAACCACGCAAATCTGCAGGTTGTAGTACTTGCCGCCATGGCCCTACTGATACTGTCAGCAGAATCAATGCCAGTTTGAAGGGATTCGCACATTGCGTCCTTACCATCCTTAATGATGTTCAAAAACGCTTCCCTTTCTTCTCCCTCTGGGAGGCAGTCAGCTGCTGATGAAGAACACTCCCAAAGTGTGTGGCTGAAACTTGCGAGCATACAAGTAGCGTTAATAGATTTCAACGCCATGCTACATGCAGAAAAGACTTTCTTAGCCATAGAGTCGTATCTTTTGCCATCTCTGTCCTGTGGAACAGTAGGGTATGCCGATCTAATGCCTGATGCAGTTGCTGCTTGAACAACCAGACTCTCTGGAGTTGGATGTTTAGACAAAAATTCATGGTCAGTAGCAGATACCCTATATTTGGCTGATAACTTCTTGTTAACCGCCGGGCTAACCTCAGGAGTTTCCCAGTAAGCCAATATTTTTCTTTGTAATGCAGCGTGAAATGGAACCACGGGATCCTCCTGTGGGCCTTTAACTAAAATGTCTGTAAGGTCATCCTGTTGGAATGCAGGTGAAGGTGTAGACCAACCCATGAATTCTATAATCCTTGCCATTAAAATTCTGTAAGGGGTCTCGGCATGTTCCCCTGGGTCTGGTTTGGCAAATTATATTTCTGGGGAAGTATCTTACCCACTTCCCTCATGTAAGGATTCTCAAAGGTCCTTTAACCTATTTTCCTCAGAGGTAAATTCCTCTGGTTCAGGTGTTGTAGTACTCTCAACCCAAAGGGTCTATCTTGATCCGAATCCTCCCCTTCTTCATAAATTGAAGACAAAGGTCTGAAATGATCAGACCTTGGAAATGGCTTAAATCCCATTTCCACAGCAGAAGGGGCCAAATTTGTCATAATTGGTTGAGAAAACGTCGACGTTGTCGACGCGGACGTTAAAGGCTTCGAAAACCCCAAAAAAGGTGTCGAGAAGATCGGAAGAGGCCTCGAAGAGCTCAAGAGGGTCGGAATCCTACTCGAGGTTGTGTTAGAGGCCCTGGGTATGACCACTGGCTGTGAGGTAGTGACGGCCGTGGGTTTGTTCTTTTTCTGCGTCGACATCTGCGTCGAAGACAGCGTCGATTCGATCGACCTGTGCGTCGATGAGCCCTTCGATAATGGCGTTGATGACGCAGATTTATGCGTCGAAGGGACTTTCAACGATGGTGTCGATTGCACAGTGCCTTTGCTCGAGGGTTTGTGACGCTCTCGAGTAGTTTCTTTCACCAGGTGCAACAACTCGCGGCGTTTCGATTTTTCGGGTCTTTCACCCAGGGTATCACTCTCAGCTGTCTTCGAGGGGGTCGAGGCCGCTTTCTCAAAGATGCAAGCATCCTTTTACAGAATTCCTCCCACTCAGCCTGAGAGCTATGTTTTGTGGGGCAGGTGACTCTTTCCGGGGAAACAGAAGAAGACGAGGAAGGCGATCTTCGACGGCTCTTACTCGAATGCTTGGATCTCGAAGAGTGGTGGGAACTGCTTCGAGACCTAAAACGAGAATGTTTCCTGTGTCGGCGAGGAGACGAATGTCTCGACTCTGCCGAGGAAACTTTCGAGGGAGTTTTAACTGCCTTACCTCTCTCAAGCTTCCCCTTACGCTCCTTCAAGGCTTTCGCCATCATGGACATGCAGTCCTCGCACTCCGAACATTGGTGCTCCGATCCCAGGCACCACAAACAGATCCTGTGAGGATCTGTCGATGACATTTTCTTTCCACAGTCTCGACATTTTTTGAAGCCGGACCGTGGAGTCGTCGGTTCGGACAAGGAAGCCATCGAGTAAGAGTTGGTATTCTCGAGGAATAATGAAGAATATATCTGACTAACGAACTGAGCAACGCGATTCCGAGGCCCACGAAGTGCGGAAAAACAGAACTGAGCAACAGACGCTGCGCGAGTCTATTTATACGCATGATGACGTCGGCGCCGATACAGAGGCTGTCGAGGGACATCGGCTCGAGGGACGTCGACGCGCAGCGCCCTCTACTGAAAAAGAAATTCCGAGGCCAGCAAGCTGAAGATGATCTATCAAGATAAGGAATACGTCGGAGGACACAATCCCTTTGAAATGATTTTTATCCGTTCAGGCGTCAACCTTCTTCCCTCCTTTGACAGGAGATAGGCTAAATAGGCCACTTCCTGTCGACAATATTGAACTTTTTTAAGCAAAGCTTTATGTCCATGTTGTGCTAGGTGGATAAGCAACAACACGGTGCCCTCCTTACAAGCGTTCTCTGAGTCAGCAGCTAAAAGTAGATCATCTACATACTGAAACAGTGTACAAGTGGTGGGCAACTCGAGTGTGTCAAGCTGCTCTTTCAAAGCCCTACTTAGATGCTAGGACTCTCCGTGTAACCTTGCGGCTCACGGGTGAAGGTAAACGAGCGTCCCCTTAAGGTGATCGCAAACAAATATCTACTGTCTTTATGTATAGGAATACTAAAGAAAGCGTTCTTAAGATCCACAACACTAAAGTGAGTAGCTGAAGCCGGAATCATAGTTAATATTGTTGTCACATCAGGCACAATAGGAAATTGTGGAGCAACGATTTTATTAATGGCACGTAAATCAATAATGAAACGAAAAGGAATTGCATTATCGCCTTTTTTGTACACAGGCAAAATCGGACTATTGCACAAACTACCTGCAATTTTCTCAATTACCCCACAATGCACAAAATCGGAGACTATGCATTTCAAACCTTGCTCACCATCAACCGAGATCTTATACTGGGGAATACGTGGCAACCTTACTCCATGTTTCAAAATGATCTTAACAGGCTCAATTTGTAGAACACCATCATAATTGTCATCAATTGCCCACAAACACTCAGGAAAATCACTAAATTCCGGCGGCAAAGGTCTGGTCAAGAACTGAGAGACAGAAAGTTGTTGTGGTGAAATCGTCAAATGCACTCCATCAGAAGAACAATGAATTACCGCATTTAATTCCTTCACCAGATTCAACCCCAACAGATTCCACAATTCGTAGTCAAAGGGAATGGACAGTGGTCCGTAAATGGACCCAAAGTAATAGGTACCGGTGAAGAAACCGGACAGACAACTGGTGTGCCAGAAAACCCTACTGAAACATTGGTTTGCCCTGACAGTGGAATGTTTGAAACCCGTGAATGGTCAATGGAACACTTCTGTGCCCCTGTATCTATCAAGAATAGATGTTTCCTATTTCCCACTATCATCTCAACGTAGGGACCTTTCTGATTAACGGGAATAGGTGTTGGTTCCAAACCCTGCTTCGGACAATCCTAGCGAAACAGAATGTCGTCAAAAGGAAGTTCTTCAGAGAGGTAAGCAGCAGAAGGATGATCAAAAATGTTTCTATTATCCACACTAGGTGCCTGATTGTCTTGTGAAAAAGGTTGTGAATTCTGAGAAAACTGACTTCTACCAGGTCCCCCTGACGATCATCTACCCATGTTACCAAATGCGTTATTCGACCTCTGCTGGAGGATCTGGCATTGTGCACGCCAATGACCCTCCTGTCTACAATAAGCATACTGGTTTATGTTTACAGGACCCAATGCGCATTTCCCTCTGGAACATACTGACCCCTAAATTGCGAATTACCCCCGCTAGGTGCTCTAACAATTTGCTACAATAGTACTTTTGTTTTTAAGTCACCTTTTCTCTTTTCAACTCTTTCTTTTTCGTTATTGACACGATTCTCATAGTACTGAACCAAATGCAATACTTCTGACTGAGACTTTGCTTGCCAAGCGCTCTTTGAGGACATCATTTGTGACTGGATGTCAGGCAGCAATCCACGTACAAATTTGTCCATGAATAGTCGTTTCCCAGACTCTGTGCTTAAGTCTTGCCCACTGAAATCTGAAAATACTTGTTCAAACCGATTAAAGAACTCGGTAGCACCCTCAGACTTTCCTTGGACACAGGCAGTAAGCTTGTCCCAAATAATCCTTCTTTCAGGAATTATAACTTTCAATTTTGTAACTATTCTATAAGGCAAAGTAAGTATTACCTGTGGTGGTCTCTCGCCAGCCGGCCTTTTTCTATCTAGCCTAACCATATTATCCCATGTATCCCCTAACCCTGGTACATCATCTACAGTCCTAATCTTCTTCCACAAGTCAACTGGCAGGAGCATGGGAAATAACAAATCAATATTGCTCAAGGTAAATACTGATGATTGCAAGACAGACTCTATCTCTTTGTAGAACCCTGTCGGATTCTTCCTAATATAGGGAATAGATTGTTTAATGGTGTTCACTTCCTGTCTCGAGAACGGGACGTGAACAAACTGCGACACATAATGTGCAGGAATATCCTGAGCAGCTGCACCCGTTGCAGGATTAGCCGGAATCTCAACTTTTGGGACAAATGTTGGAGGAATCTCTCTCATAGGCAACTAAGAAATAGGCAACTCCGAACGCTTACTAAGCAACAGAGCTAGATCGAGCGCTAAAGCAGCCGAAGAAGTGTCAAACGAAAAAGCCCTCTTATAAATACTCAATAACTCTGAGGGACAACAAATCTTTCTTTTTACACATTCATCCTGTAGGCACTCTACCATTACCTGTTTCACTTTCCTCTGCATTTCTGGCGTAAACTGACTATACGTGTCATATACTTCAACGGGAGTTATCGACGTGTCTGAGATGCACCTAATCGCATCTTTTGTACAAATTTGTGTTTCTTCATTTATCGACTTACGACAAGGAAAGAACCGTTTCTGTACTAACATAGCATCCAAACTATCACCATCTACATCTTCATTCCGTTACCTTTCCAACTCCCTTCTATACTCAAAAACCCTCTCGACATGCTCATGTACTTTCTCTGCAGTATCTCTAGAAAAAGCTAAAGTATTCAGATCCCTTAACCCTTGTGGGAGATCTATATCGTTTAGCCTGTTCCACATTATACATAAATGAATTCCTAATCCTTCAATAAAAACGTTTTTTTCAGGAAAATTGTCTAAATTATAAAGTGTGGCAAGAACATCAGCTTGTTCACCCCTCTCCATGTAATGTTTAGCCCATGCAGTCAATTCATGCTTTCTCTCTGAAGACACAGTATTACGAGTTACAACTCTCGATCCCGCTCCCCGATCTACTACAAGCAGTGTAGAACCACTTGGAAGAGGGAGAGTAGGCACATTTTATACATTCGGAAACAGAGGTAGTATCACTGGTGCAGCAGGCAAACCCACCGGACCTGTAACAGCAGGCAAAGGTGGAGGAGCAGGTGGAAGAGCGACAACAAGAGGAGGAACAACAGCCGGAGGAAGAGGAACATCAAGAGGAGCAATAGGAGGAGCAGGAGGAGCTACGGGAGGAGGAATAACAGCAGGAAGAGGCAAAACAACAGCAAGAGGAACATACGGAGGTGGCGCAGTGGCACCAGGCCTTCGTTCATTTAGAAGTTTGTCAATCAGCTCATCAGATACATGAAAGTCTTTAGAAGGATACATTTTCTGGATACCAAGTGAAAAAGCCCTATTAATATTCCTAACTGACTCAGACTGTTTATTCTGGTCATATAACAACACTTTTTCGGCATTGGTCATATGACGGCGCGCATGCTTTTCTTTACTCTTAAGCTGCTGCATAGCTTCTTTCTTCCAATTCTGTAATACATCGAATGCTGCAGGTCTAGCCTTCTTCTTCAATAATATGGATTTTAAGTATTAAATACGAGGGATTTCAAAACTACCATTGATTGGCCACTGAAGTTCGGAACATTTCTACTTTGTCTGTGCCAAATATCATTAAACACTATACTACCAATGCCGTGCTTACAGTACATAGTACATGCCGGCGACCCCTCCATTGGTGCCGGTCGGCCAAATTCCAAAGATTGTCTGTCACTGCGGAATAACGCCATGAAGCAGGCAGACAATTTCCCAGGCATATCAGAATACTGATGTTACCTGGTCAATAATTGTACTAGCGAGTGCAATACACCAAATTCAAATATCAGGATGCTTAAGAATGGGGCACGACTCACATGCTCAAAGAACAAAGGGAGGTCCGATCGGATTACAAAGTACAACCAAAATATCCTTGCGGCTGGAGATTCTGGCAAAAATATCCGCCTCAATATGGGGACCCTCGTCAAGATGCCGTCTCGGACAACGAGTTCATCGTCCAGGGATCGGGCCGTGCAGTACTGTTGAGGTATCGCTTCTCATCCAAGAAAGGGGCCCCCTTTTTTCACCGTCCAATCCCGGTCCGATAGCCACGTCAACCTGCAACGAGATGGCATCAATCTTGAGGGTGCCTATGCGGGCGCCATCTTGTAAAATCAAGGAAATATCAAGGCTTGGTACCACCAAAAATTGGATTCACCAGTCACAAAGTTTCAAAGGTTTATTCTGCACAGATTCAAATACCAAGAGCAGATAGCTACCGGGTTCACAACACCTCTCAGCCTGCACCAGAAACATTGTGAGGAGAGTGAGTCCTGATCATCACAAAACAGGCAGTATTTTTACAGAATCCTGCCAATAGCTCAGCCCATCTCCAAACTAATAAGTTACAAATTTGGGTTTGTGCCCAGTTCACATAGTAAATACAACAATATTGTCCTTACATAGTTCAAGTGTTTTCCAGCCTTCAAAATACAATGGTTACAACTTTGTTCTGTCTGGTCATGTTGGTTATTCAGCTTAGGCTGATCCTAGCTCCAAGAAACAAATTCAATAGCTTTTGCTAAGGTACACAGTTTATAGTTTGCCTACATTCAGTTCTTGTGTTTGAATATAGCGAAGTCTGTTTATACAGAAAACACTCTAAACTGGAGTTCACTTTAGCTCCAAGGTTCTTTACACATACTGACAAACCTTGCTGCCGTCAGCTGTGTGTATCTTTAGCTTTCCAATGTACACAGGATTCCTTCAGAAACCCGCGGCATCAGTTTGCATTCATTGTATAACACTGTTTGCGGGAAGATGAGGTTTGTAGACATAGATTACACTTTGAATGGGAGTTCGTTCTGACTGCAAGGTTTTATTTGCACAGGACAAATAGTCTGCTCTGCCAGCCCTGGTGTTGATAGAGGCTCAAAGGTTGATTCTTCTTTTGCAGCTGAAAACATGGTTTAATCATTACTGGAGAGTGAGCAGAAATTAGAACCAAAATGGAGGACACTTTCCAAGATGGCGCTTGAAAGTCAATTCTAATTCAGAACTTTGCAACGCGGTTTTCCCCATAGAGTAACTTGGGCTTAGGCCAATATGAATCAAAAAGGATGCACTAATATGATTTCCGTTTAACAGGATGGGCACAGAAAGTGAACTCAAAGATTTTTGAATATCTTAATACAATTGATAAGTGAATCCAATACACTGATGAGTACTGGAAGAGAGAAATTCACTTTCTGGATGTAAATATTGAAGCAACAGAAGAGGGATACAAAACAAATATTTTCCGTAAGGAGACAGACAGGAACAACCTTCTTCATAGGCTAAGTTTTCACAAGCCGATTCTAATTAAAAATCTACCATGTAGCCAAATGTTGAAGGTGAAACTAATTGTTAGCGATCCTGAAGTTTACACAAGAGAACTAACAGAGATGGGTAAGAAATTCATGGACAGAGGATACAAGACGGATGAAGTAGAGATGGCGATGACCAAAATAGAGCATAAAAGCAGGGATGACTTGCTCACAACAATAGAAAAAGAGAAGACAGAACCACAGTTGGTATTTGAATCTAAATATTCTACTCCAAGTAGTAGAATCAAGAACATAATTAAGAAGAACTGGAGAACACTTACCTGTGACCAACATGTGGAGCATTTATTTAAGGAACTACCGACATTTGCTTATCAAAGGAGCAAGAACTTTAGAGACCGGTTGGTACAGACAAGATCATCAAAACAAAGAGTGTTAAATACACGAAAGGGAACTCTCCCATGTATGCATTGTGCAAACTGTGGCTATGTACCAAAAAGGAGCAACAGTGAATCATCCCCCCACTGAGAGAATATTAGCCTAAGCGATTACGCAACATGTGACACACAAAGTATAATATACTCCATCAAATGTCCATGTGGTCTCTATTATGTTGGCCAATCAAAGAGGACGGCCAAACTTCGTTGGAACGAACATAGATCTTGTATAAGGAACATAAATGTGAACTCTGCGGTGGCCAGGCATTGGCAGGATAAAAGACACAACCTGGCACAGAAATGTTTTCAAATATTGGAAGTAGTTGTCAAGAATGATCCATATGAAAATGTACAAGAGACTTGACCAGAGGGAATTCTTCGGGATAGATTGACTTGGGAGCCTCACACCAAAGGGACTGAAAGAAGAACTTAATTTAGCATGTTTTCTATAATGCACAGTACTCAGATGGCACTTGGGTACTTTGGGACCAATGTTATTAGACACATTTTGAGACTATATAGCAGACTATATTTATCATCTCTCTTCTGTACAAAGTAAGACCCACACGCCAGCCTGTAATTGTTCAGGCTTGCTAAAAGTATACTAGCAAAGTGTGTAACACATAGAAAATGTGATCTTTTCATAATCAGCATTCATTAGAACATTGGAGACACAACAGAGATTATGTGATCGCTATTACCTGATAAGCTTTCTGTGTATGTATTAATGCAAAGAAATTCATGTCTGATCATGTATGTATTGATTGAAGTAACAAACATGTTGGGATATTTATGTATGTTTGTTCCTAGAAATAGACATATTGGCTATCATCGTTGCATCTATGCATCTTGTTCTTTTATCCTGTAAAACTTTAGATATAGGATAGGGCTTAGTAATAACTTACTGCACAACACACAGTTTTTAGAACTTTACATATAGAGACTTATGCTAGATCGTGTAAGTCATGCTTTGTATCTAGAGAGTGCTGTGCACAGTGATTATGCATCTGCTTATGACTGCGGGCACAGTGCGATTACTTGCTATTTCTGTCGAACACAGTGGGCCACCGATAAAGGTAACAGCAGTTTGAGCTGTAATATTTACGTGTAATCAGGAGTTGCTATGTTACCATAGTAACATAAACAGAGAACTGTTCCCTTCCTCCTGTTTCCATGGGAGGACAGGACGCGAGGCGCCGACACGTCATCACGTATGCTGACGTGCCGCATCGCCTTAGTTGGTCGCCATAGCAGCCATATATATGCTTCAGAACAATGTGCGCCCACAAGGGTGACTATGGCAGAGAAAGAAATTCAGAAGTAGCTAGGTAAAACAGCTACAGGGCTTTACATCAGTTTGAATTTAAATATAGACGTTTCAATTATTCTAATGGAGGTCTATATAACTATTACCTTTACAGCTCATACCATTAATTTTGGAAACTAAGATCGGAGTTCTTAAGGTAAAAACTGATTTCTGATATTCAGTACACAGTAGATTCCTTATGGCACATAGGACTGAGGTTTTTAAGCAGAGGTGCTGACTTTATTTTATTATTTGATTCACAGAGGCAAGGCTCAAACATTAAGGTATGAAGGAATGAATTGTTTATTAATAGATAGCTCGCATGAGAAACAGAGTCTTATATGTTCTAACTTTATCATGCTTTTCTCTTTCTGTTCTTTGTTTTTGGAAACTGACAATGGCTGATTTTGGTATGTACATTATATACACTGTAATATCTTGTATGTCATTGTGACTTGTGGTTATGTTATATTGTAGCCCTGAGGATGGAGCGTGACTCCGAAATGCATCGGCTTTTGGGCCATATTTTGACCTAGGAATTGTTTTGCCTTATAAAAACCGATTTGAATATTGGTTGAAG
Source organism: Ambystoma mexicanum (assembly GCF_040938575.1). Taxonomy (NCBI): domain Eukaryota; kingdom Metazoa; phylum Chordata; class Amphibia; order Caudata; family Ambystomatidae; genus Ambystoma; species Ambystoma mexicanum. The sequence continues at coordinate 338,001,474 of NC_090924.1, read as the reverse complement.
TTATGTTTTGAACTATGTCCGAAGTAGTGTGAATGATGGAGCATATTTTAAGAATCACAGATAGATCACAGAATGAACACATTTAACTACAGGAAGTAAACTGGAGTACCAGAACTTTTATAACTGATCAGCCCGGTTTTGATCCATATGAGAGCATTAGGCATTGCTGGGTGGAAACATCTAACTTTTGTGGATCCTAGTGTCAGAGGATGGACTGAAGTCTGATAGCTCCTACTAAACCGGACAAACTATATAAGAAAAAAGGACTTATTGCAGAATCAATTGTGGTGCCCGCTTCTTCCCCTGTTTTCCATGTCCAGCAACTGTAACATAAGCAATTACACAAACAATTTAGACAGAACTCTTCATTTAGACCCCTTGGTTGAACAGTGTCGAGGAAATGTATCCAAAACATCTCTCTCTGAAGGAGGTGGGAGTTATAATTATCCCTCTCCCCGGGCATTTAACCACTTCCAATATTTGGAACTTCATTTGGGCAACTGAATGTTGGTGTTCTTGAAAGTGTCTTGCCACAGGGGATTTTAAATTATAACAGCTCACATTTGACTTGTGCTCTGTCCAACGTTCTTTCACTGGTCTCAATGTTTGACCTACATAGAGATATCCACAAGGACATTTAATAGCTTAAACTACCCCTGGAGTGAGGCAGGTAGCGTAGTCCCTGAGTTTGATTTTTTTTACCAGTGGGTGGGTGGGAAATAGTGTCGCCTTTAAGACTGTTATTACAGTGACTGCACCCCAAGCAGGGGAAAGTCCCTTTCCTACGTGTAGTCAACAACAATTGTTTGTCCCTTTGCGGTCCTTCCGCTCTCACTAATTTGTCCCTGAGATTCTTGCCCCTTTTGAAGGCCATCATAGGTGGCTTTGGGAACAGTTTGTGCAATACGGGGTCATGTTGTAGCATATTCCAATGTTTCTTAATGATTTTACTAATCTGTAAGCTTTGTCTAGAAAATGTAGATATGAATAGGTGTGGGACCTCTTGGGTCTGTTTTTTGGGCACAAGAAGTTGCTCTTGTGTGATCTCTCTAGATCCAGGGCCTCATCACGAGTTGGGTGGTGTATGTCAGCGCAATTACTGCCAGCGCTATTAGCCCTACCACCAAACCCCCCGGCGCTATTAGCCCCGGATCACGGATTTGGCGGAACGGTTATTGCCCATTCCCCATTGGGCCCATTCGGGAATTCCTAATTCCCCATTGGGCCCAATGGGAAAAATTTACGCTATTACCACCGGCAGATTTCCCGCCGGCGGTAATAGCGCCGAAAATCGGCAAATTTGCCGCAGATTTCCCCCCAGGTCATAGCTGGGGGGAAATTCACCAAGGCCATGATCTGGTGGACCCTTAAATGCGGCAGTAATAGCACTACCGCCGCATTTAAGGGTTACCACCAGACTCATGATGACGCCCCTAGTCTTTGCATTGTGAAGGACATCAGGTGGGTAACCCCTCTTTTTGAATTTATCCACTAACATGGAGCATTCAGTGTCAAGACCTGCTGTGTCAGAGACAATTCTCTTAAAACTGAGGATTTGACTGTAAGGTAGGCTCTGTAACATTGCCTCCAGGTGGAAACGTGTAAAGTGAAGTAAGTTGTTGACATCAGTTGGCTAAAACCATGCCTAAAGTCTCCTCCGAGGTGGCCAGGGGTTGGGGGGCAGATGCTTTCTGATCCTAGGCCTGGGGTGTGTGTACTGCAGAAGGATCACCTGGGTGGACACAGGGCCCAGGGAATTGGGGAGAATCCGTGGAATGAGACACAGTATTTTACCTCTAACAAGGAAACTGTTCCCACCGCACCAAAAGAGGTTATGGCTTATTGTCATTTTAATATATCTCAACCTATTAAATCTAAAGTGGTAGAATCTAAGGTTGTAACACCTACGCCTCTTATACCAAAATATAGAATCCTTTAGATTTCTGAAAACAAATGTCCTCCTCAATACCAAGGGAACACTACAAGGAATAGCGAAAATTGTGTCTTCTCTAAAACCCTCTTCCACTAATAAATACAATACAATACAATACAAACATACAATACAAATGTAAAACCTACAGCCCCTCTGTTAAAAGTGGTACAGGAATTAAATCTACCCATGAAAATGCAAAAGAAAATGTACAAACTAAAGGTGAGAAAATAAACTAAATGTCCCTGAATCCTATAGGGACTGAGACGAAGAAGAGGGCTGAAGAAGCATACAGGTGTAGAGGACAGGCAATTGGGCCTAACAGTCTTTGCAAGGGTCAGCCAATTGACAGAAATTGTTAACACCTGAAACCAATTGCCCCACCTATGATGTATAAAAGGCTGTAGCAGGAGAGTGAAGGAGGAAGGAACTGGGGAAGGAGCTGGAGTAGGAGCTGGAAGGCCGGCAACAGTAGTAGAAGAGCACAAGGCTGGCAATTCATGAGTAAGTGTGATCACCTAAAGGACGCCGGTATGTGGAAACAGCTGATTTCACCTACAAGTTTTGAGAGGGTCCTGTGTTCAGAAAAACATGCTGAAAGTGAAGGTTTTCCCAGATGTGCCTAGTGGATGTAATTGCAGAGCCATGACCGTACTGAAGCCTGAGGTCCACAGCAGAAAGCAAGCCGAGGGACAGAGGAGTGAAGAAGACTCCCAGTTGGCCCGGGCAAACTTGAGACACTGGTGCTGTAGAAAGGTGTGGGACCCAAGTGTGTTCAAAGCCGTAGTAGAAGAGGAAGAAGTATTGAAAGTGAAGCAGCCCACAACTAGTGAGTGCAGCTTGGCGATTAGGTTCACTGCGAAAACTTTGCTGATAACTTTTACCAGCTTTAAAGTGACTTTCGTAAGAGTAAAAGCGAGTATAAACTGTTGTTGTGAAAAGTATTGCTAACAATGGAAATGTATTACACACACTTGTAATGAATGCCGTAGTGCTAATGTATGAAGAAAAGTATTTGCCCATTGTTGAACTATCAGCGTTACCGGAGTGGTCGAGTGACTCTAATTGAAGAATGCTTGCTAAAAGATTTTGAAAACCCTAACATTGGCTTTCACAATTGTTACAAGTACTTACAGCATCAAAGGAAGGATGCATGTGGCCAATTATGATTCCTGACAGCAGTTAGAAAGTATCTCTTTGATAGTATGTGGGAATAGAAGCACTTACAGTTATTTAAGGTTAAAGATCTACTTAAAGAGTGGTCACATGTGCCTAAATCTGTTTCTCCTTTGAAGACTGATCCTTGTAAGAACAAATATTCTTTAAACTCAGAGGTTGTTGTACTGAAGAGAATAACAAGCATGACCCAAGCCAAGAGGGTAACCCTTTCTAAAGTGAAGCAAACCCTGTTTAGAACTATCCACCTAACCTAAAGAGTTGTTAAATGTCCAGTGTCCTTTGATACAAGTGTGGCATGGCTACTTCAATCTGGAAGAGTGGCAATACAGCTTTAAGGTAGCTACTGGAACCAAGAAGGTGTGACCAAAGCTGGAGAAGGGAGCTGGGTGTTTGTAAGGAAGATTGAATAAATACTCTGTAATGCTGAGACTGCTGAAGTTGGGACAAAGTCAGTCTTGAAGATGTGGCAGGTTATACTTGTGACAGTAAGGAAGACAAAGGAGGCTAAGAGGCTGCCCTTTTCTTGTAGCATAGGAAATAAGAGTGCCTTGCCTACCTGTAGAGGTCAAAGAGTCTTGTCTTTAGATGCCTAACAATCCTGAAGTTTAAAGTTGAAGTAGAAATACCTGAACTGTGGTTGTGTAGAACACTCTCAGTGTATGTTACATTGAAGTTGGTTGAAGTTTTCAAGTGATGCCATAACCTGGATACAATCCTTCCTTGCTAACCGGACATTGAGAGTCTTCTCCCCCCTAGCATGTGTGTCTCCCACTATGTACAGCATCTTTCCCAAACCTTTGTTTGACAAGTTGGACGGACTGAGCGTCATCTATACTAACTATGCAGATGACACTCAGATCCTTATCCCCCTTTCGGGTAACTTCCTGGAAGACTCAGCTTTGGTAAACAAAATATATCTCCTCATTCAGGAATGGATGGCATCCCACAGCCTCTGCCTGAATGATGACAAAACAGAGATTCTGATCCTCGGCACAGAGACAGCGATTAAAAAACTTGACCCGAATTATACCTCGTTTAACATTGACAACAATGTCATCAAAGTGATGCCTGCAGTCAAAACCCTGGGGGTTTGTCTGGACTCAGCAGTCACTCTCAAGAAACAAATTAATTCCCTAGCTTCCTCCACAGCCTATACTTGTAAACTGATCCGAGCATGCAGACCATTCCTAACAGAGGCTAGCTGTATTACCTTAGCTAATGCACTTATCATATCCAGATTGGACTACTGCAATGCACTATATGCGGGATCTAACAAGTATATATTTAACAAACTCCAAACACTCCAAAATAATGCTCTTAGAGTAGCCTTAAACATTCCTAACAGAGCCCATGTCTCTACTTCCAGAAGGAACATCCACTGGCTAAAAATTAAAGACAGAATTACCCTCAAAATTCTTTCGCTCATGTCCAAAGGCCTTAACAATAGAGCACCTCCCTACCTAGCAAATAGAATTAACAAGAGAATCTCAAACCGCCCCACAAGAATGATTAACGCTTATACACTGATGGTGCCTAGATATAAAAAGAGTACAGCTGGCGGCGCTAGCTTTCCAGTCATAGCAGTCCAAACATGGAATAAACTCTCCTTAGAACTTAGAAAGGACCAACCTTATCTAAGTTTCAGGCGCAAGATTCTTTCATGGATATGATCGAATGACATCTAACGTAATCACCCTCTCTCACCAGAACCACTCATCCTGAGTGTCACCCCCCGACTATGCCCTTGTTAAACCTGACCCCCCCATAGGGACTTCTGACTACTACTGCTAGTATCTAGGAATCTCACTGGATCCTTCTGGGACTACAAAACTGTGGCTGATTGTTACTTAGTACTTTATGCTCCTGACACCTGGCACTAATTGTATAAGCATACTCATACTGTAATGCTGCTGAACTGTCCCACTGCCTATTCTGTTTTCCATTGTAACTAAGTTCTCAAGTATCCTTGTAATGCTTGCGCCCGGCTACCTGTGGGTTTGGTTTTGCGCTATATCAAATAAGGAAACAAACAAACAAACAAACAAACAAAACATTTTCCACAGCTCTAGAACAGCAAGACGTTTCTCTAGCTTCTTGCCTGTATATGTGGCGTGTAGGAAGGTTGTCATGTGTTGTAAAACAGCCTTAGAAAGTGATCCGTTCTGGGGCCAAGACGGCGGTACCCTTAACCCACTCCTGGCTGTATTTCTTCAGTTTTATTGCATGCTTGGACAGTTGCTTGCATAAATGCGCAAGTGGGGTAACTTCCTCCATTCTTAATTTCGTCACCAACAGTATTTATATAGTTCTTTTAATCTTCCAGTAATATGAGCGAGCACCACATACGCAAGCGCCAATCCAACTTTTTCCCACCAAATTTTGTACCAACAATTTTCTCAAAACCCATCAATTCAGTGGCGATTCCCTCTTAGTTACAGAATCGCGTAAAGCCATAATGCATTTCAAACAATCATCAATATAGTTATTTCACATTTGACATAAACAGGACATATATGACAGACATTTGACAGACTAGACGGACACCAGCTGGTCATACGTATACCTGCCTTCTAATCAATACCCCGTCATGGGATGTGAACGAACCCTTTTGTGCCGTCTTTAATCGTCACCGTAGCCTAAATTGTCACCTCACTGTGGGCTCTGGGGTCACGTTCCTTCTGACCGCTCTTTAAAGCGCAGGAACAAGGCGAATCCTTACGTTTCTTTTTTTCTCACAGGTGCCCCCCTGGTAATCCTTACGTTTTGTCTCAGGTACCCCCCTGGTAATCCTTACGCTTTATTTCAGGTGCCCCCTGGTAATCCTTACGTTTTATTTCAGGTGTCCCCCTGGTAATCCTTATATTTTATTTCTTATGCTCGAGTCATTACCCCAGATATATATATATATATGTATATATATATATATATATACAGTCTTCTCTACTTCTAACTATTTTATTTTTTCTCCACCACTCTCCGTTACCTTTCCCCTACTTGCTTTAATGCCTATAAGACATTTTCCAAAGTAACGAGTTTGTTGTTTCACTCACCGATCACATCTTTTCCTCTCTGGAACTTCGGGATCACCGCCCCTTCCTCTTCCTGCTTTTAAGGTTTTCGTCCGATCCGCTGCCTGTGGGAATGAGAAGGGTTATGCTTGGAAAGGCGGGTTCCTTCAGACCCACTGCAGATTTTTCAAGTTTTACTCTATCATTGTCCACAGGGAGCTTCTCAGTCTACTCAGCCGGAATGGTGAAAGGACTTGTGATCTTACCGAAGGCCTAGAGTCACTTCGTGCCGTCGGTCTAAAGGTGCCTTATAAGTATGTCAATCGATAATCAATAATCGATGGCTGAAACCATCCTCTGCTACCAAGTGTTGAAGAGGGGAAGAAAGTTACTGACGGGCCCATAGGTCAGCGCTCACCCTCTAGAACTTGTAAGGCAAGATAGCTGCACCATGTGAGGAATGGGGGTGCAGGACTCACTTACTCCAACACGACTCAATAAAGAGGACTCAGTAGTTTCGCAAAGGGAAGTCCCTTTAATGACAAGTACATCAAAGAGAGAAACAAATGGGAATCAGCAGCATTGCGATCACCTGTCTCGCTCCGACTTCCTCGAACTTCAGTCAAACAGTCATTGTTATAGGCAAAACTCGTCATCACTGACGTCTAATTCTATAAAAAATCATCATGCATTATAATTGGTTAGGAAAGGTAACTTAAGTATAGGTGTTATATCTGTATATGGTAACAGAGCATGTGGATTGTTAACTTTTATCGGGTGGGCGTCTATGCCCATCCCTCTACATTACGTGTGATGGACGTCACTACAACTACGACGTCCTATTGGTTGCAGCATCTATAGGACCCTAGATTACATGGTCCATTGTGATTGGGCAAGTTACACCCCTAAACATAAATCTCCACTTTAATTAGCAGCGTGCAGACTGGACACCCAGGTGCCTAGTGCCCCAAGTTTCACCCTGCCTCCCTTCCATCAATCAGTATCTTAGGGCTATGTGTCAATTAGTTGGCTGGGTATGGCCTCGGAACTGTAGCCTCTTATCAGGAAAAGTTATGGCATCCTCAAGTTCTGGATGACATCATGCGATGGTACTTCTTCGCGCCTGGCTGGTCACGTTCCTGTTCACCGTGAATCTGCTTCAGTTTCCAGCTTTTATTGTATTTAACTCTGCTTCAGCTCTGCCACCTGCCTGGGCCTCTCTTGTTTTGACCTTCACGGACGAGCTGGTATGCTCCGAAGTTGATTCTTGCAAGTTGACGCTCTCCTCCCCTTCTCTGGGTGACCTCGATTTCCCAGACATGAATCGCTCTCTGTTAAGTTTCGATTCCGCTCTTTCTCTCTGTTCTGGCTGGGTTGTGAAACTTGGCCCGTTAGGCCTCGGGCAGCCTTGGTGCATTTCTGCTTTAACAAAATGGAGTCACACTTTTATAATGTGCTTCATAAGGTAGATCTATAATTGGCGAACGCCGCTTCTATTATTCTACTAAGCATAGCAAGCAGTATCGTTTTCTCAGCTTCTTGCATTCCAAGCCTATTTACACACGTTTGCCATGTTAGTTACTTTCATCCTGTCTTGTAACACGTTTCCTTACATTTTAACATCATCTTTCTCCTGTGTCCATTATGTCTACATTCGTAACTGCTTGCGCTGGCGTGTCATCTTCGATAGTCGTTTTGTTCATTTGCGAGTCTGTTCAGACACTTGTGTCATTTCTACTGGCCTTCCATTTAAGGCTTTGGGGTCTCTTCGTGGACCGCATGAAACAGACGGTGTCGCTGATGCTGTGGTGTAACGCCACCGTCCTGATGATGGCCTACCACATGTCAGCTTCATTAAACAGCTTTCCTCTTTTGGCCAAAACACAGTAGTGTCGACGACCCTCTCTTCTGTACCAGTGTTCATCACTAACACTGATATTTGTGCACTGTGAATTTGTGATGTGCTCACATGTTATCCGTAAACTGCATTCCATAAATGTTAGAAAGGAAGAAACATGCTCAATGTTCATCAACTAAATAACAATAGGGCTCATTTAAGCACAAAGCAGCAAAAACGACTGCCTTCCCTAACCGTTAAATAACAGTTATGATACACAATATAAACGGTTCTTTGGGAGAAAAGTAAGTGACTGAAATCAAAATGATTGACTGTCAAGACATTGAACACAACACATAGGGAAAGACAATGAGCTATCTGGCCCTAAGGAAGAACACCCTAGCCCTCGCGGGGGTGCCTGGCCCTAGATGGCGGATGGTGCAATGCCTATCTAAGAGGAATAGGTAGGAGAGACTGTCCCTAGTTCTAATCAATTGTATGGGAAGAACTCATAACCATCTTATTCTCAAAAGAAACAGCGACAGCCAGCAACAACCACCTTAAAAGTTTTAACTTCAAGTATTGTGATTAGATCTTGTAGAAAAATAGCTTAAAAGCCAGCATGTGGTTAGTGGTGCCGTGGGAATTTCATCAATGTATTTATTCACCCTAAGGCATCATAATTGCCACATGTAGGTGGTTGCATGGAAAAACACATATAGTATTAAAAACTAGTACCCATGTATATGAGACAACCTTAAAAGGCTCACAACGTGTGAGTGAAATTTGCTAGATTATGACCGCCGTGTGTTTGGGGAGTATGTAGTTGGTTATGGAAGAACCACAACCAGATAGGTCGACCGGTTTCGATGGTGCACTTTAGTTAGACCATCTTCTTCAGGACGAATGATTTGTTAATGTAGTCTATACATCTTCCAGCATGTCTCGGAATGAGGCTGCATAGGCAGGCCGCTCCGTCCCCTGTAGGGAGACACAAACAACTTTGCAGACTGGGCATAAGTATACCTAGCGCTAGATCAAAAATAGCTGTAGACCAGCTATTTATTGCACATTTTCTTTGTAGAATAGGGGTATTATTCCCAGAAACACGAGGGGCATATGAATATGTAAGGCCACTTGGTGCGTGGCATGGCGTATACACTGGGACCCATGGGTAGTGAGGGAATGGGAATGCTGGCAAGGAAAGGGAGGGGCTGGGAGAACCATTAGAGCCCAGAACCCTGTGACAAGCTGGCTGTGTGGAAGCCACAATAATCGTGTCTGCCCACCTCTGTTTGGAGGCACTCAGCACGGATATGGAGAATCCGCGTGGACTGGAGGCAGCTGTTGGTTAGCAGGATGACGTGCTGCAACAAAAACACACAGGGGAGATCAATCTGTTGTTGGCCATTAGAGATCAGCAAACAGCTGGTGAAGCTGCCAAAACTGTGAGCCAACCCTATACAGGAGGTCTCTTACACTGGATGATGCCAAGTAGTCTTCTAGAGCGGCTGCCGAACAAAGAAGGGACAGAGCTTAGTGCATTCGCAGTAACTACTAGCGGTGTTTCCGCATACGTCATTGGGGGCGGGCCAAAGATGGTCATCGGGGACAATCTCAGCCATGGGTTATTGCGAGCGTTCGCAGTACCTACTAGCGGTGCTTCCGCATACGTCATCGGGGGCAGGGCCAAAGATGGTCATTGCAGACGCGCTCAGCCATAGGTTATTGCGAGCACCAGTCAGAGTGTAGAAAGACCAATGCAGTGCGGGTCTGTCCACTCAGCGCTATGGGGTGCACAACTGCATGTGATTAATCAGATATCATGTGCGAACCCAAAAAAAACGGGAAGCAGCATATGTTAAAGTCTGATGATTGCTGCAAGGTGCTGTAAAGGCCGGAACAGCTATGTGTGGCTGAATGAAGATTGTGTTTGTGTACGTGGGCACAAAAGGGCAAAACATGTACACTCTGAGGTGAACAATGGCTGTTGCATGCTACAAAGTGTAGATGTGGATATTTGCTGGACACAGATGGAACCATATGGCGTGGTAACTGCACGGGGAGAAGTGCTCATGATGGTAATATGATGTGTGATACTTGCTTAGCGGGCGAGAACTGCCAGCTCTTGCCACTGTATGGCTTCATTAAGGCCTTGTTGGCATGTGTTCAAACGGAAAATCCACTTCTGTTCTTGTCTGAACAGTATATTGTGAAAATTGCCTCCACGTGTTGGGGCCTTAATTTTTTTTGAGGATGGTCCTTTTGAAGTTATCAGCAGTATGACCCTCGGCCAAGAAATGTGGGACAAGCGGGGCTGTCATTTTGCCTGTTCTTATGCATGAGCAATGTTCTATCCTGTGTTTTTTGCCTTCTTGCACTGTCATACCTATGTATCTTAAATTGCAAGGGCAGGTGATCATATATACCACACCTTTAGTGTTACAGTTGGTAAACTGTTTTGGATCCCAAGGGGTGTGCCAACCAATGTCCAACGTGGTACTGCGTGCTGTCTCTGCGCACATAGAACATTGACCACAGGGGGAATGGCCAGTAGGAGGGTTGGTGTTCCATAGGGTAAACTGGAAAGAATGGGGAATTTCTTCACCTATCGGTATGGTGTTGACCAATGAGTCTCTGACATTACGTCTCCTTTTTAGAGCGAACCGAGGGGACAGTATTGCCACTTTGCCCGTACTCAAGGTGGGCCACAGCTTCTTGATTTCTTTTTTGATCTTGTTAAAGAGGGGGAAACTGCTGAACACAGCTGTGAGACCGGGATCATGTTCCTTTTCTCATGTTGTTCGAAAGTGCAAGTGTGGGGAATATTCCTAGCTCTTTTACATGTTAGATTAACAATCCTTAAAGGATAACCCTGCTGGGTGAGCTGCCTTTTTAGTGTTTTGGCATGGGCAGTGTAGTCTGTTGTTTTGCTACATAGTCTGTGATACCTAAGGAACTGCCCAAAGGGCAAATTATCTTTAAGTGCCTGCGGGTGGTAGCTCGAGTAACACAAGAGGGAGTTCCCATCGGTAATCTTTCTATAAACCTTGGAAATGAGTCCCCCCTCAAATGCAGTAATGGCTAAATCAAGGAAATATGTGTCTTTTTTACCATTTCCATAGTAAATTGCTGATGGGAGTTCTGCTCATTCAACCATAAATGAGAAGAAATTAGTTCCTCCTTGGTTCCTCTGAAGATTACAAAATTATCGTTGATATAACAATGCCAAATCGGTACATGCGCATGAAAAGGATTCGTATGTGGGTATATGTGTCTGAGTTCGAAAAAATCCACATATAAATTGGCCAGACTGGGAGCGAAGGTCGCTCCCATGGCTGTGACAGAAACTTGCTGGTAGAATTCATTATTGAATAAGAAAGTGTTTATTGTTAATGCAATCTCAGCCAGGGAAGATATAAAGGAAGATGGTACACCGTGAATGTCAATGCTGGAGTCCAACAGGAGGTGAAGCATCGCCAAAGTCTCTTGTTGGGGAATTTTTGTGTAAAGTGACTTGATATTGATGGTCACTAGCCAATCTTGGTCCGGATTGAATGTCAGAGAATTGAGTAAAATCAACATAGCGGTGTTGTCTTTGAAGAAAGATTGCATTTTAGGGATTTCTTTTTTGATGAAATAATCCACATACTGTGACAATGGCTCTAAAATGGAATTAATCCCTGAAACAATCGGTCAGCCAGGAGTGGGAATCAAGCCTTTGTGGATTTTTGGCAGCGCATACATTGCAGGTGTCCGTGGGTGCGGGGGTCTAAGGAAGGATGCTTCCCTAGTGCTTATGTTGCCTTCCGCCTCAGCTTCTTCGATGATCAGGGAAATTAGTGCCTGCAGGGTGACAGTGGGGTCCATGGGCATAACATGATAGCTGGTGTGATCACAGAGGAGGGCTTCCACCATCTTGATGTAGTCTGCAGTGTCTTGAATGACAATGGCCCCGCCTTTGTCTGCTGGTTTAATGGTGATCTTGGTATTCATAGCCAGGTGTGATAAGGCTGTTAATTGCAATTTGGTGCAATTATTGTGAATAAAAGGAATCTTGGATTCCAATTCGGCTATCTTCTTAAGGAGCGCCTGCTCGAAGGTAATGGATTCTGTTGAATGGGAGCAGGAAGGTACACAGAACAGAGATGGAGGACGTAGTCCTGTAACGTCATGTTGGTCACAATTCTTCTCTGCAAAGAATTGCTTTAAACAAATCTTCCGTAGGAGTTTTGTTCATTGTGCTCTCATCTGGAAAGGATTGTATCAAGCCATGGGTATGAATGTTAAACCCTTTTGTAAGATTTCCTCTTTAGATTGTGTCAGAATGTGTTGTGACTGATTCACAATAAGGGAGGGAGTAGTGGAGGTATTGTCCCCAGTCCCCTGCTGCGAGTGACCACCCGTAATTGTTGCTGTGCTTGCCACCTGGGCTTCCTCTGCCCTCTGCCATGTTGGCCTTAAAAAGAAACCACAGGGGCATTGTTTTGTGTGGGGTCCAAAAAATTGCCCTGCCGGCCTTGGCGTCCATAGCTACCAGAGCTGTTACTGTAGTTGGTGCTTGAGTTGGACAAAGATCTGTTGGGGCTTCTCTGGGCATTTTGAAACCAAAGTTGTGCAGCGTCACGTCTTGCTTGTCTTCCTTCATCCATGAAGTATTCATCCGTGACGTATGGATAGATCTTCATATGCATAAATGCCTTTAGATCCTTCTTGAGCTTGATGATTTTTCTGTTCAGATTTGTATCTTTGAATTCCTTCAGTGATATCTCTAGAGTGGCAAGGTTGGCTGTATAGATTTCCACGGAGATCTTAGTTTTAAGAGCATCGCTCTTTTGCATCAGTTCTGTAAGTAGTATCTCGAGACGTTGCACATGTCGCTTGCCACACCAATAGCTTCTCTTTGCTCTTTTTCATATTCCTTCAAGCAGTTCCTCCTTCAGATTGTCATCTCTTCGGGGATACATTTGATAGGGGTGTCTCAATGGGTATTTTCTTTCAAATATACACTGCAGTATTGGCACAACTGCTGGTTTTAAACACGGCACAATCTCAGACTTCCAACATATAGGAGGTAGGGGGGTGGGATTCCCTGCACAGGCATGCACCTGCTCCGCTACATTCCCCCCTCTGGTGGAGTCCTTGACCGCCTCCACAATTGTTTCCACATCCTGGTGTTTTCTCTTGAAGAATTGTTTCTTTGGCGTCCATATCTTCATCACCCCCTCAGGGTGCCAGCTGATTTGACATGTTCATCTACACTCCAGGTCATGTAGTTACATTGCCCATTCGGATTATAATAGACTCATCGTCCCACGTACTTCTTATGATTCTTTGAATACCGGAACTTTGTTCCTTCAAGTGCTACAATGCTGGCCTCTATATATTTTCTGACAGCTTCATCAGTCAGCTCCCTGGTTTTTGGTCCGGATTCTACATCTATCATTATCTTCATCCTTACCACCTTCTTTGCTGTTTTCTTGCATTGGGCAATCGCTATCCTGATTGCACAGAATCTGAAAATCACCAGCACTAATAAAACTCCAACGATCTTAAATATATTCGCCAACCACTACAAAATCCATCTATCTCATCTTCCATCTTGTTATGCAGGTCTGTCAACAATGTTATGGCCTCTGTCAAGGTTCCATTTTCTTCATCATTAGAAGGTATGAATGTGCAACATGATGGCCCAATTTTGGGGCAAACTCCTTCTTCCATCATTGTGATCATATCAAGGACATATCTGTTCTGGAGGGTCATCAGTCGTATGGCCCTCAGCTCTTCCTTGATAGTGTTGAAACCCTTTATGGTAGCATTGATTGTCTGCAGAAGCTCCCATCTGGTGATCTGTATCCACCTGGCGTTTGCTACTGTTTGGATCCCAGGCATAAATATAGTCAAAGATATTGTGCCAGTCTTACTGAACAAACTGTGTTCATCAGGAATGGAGTCATATGCTATTATTGATTTGGCTGAAAAATAATTCTCTCTTCTTGTCCTAAGGAGAAGTTCAAGCGATCTTCTTTTTCTCAAATGGGCATCCACTTTTGGAAATTCACCAATGTTCAGGTTGCTTTGAGCAATCACTAATGCTGGAACATGGATGAGTACCAAAGAACATATTCCGCCCCAATCCTTGGGTACCCTATGTAAACTCTAGATCCAAAAGCAGAATATTGGTCCATGAGGACGGCTGTCCCCTCTCCCATCCTAGGAACGTCAATTGTAGTCTTGCATTCTTTGTTATATCCGACATAATTCTTTCTGTGTCTTCGGAAGCACAGTGTCACATTGTTATGTTATGTTATGTTATGTTAATCAAATTTGTAACGCGCCAAAGCCCGCAGGCATCCAGGCGCCGAAAGACAGAAGTAGGACGAGGAGACAAGTTTTATCCTAGATAAACAGAATTGTTTTTAACTGTTTGTGAAAGGTGAGATGATCCGCTATCTTATGTATCTGTGGTGGGAGGGTGTTCCAGGCTTGGGCACCTTGAACATGAAAGGCCCGCCCTAAACCACAAGATCTTTTTATCCGTGGCAGTTCCAACAGGGAGCCTTCAGTAGATCTTAAGCATCTTTTCGGTTGATAGATGTTAATCTTCTTCAAATATAGAGGAACATTTCCAAAGATACATTTGTGGCATGTAGTGAGCAGTTTGAATTGAATGCGAGCTGCCACCGGGAGCCAGTGGAGTATTTTTTTTGCAGCACTAGTGGGTTCAGAGCTTTTCATCTGAAAGATGTTTCACATAGCTGCCTTTTGTATCTTCTGCAACTGTTGGATATCAGCCTTATTGGCTCCTCCCAATAAGGAATTTCAGTAGTCCACACATGGCAGTATTACTGCTCTTACAAGTTTTATACGGTTTTCCACCGATATTAACAGAGCTACTTGTCTAAGTACCTTTAGATGGTAGTTAGTGTTGGTAGAGATGGCAGTGACATGTGCCTCACTGTCAAGACTTTCCTCCATGTAAGTGCCCAAGGTCTTGACTTTCTGCACTATTTTAATTTGAATGCCTTCTATAGTAAAGCAATTGTATTTTTGGCTTAGTTTAGATTGAGCGTGCTGAGAACCGAAGAGCATCAACTCCGTTTTAGCAGCATTCAAACAAAGCCAATTTGCTGACATCCATTGTTTTATGACATAGTATGCTACAGCTAGGGTTCGTTGATCAACATCGTAGTTCCCAGTTATATCCAGTACCAACTGAAAGTCATCTACGTAATTACAGAACAAAATCCCCAGAGATTCCAGCTCGACACGGAAGAATGTAAATGTTGAACAACAAAGGGGAAAGACATGCCCCTTGGGGAACTCTGCATGTTATAGTCTGTGGCTCAGAGGCACAGTCGCCCCAATAGACATGTGACTGGCAACCCTCCAAAAAGGATCTGAGCTAAGTGATGGCATTGTTGGAGAGTTTGCCAACAGTAGCCATCCTATTGAGCAGAATTGTATGGTCCAGCAAGTCAAAGGCTGCCGATAGGTCTAATAGCATCAGCAGCCCTGACTTGCTGTGTTCCAGTTTACCGAGCATATGTGTTTGTAAATCCAACAGTGCAGTCTCAGTTCCGTGGAAACTCCAGAAGCCTGATTGCTTCACCTGCAATATACCAGTATTAAATATGTAAGATTGGAGCTGTGTAGTAGCTGCCTTATCAATAAGCTTAAGAACAAATAGAGTATTTGTGATGGGTCTTAAATTAGCTGCGTCCAACGGGTCCAAGCCCGTTTTTTTTAACAGACGGGTAACTGCCACATTTTTCATGGGAATGGAGCCAGTACGGAAAGAAGAGCTGACAAACTGACAAAGGAAAGGTGCAAACAATTCCTGATGCTCCAATATATATTTAGAGGGGAAAATTTCCCCCGGACACTTTGTAGGGTGCATATTTTTTAGTAACTCCAGCATTTCGGTTAAATTGGGTTCTATAAAATTGAAATTTCCTGGAAGGTTGCTGGAATTACCTGTTTTAGTTGATTTAGGTATGGGCAGGGGATCTGGTGAAGGCAAAGTTAATGTTTCCTGTTCAATTTTCTTTTGAGCCTTCAGCAGTTTGTCTGCAAAAGCCTTCTGGGCTCTACTACAGTCGTCAGTAGTAGGTTTAATGGAGGGATTACAGATAGCAGGTTTCTCCCATGTTCTAAAAAGGCGTAAGAGTTCCTTTGTCTTATCTCCAGCCTGATTTATTTGATCATCATAGAAGGATTTCTTGGTCTCTATAATCATCATCTTGTGCTGCTTTTCAATGAGTTTCCATGCTAGCAGATTCTCATTTGATTTATTTTTGTGCCAAGTATGTTCCGCCTATCCTTTGCTGGTTTTAAGTTCAGCCAATGCAGGAGAAAACCATTTATGGCGATTGAGCAAGTCTTCAACTGTTTTATCTTTCATGGGGGCATACTTATCCAGCATTTCCAACATAACTTCATTATAGATTTTTATAAGTCTCTCAGGGTCATCAAGGTTGTCTGTTTTGTTCATAAGTGACTCTACACAAGTAATTAAAATATCGGGGGTAATATTCTTGAAATTACGTGATTTGACCATGTGTGCCGTAGTATGCACTCTTACGGATTTAACAGGAAGCTCCAGGCAACATGTCAGAAGATAGTGATCAGACCAGATGCAACGGAGTCGTAGAAATAGGTCCAATTTGGACATTTCCCCCTCCAATCCACTCTAAAATATGTCCCTTGTTGTGCGTGGGCTCAGTATGGTGGTAGGCAATATGATGAATTTTCATCATTTTTTTCTAATAGGAGTGCTTTTTTGTCCGCTTTATCATTTTTCCATAGGTTGAAGTCACCCAATATGACCAGCCCTGAGTTGATAGTCAGCATAGGTGCAACTAAATTGACTAAATCGTCATTAAAATTGCATACTTCTCCTGGTGGGCGGTAAAGTAAGACCATGTTCAGGCTGTAATTAGGGTTTGAGGTCAGTTTCACATGGATGATATCGCAACTGTATTTTAGCCTTGTAAAACCCCAACTGTTTTTTACAGATTATGGCCACTCCACCCCCAATGTTGTTCTCTCTGTGCTTCCCGAAGAACACGTAACCTGGAGGGGTCACCTGTTCTATGGTTGGTCCATGGGCTTCCGTGAGCCATGTCTCCGAGAGGCACATGATATCTGGTTTATGCTCCTGGATAAAGTCATATAGTTCAATACCATGCTTAACCAATGAGCGGGTGTTTAAAAGAGTAATGGTTAGTTTGTTGAGAGTATGGGCGTTTCTCATGGCATTAGCTATGTTATCTCAATTGTGTTTGTTAGGTACAGCATGCGATGTAATACTAACATTCCCAGCATGGTTGGAAGTTCTCTTAAACTGTGCTATGGATTCCCCCATGGGGTCTAATGTCGTATCTGAATTGATGTACCTACCCTTTATGGCCTTATACTGGTATTTAAGGTTGGCAGAGAGGACCGCAGAACTGCACGAACGCGCACGGACCCGCACAGACTCGCTGGTCGTGTTCGCTGGTCGTGTTCGCTGGTCGTGTTCGCGCCGGCGCGTTCGCGCCAGCGTGTTCATGCCTGTGGACGGAACAAGTACTGCAGGGAACTACAGTCCTTCTGGGGGCTGTAGTTCAACTCCTGTCTTGTGTCTGCCAAAATGCAGTGTCCCGGATTTTCGAATCTCACCCACAATTAACTTTACTCTCTTTGTTACACTTACAAAATGCGAGCGAGTTGGAGTGAGTCTATAAGTAGATCTAGGTAAGTTTAAAAAATGCAAAATTCAGCATATCATCAAATCTAGATGTTACAAATTTAAAACTTCACGATCACAATGTTAGCAAAGATAAAACAACTATTAAACTATGTCTGAATTTCTAAGTAAAAGCACCAGCACTAACGTGCCTACTTGACTATCTCTATGGAAGGAGAGCACCGTCTGGCAGGTATAGCCGCACAGACTTGCTGGTCTTGTTCGCGCCGGTGCGTTCGCACCTGTGGACGGAACAAGTATTGCAGTGAACTACAGTCTTTCTGGGGGCTGTAGTTCAACTCCTATCTCGTGTGTGCCGAAATGCAGTGTCTCGGATTTTCGAATCTCACCCACAATGAACTTTACTCTCTTCGTGACGCTTACAAAATGCGAGCGAGTGGGAGTGAGTCTTTAAGCAGATCTAGGTAAGTTTAAAAAATGCAAAATTCACCAGGCTAAATAAAATCTAATCTAGATGTTGCAAATTTAAAACTTCACGATTACAATGTTAGCAAAGATAAAACAACTATTAAACTAGGTCTGAATTTCTAAGTAAAAGCACCAGCACTAACGTGCCTACTTGACTATCTCTGTCCCGTTAACCAACGGGATTGCAACTACTGGGCCTGATTCATCTTCTACCCATGTTAGTAGTTTGGCGTGTTCGGCCCATGACTTTAAAGACCCATAATTCACCATTTGAACTTCTTGTACATATTCTGTCTTCGGCAGGTGAGCTGCACAGGACATCCTTCCTTCTTCCCATCCTGTCATGGGCGTAATTTTAGGGGGGGATGGGGTGTTTATCCCCCACAACTTTCATGGCACACCATTTTGTCCCCATTAATTTGGCTGGGGCACCGTTTCTTCAGATGTCATGTCCCCCCCAACATTTTCAGCAAAGTTACTGCACTGCATACTGTCTTGGACTTCACTCATCCATAGATCAAAAATGTAGTTTGTTCCCAACATCTATTTATTTCTGTCATATCAGGGCAATTCATCCTCTTCATCTCTTCAATGATCAGCTCATCCTGTCCTGCAGCAGGATACACAAGCATCTTGCTCTTCCATTCTGGCTCTTTTTCCATTTGTAAGGTCTTGATATAGTCATCCTGGTATGGAAACGACCATTTTGATCTCCATCGCAAAGATTCCCAGCTTCTTTGGAATTGTCCTCGAGTTGTACATGTTGCAAGATGACTGAGGCATCTTGCATAGTGCTCTGGAAACTCTCTGGCAATACAGATTTGTACTGTATTCATAGCATAGGGGATGAGAGAGCAGACATAGCAACCCTCCTTAGATGCATTCTCCTCCACTTTTCTCATGTGCTGGTACCACATGTTATTCCCCAAGTGTGATGTGTTATCTAGATAGGTATGTATCCCTGTATAGTAGTCATGGAGTAAATCAAAAACAGTTTTCATAGTAGCGAGAACCATAGGGACTTCTCCTTCATCGGAAGTACTAACATGATATTGGGCCTCATTACGAGATGGGTGGTAGCCATGATGCTATTAGCACCATGGCTGCCTCCCATACCGTGCCCGTGTCCGGTTTCGTTCAATGGGGACTTACCGGTGTGGTCCGACCCTGGCGGGACCAGTAAGTCCCCATTGACCATGCCATTCCCCATTCCCATTTGAAACCCAATAGCGCTCAATGGGAATGGGGAGGGCACTAATAACGGGCTCGGGAATGGCAAGCCCGTTATTAGCACCCTGGTCCCTTAGCGAGACCCGTAAGTGACATGTGGTCATACTCCACGTTCCTTACGGTTCCTGCTAAGGGCACCAGTCTCCTTACCGGTGCCCGGTGTCCCTTACTGCCTGACACGTAATGACCCCCACAAACTGTGAGAGATGAGGAACAGAAGGACAAAGAGAACAATCATGCAGGCATATATTATGCATAAGAGACATCCATCTCTCACCCCATCCTACTACTCGTTGCAATTATTCATCTTCTAAAACCATGCTACTCCCTTCATTAATAATGTTTAATACACTCATCAAATTTCTTTATGTTTGTAACTGTAAAATCTCTTCAATTATAGCAATAAGGAGTCTTCTTATCACTGGGCTATTTTTAGGATCCTGCTAGAAAGTTTGAATATTAACATCTCTTCTAACAAGAGCGCGGTAAGACTGAAGTATGAACACAAAGACAGCTAGCACAAGCCAATGAAGGTCAATATCGGCAGGTACTATATGTTTCATTACTTAGAACAAATATTCTCCACAAAATGAATCCGGATACTGATCTTGTTTCCAATTTCTGATCAAGAACTGGTGTTTAGGCATAACTCTAATGCTTCAATATGTATTTCTAAAAGTTCATTTTAAAATTCCTGGAATTCTCGGCAAGTCTTTTCACTCTCTGCTAAAATATCTTTTAGGAGTGTCGATTGAATTCCAGCCCAACATAAAATCTGTATTAATCACTTGTTGTTTTATCGTCCTTCTTCTTTGTCATCGATCGGGTCTGCACACGCTGAAATCCTTCTTCTTGTATTGCTTCTGGATTGGCAACAGTGAGAGGGCATGTCTTTCCTTTATAGATCTTCACATCACCCATGTATAGCCAAGCTCTTCTTATCTGTACTCTAATAGCAGAAGGGGACACTTCCACGATGATAAAAGGGCCATGAAAACGTGGCTCATGCCACCGTCTGGTAAACATTTTAATTAGGACTAGGTCCCCAGCATATACATTAGGTGATGGTAAAAGTTCACTTGGATTAGGTGCTGAATTATCTTCTTCTGTATTCTTAGACCGACCCCCCTGGCGCATTTCTTGATCTGAAACTAAAGAAAGGCTAGAGGTCATACATGTCAAATAATCATGCTTCTCATCACCTAATGTTTTAGCTACACTCTGGGCATCAATTTTACTCCTAGACTGAGGTGTAAGGGGCATTTCCATTTGATGCCCTGTAACTAGCTCATGCGGGGTGAGGTGGTGGTCTGATCCTGGCTGATTCCGAAGGGCATTTAAGGGTAGGGGTAGGCAATACAGCCATCCCCTTTTCAAAGGCAATTTGATTTTGACAATCCTTTCTTTGAGGAGGTCATTGAGTCTCTCACATATCATGTTCACTTGCCGGTGATAAGCAGAAGAAAACGTGTGCTTTATATCTAATAGAAGCCCTATCTGTTCAAATACCCCATTGACAAAATGCGCCCCATTATCGGACCTTAGCGCTTCACACACACACCCCTCCTCGAGAACACTTTGCGCACTAAAAACTTGGCTGCAAAAGTGGCATCAGTGTGTGTACACGAACCTGCCTCGATCCACCTAGAAAAGGGATACACCACCACTAATAGATACCTATATCCATTACATACCTGCAGCATATTCACATAGTCGATATGTAAATGCTGAAATGGACCATTCGGTCGAGATATTACTCCTCTAATCATTCTCAGTGTATGCCCAGCAGTAAACCTTTGACACATGATGCAGTTCACCATAAACAGTGCAACCTGTCCCAGCGGATTAGGAATGAACCAATCTTCTGCAATCAGAGCAGCAAGACTCTCTCTAGTTACATGCGCGGGGTAATGCAGCTGTTCAAGCGCGACCTTCAATAAAGTTACTGGCTTTCCAGTGCTATCCTGTCGCCATAAAGTTTCGTGTGGGATAAGGAACCTCCCTTCATTTCCATAATTCTTGCTCTTCTTGCGACACACTTCCATGAATCTCTATTCATTGGGTTATCGACATCTTATTAAACCCCTCTTGCACTAGCATTGTTGTAACTACGTTTTCCTTAATACTCTTAGTATCAAAACTCAACATTTCTGAAGAATATGCAACCCTTTTGGCTTCTTCATCTGCGGCTTCCTTCCCCCAAGAGATAAAATCTGTTTGCTTAGTGTGCACTGTGCTTTTAACGACTGCTATGGCTACTGGGAGTTGTAGTGCCTTAATGAGCCTATCCAATAAGGATGCATGCTGCACTGGAGAACCATGGAGGTAGCCACTCCTTTTCCAACATGACAATCCTACATGCATGGTTGACGTCATGTAGGCGGAGTTACTATACAATGTCACTTCCTGCCCTTCATGTTTTTCAAGTGTGACAATAAGCGCTACTAATTTTGCTGCTTGCGCCGAAAAGTGAGACAGTAGCCTTGCACTCGCTACTACTTCAAATTCTCCATTTAACTTGGGTCTTATTACTGCAGCGTCTGAATGCCTTTCCCCATTAGTCTGATCCATTTTCGAAGAACCATCAATAAAGAGAATCTCCCCTCCCGCTAAAGCATTCTCGTTCACACATGGTATATCATCATAAAGTTCAACATAATTAGCACAGTCATGCACATGATCGCCTTCCTCCACTGGCTCAGCTATAAATGTGGCAAGATTCACTATTTTACATTTTATGATTGTAATTGCTGGGTTAGAAATCATTACCTCATAAGCTCAAGCTCTTTGGGATGTCAATGTGCCCTTGGGTTTCTCGAAAATGGCAAATAGAGCATGCTCCACGAACAGAGTCATAGAGCAACCCATGATAATACTTGTAGACTTCTCAATCACGAATGCGGCAGCTGCCAAAGATTGTTCGCAAGGGAAGTGTCCTCTCATAACTTGGCCTACAATTCTACTGTAATACACCAAAGACTTGTATTCCAATGTGGTTCATTGTGTAAGCACTGCTGTCATGACTGTCCCATTTGTGTGCAAAAATAAATAAAATTCCTCAGCATAATTGGGAATTCCTAAAACAGGGACTGTACAAATTGCTTTTTTCAACTCTTCAAATCTTTCCTCCATTTCTTTAGTCCATTCTAGTTTTGTTTTACCAACTTGCGCTTTCTTTAATGCTTGCAGAAGTGGTCTTGTGTATGTGCTATAATCAAACACACAGGCTCTAACATAGTTGCATAAACCCGAAAACTGTTGCATCTGTTTTACTGTGTTTGGTTTTGAGGTTTTCATAATCGCCTCAGCTCTTTTAGGTGTCACTTTCTTTCCTTCATGCAAAATCAACTGACCTATATGTAACACCTCTTCTTGGCAGCATTCTAGCTTCTCCTTGTCTACTTTATGTCCTTTATCTGTTGAAATAGTCATCAACTGAACAGAATCCTGTCTGCATTCATCTGCTGTGGTGCTACAACTACAAATCTATGTATTGTGTCACTGCACTTTTGAGATCAATATTGCCAGTCCATCAGCAGGACTCTGTTAAAGATTGCTGGGGACCCACAGTACCCTTGAGGCAGCCTAGTATGTTTTTTTTTTTACAAAACGTAAATGAAGTGAAGTCTTGTGAGTCCTTGTGCAACGGGATTGAGAAAAATGCATTTTCCAAATCGATCACTGTAAAATATTGATCTTTCACTGGGATACTGCACAATATTGTCACCAAATTGGGAACTAAAGGAAACTCAGCATCTACAATCTGGTTAATCGTTCTCATATCCTGTATAAATCTCCACAATCCCCCTTTAGATTTCTTAATCAGTTACACCACAGTATTGCACAATGATTCTGATGGCACCAGAATTCCCTGATCCATCAATGCTGAAATAGTCTGGAATACACCCTTGTCAGCTTCTCGAGAGATGGAGTATTGTTTTGCTCGAGGTAAAATTGCTCCTGGCTTAAGCTTTATTTTAACCTCTCTTATCCCCTTCAATAAACCTGCATCATAAGGGCCTGTAGTCCAAAGGACACTTGCCACCTTTTCCAAATTTTCCTGAAAAAATGCTGGTTGTTGCTGCATTATCGCCATTCGCTTTGGAACTTCCCTTTCATCTAGTCTTATCCAGTATGTAATACTCATGAAGAACACCACTTCATCATTACTTGGATCTTACCCGAAGATATCATCATCAGTTATGTCAGTCAATCTATACCCTTCCTCAAGGGCTATCACTGTTCTCCATGTTCTACCCTCATCATCTGCTCCTTCGAGCATTTCCATTTCCCTTTGTATTATGGCTGCTTCCAATTCTATAGGAATAGTCTGTCCACCTTCCTCATCCATAGGTATTTGTGGTCTAAACAGAAACTCATAACGTATTCTCACAAACTTTCCCACCAGGCCAGGTAGCCATGTCAGTAAAATGCTCACTCGATATAGAAAAATCTCTGGATCTACCAGAACACCTAGCAGAGTCACTTGCCCTGTGAACGCAGTATGAACTCTCCCACGTTTAAATAGTGTATTCCTGGAGTGGAGCACACTATTCCTTGATCACTAAATGAAATTGTCATATTAAATTTCGTCATTAAATCTCTTCCCAAAACATGAACAGATGTCTGTTGTGAATATAACAAGGGAACGGTCATGTAACATTCTCCTATAGAGACTGGTAATTTATCAGTGAAAGGAACTCGACTTGTAGCTCCAGAGAACCATTGAGCATTCACGGAAATACCTGACATTGGTTATTTTCCCCCTCGTATACACAAATGGGTTATTCCAGTGTCTACAAGAAAAGAAAAGGATTTGCCTCCTATCGTCACATCAACCCTTGGTTCCTCTTGGGGGTCTGGTGTCACAGATAATATTAAACACATCAAGTAACCCTGTGAGCTGTCTTATTGAGGATACAGACTCGTCCGCATCCTTGTGAAAGGATTCCCTCCTACCACAGTGGCACCTCCTTTTCTGGGTGTCAATACTTGCCCTGTGTTTGCATGTTGCTGTGTCTGCATAGGGGTGTGTTGCGAGTGCCCTTGTGGCAGATTCATTTGTACTGCTCTTTGCTGTGGTAACTGCTGTACTCGTGGTGCTTGTGTCTGATAAGATGTGTGATCCTGGGCAAAGCCTTCTCTGGCCTTTGTGCTATATGGGGGAGGGTAAGCTGTCCCCCCTCTTGAGAACTGTCCATTCTGTACATTCCCTTGGCTCCCACATACGCGCGCAATATGTCCTGTCACTCCACAATTCCAACATATTGGAGGACCTCTCCTATTAGTTCCTGCTTGGCTATATCCTCCCTAAACATTCTGGTTCTCATTCCGTGCACGTTGTAACCCACCCTGATTATTTTGATATCCGTCTCCTCTTCCTCTGTAACGCATACCTCTGCCTCATGGTGTAAACCCATATCCACCTTGATCCAGATCGGGCGCAGATTGTTCGCCTGCAATGTACCCATTACTTCCTGCATTCCCAATCCTTCTCCACTTGTCAACACCGCCCGTTCTATGGCAAATTCTGACCATTTTTTCGGAGCTAATTTGGCTTCTTCTACTTTCCTATTCTCATCTTTCTTCTTGTTGTTCTCTTGTAATAACCAACAATGGTGTACTATTGTCAGCTGTATCTCAGTCCATGGCTTCACTTGCATCCATACTTGTTTTTTCATCAGCCTCTGTACTGGCTCAGGCAACCCCTGACATAAAATGTGGTAAAACAATGCCACTGTCTTTTCCCATGGCTTGTGAGTTTCCTGCTACCATTTCTCCTGAATATCCTGAATGTAAGCAATAGGGTCTTCAGCTTCCTTCATGTTACGTGTCATAATTGCACCCATATCTGATGTGTCAGGATACTGTACCCTGAGTGACCCCGCAAACATCCACTCTACAATTAAACAGTGCTCCATCATGTGCTGTGTTTTGTGCAGTTACACTGGAGTATCCTGCTCTCCTCCATATGTCATCAGCCCTTTCTCCAGGAATAGCTGCCAGGAGACCTTTTATGTCCCCTATGGCAAGCATATTTCCTCCTGTCATTTTCTCTAATTCATATATACATTTCCCAGTGCCCGAAGTCAAACTAGGGAGCTTGCATCTTCAGTTGTCCTTGTCCATCTGTGGCCATCGAATGTTTTGCGGTACTGCTCCCCCTTTTTCTAACAAGGGCAACTGCTTAAACCCCATCCCATAGTCGTATCCCACTATTAGTCTATCCATGGCAGGGATAATCATCCCTGTCTTTCTCCTTGTGGGTAATGACCTTAACCTGCTCACATATGGTGGTGACTCTCTCTTCTCACTATGTGATCGTCCTCGGGGACGCTCAGGATATGTTAAGGGACCTGGTGTTCTATATTTAGGTTGTTCCAAATCCAATCATCTCACTTCCTTATCTATTTGTAAACGTTCTGCAGGGGGTGAATGCGCTCCCTCCTTCTGCCCCAAAACCGGACTCTCTTTCCTCGTCTGACATCTCTAGTCCCCAACTAGTGTGACTATCATCCCCTTCACCCTTATCCAGATTCAGTCGGCTTAAAGACAATGCTCGACCTTCATCACTGAACAGGCTTCCCTCCTCACTTTGTGATTGAAGTACTGGGGTTGATCATCGTTCCCTCAATTTTCTTACTCTCTACTTCGCCTTAACTGTTGATAGACCTTATCGATCATTTCTCCGATGCTTTCTGCATCAAATCTTTCCTCTTCTAACGCTACTCTAGGTACTGCTGGTGTTACTTCCTTTATTGGAAGAATCTCTTCCACTCTAGCCCAACATATTTCTATGCTCGGCCTCATTTGTTTCTTACGATTGAGATTTGCATCAAGACCTTGCTGTCTTCTTTTCTGTTCTATTTCTTCATCTATTTCCCTTCGCTTTCTTGCATCCCTTCTAATTATTTCTTTCTCTTGTCTTCAGTCTTCTCCACGCCTTACTCCTTCCCTACTTTCCTCTTCTTCCCTTCGTCTTTGCAGTCTTTTGTCTCTTAACCTTTGTGCTTCTTCCTCCTCTCTTTCTTTCCTTTCTATCCCTTTCTTCCATCACCCTCTGTCTATTGTCTCACTTTCTTGGTTCATCTGCCCATTCTTCTATTTTCTCTTGCTCTTCCTGATATATCTGCTCTCGTCGCTCCCTGCTTTTCCTTCTCTGCTCATCTTCTTTCAATTTCTTCTCTCGTTCTTTATCTTTTCTTTCTTGTTCATCATTATCTTCTCTTTGCCTAACTTCCTCAACACTTTTCCCATCTATCTTAAGTAATATCTGCCCTCCATCCATTTGTTTTCCACGAGCGCTATCTCATCAGCCTTATCCTTCTCTCCTTTCCATCTCTTAAAGGATAGTTCCGGGACTTTTTTTTTATTGTCCCTACGGTTCGGCCATGTGTTTTTAAGCATAACTCGGTAGATCGTAGAAAACTTTCCTATGGACCTTACCCGACTTTTCGTCCATTAACGCACTCGAAATCAGCCGCCATTTTCTGATAATCCTATCATTTCCCCCCATCGCCCTGGCTCACCTGCTTTTGCGGCACTAAATCAAATCCCCCGCCCCTGAGCCTGACATCAGCAGACGCGTACCGCCCATTTCCCAACGCCAAAGCACGTTTCGTGTCAACAATCGCTGCGCCTCAGCTAATGAAGTGTCGCCATGGAAATGGCAGGACGCCTCTTTCCTCAATAAGTATAAACACACCGTTTCACAAAACACAGCAGCAGATTTTCGATTCCATTACTCTCTCTGTGTTACTTTGAGTATTCTGTGACTCGTTTCTGTGCTCTGGTCAGCTACCTTCGCCGCTTCTAGGCCTTGTGAACACCTGTACCATCTCTGTAAATTATTTTACTTTCTTTACCACACAATGGCTACAATAATGCCGTATATGTACGAGCCCGAGTACACCGAGCAAGAACTACTGGAAAGGCAAGCACGCGAAAACGATGGGGATTCGGACGGCAGTTGGGAGGACGAGTCAACGGATGAAGAGCCTGGACCATGTCGCATGGACAGCGTCTCCACCTGGTGCACGTGCAATCGGTGCGAGCTAATGCCAACTGAGGAGGAGAACTGCTGCTGCCGTGAAAATTCCGGGTGCTTGGCCTACATTTCGGAAGGCGAGCCAAGTCCGCAATGCATCACCGAGCTGCCAGAGTTCAGGGAAGCCTGCCTCTCACGGACCGTGTTGAGGATGATGATGGTGCTTATGCACGAACTTCGCGGCACTGTTCGTCCGCGTAATCCGAGTAACGAGTAAGTATACTCTGGTTTTGATGTCAGTGATGCCACTACTACGTCATGGTCGTCTCCCACATATAAAATGACATCTACATATCATTCAAATGCATGTAAATTGGTTCCATATTGTGCATTTTCTAGATAGATTTTTTTTCAAAGCAGAATGACATTTTTTACCTGAATCGACAGTGATAAGAAAGTTTTGTCATTTTAATACAGTTTGCATCTTTCGTTTTCACAGGTGGTACAGGCTGGTGGCCTATCGTTGCTTCACTTGGTGGCTTCACGGGAGGCTCGGACACCGCGTTCGGAGAGTAATACCTGCCTGTGCGGTACTTGCCATTAGACAACATTTTCCCAGCGACAGTGGACAATACCGCGGATTTTCCCTGGATGTGCTGCAACCGGAACTTTACAATGTGTAATATTTATTATTTATGTTCAATTGAAATTAAGATCTAAATTAAAACCCAACATATATTTTAACAATGGTTGTTTTGATTTTTTAAATGAATCTAGTGTGTCTCCATTGAATAGTCTTCCTGTGCCTTGTCTTGTCACACCACATGTCTCCGGCCAGCATCCTCCCTCACGCTGGCCGCCCACCTTCAATCCACATAACCGTTGAACCCATATGCAGCAGACATACATATGTTATTTTGCGGGTTGGCATCAAGCCTCCCGGCCTTGCCTCCTCCCCCAAAAATACTTACCTCACCACTTTGTTCAAGCGTTGGCAATAAAAGGAAGGCCGTTGGATTTTATTGATACAAAACATGGTTATAGGTAAATAATCAATATGGTTGATCATAATAAATCATCCTTTTGGGCACCGGGTACAGAGATGACCCCCTCTGGCCCGTGCCGCCTTGCCACCACAGGCCAGCCTGCTGCTGACTAACTGCCTAGGCATCCAGGGTCTCCATGGTGAACTGCACCCATATATTCTCCTGGGAGGGTGAGGTAATTATAAACTCACTCCCTGCCTTCCATGTACTAGATCCTGCAGCCTGCCTCTTACATGCAGTTAGATGGCCTCTCCTTGGTGAGGCCCTGCGGCAAACGAGTCTTGTCTGCACGACCACCGCCCTAAACCACATCCCCCCCGCCCTATCAAAGGCAGTTCGCACCGGGGTACTTGTGCTGCCAAGTGGAGCTGTCAGGGAGCGATAAAGGCCAAGAGGTGCCAAAGACCATGTACACTTCAAAGTGGTCTATAGAGCATGGGTTGTTGTTCCCATGTCTACCTCCAGACCCCGTGTCTCCTGCCAAGCATCCCCCCTCACGCTGGACGGCCCCCTGCAATCCACATAAGTGTGTCTCCATTCACGAGTCTTCCTGTGTCTTGTCTGCACGACCACCGCCCCAATCCACCCCCCGCCCTATCAAAGGCAGTTCGCACCGGGGTACTTGTGCTGCCGAGTGGAGCTGTCAGGGAGCGATAAAGGCCAAGAGGTGCCAAAGACCATGTACACTTCAAAGTGGTCTATAGAGCATGGGTTGTTGTTCCCATGTCTACCTCCAGACCCCGTGTCTCCTGCCAAGCATCCCCCTTCACGCTGGACGGCCCCCTGCAAACCGCATAATGCCACGACATATACACGTCATTCATTCACAAACACACCCCTGTTTCGAATTCTTTATAACCCACTTCATATTTCTAATGAGAACTTCTTTGCGCTTTGCTAGTCAACCCGTGAAGGTGCTGGTTATCTGCTCTTCGTCTCTGTGAACTTCTGTGACCACTTCGAGGAAACTCGTCAGTTTGCAACCTGTGAACTGCTCCCTGTTCTACGACAAGAAACTACTCTGATCCCTGCATCTAACTGTTTGTTCGTCAAGGTAAGGCCATGTACCATAATCATTTTGCGTCCAATTTCTTTTCGTTCAAGACAGTACATGCAAGGAACTAGTCACATGTTCTGAGTTTAGTCAAATTATCTTTCTATTTGTTTAAAGTTATTCAAATAATTATCCGCATGTGAATAACGCGTATAGTTCCAAGAACCAAAACGAACCTTGCATTGAACCTTTTATGTGTCATTTAATTTTTTAACACATTGGTATTCATAGAGAATTGTTGATCTTTACTTTTCAGAACTTTCCACAATGCCTGCCTGTTCCATTGGCGGTTGCCCTTCGAAGACCCATAATAAATCTGAAGGTACTATAATGCATGTTTTCCCTAAGACAATAGATCAGATAAGAGAATGGGTCCGATATTGCGGATATCCACCGTCTGAGCTTGAAAGTAGAGTCCTAGAAGTCTTTGCGGACAAGAGGGGTGATCGATACCGCATCTGCAGCAGGCACTTTAGCTCAGACATGTACTCCACATCATTGCTAATAAAGAAGAACACACCGCGAGCGAGGCGAAAATTGCTCTCAACCGCTATTCCCACTCTATTCGTCCACATCCCTCCACTGGTGAGTCAAGTTTACGTATTTATCTCTCGGCCTTGCGGTAGTGTGTAGCATTAGCTAACAATAATTTCCCCATTTATGTATCCACTCAATATGAAGGCGGAAGATTCTCCATCCGTGTCGTTATTGCAGCCATCAGCCACTTCAAGCGCCTATCGGGTAATCTTACTTAGCTATTCTGCCACTGGGCCTCATTACGACCCAGGCGGTAAGTTACCGCCTGGGCCGTGACTTTACCACCATGGCGTAAACTACGTTTACGCCATGGTGGTTGGCGGACTTACCGCCCCATTCCGACCTAGGCGGGGCGGTAAGTCCCCAATCCCCATTTACCCTTCCCCATTCCCATTTTTGCCCCATAGGGCATAATGGGAGTGGGGAAGGCGTTAATTACGCCACCGTAAATTACGGTGGCGTAATTAACTCCATGGTCCCTTAGCGCCATGGATTTTAACACCTGCTAAAAGCAGGTGTTAAAAGCACCATGGCGCTAGGGGACCTCGTAATTGGCGGTAAGGGGTCGGCGCAGCTAACGCTGGCGTTAACCCCTTACCGCCAGGGTCGTAATGAGGCCCACTGACTTGTTTTAGGCATGTAAATCAATAGTTTTAATTTATTGTGTAATTATTTTACCTAATGGTACACCCTTGTACTCGTCCTCTAGTCTTTGTTTTCAGTTATAATTATTGTTATCCAAAATAATGCAAGTACTGTCTTTCAGGGAGATGCTGAGGAGTCCAACGCATTGACGACAACCGTTGATGTCACTCAGATGCTCGAGGTACGTTTCCGGACAGTTCCATCGATGGAGATCATCAGATCTTGCATTCTTGTAGCGTGTTTGTTACACACAATGTTTCTTTCGTTTTTAGCCATTGATATGTCCTTCTGTCGTCGCCCTCCTATGTGTCTTCTTTTTTCAATATTGTGTTCATTACTAATGAAAGTCCTATGTTTCAGGGAGTCGATGGAGCATTAGTCCAAGAAGAAGGGGGAGCATGCAGTTACGGGTCGGCGCAACAGCTTGCAGAAGTGTGCACCGCAGTTACATCGTCCCTTGATGTTCTTATGCATTTCGAGGTATGGATACTGACAGTTCGATCAAGCGAAATCATATGACGTGATTACATCCGCTATACTTCCTTCTTTATTAACGCAAGTACTATGTTTCAGGGAGATGACGGAGCTTCTTCTACAAGAACATCACCCCTAGTAGTTGATGCAGATCTCTGGGTGGTGACACTTCCAACGATCGAGCAAATCGAATCATATTTACATATCCATTATTTATTTTAGACAACTGAACATTTGTGCAGGTCTATTTAGATGAGCCGTTGATGCCTGCACAAAGTTTATGTTCTTTTTAACAAAATAGAAAACCATACTAATGCAATTACTGTGTTTCAGGGAGTTACTGAAGCATCATCTTCAATAATATCATCAATGGAAGTCTATGAGGAGCCCGAGGTATGGATCTTGACAGTTCCATCTAACTAGATCAACAATGCGTGAATAATTGACGTTTGAATGTTCTACACAAAGCGTTCTTTCTTGTTTTGCTATTGAGATGTACGTGGGTATTGGTCCCCAAGTACATTTTGTGTTTTCGATATTATTATACATACTAATGAAAGTTCTATGTTTCAGGGAGTCGATGGAGCGTCAGTGCGTGATGGATGTGCTTATCATGAAAATATAGTTGTTGCAGCGCAAGAGGAAGTGGAGACATGCACACACGAGTCGGAGCAACAGCGTCCTGATGTTGAAGTTCGAGGCAAGAAAGTTTCAAAGAAAAGAAAGCAAAAGAAGGTTAGTGTCCTGGTCACTATATTATGTTGTTTTTCACTGTTAATAGTTCAATACTGTAAGTTGTGTTTAAACTGAACATCCCTTTTCCAATCTGTCCTCTAGTTGCGAGTGGGTGTACGAACTAGATCTACACAGACAGTGAAGCGAACGAGAGATGTTGCTTGTCAAACCTTTTGGCAGGGACTTGAGACTGGAGATGCATCGTGCCAATGGGAAGAATATGAAGTGATTGACAACGGAGCTATACCACATCCAGCCATTGATAGTGAATGTCCTCCTGGTAGTTCGGATGCAGTCGGAGATCAATTCACAGAATCCACACCCGCAAAAACTAAGACCGCGAGAAAGTTGAAGAAATTGTTTTATTCACCCATCGCCGGAGAAGGAACAGATGTTGCAATGGAAGAGAATGAAGTGGACGACAATGAAACACCATCAATATCACTGAACATAGCGGAAGACGATATCAGAGATTCTACCTTTCATGTGAGTGACATGTCCTCAACGTTACAGGCCGAACCAGCTGGGATGCAGAGTGACAGTATAAGGAAAGAGGCCAAATTCATTGTTTCGATAGTTGTTTGATTGATATTATTATTCGGATGAAATGTGGGCATTCGGTTGGTGGGGAAGTATGTGGGGAGCCATTGATTAATGTGACTCGTGCAATTCGAGGCACTAACCTTAAAATACATGCCACCTGTACAAAATATCATCCTTTCTCATGGTCTGCACAACCCATGCTGGGGCAACTGCCAGCAGGCAATCTACTTTCTGCAGCGGCTGCACTTTTTAGTGGTTCAAGTTTTAAAAAGTTAGAGTCTTTCTTTCAGTTTGTGGGAATCCATTTCATTGCGAAAACTCAGTTCTACAAATACCAAACCGATTATCTATTTCCAGCCATTAGCGAAGCTTGGAGAATGGAAAAAATGTCTATTGATAGTACATTCGCGGGCAAGCGGTTCAGGCTAGCCGGTGATGGACAGTGCGACAGCCCAGGATTTTCAGCCAAGTACTGCACCTACCACTTTCAGGACATGGAAAGTAAGAAAATTGTGAGTTCGGTGGTCGTGCAGGTGTCACAAAGTACATCCTCAGTGGCCATGGAGAAAGTTGGCTTTGTAGCATCATTGCAAGAACTACAATCGCGGGGAATGGTGATCGACCTGATAGCCACGGACAGACACGTTTCAATTGCCAAGACAATGAGAGAAGAGTACAAAAATATAAATCACCAATTTGACGTTTGGCATCTTGCAAAAACAATCAATAAAAAAATGTCGGCTGCAGGTAAAAAAAAAGATATGCAAGGTATTTCACAGTGGTCCAAGTCAATCAGCAACCATCTTTGGTGGAGCTCAAAAACATGTGGAGGGTCGTTGGAAATTCTACTGGAAAAATGGCGGTCAGTAATGCTACACTGTAGCAACGTTCACCGCTGGAACACAAACCAACATTTCCACAATTGTGAACATGGCCATTTGTCCACAGAGGAGGCACGGAAGAAGAAGTGGTTGATTCCTTCATCACCCACTCACAAAGCCATTGAAAAGATTGTATTTGATAAAACTATAACAAGAGATTTGAGGGGACTCACGGAATTCTGCCACACAGGAGATTTGGAGGTGTTCCACAATATGTGCCTAAAGTACAGGCCAAAACGATTGCATTTTGGCATGGAGGGCATGATAAATCGGACTCTTCTAGCGGTCTTGGCACATAACCATAATGTTGGCCGTCAACAAAGTAGGACGACCGGAACTTTAGGAACGCTTCGCTACAATAAGGCCTTCACTAAAAGAAGTAAACAATGGGTTATCAAACCAGTGTTTGAGGATATGCAATATGACTTTATTGAGAGACTTATTGTTGATGTCCTAGATAGGCACATACATGGAGTTGTGAACGAACCTGTGCAGGGGACAACTGCATTGCCACCCAACATTGCCTCTGTTCCATGTCCACCTAAAGAAGAGCTCATTGAGAAATACACATCACGGTTTAAATGATTGTAATTTGATTGTCTGTTCTCTCGAGTCTCCTCATGTCGCAGGCCCATTGAATATGTGTATCTATGTAATGTGTAAATAAAAGTGATTGCTCAGTGTACATGCAATGTGTCTCTCCACCGTTGCCCCTCCCTTCACCGTGCAGTTGTGCGAACCACCCGGGTGTCACCTGTGACTTTGCTCTGGAGTCTCCTCATGTTGCAGGCCCATTGAATATGTGTAACTATCTATTGTGTAAATAAAAGTGATTGCTCAATGTACATGCAATGTGTCTATCCAACCTTGTTCATTTGCGCATTAAATTAAACCAAACAGTAATATAAATCATTTTTCAAAAAATATAGAATGTCTCCGTATTTATGGTTCTCTGGGGCTGCAAAAGCACGCAGACAAAATGCAAAGATGGAGTGCAAATTTCAAGTCCTGTGAGATGGCCTTACACTGAATGTAGCTAACTAGGAATGTATGCTCGTTCAAAGTGAAGGTCAGCTGCTTTGATTTTTTGCTCGGGTGCCGGAATGGCCCACGACTCAGTATAAGGTTCTATTGTTATTTGACCTTGACAGTCCGGGACCATCCCGAAAGACTTCTTTTTGGGGGTGTGGGGCAATAACGTAAGAAACGATAATGAATATAATTTCAGAAACGAAAGCCATTTAATGTTCGTTCATTAGAAGAAATAACGTCGGCATAGAAGGAGTGGTATTTCGGGGCTGCCCTACGCACAGACACAATGGAAAATGCAAATATAATGTAAGTAACTCTTTAGATGAGTTTATACCGCAATTGAATTACTATACAGTAGCTTTAAAGACGGGTTAAGTTGTACTTGTTCGTTCTATGTGGCATATTGTTTTGTACCACGCACTATCTTGAGGAGAACCATCTCCTTTTACGGAAGCACCTCAAAACCTTCCTCTTTGCTTCTGCTTTCTCTCTCCCTCTCCCCTGCTACAACTGGTCCACTGTCTGCGACCTCGGTCCTGGGCCCTTCCACTCTCCACCTGCACTGCCTCCCTGTCAACCCCTACACTGGGGGACTGTCTCAGTATCCTACAGCCCCCCCCTTGACGTATAATACCCAGTTGCACTGTCCTAGCTATGAAATAATTTCCCGACCTAATATATAAAATGAATAATTTTAATAAAGATCTGATGGTGAGACTAATTTCATTTTTTATGTTTTTAAAACAGGTACATCCTTCATTATTGTATGTGTCACGAGTACCAGACACCGGCGGATGGCTTTTTCAACTGCCAGTTGCTTCTCCGCGTGAACAACGTTACCAACCTGACCATTTTATGGGACGATCGCCAAGTACAAGTATGCCCTTATGCGGTACTAACGGCTAGATGCAACATACAGACCGTTGTGGTGGCCTAGTGCCTCGTTGTTGGAACAGCCATGCGATTATCAGTGCGACCGAAGAGCTTATTTTATCGTAAACCAACACCCGGTGTACTGCACACGAACATCGCTTGCCTCAAGACGAACTATTTGGATCGAGAGCAAAGAAAAATGCAAATCGCTGAATATTCTCAAAACATTTGATGTCAAATAAATGTACTTTGCCAAATGTACAATCTTGCCGTTTGCTTTTAAACCACAGTTTCATATTCCGAATTGTGGCGCTGTATTGTTAGATGATCTAAGACCCTTTGTACAGCAAAGGAACATCGCGTGCCTCAAAACGAACTTTTTGGAACGTGAGCAAATAAAAATGAAAATCGCTGAATATTCTCAAAACATTTGATGTCAAATAAATGTACTTTACCAAATTTACAATCTTGCGGTTTAATTTAAAAGTACAGTTTCATATTCCCAATTGTGGCGCGCTGTGTTGTGTGAGCTCATCTGTGTTGATTTCCGGGTTCTGTGTGGAGTCGTGTAGAAGACGCCTGGGCGCGTTTGCCTACGCAGCTCAGTCACGTCACGGATAGAGGCGGGGAATATGAATGTTTTGATAAAGTCTGTTTCAGGGGCGGGGGATTTGATTTAGTGCCGCAAAAGCAGGTGAGCCAGGGCGATGGGGGGAAATGATAGGATTATCAGAAAATGGCGGCTGATTTCGAGTGCGTTAATGGACGAAAAGTCGGGTAAGGTCCATAGGAAAGTTTTCTACGATCTACCGAGTTATGCTTAAAAACACATGGCCGAACCGTAGGGACAATAAAAAAAAAGTCCCTGAACTATCCTTTAATCTCCCCGTCTATTTCTGTCAACAATTTTGACCGTTCACTGTTTTCTTCCTTGTCTTGTATGATTTTATAATTCTCCTCCTTTCTCTTATTCTCCTCTGGACTACCCTCCCTACTGTTAGCGGGCGGTTCATATTTTGGATTACTATACCCCATTGCTGCTTTTAATTTGTTTAGAAGATACACTGCTATTTCTTCTGTAGCAACACCCTTTGCCTCAGGCAGGATAAGAGGAGCTGAAGGCTCAACGCCTTCCTCCTTACGCTGATTAAGCATCCACTCCTAGGTGGTTGGTCTTCTCTTTCCTCTTGATACCTCTTCCAAAGCTCTAAAATCGCTAATATTTTCTCTAATTTCTTCCCTGTGTACGCAGCGTGAAAGTATGTGGTCATGTGTTGCAATATTGCTTTTGACAATGAGCGCCCTTGTGGCCACAGCATGAAGATTTTATCTGCCGTGTCTTTTACCCATTCCGCACTATACTGTTTGACCTTGGGCATATGCTTTGGTAGTGTCTTGCACAGTTACATGAGAGGAGTATCCCCCATAATGACAAGCCTCAATCGACTGTCGGTTCTTACCAGACTATTAAATAAACTTTATACCTTGGTTTAAATCACCACTTTTCAACGTTTTTAAAACAACAAATATGAGCAAGAACCATCAATCAGTGTTCAAGCCTCTAATTTCGGCAGCCTATCTCTTCTCTTGCTTGACATATCTATTCTCTTGCTTGGCATATCTCTTCGCTTGATTGGCGCCAATCACTTTGCTATACTTAATCACTATTGCTCCTCAACTTTTTCAATTTGTTCACAATCTATATCGCTCCTCGATATTTTTACTCAACAAACAACATTCAAACTTGTTAAACATTACACATTTAAAAACACTGTGATCACCTTATCTCTTGCCTTTACGCTATACCATATACAGGGTTTGAGAGATTACCTTGCGTAACCCTGATTATGCATTATATATTTCAATCTACCTCCACTGGGATTTGAGATATCTCCTCCTGGCTCCCTTGAGTCAGGTCTTCTAGGTGCTACCTCTTCTTCACAATATTTCCAGTTACTCAAAATGATTACAATCCCGTCCCCTTATTTGCCATTCCACTTAGTCTACTCACTGTTCGTTAATTGACTCGAGGCCTTCTGTATTGATTCCTCCTCCAATCTGACCACTTTGTCTTTCGTCCGCAGAGCACCTGTGGAAACCGGGCAGGGATTTCGTCAAAGGGGGACCTGCCCACCATCTCAGTTCTTCTTGCAAGTTTTTTCTATCGGCCGCTCTCCAAAGGAAACCCCGCGATCTTCCAGCTAATGACGGAGGATGCCCGATAGTCCGAAGCTCTGAAGACAAACTGGTTTGGATCTTCAAACCATCTGCAACGCTACCATGTGAGCTTGGGGACCTTTAGTAACATACATGCAATGGATGGGTTCACAGAATAACTCTGTGTCCCAATAACCGAAACAACTCAGGAAGATGGCAAAGTACTGTTTTGTTATCAATTATCTAAAACAGGGAGTTACAACGGACATCAACGGACTTTTGCTCAATTTCTCAGCGATCTTTTCACCAAACATAGACTTTATACTAAAAATACATCAGAGGTGACATCATACTATGTGGCAAATAATGAAAAACCTACTAGGGATTGTGATAGGCTTAAGGGGAACATCTAAGTATACATTGCATAGAAACTATGATTGTGATTGAGGGCCCACTATCA
The DNA here is from genome assembly GCF_040938575.1 of Ambystoma mexicanum. Classification (NCBI taxonomy): domain Eukaryota; kingdom Metazoa; phylum Chordata; class Amphibia; order Caudata; family Ambystomatidae; genus Ambystoma; species Ambystoma mexicanum. Next base: position 337,963,707 of record NC_090924.1, on the reverse strand, counting down.
TGTGGACAATATATGCCTACCTCTCTTCAAAACCATTAAGTACACAGTTTTCAATTGGTCTTCAAAATATAAGGTCCTTCGTTATACGGCCCTCTACAATTGGTTGGCATGCTTGTGCCATGTCTGGAACATTCGGTTCACTTAGCAGCACGTAAGCCCAGACCTGGGTGCAAGGAGGTGGGCCTGACTATCTCCCCACCCAATTAGCCCACCATCTCTCATCACGCAAGCCTTCTGCCATGAAGATTGTCTTTGAACTTGGTCTTGCAAAGTATCCCTGTCTCTGGGAATACATGGGAGTGCAGGCACTCACTATCGTTGTTCTAGGACTCCAAGTTTGACTCTATTTTCATCCTTGGTACAAGTGACAGGAGACCACAATTTAGTCCATTTTGCAGGTTTTAAATGCCTTAAATGAATATACTTGGGACTCTTAGTGTTCTTTCTCTGCACCCTAACAAGAGATGATTCATCCTTCATACATTCACTCCTTTCAAGAATAGATAGCTGACCTTGGCTGCTTCAGTTTTGATACCGGGCCAAACAGCCTATCCATGGAGCTCCACGATTTCAGCTTTTTCTTGCTGCTACACAATTCTCCCATCTTCATGGGTCCTGGCTTACTAAAATTCATGATACCCATGTCCAGCTTCTATACAGTGGCGTCTCCGCCTGCATTCTATTGACTACATATAGCCAGCTTCTAGGATGACTTAGTCTACCTTGCATTGCAGCGTCTGTACAATTATTGAACAGTTGATTCTCTGCAGCACTTCGTGCACATGTAATCTTCTTTTTCGTATTTAAAAGTTTACTGAATTATTTACTTCGTCGTTAGTTTCTATAAGATCCATACATCCTCTTCAGCCAGTATCTTGAGACGTTGCACATGTCTCTTGTGATTTCACTAGCTTTGCTTTGCTCTTTTTCATATTCCTTCAGGGAGTTCCTCCCTCGGATTGTCATCTCTTCGGGGATACATTCGATAGGGGTGTCTCAATGCGTATCTTCTTTCTAATATATGCTGCGGTATTGGCACAACTGCTGGTGTCAAACACTGCACGATGTTAGACATCCAACATATAGGAAGTAGGGGGGCGAGATTCCCTGCAGAGGCATGCAACTGCTCCTCTGCATTATGTGAGACCCTTACTGCATGGACTCAAGGAAGCGCAGAAGGTGAAAGGTCTTATAGTGTGGTCTGAGGAAATGGGGAATTGCTTTTGGGAACTCAAGGCTGCAATCAGCAATGCTCCGGTCTTGGCAACCCGGAATTACAAGAAGCCATTCTTTCTGTTGACCCATTCAAATGGGCAGGTAATGACAGCGGTCCTGACCCAGCAACCATTGCTAGGCCACAAACCTTTAGTGTACTATAGCGGACTCCTAGGCCCAGTGATGCAGGGACAGTTCCCTTGTGAGCAAGCTCTAGCGGCAGCGACTTTTGCGGTTCAAAATTCTTCCACCATTACTATGGGTTGCCAGTGACATTGTACATGCAGCATGCCATTTTTGCAATTTTAGAGAAATCCATGTTAATGACTCCGAGTTTCAGGGTATGAGGTCATTTGGTCAAATGCATCAATTTATCCCGTGCAATGGCACCTAGTCAGTCCTGCAAAAGTTGCAGTCAAGCCAGTGCAGCCTGAGGACATTGTTCAAGATTATGCCATGTACGAGGGAGAAGAGGAAGAGAAGGTGATTGTGAAAGAGGATGCCTTGGAGAGGGGTGGGTGTTTTTTGTTGATGGGTCTTCAATCATCTACCAGGGGATGGGTGAGAGACATACAGGTGCAGCTGTCATGGGTCTTGTGGATGGGTAATACCGGATTAAATTTAAGAAACGATTGCCTTCTCATTACTCTGTGTAAGCGGCAGAACTAGAGGCACTCATAGAGGCATTAGAAATGAGTAAGGGGAAGGCAGTCACTGTTTATTCTGACTCCACATCCGTCACCTTCACCAACCATTCTGGGTTATCAAGATGGCAGAGAAGAGGGTTTAGGAGGTCTGACGGTACCGCTGTCCAGCATGCTGTGCTGCTGTCCTAACTAATTGAAGCGTTAACTTTGCCAGCAGACATAGGTTTGGTGAAATGCGTAGCCCACACTAACGGTGCTAATTCAATAGCTCTTGGGAATGAAGCTGTGGACAAGGCGGCAATGGAAGCGGCATATTTACCTGTCACAGATTCCCAGAAAATGGAAACAGTATCACAACATGTACAATTACCAGCCCCGTACACTGCAGTTCCGGTGCTTCAGATGACAGAGATCCAAGGGAAATCCCCTAGAGAAGTACAGGAGAGGATGGGTTATCTCACCCACAGACTTGCTCTGAAGAGACAGGAGGTGATGGGGAAGGTAGTAATGCCTGTAGAGCTGCTTTCTTTGTATCTAGAGCAACTACACTACCCATCACATACTTCCCAGTGTCAAATCGCAGCAAGAGCTGCAGGATGACTGGTTTATCCCTAACTTAAAAGAACAGATAAGTAGATTTGTAGGTAATTGTGTAGTGTGCAAAGTGTTCAATTCTGGAAATACCATGAGGTCGTTGAGGGAGGTCTTGCCCAAACCTTCTGGTCCATTCAAGGAGCTTCACATCGGTTTTGTGGACATGATTCGGAGGTGCAGTAACTTCAGATATTTAATTGTTTTTGCTTGTCCATTCTACCGGTGGCATGAGGTTGGTCCCTGTGTACATTCAGATGCTAAATTGGCTGAGAGATTTCTGGTGAGAGAGGTGTTTCGGCAGTGGGGAATTTTTGAGGTTCTAAAATGCAACAATGTAACTCACTTCTTTAAAGCCTTGTTCGCAGAAGTCACTTTGCTGTTAGGAATAAAGCATAGGCTGTGCTTGGTGTGCCATCTGCAGGCCAACAGGATTGTGGAGAGACCCAATGGGTTCCTTAAGGCCCGGTTAACCACATTGTGTACAGAATTGAATACATTTCAGTATGTGTGCCTTCCACTGACATGTTTTTATTTGTGAAATCAGCCAGGGAAGGACCACCACTTGAGCCCTCATGAAATCGTGACTGGGCATAGGCTAAACACATTTGTCTCATCTACACGCATAGCATCAGATGCACACAGGACTGTAGCGGTCCTTGCAGAGGAGTTTAGAGAGTATCTTAGGATCTTTAACAGATAGTGTTAAAATTATATCTTCATAGGTTGTGTCTTCTCACCAACAGACAGCAGGAGAAAACGGCAAGACTACTGATGATTAACGCAAGACACTGCTTCTCTCCGGGGGACCAGATATATGTCTGCACCTTTGTGCCTCGCTGGAATGAGTGGCATTTCCATGGGCCTCACCGTCTTATCCATGCATCTCTGACTGCAGTGAAGGTGGAGGTCAATAAGAATTAGAAACACCTTAGTGATACCCGCAGAGATACCGGCAGCACTCCAGGAGTAGGCATAAAAGTAAAGTACACCCTAAGGATTCAATGTTCATTTCAGTGCCAAGGGGTGTGAGAAAAGAGATCTGGAATTTAAATCATTTGGTTTAGGAAACGAAATGTCTCAGATTGTAAATTGTGTGAAAATGAATGTTCTTATGGTTTTCTTGGTCCTTGTGTCATCACGTCTGAAGATGGCAGATAGTGTAAATATGGAAAATGTAAAATTGTCTAGTTTTGTAACCTACCTACACCTGACTACGCCTCGACAACTCTTGACAGCAGAATGTGGTGCACTCCTAAAATAATTGCAGGCACGCTGAACACATAGCGAGTCACTAGCACTGACGCCACCCTCATTCTTCTCTCTGCACCCATCCACATGCCCAACTACATGGGTTGCTTTTCTACAGTAGCCTGGCCAGCCCCGCTAAGCCTTTTTCGACCAAATGCACACACGCATCATAATCGCGCCCCAGGAACTCCAACACTCTGGACTTGGTCCCCCGAGGTCCTTCCCACTAACAGCGCAGTGAAACTATAACAATGGCAAACTTGGCGCTATACAAATGACAAGTACAATACAATACATACTCCTCCTGATACTTGGAGCATTGCCTATGTATCACCTCTGAGGTTAACCTTGTTGTGTCATTATTCCTTAGGGTGACCATTGCGTTCACAAAAAGTGAGAGCTCAGTAACCATCTGGATAAAGTGTCAGTTAGTACTATCAAGATTACCAGACTTACATGTGATGTGATTAGCACCCGATGTTAAGTTAAGGTTGGCAATGAGGTCTATTTCTTGTCTCTGAGGTCTTGAGGCCATGTGATAATCAGTGGAAAGGGGTCATTCTTATCTCTGCACTCTATTGTTAAACCCAATATCAGGGAGAAGAAGGAGGCGTGTATAAAATAATAATCCTGAGTCGAGGCACTTGAATCAATGACCCTAGTATATAACCCCCTGAAATATCTTGATGGCACATGCCAATTAACTTGGTCAGACCCGAACTACTGAGGAAATGAAGCCATTTTTTCTCTTTGTGATGACTCATTGGCCCTCATTACAACCCAGGCGGTAAGTATCCAACATTACCGGCATGGCGTAATTAGCGTTAACGCCTTGGTCCGATGCCGTAAAGTGCGGCACATTATGACCCATCGTGCACGAGCATTACGCCATGCCGGTAATGTAAACTACGCCACGGCGTAAATGACCCCAAAACGGCCCTTACCGGCATCGTACACCGCGCAAGGTGCACTACCGCCACCCATCATTGCGGTGACCGTAATTAGCGGTCACCGTAATTAGCGGTCAACGTAAATAAGCAGAACCGGAAGTAGCGTCATTGCGGCGGAACGGGAAAGAGCACGGCGGCCATCTTTGAAAACACAATCCATTGCCATCCTACCCAACCACACCACATTTGACCCACAGACCTTGTAAAACCCATCACCCACCCATTTCCCCACCTAAACATGTCCAAAGTTCTGAAGAAAGCCTGCGATCGGCAGCGGCAGGACCGCTTCAGTCAGGAAGAACTAACAATGTTGGCGGAAACGCTGCAGGAAAAGGCGGACATCGTCTTCTCACCAGAAATGACAAGAGCAGCCATAGCCCGCAAAAAGGAAATCTGGGAACTTGTGGCACAACGGGTCAGTGCCGTAGGTACCACCCCACGCACCTCCTAACAGTGCCGCAAAAGGTGGGATGACCTCCGGCTCCGAGTAAGGAGCATACTGTCAGCCAATCGAAAACTGGCCCTGGCAACTGGCAGGGGAGCAGACTCCCCAATCAAGATGCAGCCATGGGAGGAGATTTGTGCCTTGACAATTGGCATAGATTGCATTGAGGGCGTTGGTGGAATGGAGAGAGGAGCCCCGACATCAGGAGACACAGGTAGGTGCCTCCAATTCAGCCATGCAAAACACCCTGAATTACACTTACATGGGAATCACAATGTCGCCCCATATGGGAAACACAACGCATCAGCAGGAGACCCACACCCTGCACACATGCAGCATGCACACTCCACAGCAGACACACACATTTCTGCATGCTCAACCCACCCAAAAGGGAGACAACCTGTATGTCACAGCCTACAAAGTCCACCATCTATCCTTCAAAACCATGGCAATCTTCATGCCTGCTCAATGTTCACTGACCCATCAATAACACATTCCCTCCTCTGCTCCACCACAGGCTCACAATCGGACACCGGCAGGGTCGAGAGTGGCACCACCCCAGCCAAGAAGCCCAGGACAGAGGGAAGAGCACAACAACCCACCACCTCTGCTGGACCCATGCCCAAACCACACCAGGCCAAAATCCCTGTCGAAAGACAGCCCAGGGCAGCAATGACCCCCGACGAAAGTGCCATGATAGCACCCACGGGAGACACACAACAACTGCTGCCCACTGAGGGCAATGTGTCTGCGGGGAGCAGTACCATTGGGGAGACTGCTGCCGTTGCTGCATGCTCCGACAGCGACGTGGGCAATATGGAGGATGACCCTGAAGGTTCCCCCAAAGCCCACCTTCACTCCCCACACCTGTCCCCATGTAGCCTGCATGGAGACGACACACAGGGGCTAGCCCTTGGAGAGACATGGCCAGCCACTCCCAGCACAGTGGGAGTCGGGGAGGAGGGGAGTAGTCCAATTGGGCCGCCAATTGCAACCTCCATTGCCCCTGATTTCCAGCAATCGCTGGACGAAATATCAACGAGGCAACAACAATTGTCCACACTACTGACACAGCATGTTGCTGATTGTGGAGGCGCAAGTGCAGGCATGGAGAGATGTGCTGAGAACATCAAGGCAGCCACCCAATCAGCAAGCAAGGACATTTGTGCAGAACTAGCCGCGGTGCAGAACATGATAAGTGAACTCATACAGACAATCATGGACACACGGCGTAGCGAGCAGGCCAGTACCTCCTCCGCAGCAATTTCTGCCCCAGCCATCCCAGTCCACAGGTCATCCAGGAACCTGAGGAGCATAGGCAGGGGGGCCCCAGGTGCCGGGAGAGGGGGCTGCCAATAGTGGCCGTCCAGTGCACCAATGGAACATTACCCAGCCCTTCACCACTGTCACCGTCACACCTTTGCAGGGAGTTCAGGGGGGAGGGGGAGGGGTATAGGGTGTGTTGGGGAGTTCAGGGGGAGGGGGAGGGAGGATAGGGTGTGTTGTGGAGTTCAGGGGGGGAGGTAGAGGGGGGATAGGGTATGTTGGGGAGTTCAGGGGGGAGGGGGAAGGGGGATAGGGTGTGTTGGGGAGTTCAGGGGGAGGGGGAGGGGGATAGGGTGTTTCTGACCTTTGCACATTGATAATACACTTTTTTGATTTGCACAAATCAAATGTGTGGACATTGCTCATTGCGTATGTGTGCTTTATTGGTGTACAGTCCACAGTGTGCATGTCCCAGACACACACAGTGCCCCAAGTGCTGTCTCCATGTTACACACACCAGCCGTGTGTGCTAGAAGCATTGGTCAATGATATTCTGATGCATTTCACGCCCCTCCTGTGCATCGCTGCCTCCTTGAGGTGCTGCCCCATCCCCACCCTCATCATCCTCATCGGCAGGTGGTTGCAGTTCTGCGTCAGGGGGCAGTGGAACATTCCGTCTGACACACATAGTGTGTAGCATCACACATGCCATGACAATCTTTGCAACCTTCTCATGGCAGTACAGGAGTGCCCCGCCAGACCTGCTGAGGCAGCGAAACCGTGCCTTCAGTAGGCCAAATGCCTGCTCAATCACCACACGGGTACGTGCATGGGCACGGTTGAAGTCCGCCTCATGCTGGTTCTGTGGGTTCCGGACTGGTGTAAGGAGCCACCTCTTCAGGGGATAGCCAGCATCACCTGCATGTAGGAAACAATGTATGTGTCAGTCATTACATCTAATCCCAACATGACGTGCCAACATGCACATTGAACTGTTACTTTGGACCACTTTCAGTTGCGCTGATGGATTCACGCTATGCAAACGGTAAATGTCCATGGCTCTCATGGACAGTTTTGCATGCCAACAAACCATGTATGCAGGGTGGTCGAGTGACTTGTGAGTGCCCATCCACTGTGTCCGTCCATGCCGTATGTTCAGGTGACCTGGCACGTGTCCTGTGATGTCAATGCTCACATGATTGCTACATTGCTGTCTGCATCATTATGACCCCAGTGAACTATCCGGATGTTGATAGGGACATTTAGTGGGCCTTTCTGTCTGTGCTGTGGCGTTGTGGTGTTTCTGTCCGTCATGTGCCTCCTTTGTGTGCTGTCATGTGGGACACGCCTTTTAGTAGATGGTGTATAGTGACGTGCATGTAGGTGCATTTCGTTGGAGTCAATGGTTCAAATTGGTACAATGCACTTGCAGATGGTTGTGTCATGGTTGGAACACACCTTCTTTGACATGGTGGGGCTGTTTCGGTCAGGCATAATGTCTACAGGTTTGAGATTACGTTAGTGCTGCTTTAGGGTATGATCGTCTCTGCTAGTCACAGCCAGGTGGAGTATGCATCATCCCCCCCCTTTCTGCCAGGTGGAGTATGCATCACCCCCCCCCCCCTTTCTGCCAGGTGGAGTATGCATCATCCCCCCTCCCCCTTTCTGCCAGCTGGAGTATGCATCATCACCCCCCCCCCCTTTCTGCCAGGTGGAGTATGCATCATCCCCCCCCTTTTTTGCCAGGTGGAGTATGCATCATCCCCCCCCCTTTCTGCCAGGTGGAGTATGCATCATCCCCCCCCTTTCTGCCAGGTGGAGTATGCATCATCCCCCCCCTTTCTGCCATACCAAGGTCATGACATGAGACTCACTGAGTAGCCAGGATCTTGGGCCTGCATGTTGCTCCATGTAGCGTGGTATTGTGGAGTTCCTCAGGACCATTGAATCATGGGTTGATCCGGGGAATCGGGCACAACAATGTGTGAGGATCCTGTTGGAGTCACAGACCATCTGCACGTTGATTGAGTGAAATTGGTTACGGTTGCGGTACGGTACCTCCATGGCATGTGGGACCACCAATTCCACATGGGTGCAGTCGATGGCACCAATGCAACCAGGTATGCCGGCTAGTGCATGGAAACCCACTTTGGTGTTTACAATCTCCTGGGCAGACCGTGGTAATGAGATGTGGTCGTCTGTGTGCTTGAGGAGGGCATCGAGCACTTGGATCAGTGTACGTGAGAATAATGGTTGTGAAATACCATGCAAGTGCCCCACTGTGTGCTGGTAGGTGCCTGTGGCCAGGAAGTGGAGTACAGACACTACCTTCAGTAGGGGTGGGATGGCAGTTGGTGTTTCTATCTTGCTGACAATGTCGTTGTGCGTCATGTCCACGATGGCAGTGATGGTGTCCCGGTCCAGACGGTACAGGGTGTGGATCTGCTCAGCAGTGAGGTTGAAGGGACTGGCTCTGATGCGTGGGATTGTGGGCTGCCTGCGTGGTGGTACTGGCTGTGCTGGTTGGCCTTGCTGGGCCTGCCTTGCCCTCCTTCTCCTCCTGCGTCTTCTCTGTGCAGCCTGTTGTTGTTGTTGTAGTTGTAGTTGTAGCACTTGCATTGCTATCAGGTCCTCCAGCCCCAACATTGCTAGTCCTATTGGTATCATTGTGGAGTGTGACTGGGTCTGGGAAGGGGTTGGGTGTGCTCTTTTTGTACTTCCTGAGTCTGTATTGCCTCCAACTGTGCTGATTCTGTGCACCTGTGGCAGCTGGATTCACTGCACAAGGCACTTTACGGTTGGTTCGCGATGGCGTAATTACCGGCATGGCGGTAAGGTACTTAACGGGCTGGGTGATGGCGTTAGGTGCATGTCCGCTTGGGTCGGCATTCGTGTACCTTTCCGCCATGCCGGTAATTACGGTGTGGGGGGTCGCGTGCGCGCGTCCTTGGTGCAGTTAGCGGCGGCGTTAACTACGATGCCGCTAATGGCATCGTAGTTAACGGTCACGGGTCTTAATCGGACATAGCGGAAAACGATGGCGGTAATCCTTTACCGCCATCGCTTTTCGCTTTGCGCCTGGGTTGTAATGAGGCCCATTGTCTGTTTAAAATGAGCGGGGGTGATATTCAGGCCAATTCAAGTTCATCACATTCCATGTGAATCATTTCAGAGGGAATTTTGGTGTTATAATCACTGAGATGATGATGGGAATTCCACTGATATGCTTATATGACTCAAGCAGGAGTTCTAGTTTTTTCATAATTTCCTCAGTATGATCTAACCCTGGAGGGTCATATATATTAATAACGACTTTCTCTGTGAGTTCCTAACCAATTTCCAGTAATACGTCCTGCTATTTTGTGCTCAGAGTCTACAGTGACTTGACTACGTGAATAGAAGTTAGTCACACTAGTTAGTAGCCATCTGTTAGGTTTGCCATTTTGGTAATAGTAATGGTAATTGGTTATTTATAATGTGCTTAATCCCCAGAGTTTTATAAGCATGGACCCGGGGCTGAAACCCGTGTTGATCTGAGTCATCTTGCTTCCAAGGCAAGCATGTTGCCCCTGAGCTATCCTCCTGAGTCCGATTTTCACATTGCTCAGCTGATTTTCGGATACAATTTCTGCCATTGCAGAATAAGTCTCCCACGGCCCATTTTCGTGCAAGGCTACCACTGCAGAATCGCCAAGAGTGGACCATATGCCTCCCTCTGCCACAAAAAGGGGCGTGTCCCCTTGTGTGTCCTCATTTATCCTTCAGAACATAATTCTTGTTCGGGACTATGCTAGCTTAATTGCTAACCATCTATGGCCAGAAGATCCTGGAGGCTATTCACCATCAGTTCTGATGGCCTTTCATGAATAAAGCCTTTACACAATATGTTATGCGTTCAGGACAAATATTTCATGGCTATAACTTAGGTTTCTGTTGCAGCAGTAATATTTACGAAATCGCTGCCATAATATTTTAATGGATTTTACTACGGACCTTTAGGTTTAGATGGCAAGACTTAAATCCCAGCACTTGTAAAATTGGGCTCCGGAGTGACTGTTTGATTACAATTCCTCTATCAGCAATATTGGCAGATGCATTCTTGATACAAATCTGTCATTTACATGGTATTTTATCTTCTGTGTTAAGTGGTTGTGGAATAGTGTTTATATCACGTTTTTAAACCTTTTTTGAAAATTACTGGACGCGGATCATTATTTTTTTTGTAGGTTTCATCCGCAATCAGATTGCCAGACAGAGGGAACTAACAAGACTCTACAGTATTTTTTTTTAGGATGGATGAAAACATTGGATAACTTTGTTATAGATAGGGGGACAGGTTGCTTACAATACATGCATCAACCAGCTTGTCAACATTGTGTTGCTTTCAAGCTCAACATATAGAAGTAGACACCTCCTAGGGGTGTTGACAAACCTTTCAACTTCTGTTGATACATGGATACTGGAATGCCCTAAACATGTAATCAACACATAAACACATGAAAAGGTGAAAGCCAATGGCCCAAGTGGTCAGGCTTAAAGGGAACTGATACTAGAAATACCATTACACAAAATGTAATGACCAACGCACTGCCACCACCATCTGCAGACAACTTAGCTCTCTTTCCTGTGGTATAGACGCTGAGTGCATTTGGGTTTGTGCCAAAGGGATGGCAGGGCAGAGGCAGATCGGTAAGGGAGAAGAAAAACAGGCAGAAATGGGATGCAAAAGACAGGCACTGAAAAGGGAGCATCGAGAAGGGGGCCCCCGGGGGGGAACGCAAAGCGTTTCCCCCCGGGGAGGTTTTTGGCACTGCACACGGCCAGCGAGTGGCCGTGGGGGGCAGAGCGCCTCCTCAGGGTATTTAAGGGTCCAGGGAAGGTTCGGGAGGCAGGCGACAGTTGGGCTTGGTGATTCATCAGTCCTGTCACCTGCTCCCGAGCCTTCCCTGAAGTAGCTGGGCTTTGTGTGTGCGAGGTTAGAGCAGGTGAGGTAGGGTTGGTGTTAGTGAGTCGGGGTTTAGGCAGTTAGTTAGGTAATTTAAATTTATAATATTGTGAAATTGCATATATTTAGGGGTGCCGTAGATAAGACATTCCTCTCTGCTTACCAGAGGTTCAGGCGGGTCGCGTAGGGAGCAGCTGTTGTTTTCGGTCTGGGGCGGGCATCTCAGCTCGTTTGTTGTTGTTGTGAGGGAGAGTAAAGTGCTATTGATCAGCCATCGGTCATCCGGTGCCAGTGTAGTGGAGTTTTTGTCTCATTTGACGAGGATTTGTGAGGCAGGGATCTTCGTGCCCCTCGTGTGTGGCTGTACTTAATTCAGCCTGTCATCTTTTTACGCAGCGTTTGATGCGTGGTAGCACTCGCTGGTGTTAGGGGGCACTGCAGTTCCCTTAAAGGGACAGCTCTATTTTCTGTGCTAGTGCGGTGCAACCTGCAGGCCACTAGGGGGCAGTGTGCTAATCTCGTTTTTGGGCCCCAGTTGATCCTGGGTTTCTGGTTTTGGGCGTTTTCTTCTCTGGGGCAGGTTAGGAGCCAGGGGGGCGGGGGTGGGTTTAGGGCAGGGGTATTATTTAAAATTAAAAAAAATAATAATAATAATTCCTGTAGGTTCATAATTATTTATATAGGTTGTATCTTGGAATTATAGAAGTTAATTGACCTTTATTAAGGGATATTAGCTTTTAGAGCACAATTATCTGTTCTGGGTTTCACATCCCTAGGGGGGTTTGTCCAAGGGTAGGTGCTGGCTCGGGGCTTTAGCTTAGCTAGTTGAGCTGCAAGGGGCATATTGGTAGTGCACATTAAGAGTATTAGTGCAAAATGGTGGGACAGGGAGCCAGTAGGAAGGGTCTGGTGGATGCTAGGGCTCTGAGGGAGGCCCTGGAAATCATTAGCAGGGCATCTAAGGCCCGATTGGAAGGGGCGGTAGGGGAAGTAACGGGAGAAGAGGAGGTAGGTGGAGGCAGGCCGCAGCGTAGAGCTGCAGCTGACGGGGCACTCGCGGCAGTGGTGGCTTGCACCCCGCGGCGGGGAGAGGGGAGGTTTGGGAATCCAGGGGCAGGAAGATGAGGAGGGAGTTAGACAGGAGGGCGTCCAGGGGAGAAATGATGTCGGGTGGGGAGCCAGTGAGGGAGGGAGTGAATGAGAGCCCTAAGGAAGCTAGGAGTGCTCAAAAAGAGGTGGGGCAAGGGAACCACGGTAGGGCGGTGATGGGGCGCAGAAGGGGTTGACCGGGCAGAGGGGGTAAATACCTGCAGAAGAGTGCAGGTGGGAGAAGGAGGGAGAGGTCCCCATCAAATGAGGAGGGTAGAGTGGGGTGCAGAACGGCCCCCCTGGGTAGGAGGAGTGAGGGCAGAGGGTGCTGCGCAGCCCCTGCTGTTCAGGTGGAGGTAGAGGGTTTTAGAACGGCCCCTCCTCAGTTAGCGCAAGGAGAGCCTAGAGGGTGCAGCACGGCCCCTAGCGATGAGGATTCCAGGGTGGAGGACGGCACGCCTCGCCCGAGAGAAGAGGACCAGGCAGGGGTTTCTGCGGCCCCGCCGAGAAGACGTCAAAGGAGTGGCGGGGCGGACGCCCCGGGCTCGCAAGAAGAAGATCAACTCAACTCGGGCATGAGCTCACATCTACAATGGTATTTAAGGGGTGATGAAGTTGGATTGGAGGATTATGTGGGGCAGTGGGAGGTAGAAGGTTATAGGGCTGTAAGGGAAAGGGGGAGGAGAGAAGATGTTTGAGGTGGGATCTGGAAAGGCAGGTGCAGGGTGGTCGGGGGGGCAAGAGGTCGGGGGAACTATTGGCTGGGTGAGTCTGCTGACATGTTTTGTCCCCGCAGTAGGAGCCCTCTAAGAAAAGAGATGAGGAGCATCGGTGTGGACGTCAGACCGCAGGCGGCCGGCATGGAAAGAGGTGAGCGGGAAAGGGAATGGTCATCTGCATGGCAGAGAGGGGGCACGAGAAGGGGGACGGGAAATGAAAGGTCTGGACGGCAAGGGGTAAGGAAAGAAGTTGGTGTACAGACCATTGGAGCCTTGGGGGATGAGAAGAGCATTTGCTCAGTGGAGGTCCAAACGGACAAGGTGGTGGAGCCATTGGTGCTCGAGGTGCAAGTTGAAAAAGAAAAGGAGGTGGAAGTGAAAGGCAAGGAGAAAAAACTGCCGTACATGGGTATGACAAAATCGTTGAGGGCGCACTTGATGGCAGCGACCAGGGAGAAAATTCAGGCGGGGGAATTTGTAGATGTTTTTAAGTTAATCTTAAAAGGTGCATCCGGTTACAGATTGTTTTCAGGCGGGGGACAGTGGGTCAGGGACAGGAGCGGGGCAAGGAGGTGGGGGGGAAGGACCACATGCCAGGTAAGTTGGGGTGTGCTGGTAGGTCGGGCTCAGTTTATCGTAAAAGGAGGGGGGGCACAAGATTTGATGAGAGGTTTTGGGGGCAATCCAAAGGGGGTAGGAGAGGGGTGAGGAGGAAGACGTGTAGGTAGGGCAGGGGAGGGCCGCAGGGGGGATGTAACTGTGGAAATTGTTAAGGGGTGGTGGCTGTCGTTTGGAGGGCATGGACGACGGTGGCGAAGCCCTCATGCTTGCCGCACGACAAGGTGAGTAAGCTTCAGGCTGCATGGACGGGGGTGCGGGAGTGCCTCTGGTGCAGCAGGGGGAAGTGATGAGATGGGTTTGCATGGACGGGGGTGCACTAGGGCCCCTGGTGCAGCTGGGGGAAGTGGAGCAACGAAGCAAGGTGCTGGAAGAGGAATTTATATGGAATGGACTGCATGGACGGGGGAGCAGGTTTGGCCCCTGGTGCAGTGGTGGAGAGGAGTAAGGCAGAAAAGGGGCCTGCATGGATGGGGGTGCACTAGGGCCCCCGGTGCAGTTGGGAAACAGGGGTAATGGACGCACGGAGCTTCAAGATTAGTTATATGGAATGGACCGCATGGATGGGGGTGCAGGTTTGCCCCCTGGTGCAGTGGCAAAGAGGAGTAATAAAGAAAAGGGCCTGCATGGACGGGTGTGCACGTGGGCCCCCGGTGCAGGGGGGGCAACGCAGGGCCATAATAATAAGGTGATGGAAGGTGGGGGGCAAGGGTGAGCAGGAGGGGGATAGTTTAGAAGAAAAAGGGGGGCTAAGTGGGTTTAGGTGTATTGTTTAAAGGTTAGGTGAAAGGTGCGAAATATAGGGGGACAGGTAGGAGAGGACCGGGGGTGTTTTCGGAGAGGGTTAAGGAGATGGCCAGGAAGGATAGGGTACTGAGGAAGGTGTTACTAGTGGTGTGGGAAAGGTTAGGAGGTTGGAACTCATTAATTTAGGAGGGGTGCAGCATCTGTAGGTAGCAGGCTGGGCTATTCAGAGGAGTAGGTGAAAAGGTTGGGACGCTGGAAGTAAGGGAGAGACAAAGGGTATGTCAGGGACCGGGGCAAACGGGATGTCTTTATAGAATTTGTCAGTAGGTAGCAGGAGTGTTGCATTTATTAGGTTGTTGTTGATTTGTAAGTGATTTTGTAATTTCTTTTTCAGATGCTGCTAGGAGGTCGGGTCAGCTGGCAAAAATCTGGTTTGTGGGATATTCTAGGTTTAAGTGGGCGGGGAAAGAAGCTGAGAAAAGGGTTGTTGGCAGGCAACTGGGTTGCAACTATAAAGATGTTGTGGTAAGATGGCACGGGTTAGGGAGTCTGTGCTGGGACCAGTTGCTTCCTATGTTGGCTGGGTTGAGGGAACGCTATGGGGCTCCGAGGCATTGATTATTCATGCTGGGGAGAATGACCTGGTGAGGGATACAGGGATGGCTCTTCTGAGGAAAAGGGATTTAGTCTGGGTTTGTGAAGTGTGGCCTCAAGCAGCTGTAGTGTGGACTAAGTTGTTGCCGCGGACAGTTTGGAGGGGAGCGAGAAGTGAGGGAGCGATAGAGCGGGCTAGGTAGGGGATAAACAGAGAGATGGTTAAGTTTTGTGCCTCGGTGGCGGTACAGGTTATGGACCATAAGGAAATAGTCTATGAAGGATTCATGATCTTTGGAGAGGATGGTGTACACTTGTCGCTTTATGGGAATAATCATTATCTGGTGGGCTTGGGCTCTTGGCTGGGAGATTGGTTAAGGAGTTGGAGGTAAAGAAAACTAGTGGGGGGTGGGGCAGAAAGAACACCTCGGTGGAGGGTTTTTCTGGTGCCGGGGGCATGGCCCCTTTAGATGTGGGGGGCGGGAAGCACAATGGGGGAATGGCACGGGAAAGGATGGGGTGGTGCTGTTTGCACAAGCGGGCCACTCCGGGGGAACAGGTATTGAGCCTGGAGGGGCATGGCCCCGGGGAGAAAGCGGGACGCCTGGAAAAGGGGTAAGGAGACGGTAGGGTCCAAGTGATAGTTAGGGAGGAAGTGGCTTTATTTAATTATTTAATTGTTGGGGAAAATGAAAGTGTTTAATTATTTAATTGGTTGTTTAAAATATTTCTTCAGTCTGTAAGGCCATGGAGCCAGGTAAGCGTTTAATTGTAAGCTTTGGCCTGTCACATTAAAGCAACCTTTTCCACTTTTAAATGAGTCTGGGTTTTTGTGCAGTAAGCCAAAAGGGGGCCCCTGGGGGGAACGCGAAGCATTTCCCCCCGGGGAGGTTTTTGGTGCTGCACACGGCCAGCGAGTGGCCGTGGGGGGCAGAGCGCCTCCTCAGGGTATTTAAGGGTCCAGGGAAGGTTCCGGAGGCAGGCGACGGTTGGGCTTGGTGATTGTCCCGCCCTTCCACCCCTTTCTTTTGGGTTAGGTCTGGTATCTGGTTATTAAATGGGGGGGGGTTCATTGTACTTGGGTTCTGCAGGGTTTTTAACTTCCCATGTCAAGTTTTTACGGGGTTTTTTTGGTGTCTGTTAAGGAGCTAGTGTCTGGTAGTTTTGTGTGACAGGTCGGGGCATTAGTGAAGTTGTGATGTAAAATGTATGTTGCTGATGTGGCAGGTCAGACTGGCTGCAGGTCATAGGAAGGGGGAGATTGGTGTAGAGCGGAGTCTGAGGGGTATTGAAGTGGTTCTGGGCTCTGGGGGCATGGCCCCTTTAGATGTGGGGGGAGGGAAGCACAATGGGGGAATAGCACGGGAAAGGATGGGGTGGTGCTGTTTGCACAAGCGGGCCACCCCAGGGGAACAGGTATTGAGCCTGGAGGGGCATGGCCCCGGGGAGAAAGCGGGACGCCTGGAAAAGGGGTAAGGAGACGTTAGGGTCCAAGGGGTAGTTAAGGAGGAAATGGCTTTATTTAATTATTGGGGGAAAATGAAAATGTTTAATTATTTAATTGGTTGTTTAAAATATTTCTTCAGTCTGTAAGGCCATGGAGCCAGGTAAGCGTTTAATTGTAAGCTTTGGCCTGTCACATTAAAGTGACCTTTTCCCCTTTTAAATGAGTCTGGGTTTTTGTGCAGTAAGCCAAAAAGAGTGCAGGTGACAGTAACAGAAAACAGACATGGGGGTGGCAGATAAGAGAACTAGAGATGGGAGCTTAAGACACAAGAGACAGGGATATATGGGAAGAGGTATAGAGAAGAGACAGGGGGTATAGCTGCAGAAGTGGTAGGAGAGTGCTGGGAGTTCTAGGGAAGTGTGGAGATTAGACAGAGGAGAGACAGGCCGAGAATTGATGTGACATAGGAGAGACCAGAAAGGCTTTAAGTGGAGAGAATGTGGGAATCCAGCTAAGGGGCATACAGGATAAAGTAAAACAAAAAACACATAGAAAGAAGGAGACTGGGGGGAGAGACGAGCACACCGGAGTATGGAGGAGATTGCCACAGAGGAAAGGGGACAGCGAGGGGAGACAGACAGGGATAGAAGGCAGTGGCAGTAAGAAGATAAGAGAGAGGAGAGACAAGCAGGGACTGAAGGACAATGATTGACTAGGCAGAGCGTGAGGGATACGGGTAAGTGCGGCGATGAAGAGGAGAAACTGAGGAAGAAGTGGAGCGAGAGAGGAGGAGAAAGAGGGAGCGCGACAGAGCGAGAGAGAGAGAGGGAGAAGGGAATGACAATGAAGACAGTCGCAGGGACCGGCGGGTAGAGAGGCTATGGGGCAGCGCAATAACGGACCGAGGAAGATGGGGCCGAGAGACAGAATAACGGGATGAAGGGAGGAGTGGGAGGAGAGTCCGCCGGGGAGGAGAATGGGGAATGGGAGGAGGATTAAAAGGGGCGGAGAATATATCAGGGAAAAGGAGGATGGAGAGGGAACAGCGAAAGAGCGGCCGACGGGGGTGGGGGAGAACGGGGTATGGGATTGATAAAGAGAGACTGGCACCGAAATGACCATAAAGTAAGGCTCGGGGTTAAAGATGGAATCCAGAGCAATGACTCTAAATCTGGGCCAGGTGTTACTCTTCTTCGGTCAATAAATGATGTCTTATGCATACATTAATAGGCAATGCACACGCCAGCAAAGGATCGCTGTATTGCAATGTAGGGTGTCGAGCGGGGAGGGGGAGGGAGGGCTGGAAGGAGGAGAGGGAGGGGGAGGCGGAGACTGGGGACAGGGGCGGGAGCATTGTGAGGGCGGAGAGCCCTGCAGAGGCTACGCTGCTCGGGTCCACCCGCTCCTGCAGCACCCAGTGCCCACCAAGGGCTACCCTTCGCTTCTTGGTTTGACTGCATCCAGAGGACCCCGGGACTGCGGAGAAAGTAGCGTTGGAGTCGAAACCCGCCGTGTCTTGTTTTTGGAACATTAATCACCGCACTCCCCCACCCCCAACCGGCGCCCCCACTCCTCGGGGCACTGATCCCACCTCCAGTGGATGGCTAATGGTTTTCCATTTTTGGTTTTGGGCATCGTTGCGGCAAGGCTGACCCCGGCCCCACCCGGAGGGGGCTTTTTTCGGAGGCTGGCATTGCTAGTGGTGCAGGGGTCCCAGCCCCCACCACTTTAGAGGCGCCTCGAAGACCTGGTTTCTCTCTGGTGCTTCTTCTCGGACGGACTCGCCCCCGGGTGTGGATTTGCATCGAGCCCCCCGGTGGCATGGCTCCGTACAAAAACACAAACCCGATCCAGTTCTGTGCGCCCCTTGGATCCCCGGTGTCCCCCTGAACCCCCGCACCCACACCCCACCCTGGATGTGCGTCTACCTACCCCAGACACTCGGGCAAGATGATCTGAGGACCCCAGCCGGCGCCCCACTGGCCCAGCCCCTACACTGTGCGGTCCGGAACCGAGGATCCCCTTGACCCCCCCACCCCCTTGACCCCCCCTGGAGATCTTGCGATGGGAAAGGACCAGGAGCTTTTGCAGGCTGTGAAGACCGAGGACCTGATCACCGTGCAGAAGCTGCTGCAGAGGCCCAGGCCGGGCAAAGCCAGTGAGTACCTTTGCGAGGGGGGGATAGGGGGGGGGGGTCATGCTACCACTGCTGGCCATTTATGCTGTCTAATGCTATCGCGTGGGGGAGGGGCAACAGGAACCCAGTCCTGCCCACGGCCACCAATAGTGCTGCACACTTAACACCAGTGCCTTGCAGTGCAATGCTCTTCACCACCCCGTTGGCCACCAGTGCCACACTGCCCTGTTAATTATCATCGATGCTGGCCAGTGTGCAGTGCACTGCCCACCTCAGTGCTGGCCATGGCTCTCTGCTGACCAGTAACGCTGCCCAGAGCACCCATGGCTGCCAATGTTCTCCAGCGCATTGCTTGCCAACGGTACTCCCCAGTACACTGCCACGCCGGTGCTGTTCAGTGCACACTACCGGTGTTGCTTGCTTGACAATATCGTTGTGCAGTGGCGACCAGACAACACATCATTCCGCGCGCCGTCTATGTCCCGTTCTGGAATGGCGTGCAGCCGGGCACTGCTGACCACTGGGGCTGTCCAGTTCATCACCGATTCTGTTCAGCGACTGTTGGCCACAAGTGCTGTCCATGGTACTGTTGACCACAAGTGATGCCCACTGTGCAGTATTTATGTTAAAGGCACCGAACACCATTAGCGCCTTCCGGTGCCCTGTGCACCACGAGTGCAGTGCCCACTACACTCTGAAAAAGGGGCAGTGTCTGCCTTAAAGGTCTGTGGGCATTGCCCTCCTGCTCACCGCTGCACCTGGTGAACACGATGATGCAGGGCTGGCTTGGCACACCTCCTAGAAAGATAGAAAGTGGAATGCGGTGGTAGGGGGCCAGCCACCCCCCCACCCCAGTTGCCCGGCAGGACCGGGCACCTCGCCTCACTGCCACAGTGCGATCTGCACCAATCACAGAGGCACCCTGGCGTGACGCAGTGCACAGAGGTTGCCAGTGCAGTGCTGGCCCGCTTGGCATGAACGTTTAACGACAACCCACTGGCGATGGTTTGGTGGGCATTGCCCTGAGGTTGCTTGTGCGGATCAGGATGCCATGGGTTGTGGAATGTAATTTTGTTTGGCCACTCTGCCATAGGCCATAGACGGCAGTAGTGCCTGGAGGCAAAATTGGGCGTGTGCTGTTCGCTACTGCTCGGGTAGGCTGTCCTGGAGAATTGGCCTGGGGTTTCTTGTGCTGGCAAATATGTGGTTCTCTTACTGGTCGGGTTGGCATGTATCTTAACCCAGAGGTTGCCAATGCTAACATTCTCGCGAGAACATTGGCCCGGTTTATTGCAAGAAGGCAAATTGAGCGGTGGGGGTGGGGGGCGGTGTGTTGTTGGGGGGGAGGGGTGGGGGTCGGTAAGGACCTTGGCTTCAGCTTAACTGTTCTGTGTCACTCCTGTGCGTCTGACACACCTCTGTGCAGAACATGAGAGGGGCTGTTGTAAAACAAATGGGGGTGGGGGAGTTAGGCAGCGTCTCTCCGGGGGTTGGGGATGCTGGCTACTTAGGTGGGGGATTGGGGATGCGGGATACTTAGGTGGGGGGTTGGGGATGCTGGATACTTAGGTGGGGGGTTGGGGATGCTGGCTACTTAGATGGGGGATTGGGGATGCGGGATACTTAGGTGGGGGGTTGGGTATGCTGGCTACTTAGGTGGGGGTTTGGGGATGCTCGCTACTTAGGTGGGGGGTTGGGAATGCTGGCTACTTAGGTGGGGGTTTGGGGATGCTGGCTACTTAGGTGGGGGATTGGGGATGCTCGCTACTTAGGTGGGGGATTGGGGATGCTGGCTACTTAGGTGGGGGATTGGGGATGCTCGCTACTTAGGTGGGGGATTGGAGATGCTGGCTACTTAGGTGGGGGATTGGGGATGCGGGATACTTAGGTGGGGGGTTGGGGATGCTGAATACTTAGGTGGGGGGTTGGGGATGCTGGCTACTTAGATGGGGGATTGGGGATGCGGGATACTTAGGTGGGGGATTGGGGATGCTGGCTACTTAGGTGGGGGATTGGGGATGCTCGCTACTTAGGTGGGGGATTGGAGATGCTGGCTACTTAGGTGGGGGATTGGGGATGCGGGATACTTAGGTGGGGGATTGGGGATGCTCGCTACTTAGGTGGGGGGTTGGGAATGCTGGCTACTTAGGTGGGGGATTGGGGTTGCGGGATACTTAGGTGGGGGATTGGGGATGCTTGATACTTAGATAAGCTGAGAGGTGGGGATCTTTGGGGGGCATCTAACTCCCTCACGGGACCTCCGAATGCACAGGGCTTAAAAGAAGCCGAACCAACGATTTCCCTGACACTGGGGGCCTGCATAGGGTGGGGGTAGTGTGTGGCCATGTCCCTCACACACGGGACAACACAGATTAGGAGGGGCAATGGGACACACTCGGGGTCTCATTGAATAAAAAGGGGGTGTGACAGTCTCTTTCACACTTAGTGCCTCATAGGAGAGGAGAGTATCACACTCCCCCTTACACTCAGGGCCACATAGAAAAAAAGGGCAGTGTGACAATTATCCTCACACCCCAGGCCTCATAGTATCGTAAATGTAGTGTCACATTCTCCCTCTCACCCAGGGCCTCATAGGATAGAAAATGCAGTGTGACAATGACCCTCACGCCCAGGGCCTCATAGGATAGAAATTGCAGTGTGGCAATGACCCTCACGCCCAGGGCCTCATAGTACAGAAAAGCTAGTGTCACAGTCTCCCTCACACTCAGGGCCTCATACGATAGAAAGGAGAATATCACACTCTCACTCACACTCAGGGCCTCATACGATAGAAAGGTGAATATCACAGTCTCCCTCACACCCAGGGCCTCATAGGAAAGAAATGAGAATATCACGCTCTCCCTCACACCCAGGGCCCCGTAGGAAAGAAAGGGCAGTGTGACAATGTCCATCACATCGAGGTCCCCATAGTATCGAAAGGGTAGTGTCACAGTCTCCCTCACACCCAGTGCATCATAGGTTACAAAGGAGAATGTCACACTCTCCCTCACAGTCAGGCCCTCATAGGATAGAAAGGAGAATATCAGACTCACCCTCACACTCAGACCCTCATAGGCTAGAACAGAGAATATCACAACCTCTTCTTAAGAAACCCTCTGTCGACCCTTCCTGCCCGGCTAACTATCGCCCAATCTTCATCACCCCTTTCCTGGGCAAACTCATGGAAAAGCTGGCCATCTCCCAGCTTAATCTTCACACTGAATCTGTTGGTTGTCTCCATGACCATCAGTCTGGCTTCAGAGCTGCCAGAAGCACGGAAACTACTCTCCTGAACATCTGCGAAGAACTGCTCTCCAACCTTGATTCCAACACCCTGTGTCCTCATCTTACTTGATCTCTCCTCTGCCTTTGACACGGTCAACCATGCCATCATGCTCAACCATATCCGTGATAACCTGGGTATCACCGATCAGGCCCTGGCTTGGCTGACTTCTTTCCTCTCCGATCGACCCTCTCAGGTTCAACTTGGGTCCTTCCTCTCCTCTATCTCTATCTCTACCTGTGGTGTTCCCCAGGGGCCTAACTTCTCTCCCTGGCTGTTCAATCTATACCTGGCACTTCTTGCCCACCGCATTGCCGCTCTCTGCCCCAACTTTCAGTGCTATGCGGATGACAACTAATTTTCAGGCTCTCTTCTGCCACCTCTTCTCCTTCTCTCATCTCTGACTGTCTGTCCGCCATCCAGGAGTGGTGTGCCGCCAATGATCTCTGCCTTAATGCCAGTAAGACCGAGATTCTCCTCATCAGCTCACCTGCTCCATCCTTTCCTGTCACTGTCTGGCCGGCCTCTCTTGGCCCTCTTCCTGCTCCCACCTGTGAGGCTAAAAACCTTGGGGTCATCTTCGACTCCACGCTTTCTTTCTCTCCTCACATCTCTGTCGTCTCTAAGAAGTCACATTAGCAGCTGCACCTCCTCAGAGGTATTCTTCCTTTCCTCACATTTCCCCAGACGCTCACTGTCTACAGAGCTCTGGTTCTCTCTAGGCTGGACTATTGCAACAGCCTCTTTCTAAATCTGCCTGCTTCTACTCTCCGCTCACTGCAACTCACCCAGGACAGGACTGCAAAGCTTGTCCTTGGCCTCAAGCCCAGGGATCGTATCTCTCCAGGACTGAAATCTTTGCATTGGCTCCCAGTTGGAGCGAGGATTAAGTTCAAAACCCTCTGCATTGTCCACAAGGCCTTCTGGGGCCTGAGACCTCAATACCTTCAACTCTCTCTTTCAAAATATCTTCTGTCTCGAGCTCTTGGCTCCTCCGCCTCCAACTTCCTCAGGGTCAGTCGCTTCTCCAAGCAGCGAGTTGGTGGTAGATCTCATTCGTCTGCTGGGGCCTCCTTCTGGAACAGCCTCCCTGAAACTTGAGGAGAACCATCTCCGGTTCCGGAAGCACCTCAAGACCTTCCTCTTTGCTTCTGCTTTCTCTCTTCCTCTCCCCTGTTAATCTCCTGGCTGTATGTAAACTGTACTGATTACCTGGCTACTTCTGGCCCAGGACATCTCCCGCCAGTTGCACACCTGCGCTGCCCCCCTGGCAACCCTTGCACTCGGGGACTGTTCCTGTATCCCTACAGCCCTTACTAGTACTTGACCCCTGATTTCTGCACTTACCCTTGCACTTGCCACCAGCTGGCTGCACTTTTACTCATTGTCTGATTTATTGTATTTATTTATTTTTACTGTTATCCTATGCATTGTACTGATCCCCTCCCCTTCCCCTCACACTTTTCCCCTGCCCCCTCCTCAGCACTTGCGTGATCTCAATGTCACCTGGCCTAGTAGGATCGCTGTCTCTGTCTTCCCTGTTTCCTCCTCCCTTGCCTCGCCGCGCCTTGAAACACTTGTGTATAGGCGCGTTATAAATGCCATATCATATCATAACCTCCCTCACACCCAGGGCCTCATAGGATAGAAAGGAGAATAACACGCTCTCCCTCACAGTCAGGCCCTCATAGGATGGAAAGGAGAATATCACACGCTCCCTCACACTCTCATAGGATAGAAAGGCCAGTGTGAAATGACCCTCACACCCAGGGCCTCTTAGTATAGAAAAAGTAGTGTCACAGTCTGCCTCACATCCAGGGCCTCATAGGTTAGAAATGACAATATCACACTCTCCCTCGCAGGATAGAAAAGCGACTATCACACTCTCCCTCACACTCAGGGCTTCATGGGCTAGGAGGAAGGGCAGTGTAGTAATTTCCCCCGCACTGATGATTTACGCATGCTTAGGAAATAAAAGGCTCAGTGTGGGACAGTGGGAAGCGTCCTTCATCGCAGGGTAGAATGAACAGCGAGACCGTCCACCTCCCACACTGCTCTGCTGTGAATGGGGGCATTTAGAAGGTACCGGGTGACACTGTTCCGAGGGAAAATCTCCTCTCCCCCCCTCTCCCACAGTGCAATATGAATGCGGGAGATACGGTTTCCGGCGCTCTCGGTGCCTGGGTAGATGGCGCCCAGCGCCGCCCTCTGACAGCCCGTGAGGGGAGGAATGCAGGACACGTGGAAGGGTCAGTCTGCCGTGCAGCTGTCCGAGACCTCTGTTTTGTGGAACCGGATATGCCAGCATGACCATACGCACATGGACCTGGACTCAGGCTGGCACCCGTCTACTGCCTTCGACATGAGCAGCCTGCAGGCCTTGGAGTTTTGCACGTGCAAGACGCTGCACGGAAAGTCACGTGGCTGGCAGCACGCGGCATGTAATGAGCCGTGACGTGGAGCTGCTTGGACTCTGGGACTTGGAGTTTCATTTATCATTGTATGATCGTGGCCCACATGCAGGGTGCTGTTGGCTTGAAAAAGTCGGGGCTGGGTTGAGGTGACTGTCGTGACATGGGACTAGTTGACAGCTTTGTAGTGAAATCGGTAAAATAAAGGGCCCATAAAAAGGAATAAGGAATTGTGTAATAAACATATTTGGCATACCCACAAGACAACACCATTCCAGTATAATGATCACTCTTTCAAGACAAAACATGTGTATGGTCCATTTTGAGATATATTGACAACTACGCAATGAAGGTGTTGTTATTGTAAATTTGCTCTCAAGACCATACAGGTCTTGTTATAATATGATAAGTTATTTATAACGCGCTTAATACCCAGAGGTTTCTAAGCGCGGAGCGAGGATCAAACCTGTGTTGCTCAGTGTCACCTTGCTTCCAATGCGAGCACGCTGCCCCTGGGCTATTCTCCCGAGACGACTGCTGTTTTAACTACTTCCCTCTGATAAAGAGACCTGCGTGATTTGGCAAGATCTGCGCGGTCTGTCAAGCAAATGCATTGCCCTATCACTGTACATGTTTCATTCGTCCACTAGAAAGTGCCAACACGTAGACTCGACATACTAAGAACTATAGGTTTACCTATAGGACAGGGGCGGCAAAGTGTGCTTAACATAGCAGGACGGGAGGTACAGATGCTATCTTCACCCACCCTACCCCCATTGTAAATGGGATCCAGATGCTGCTCTTACTAGCCTCAGGGTGCTAGCACGCCGTGCATGGCGGTTCCCTGTGTCGAGTTGACTAACCATCAGCCCCGCCAGCAAAGCTAATCACCACGCGTCTTAGTAGAAGTTAATCATCACCGCCCTCATCTGATTCACAGATCCATGGTCCATAAGACATGCCTACAGCTGTAGCCACACGTGGTCTCTGCTCCATGCACCCACACAGGTGGGTGCATCCTAGACACGTCTTCAGGCTACCGCAGCCCTACATGCATGAGTATCAGATCAGCTGTCGGATGATGGGTGGTGATGGGGACCAAGTTGCCACCCAGTTGCGCAACTGATCGCCGCGCTGCCACGTCCATACACAGCTGGGGATGGAAAGCGTGGTGGTGGCAGCTGATAGTGTGCATGGATCCACAACCATGTTGCATAATGTACTCTTCACCTGAGCGCCCAGGTTCACCCTAGAGCCTTTCTTTGTGGTTTGTGACAGAGGCAGAGTTTGTGTACGCCTCACCCCAGAGGCTCAGATTTAATGTAGTGGATGCCCAATGGAATTGCATGAGAAAATGGTGCATGAAAGGTCAGAAATGTCTTGAAGTAGGTACCCGGGACACCTGCAAGCTGATCATAGCCCATGGTTGGCGAGTGCAATCCATCCCGTACTCCACTACGCACATTGGAATAAGATGCATAGCACTGTTATATGACGGGTTGCCATAAACAGGTTATTAGTCTCATTGTTGACGAATAAACAGTGCATGGTTATTTGTAATTTTACTTATTTGGGGCAGTGTTTCGATCAGAGCCATGGACATAGTCACAGTGGACATGGCCTTGCCATGATTGTCTGTCTTGCAACAGAGTGTATGCATTGGGTGCGAAACCAGGTGATGATAGGGGTGATGTACGCCATCAACTAAGGACCATAAGTGAGAACAGGAGACCACGTAGGAGTCCAGGCACACCAGGCCATGTTGATATACATGCAGGTGGTGGTGGGTGCGGATCTCCATTTTGTGTCTTTGAAGTGGTTTCTTAATCCAGCGCTTGGTAAACATATCATGTTTTGAGGAGCTCTACAGTGCAAGAAAGCAGGAGATTGCACAGGTCTTAGGACCATGGCACCAGCAAAAAGGCCTTGGTGTCCGGGGAATGCATGGCCAACTCTGAAGAGGAGGGTCCAATGGATTTCATGGAATGCTGAATGCCTACTGTGCCCGGTGGCACTTCCAGAAGAAGGCCGGCTTCAGACAGACTCAGTAAAGAATTACTGTACCAGGGGCCCGGTAAGACTGCGCTCCTGTGCCCTAGGCCCCAATGACATCAACCAACACTCTGTTCTATAGGCAGAGAAGCTGAGAGTCCTTGAGGGCAATCTCAAAGGAAGGCGGGCCATTATAGGTACGCTACCAGACAGAGGGTAATTCCCTGGCCCTCCACTCTCGGCACACGATGATAAGCCAGTGCAAGGCTTTTCTTAGTACTAACTGCATTCATCACTGCTCCCCCAGCCCATCCCTGTGCCCCCGTTACATCTTGGCTTTAAAGGTGGGCAGCAGAGTCTTTAGCCCAATACAGGAAGCCGGATCTTGGCAGAGTTGAGCGCTGCTGCTGTGGAGGCGGCAGGCAGGTGATGGGTGCAGCTCGACGACCTCTCGCTTCTCCAAGCTCGCCAGCCCTGTCCTTGGCCGCGCTCATGTTGCTTTTGAAGGAATCTCTCGATGCTCTGGCTTCCAGGCCTAGTCGTGGGAATCTCACTCAGGGCTGGCCGGGCCCTGTTTGGCTTCTGTGTGCGTCTGGGTTTCACATGTTTAATATCTGTGATGTTTTTTGACCGTGGTGTTATTCAGATGCCTCTTGGTGCGGTGCGTTAGGGGAATTCTTGGCTGTCTCTTTATTGCTGACATCATTCTCTCCTAATATCAGCGGTGCGGGTTCCTGCAGGGAAGAGCTTCAGATACGTTTTTGGAGACAAAGGTCTAAAAATTCATTTCCCAGCAATTGCAAAGTCGTTCTATTTTCATGGAAGGCCCAACACTTCCAGGCTTGAACATTTGAGAGGCTATCAGTGGAATGCCAAAAGAATGGAAGTCAATAGCTAGGAGTGCGGGAGCTGGGGAGGAGCGCCCCCCCCCCTCAATTCAGAAAACAAGATGTAAACGGGCCCTTCGTGTCATATGCAAGACCGGCACCAGACTATTTCAAGAAAATGTGCAGCTGCACTTGACATGTTTGTTGGGGATGGTTATGTGTTGTATGTATCCGGTTCTATGTGATATTTTCGATTTTTTATAATTCACCTTACTAAAAGACCGATTTAAGAAAAAGGGAAAACCCACATTTCCACGCCCCCATCAGTACCAATACTCCCCTTCTCTGGAATTAACCCGAAATCGGTGGTTTCACCCCCGACCTCCTCCTCCCCACCCAAGACTCCCCCATACCAATACAACACAAACACCTAAGACACACACAAACACATATACACACATAAACTTGTCTCCTCCCCCTCGACGCCACTTACGGGTCCTGGAGTGCCTGTCAGCCCCTGCAGGCACTCGCCTGAGTCGCAGGGGATGACAGTTCGTTTTAGAAAGACTGCTCTGTGGGGTAACAGAGCGGTCTTTCTAAATCGATTTTTTTTGTATTCGTTTTTTTAAAAACAACCACTTCACTTAGGATCATGTATCCACAGTCACTCACTCCCCTTGATATGTTTTAATTCCTTGAAGAAATTTTGATTTGATTTGTTTTGTTGACAAAGTATGAATTCATCCTGGGTCTGCAACCTAAGGTTCTCCAGATGTTTTGGACTATGGACTATGATTTTGGTCAAAGATGATGAGAGTTGCAGTCCAAAACACCTGGATAGCCAAGGGTTGCATGCCTCTGAGTTAGTCTCCCCATATGGCTCAAGAGTGGAGCCTAGTTTTAATTGTGGTGTTGTGCATGAACGCAGGCGATTGAGTGGACGAATGTCTGCTAGGCTTCCCAACAGTAGCTGCTTCTGCCCCTGGTGTGAGCTCTGGTTTCTCCATATAGTTCTCAATCTCGGTTGGATGAACTAACCTTGATTCTAATCTTCCCTCTAACCTCATCCTACCTGATCTCACTTCTGCCTTTGACAGGTCAACCATGCCATCCTGCTCAACCAGCTCTGTGATAACTGGGTAGCGCTGATCAGGCTCTGGCCTGGCTGACTTCTTTCCACTCTGACCATCCCTCCCAGGTCCAACTTGGGTCCTTCCTCTCCTCTATCTCTCTCTCCACCTGCGGTGTTCCCCAGGGGTTTAACCTTTTTCCCTGGTTGTTCAAATAATACCTGGCACCTCTCGCCCACCGCATAGCTGCTCTCTGCTCCAACTTCCAGCACTCTGCTGATGACACCCAACTCGCTTTCAGGCCCCCCTTTGCCGCCTCTTCTCCTTTTCTCATCCTGGATTGTCTGTCGGCAATCCAGGAGCGGTGCGCCGCCAATGATCTCTGCCTGAATGCCAGCAAGACAGAGATCCTACTCATCAGCACACCTGCACCCCTCTTTCCCGCCACTATCTGTCCGGCCTCCCTTGGCTCTCCTCCTGCTCCCAGCTGTGAGGCTAAGAACCTCGACTCCTCACCCTCCTTGCTCTCCTCATATTACTGATGTCTCTAAGAAGTCAAGCGACCAATTGCACCTCCTCAGAGGTATTCTTCCTTTCCTCTCCTTCCCCCAGAAGCTCACTGTCTCTCGAGCCCTGGTTCTCTATAGGTTTGACTACTCTAACAGCCTCTTTTTAAATCTGCCTGCTTCTACTCTCCGTCCTCTGCAACTCATCCAGAACAGGACTGCAAGACTTGTCCTTGGCCTCAAGCCAAGGGGTCGTATCTCTCCAGCACTGAAATCTCTCCATTGGCTCCCAGTGACTGCAAGGATCAAGTTCAAGACCCTTTTCTTTGCCCACAAAGCCTTCTGGGGCCTGGGACCAACATATCTCCAGCTTTCTCTTCTGAAGTATCTTCCTACACGAGCTCTTCGCTCCTCCACCTCTAACTCCTTGAGGGTCAGTCGCTTTTCCAAGCAACAAGTTGGGGTCAGATGTCTCTCTTTGGCTGGCACCTGCCTCTGGAATAGCCTCCCTTCCTCTCTGAAACTTGAGCAGAACCATCTCCGGGTCCGGATGCAGCTCAAGACTTTCCGCTTTGCTTCTGCCTTCTCTCTTCCGCTACCTTGCTGATCTCCTGTCTGACACTGCACTAGTTACCTGGTTATCCTCTGATCCACGGGCCCAGGTTCCCGACCCCCCAGTTGCACACCTGCACTGCCTCCCGGCTACCTTGCACTTGAGGCTGTATCTGTAACACTCCAACCCCCCTACCTGCACTCATCTAACACTTGTTTTCTGCACTTAACCCTGCACTGCCACCCTGCTGGCCGCACTTCTTGTTTTCAATGTTTGATCCCATGTCTTGCACTTGTTCCTCCTCCCCTTGCCCTGGCACTTCTCCCCTTCCCTCTCCCCTGCACTTGCGCAATCTCAATGCCACTGGGCCTAGTAAGATTGTTGTCTTGTCCCCCCTTGTTCCCCTTCCCTGCCTCGTTATAAATAAAATATCATATGATATCATAACTAGGTTCGAATGGCCATGAGCTGCAATAGACAGCTCTTTGCACTGATGCATTTGTAGGGGTACATCTGTCAAGTTATTACTTCATGCTCCAAATGTGGAGCTGTCTTTGGTGATGGTTGATGGCTTCTCCAATTAGGGTGATTGAGGATTTGCTATTGCGCGCCCCTTTCTTGAGTTTGATAGATTCTGAATAGTCTGGAGTTGCTGCCTCTTAATATTTCCTGGTACAATGTCCTCCATTTTTTATTATCTTGATTCTGTTGCAATTTGCAAAAGGTACCCTTTCTGATCATTATCTTTCAATATTTATGATTTGGGACGTGACACCTGCTCCATCAAATTCTAGTGCAAAGAAAGTGGTGGGTAGATTGGAAGTCATAACTTAATTTAAAACCTCTAAAAATGGAAAACTAAAGTCATGCCAAAGACATGATTCCAAGAAACCTGTTCCTCCTGCAAAGAGGATATTTTAGTCCTCCATGAATACACAAGCACCAAATGTGGACCAAACAGTCCCACTACTTGTCCAACCCTGCATGCATCACACTCTATGGTCTCCCACATGTACGAAGAGGCTCTGTCTGTAGTGGGTGACAGTCATTTATGTCCTCTTGTCAGGCCATGACTGCCTGGCTTCTTGTGATTTATTTATTTAATTAATTTGATATAGCGCCCAGACCATAAGGTATCAGAGCGCTTGTACAAAGTAAGTGGTTACAAACCGAAGGAAGGTATTGAGTAACGTACATACAGGTTATGCATATTTATTGTTGTTTGAAGAAGATGAAAGATGGTTCTTCTGGATGTGATCAGGAAGGGTGTTCCACAGGGATAGGGCGGTAACACTGAAGCTGGAGCCTCCCGCCCACTTGAGGTTAAAACGAGGCGTAAGTAAGGCAAGTCTGGAGGAGAAGTGGAGGGAGCGGGTTGCTGGCTTGGCTGAGATGCGTGGAATGAGGAAAGAGGGGGCATTCTTGTGAAGACATCGGTGAGTGATGGTCAGTGTTTTAAATTCAATTCCTGCTTTTTAATTCGATTCTTGCTTTTTAATTCAATTCTTGCTTTTATGGGAAGCCAGTGAGCCTCCGTTCTTGATGTAGAGATGTGGGCAGAGGGTCTTAGGCCCAGGGCTGCTCTAAGGGCTTTATTTAGCAGGAGTTGGATAGTTTAGGCTATTCATTTGCTTTTTGGTCCAGCTGTGATCCCGGTTTGGGAAAATAGGAGTAGGTGGACTTCAGACTCCTGAAACTAGATCTTAGCTCACAAATCTCAATGTTGGTCTCGGATGAGAGCTTTCCTAGGCCCCAGCTCCAGAGCTCTGTCTGAAAATGTAAAATATTGGGGAACAAGATTTCTCCAAGGTTTGGAATAAGACCACGGCAGAATTTGAGATGTGGGTTCTAGTTTAATGAGAGATTAGTACCTTGGGCCCTCAGCGGTCCTGTCATTGGCAGAAGAGGTGAATGCTGACTGGTTACCTGTCTTAAACCAGAACCCGGTTGCCAGGGAAGAGCCTCGAGCCTACTGGAGTACACCTCCCATGTCCCCGTTGTGCCTGAAAGTCTCCAGTCATGATCATATCTTCCTCCTTGGAGTAGAGTTAATCCCTGCTCAACCTCAGACCCATTCTTTTCATACGTTCCACACAAGATGGCGCATGGGTGTAATTTTCTCATGGAAGGTGCACAGTAGAAAGTGTGTAAAAGATTCCCCTTCATATAAAATATTCTAAAAAAAGAGAAAAATTGTCAGCCATAGGGGCAACAAGACACACAATGTCAATGCTCATCCCATCTCCCCTTCCCTTTGCCCTCACTGATGCAGTGCTCAAGGCAATCTGTTCATTCCCAAGATCACACGTGCAGTGTTTTGATATGCACTTTGTGTGGCAGGCCCAAAGACAGCTGACACAAAAGGGCATTACTTGTGTATGGTCAGGCAGGCTTTCCTCCAGACACGCTCACACTTGCTTTGTCCATTGTTTTCCACCACAGACTCCATTTATGCTAAGTAAGAGTGCCTCACTGTGTGTCATTGCGCAGTGTGATCTACTCACTTCATGACTACAAGTCATGTCTCTTTGAGAGAGGGTGGTGTTGGAGTGTGGTTGTTAGTAGTCTGTCCTTGGAGGTCCATACTGGAGTCTATTAGTACTTTTCAGCGGTGGATCCAGGGATAGCAGACCAGTGCCAACCATAGAGCACACAATCCTGTGAGAGAGTATCAGACAAAGACCAATTACAGAGCAGAGGATCTTGGGAGAGGGAATAAGACCAGGATAGACAATAAAGCAACGAATCATGGGGAGAGGCATTGCTAGGGTGGGGGAAGAGGGGGCTATAACCCTGGGTCTTGTGTTTGTAGCCCAGGATAGAAGCTCAGGGCCTACAACCAAAAGGCTAGCTAGCCCTGAGTCCCGAGTCCTGACATTAGCGTAGCCCCAGATCTTTTCCAGACCAAGCAACACCCCTGATCATGGGAGAACACATTCTTTAGCAGAGGGTTATGGGATAAGAGACCTGGATGGACCAGGGCGCACAGGTTCATGGGAGGGGCTATCAGGACTGATCTGAAATTAGTGCAGATGGTGTCGGATGATGCTTATCCCGCAGCTTGGAGAACACACTCCCGACCTCCTGGCAGAAGGGAAAATACCACCAGGAGCGGTGGCTCTCCAGATTATCTCAGCCCTGGGCTGGCTCCCCCCTGTCCTACCCAGAGTTCACAGAGGAGCCAGTCCTTTCCTGTCCCTTTTCGGTTTGTTAGGACTCTCCACAAACTTTTTAAAGTCATTGGGTGTAGCTGGGGCCTGTACCCAGCAGTTCTGCCCTCTGGGCTGGCCACAGCGCTTAGTTCTTCAAATCCAGAGTGACCAGCCCAGAGTCCAAGCACAGCTTCAGGACAGCATCGGAACGGGGATGGGAGAAACGCCCAGAACTTCAGTACGCTCAGACACCATAACTCAGTGAATGAATCCCACCCTTTGGCTCGCGTGGCGGTGCATGTTTTAGGTTATGTTATGTTAATCTTGGCGCTGAGAGGAGAGAGTTCCATAGGGAGAACAAGCCAAAAAAGGAGAACTTTTTCAGAAGAGAAATGTCTTTATCGCCTTCCTGAAAGCAAGGTGATTAATTTCTTGATGGAGAAGGGAAGCTCATTCCATATGATGGCAGCAGCTACAGAGAAGGCCCTGCCTCTTGTCCGTGCTCGCCGATAAGATGGCACAATGAGAAGGTCGGCAGTAGTGGAGCTCAACACGGCGGGTGGGAACATAGCGTGTGAACGTGACTTGAAGGAATTCAGCTCCCAAGCCGTGTACAGCCTGGCACACGATACACAGAGCTTTAAACCTAATACATCGACTCACCGGGAGCCAATGAAGAGACCGTAGGACATGGAACATATGGCCTCCATAAGGGAGCCTGTAGCCATTCTAACGGCCAGATTTTGTAAATGCTGCAGTCTCAGAATAAGCCCCTTCGGTTGAGCCAGATATAGAGAGTTACAATAGTCCAGGCGTGATAGTATAAGAGCTGCTACCACCCGTGGATGAAGAAACTCAGGAATCAGGGGGGGGAGTACTTTCTTTAGGACTCGAAGCTGAAAGTGGCCTGTGTGGCAAACGGTAGTGATCTGGTTCTCCATAGAGAGAGATGCCGATAGTATCACACCCAGATTTTTCACTTTCTTAGTAGGAATGGGAAGGTTGCCAAAAGATATGGGCCAGAGAGTCCACCCAAAGTGAAGGATCAGGAGGGCACCCCACCACCAAGACCTATGTCTTGTCTCAGTTTAGTTTGAGCCAGTTGTCGTTCATCCACTTACCAACAGCAGTCAGGCATCTTCACAGGCATGACACCATCTCAGCCTGATCTAGATCTAAACGTATCAGGATCTGAGTGTCGTCGGCGTATGAATAACACTGGACGCCGAAGGAGCGGATGATACAGACAAGTGCCCAAATATAGATGTTAAAAAGAATTGGAGACAAGGAGGAACCCTGCGGTACTCCGCAGCTTAGAGGGCAGGGAGTAGCTAGAAAGGGTGGCATAGAGAGAGTCTGGGTAAGTTCTGCCAGGAACGAGGTGAACCATGCTAGTACTTGGCCAGATCTGCCCATCTGGGCAAGGCGAGACAACAGTATGGGGGATCAAACTGTACGCATTTAGCCACCTATCAGGGACCTATCAGGGACGTAAGTTACAAGGCTGTCAAAGCATCAAAGGAAATGTAAATCACGTTATCCTGATTGCCAAAGGAACCACATGCCAATGTTGAAGCGGTTGGTGATGTGAATACAATGTACAGGTTATGAAGACTTCATTTACTTTAAAAAGGTGAAGTGGTCTTGTCAGAAATAGGCAAACGGTCCTTCCAAGAAGCCTGAAGGTTTCAACCCCAAGGCAGCAACGCCCTCCCTGGCATCTGCTCTTTTGTGACTCGTAGCAGAGTGGATTGGTGGCAGTTGAGCCAGGTGCAGCAGACACACAGCTGCCTTTGGTGAATGGCGCTGTAAGATGCTCTCAGTACGTTATATTCCCGGGAACAGACACGCGCAAATTGAAATATCTCGCATATTGTGCTTCCAGACCATCATGTGTTCCTGATTGAGGAAGGAACTAGAAATGTCCAAGGCTCTGGACCAATCCTTTGAGTTCCCACATCTGGTTGAGACTGTGGGTGTTATCAGGTCCACATTCCGAGTCCCATAGTAAAATCCAAAGGGGTCCCAAAAGTGTCACTAATTGAGGCTCCGGTTCAAAGGCTCAGTCAAGATCCTGAGAGGGCATAGTCCGGATTTGCAGAGGGGCACGAGCCACATTACAAGTGAACATGACAGATCCTCAGAGAGCCCTGGTGTGATCCTGGCAGCAGAACCAAATTATGATACTTTGACTCAGATCTTGAGAGGTTCCAGGCTTGGGCCTGACTGGAGAGGAGGAAGGTGCTGACCCAGATTCAGTACTTGAAACCTCACAGGTGTGGTTCTCAAGGTGGGAAAAGGATGGTTCCAATTCTGACACTCGGGCCAAAGCCTTGAGGTTCACCTGGTGTGGCTCAAGATTAGACTCAGGATGGTCAACCATGTGGGTTCTTTCTTAATTTTGAGTCAGCTGTACCCATCCCTACTGGACAACAGACTCAGACCATATCAAGATGTTTACACTCTATTTCACACATCAGTGGGCTCTTGGTAGGCCTAGCATCAGGGTCTTTCAACTTTTTTAATTGAAATAAGCCAACCCTGCTTGGGGGTTGTCTGGGCACCATGACCCTGATAAAGAAAGATTAATAGATTTTTTAAGTGGCAATTTAGCATTTTAGCATCACCCTGATGTTTTTCTTTGTTCTGCTGTGCAGAGGTCAATGTTACGTTATGTTACTTGGCATTTATATAGCGCCTTATGTATCATTGGTATGATCTCAAAGCGCTGGTAGGTTGAACGCCCTTGGGAACCGTAGTTCAAGACAGTAGAGAGAGAGAGACATAAGGTGCATGGGTGCACCGGAAATGTGTGCCACCGGTGTGGCAGTTGCATTATAGCTGCTTCTTAGCGGTAGGTGTGGTGGTTGGGAGGTCGGGTATATGTGTTCATTCTAGAGGGTTGACACCTAGACTGATTTCTGGCTGCGTTAGGCCCGAGGAGACGCTTAAGCTAGTGGTGTGTGCTCAGCTAGCTGTGTTTAATTAGGATGATGAGGAGTATGTGGTGGGTGTTAGTATGAGAACAGCTATACCGAATGTGTCATAGTATCGCTGCGTTCTAGTTGAGTGGGGGTGTATAGGAGAGAGTAAGCGTGGTAGTGTGATACGGTGGTTATCAGTAAGGTGCTTGAGATCGAGCACTCCATTTGTACCATCTATTCTGTTTTATTTACTCTGTCCGTTCATTCTACTTTGTCTGTTCATCCATTTTGTCTGTTCCATCCATTTAATCTACTAGTCCTTCCATCCGTTCCATCCACTCATCCGTTCCATCCAATAAACCATTCCTGTGATAATCTCAGGTACCTCCCCTGCAGCTATTTCCCCTTTACGTCCATTGCCTTAGCTAGAATGTTGCCATCGAATGAAGCCAAGAGGTGGGGCTGATGGTATGAACATATTCCCTAAGGAAGAATCAGTGGTAACAAGCTAAACGCACTGCCACAGTTTGTGTACTTCCCGGCCAAAGTCAGACCTCTTTCAAAGCTGTTAATTGATCAAAGACATGTCCCACCCTGCTTCCAGCTCTTTGGTGTGGGGCGGTTACTATACTTGGAGATTAATGAAGTTCAAGGTGGGGTTCATGTTATGCACCCTCAATTATATAACCCGGTAAACCAAAATTGGTGTGTGCATTAAGAAAATCACCATTGTTATCTATCCACCCTAAAGCTGCTTCAGACAGATTTTCTCTGCTGGAGGGCACAGGCCCCCAAGCATCCTTTTGAAATGGGCCCCCCCATGCCCCTGCACATCTTCAGCTGGCCATGGCTCTTGGGCATAGTGCTGAGGAAAGGCACCTGCCCGAGAGGCATTGTCCACACGCCAACCAACCGCTTGCTCGCAGCCAAGATAAGAAATTATAGGTTATTTATAACGCGCTTAATACCCAGAGGTTTCAAAGCGCGGACCCGGGGATCGAACCTGTGGTGCTCCATGTCATCTTGCTTCCAAGCCGAGCACGTTGCCCCTGAGCTATCCTACCGAGACAAGCAGCTTCCCTTTCAAGAATGGGCACTGCCACAAAGTTGTGGGTCCCCCGAGCCTGCCCAGAGCTTCGACTCTAGGAACGAAGCAAGAGGGCGAGGGGGCATTGTGCCTGCAGCTGGGACCTCCCTGAAGCTGCCTCCCTCCATCAATAAGTTGCATATCACAAAAGGGGCAGGGGGGCAAGGCAGCCAAGTTGATCTACGTTTTTATATATGCAGTGGTAGAGGTGTATCAAAAAAAGTAGTGGCACTGTGGTCTCGGCAGGGGAGAGGGTAGGTGGAAGCATAGTGCAGCATGTGCCAAGGTGTTGCGGCCGGGGCATTGCCATCTTCCAAGTAACTAAGGCTCCTACTACAACTTTACACTTGAACAGGGACCAGAATGGACAAATCCTCTGTATAAAATCGTGAATATGGTTGTAAAAAGTAGAGGAATGGTAAAAAGAAAAAAAGAAAAGTAGTAGAACACCGCTCCCGACCGTTCCCGCTCACTTCAATCACTGTACAATTGTGTATCTTTTATTTTTCAGGGTAAACATACAATTTTTTACTGACATATAAGCATTTTCATCATCTTGCATTCAAAAGAGTCTGCCACCCATCAGGCACTGGATCAGGTTGCCACCTCTATCATCTAAATGCCATTCAGAACCAACATGCCAGTCTACACATTCACAACAATGATACTCTTCTTCGTCTTCTTATTATTATCTTGTTTCCTTATAATAATAACTTGCACTTATATAGAGCTATGAACCCTCAGACATCTGAACGCTGCGACCTCAGTAACATGAAAGGCCAAGTATGGCCTTGCTGGGATTCGAACCTGCATCAGGAGGCTCTGTACAGGTGTCAAAGCGAGCGCTCTACTTGCAGTGCTATCTGACCGGCTATAGCAATAATCATCCCTGGAAGTGTAGACCCTGTCCCGATTCATTTCATACAGGGGTCGTCTGCAACCTTTGGCTTGCCAGGTGTTTTGGACTACACTTCCCACCAGCCAGAGCGAGAATAGTCAATGGTGGTGGATCATGAGGGTTGTGGTTCGAAAGATCTAGAGAGTCATGGCACACGCTCCATCAATCTCAACTTCCTTCCGCTAGCCAGAATTTGAGATCCAAAGAACGATGTTCATTGTAATTGCTGCAATAATCTTTCGATTTAGGAAGATGTGTTTATTTATTTATTTATGATTTATAAAGCGCAGACTATGGCCCGAAAGCATCAAGGCGCTGAACCTACCAATGTCCTACCTCTGAAAGAAGCCATCCCAGATGGCCTTGAAAACACCGGCAGCTTCTGCAAATGCCTGTGCTGGAGTCTAACTGTTTGCACGCAACATAATCTTTTCCCTTGACCTTGTTGACACTGCTTTCCTTCCAGCTTTGGGGGATGCTGGATGGGGTCCCTATCGCTCTGCGACTGACGATGCTACTTCGCCGCCCGGGTGTGCCCAATCGGTGCACGGGTACAGGACTATCCAATCCTTTCCAGCCTGCTATTTCATGGTTTTACTCCTTATCCTAGCTTAAGTAGGGCATCCACTTGAATAGTTTGGGGAGCATTTTGTTAAACTCTGTCATTCCACTAACACCCTTTTCCATATTGAAGTCTGCTCTTCTAAATAAGGCCTAATCAGGCTTTTGCACCGAGGTGGAATCACTCTGCTAAACCTTGGAGGGCTAAACATTCTCTGCTTTGAAGACACAGCAAGCATGACACTGCACACGTGCACAGTTGGGGGAAACTTTGTGTATTAATCCTCACGGGTGCTTTTCCTGGCTCCACCTTAGCTATAAAATAGGCAGTCTCCAAACACTTTGCCCCTCGTTCTGTGGGGCGTGTTTCTCTGGGCTATTTTGAATCAGGTTCTCTAGACAGAGTGGGTCACAGGCAGGGCCATCTTAAGCACTTTTGGGGCCCTGTGCACGAACATCTTTGGGGCCCCCCTCCATCAAACCAAAGGAATTAAGGGATCAAGAATACTTGACACACTCACAACCTATAGGTTGATATGCTGTATTGCAGCACAATAAGCACATTTACTCCCTTTAAGTCCCCTTACCCTCTTCATTCTTGCTCTAATCAGAATAATAAACAAGAAGCATGTGAAGACCGACATTAGCAGTCTAAGAAGATGTTCCAGTACATACAGGATACTTTTTATCAATAACATCCAGGAAGGTATGCAGCCTCTAGTATTAATGCAGGACCATAAGTAAAAGGTACATGTAAGCCATACTAGACAGAGAACTCACATTAGCTGCATCACAGCATGCAAAAGTGCTCAAGCATGGATAGAGACCAACAATTGGAAGGAAGGAGGACGCTACACATACCGTAGCATGGATAGGGGAGGCAGATTAGAAGCTACCAGGAAGGCGTCTTTATCCAGACAAACTGAGATTAGAAGTGGGATATGGTTTTTAAATAGTGTTGCCATTAGATATCAAAGGAACAAATGCCTGTAGTGTGCGATATAAATATGCTCACTATTAACACAGTGAAACCATGAATAAGGCTTTTATGAAGATCATACCATGAGAAGAAAATCACTCTGAAGGGCTGACAATTTTGAAAGGTTTAGGGACTAGCAATATTGAGAGGCTAGGCAGTACAGGATTAAATTAGATGCCTAGGATCACACGTGGGTTAAGGGGTGAAGCTGGGATTTGTGCCAACTCTGCAATTTCTGCATCTGACCGCTTTCTTTCCCAGTTCTTACCATGAACTAAAACAATCTCATTTTATAAAAACAGACTTGGAAAGTACACAAATTACATGACCAGTTTTAAACTAAATATTATAGAAGGGTCTTATGCAAAATGGGAATGATTCAAGCTTCATTCTCTCCCTCATCAAGGAAAGTATATAAGAACCAGCATACCAATCAATGTGATTTAAGAAATTTAATCTGGGTTTGTCTTTTGTATTTTAAAGCTTTAAATACTTCCAAAACAATGGCTTGTGACACAATGGCTTGTGACATTTTCATTTATAAACGTGCATAAAAACCTTTGACTTTTACCCAAAAACAAACCGGTTTTTTGTGTCAAACAAAAAGACTTAAAATATGCTTGCCTGAGGCCTGCAACATA
Source organism: Ambystoma mexicanum (assembly GCF_040938575.1). Taxonomy (NCBI): domain Eukaryota; kingdom Metazoa; phylum Chordata; class Amphibia; order Caudata; family Ambystomatidae; genus Ambystoma; species Ambystoma mexicanum. The sequence goes on along the minus strand of NC_090924.1, from coordinate 337,924,162 downwards.
TGGGCCGCTCTCTTCTGTCTACCAACCCTTCCACCCAAATGGCCTACATAAGAAGAAATATGAAGTATTTGGCTAAACGATACCAGCAGCATGTAAGAAGGAAAACCTCTCATAAGACAGTACAGTAATGTAAGATATATTAGATGATTTGACCAGGATCACCTGCTGGCAAATCCAGTATACAAGCATGAACCGCTTTTGTTCCACAGTCTTGAATTTGGATACTTATTCACCTCTTAGACTAACAGTTTTTGTCATCATTGGAGGTGATTGCCTAGGTTTTATAAAACCCCATCTGAACAAACCAATTTCTAGACCTTCACCATACAGATATGTACATTTTTTTAGAGTAACCCCTGTCTGGTGCAGGTACATTGCAGATAATAGCAGATGTTGTTCTGCAAAACCAAGTACATATACAGGTAGGTTTATAAACTTCAGACATAGGAAAGGCTCAGCCAGCCGTGCTGGAATGCAATATTCTAATTTTGCATATCTCTGAAATGTGTTCTATCTGAACACATATCTCTGCAATGTGTGCTTCACGCACTGAGCTAACTTCTGAACCATCGTGGCACTCAATTTATCAATATGCATTTCACTGTTGCCTATTGCACATGATCAACATAATTTTCACAGGAAGGAAAGAATGCTACAGAGTTGTGCCATAAGGAACACACAGACTATGTATACCACAGTGAACACAGAAAGCAATATGTGATTAATTGATCAAGGCAGAATCTACTTGTCAAAACAGAAAGGTTTAGAGCCTCAGCAGCACCCCAAAAAATATCCTGACGTGTGCTATTTAAGACCGGTGAACAATGGAATCTTACTTCTTCATATCAGGAAGCCTTGTGGGGCCCTCCTCCAAGGAGGGGGCCCTGGGCAAGGGCCCCTTTTGCTCTCCCATAAAAACGTCTCTGGTCACAGGTGCAGGAAACACGGCCCCTGCTTCCCCCCACTCATTGCAGGGAAACCAATAGCGTATTTGCTGCATTAAATCTTGGGGAAAAAGAAGGTCCCCATGGGTTACACCTGCTTATTCATGTGACAAAAAGGAGCAGGCATTTATAGGGACCTCGTTTAAGGACAGGCACGCTGTTTGGACATGCTGGGCGCCATTACTGATCACTGAACGCATGCAGAGCATTGATCAAAAGACTTTCATCACATGGGTAGATAAGGTCACAGAAACCCAGCTACTATCCATATTCCTGTTCTGATTTCTTACCAGCAATCTTCATTACTCCTAGACCTACTCTTCCTCGTCACAGTACTGACAAGCTGCCGCGCCTGCCTGGGGTGTGGACAGTCCCATAATCCATCTTGTAAATATGAAAATGAGGATGGTCGGTAGATAGGGGGTAATATACCTCCAAAAGAGAAGAAAGAAGGGTTCTAGTGTATGAGGTGGGGCTTCAGGGATAAGTACTGGGACGAGGAATTTGGCATGGAGGTAACGTGCTATTATCCACTGTGGGTGGGAAATGATGAAAATCCAGCGGTGTGAATTGCAGAAGCGGCTCTGCAAAGCTCCCACGGCTGGAATGCAGGAACTGTTCCCACCTTTACCAACAGTGCTTAAAAGCAGCGGCCCAGTGACATGATTGCTGTACATAAAAAATAAGTACATTCATTATTTAATTCCGGTACATGTAGTTTTGCTTTTACTATAAAACAAAGACCTCATACAGCAGAAGGCCAACCCTCCCCCCCCCCCCTAAAAACATGTCGATTGTAGAACTAAAGGCTGGAAGCAAGGCACTTCCGGGTGGATCTTGAACATAGCAAGCTTCCGCAGCGGGTCTCATTTCTCTCTCCATGATGGTCACGCCTGCTCATTGGAGCAGGTCACTGTCCCCTTCCTCTGGGGTTTGGCTGATAACAAGCAGGCTGCACTTGGAGCAGGGCCTCCTGGGTAAGCGTTAGCATCTGCCCAAGAGGTGGACGGGGCAGGCCGAGTGACCGCAGAATACTGATCCGCGCAAGGACATTGCCAATGGGTCCCGAGGGAGAGGAGGGCTAGCAGAAAACCCTGCTCGGCTGCAGGCGCGGGCCTTTTGTTATGCCGCAGCATCTGTCCGTTTCATGGTTGTGTATTCTTCAAGATATTATGTGCATTAAAATGCTATCACTAATTACACGTTGAACAGCTGCAGCCTGTTTTCATTTGACCAGAGTGGAGATGAGCGCGCGTGACGTTTCTCGCTGTTCTGCAGGCTTTTTCCTTTTTTTAAACGGAGAAAATGTGTGCTTTTGTTAGTGTACATTTTTCACAAATTCTTGCACTCATTTTACTGCTAACGCCACTAAAATATGAATTGAAACTTAAACGACATATGTGCTCTTTTCAAATCCTTTGCTGTTTGAGAAGTTGACTTCTGACCTAACCGTTTCACTTCCTCAGTGTTCGGAATATACTTGGCATCAGGCTGTGATAAACTCTCGTGTCTGATGAGGAACAGCACAGTGACACCTTGTGCTGCCAAGCCTGCAAATGGAATGCTTACTGAGTTGGGGGTGGCTTCAAGGCGTGCAGTGTGTCTGTCGTCTGAAGAATGCAACTCACAAGCGATCACATAAACAGGTGCTATTATTTTGGTTTGATGTGACTGCCAAGTCGTCGAGGGTTTTGGTGTAGTCGCTACAGGTGCCCACCACAAGGCACCAGTTGGTAGACTCGCCAGCTGACTGTGCTCATTGACAAAGCACAGTTAGTCAGTTACTCGTGGCTTCACTGTGGTCGGCCTTTGATGATCACGGCTTGTCCATCATACCTACCATAGTTCTCACAGGACACCCAGCATCTCTAAGATCAGTCTAACTCAGCAGAAGCCAAACCTTTTTATTCTGAGCCCCCCTTTGACAAAAAAAAATATTGTTGCCTGCCCCCCCCCCCCAAGTGCCAGAAGTGCCAATTTTTTCATTAAAACTAGTGACATACTCCCCTTTTCAAGTGCCTCATGCACCCTCTCGACATTGTACAAGTTCCCATAAGGGGGGCCAGAACCACAATTTGAAGACCACTGTTCTAACTAAAGATGGCCTTCCTTGACATGGCAATGTCAGTTGAGTTGGCCTAGATTGTGTTGGCTGTTGAGTTGGCCTAGCTTGAGTTAGCTGTTGAGTTGGCCTAGATTGTGTTGGCTGTTGAGTTGGCCTAGATTGAGTTAGCTGTTGAGTTGTCTGTTGAGTTGGCCTAGCTTGAGTTAGCTGTTGAGTATCCTAAATTGAGTTGGCTGTTGAGTTGGCCTCGCTTGAGTTAGCTGTTGAACTGGACTAGCTTGAGTTGGCATAAATTGAGTTAGCTGTTGAGTTGGCCTAGCTTGAGTTAGCTGTTGAGTTGGCCTAAATTGAGTTTGCTGTTGAGTTGGCCTAGACGGCATGTTGTGGGGCAGACAGCTCTAAAAAAAAGTTACTTTAAACCCTGTTGTTTTGTCACTGGGCTATGCATCTGACAGCTAGCAGGGGCTTTTGTGCCTCATCTGTGAGGGTGGTATAGCAATTTCTTCTGCGTTTTATCGACTTGTGTTTTAGGAGGTAGTGCAGAACACTGACCAGTTTCCTCAAAGTTATCTGAGTTCAGCATCTGGCGCCCTAAGTAGGAGCTTTGTGTACTTGCAGATTAATCTCAAGAGGAGAGCAAATGGTTAAAAGGCACCCAGTGCCCCCCAAAGCCACACGAACCCCTTAGGTTGCCGGCTCGGCAGGAAACATACTGGAGGCCACCCTCACTTAAGAGCATTTTAGGGCCCCACAGTTACCATCGGCCGTTCAGATCTTACTTTCTCTGGCTGCTTCCTCGTGTGCTCCTCTGCACGCCTCTTCCTGAGCCCCCTGGGCCAGCCTGGCTGTGGCAGACAGTGTTTTAGAAGCCTCTCACATGACACGACAATCAGGTAGTACACACAGCCCCTGCGCAGGTACGCCTCTTCATCACAAGCAACTGCTACGCCTGCTTGTTGACACTCTCTTAGATCTGTCTGGTGTGTTGACATTATGTCATTTCAATGTACTCACACTGCAGGGGCTGCACTGGCCTGCGTGCACAGCATGAGCATCCTGCAGGGCGCATCTCCTGCACCATAGTTCCCCCGAGCACTCAAAGATACGCCCGAATCTCGTCAAGCCCAACCCTTGCAATTGCGCTCAGACCATATACCCTTTTGGATGGGTGTCACCCTCCCTGCTTGGAGGGGAGGCGAGAGACCCAATAACAGAACCCTGCTCTGCGCTTCTCTTGCCGCCATAGTCCGGAGCACTCTGCCCACCCCACCTAACACATGCCAGGCACCACGTATCAGCAGTCCACTTCCCACGAAATATCTATCCAAAAACGAAACTCGCCTATTTTGGATACCTGCACTGTGCTCGCCTGAACTTTTGATACAGCGCTGTGAAGCCGTACCAATGGCAGCTTTGCACCATTATGCAGTGTGCATCTCAGTTTAGATCAGTCCTTTAATTGGCACCCGAAATCGAGGGGGTGGGCTCTCTGGAGGATCTGTCCTCAAAGGAGGGGCGGCCTAACGGGAAGCCGGCAGCTTAGGCAAATGCCACCAACCCCCTGCCAGGCATCCCTTTGCAGCAATCATCACCCTCGCAGCCGGGGTGCAAGGGTGATGAGCCCAGCTGCATCTCTTAACTAAAGGGATGGCTGGCGAGGGTCGGCGCCACCAATAAGGAAGAAAAAAAGTGGCACCGACCCCCGTCAGGCATCCCTTTAACTAAGAATACAGGGATCATTACTCATGCATTATATAAAGGGATGCCTGGCAAGGATCAGTGCAGCACCTTTTCTTCCATAATGGTGGTGGCGACCCTTGTCAGGCAGACCTTCATCGCACCAGGGTGATGGCTGCATCTCTTGGTTAAACGGATGCCTGGCGAGGGCCGACACCACTATTAAGGAAGCCAAGCTCTTTTTTTTTTTAGAGCTTGAAGCTCTTGTGCATGATGAAGAGCTTCAGGCTTTATATAAAAAGGCATTGGTTTCTGGAAGTCTTAGCAGCTGGGGCTAGCAGGGCACTTTGGGGAGCCCTGGCAGCGCCCTTCCTCAGAAAGATTTTTCAGAGACTGCCGGGGCTCTGCCCATGCTAGCCCATGCCCACTTAAAGCCCTGGTTTCGACAAGACTGAAATATGGACATAGCTAGACAGCACACAACGTTTTCACTTTGAGTGATTGGCCTAGAATCACATGATTTTCTAATTCCATGTTGAAGTGGAGATTAGCACAGATGTCTCCAGGTTCAAAGGTCTGCAATTTAGCCTCCTTGAGGACTCAACTTTAAGACACACTCCTCTTAATCAATGCTAAGCTCTAGAGCATGACTCATGTCTCATGACATATTGCAGCCCTCCATTAATTTCTTACACACCACAGCCAATGTACACACGCACTGGCCCCCCTTCTCTCTGCCTAAGACTGCAGCCAGGACCGTGAACAATACAATCCACTGCACCCGCCCTCTGCAGAGTATTTCTAGGTCTTGACAGACTTGCCTGACGACCAATGAAATTCCGAAGCTTTGCCAGATCCTCAAAATGATTGAAGCACCCTCATTCGGTGTAAATAGCCAGTAAAGTTGACCAATTATTCCCTGTTAGGGCTTTTTCTGGGCTCCTGTATTCTGAGCCATTGGCCCACGCAAAGCCATAAAATGGGCAATTACTTCGACACGCTGTAAAGTCGAATGTCCAGGGCTCATGGCCAGTGTGCATTATTGTGGCAATCAGTCCTTTTACGTGGCTTTTTCTAGCGCGTATCTGCCACTGGTCTGGCCACGGGGTGCTGCTGTGGGATGTCTGCATGCGTAGTCCTGCGGGGTTCTCTGCCAATGCAGTCTGTAGTTCCAGAGGGTGTCATTGGATAGCGAAATACAGAGGTGGACCGGGAACCAAAAGAGGCCCTGGAAATAATGTTCTAAGTGGCCCCGTATTACACATTTCCAGCAAGCCTGATCCTTTTCCTATCAGAAAATGTGGAAATAAAATAGGTTACCACACAAAAGAGGCCCCGGGTGCACCCGGGAGCGGTCCTAGCCGAAATTAGTTTTGACGCTGCAGCTTCGGGCGTGAGCGGTTCAGGAATGGCCGGGCTCGAACCAAATCCAAGTGACAGGCACTGACTCCCCTCCAGGGCAATTGAGGCTACAGTATCTGATGTCAGTGGTCTCGAGAATGTTTACTGACTGGCAGTCAGAAGCAGAAGCGTATGCCCGCTTATGCCCAAGTGCAAACAGGGAATGACACAGGTCATCCTGGAAATGTATATTACTTCAGTATCTGGCTGGGACCATCCCATTTTGTGTTGCTCCAAATAAACTGTGGCCTTGTGTTTCCAAATACTTTACAATGGTTTCTGTGGTTATTATGTAAGATAATATGTTGACATGCTGTGCCCACAAGATGGGAGGTGGGGGGTGATCAATGTGGGATCGCTCCGCTATGTCATTGGATAACTAAATACAGGTGTGGACTGGAAACCAAAAGAGGCCCTGGAAATAATTTTGAAAGTGGCCCCATATTACACATTTTCAGCAAGCCCAACCCTTTACCTATGAGAACATTTGAAAATAAAATAGGTTACCACACAAAGGAAGCCCAGAGTGCATAGGCCTGCCAGGAAATCTCCAGAGTTCTCTGTAGGCCAGTCGACCCCTGGCTAAATATAGTGCATATCGAACATGCCGAACTTAAACCCTCGAGAGCGTGGCAGCATGACTGGGCGTGGAATACAAGGCAGCCATGTTCGTCAGGCGACACTGTATGGGGATGTTGCATCTCGTTGCATCACTGTACACGTGTATCACTTACAGTAAAGCCAATGTGTCCTCATGTGCCAGGCTCAAACACAGGCAGAAGCTTACCCGCAGCTCCTCCCCTTCCCTAAGGCCAGGCCACAAAGCCTGGCACCAGCTGCGGCGGACACTCCTAGTCCCCTGTTTATTTAGGTTGTTGGCATTTGATGACATGGAAAGTGGGTCTCCCAAATGCCCACTGCCTGATTGTAGATGGCACCAAAAATCGAACCCATTGGACCAATCTGCCACGGATTCCACTGTGCCCTGTGCTGTCGGGTTTGTGTGCATGTGATATGATATGGCATTTATAATGCGCCTATACACAAGTGTGGAAATTCTGAAAGTGGTAAATGGGGCTGTGGGACTGCATGGAAGCGGGGATTGCACATGTGGTAATACCGAGCTGTTTGGAATATGCGTGTGCGTGACTTTCGCAGGCAATTGCGGTCTGCCCAGATTGTCACCCCTTCCACAGATGTGAGATACAGGCAGTGCACAAGCCTATTGAGGAATCTTTGAATGCAATATTTAACAGTACCGCACACAAATGACTTGCAATAATGAATCTTACCACACACAGAAATTGAATGAAGTGAAAAAGCCTTGTACTTACTTCAGACACTAATACCATGATTTACTCAGCCCCACCCCACACTAATAATCTCACGCAGTGCTCAATGCCACCCCCACGGATGGCATGCAAAGATAAACCTGCACGCAATAATCCCATCCTACCATCCTATATTTAAGACATGTTTCACACGCCTAAGTCAATTATTATATTATAATCATTGTTTTTTTATAACACGCTTAATACCGAAGTGGTTTCTAAGCGCGGACCCGGGATTCGAACCTTTGTGGCTCTGCACCAAGCAAGACAAGCGCATTGCCACTTAGCTATACTACCCCTGCCATAATAGCTAAGCTTCCATCCACAGACCTTGTGCAGTACTCCACACTACCAGACACGCATTTAATACTGTTGCCAATCCAACAACCCAACCAGAACACACTCAACTTTAACCAAGAGCAATGTGGTGGGGTGCATGCTCCACACTTTCATGAACTTTGCTCACACAACATTCCACTTCTTCTACCACTGTATGCACATAATTCTCCACCTTTCCAACCACACCTGTACACATTTGTCAACCCGTCCATGGCATTCTGTTATGCCATCCTTTTCCTTGCCACAAAGCACATGCTTGCTGTGAAGAATTCGACCATCCGCATGGTGGGCGTGCGCTCACTTGGGGTTTTTGAAATGTTTAATTAAACGGAAAAATAACATGGTAGACTAACCTCAGAAAATGTGTTGGTCTAATCCACACACATTTTCCTATGCTCACATCACGACAAACGCATAGACCTGTGTACTCTGTGTGGACACAGCCTACAGGCACAGTCTGTCCTGCCATATTTAGTTGGAATATGACAGTCAGGAGTACACTATGTCATCTCCAGGAAAAGGGAGACACAACCTCCCCACTACCTTGGCCAGCTTGATTAACTAACTAAGGCTCCATGGATCCACCGAGCTCTTTTGTTAGGCCCTGCAGCTGCTGGCAGCGATTAACATACTAATAGAGGGTACTTCAAACAGTCCTACATGGGGCCTAGCTGCAGAGTTTAACATAGGAGACAGGAAACCCAACAATCTTTCATATGTAACTGTGTCAACCTGAAGTCAGCTCCTGCCCTCAGTATCACTGACAGTGAGCCGTCATGTCTAGGACTGCTGTTTACAGTAGGTCACCCCGCTTGGGGGACCCCATTCATAAGGTACAAGAATGTGGTTTGCAGGAGCCAGAGCATCTGGTCTCACAATAGTGTCAAGAGAGACATGCCGCTTTACCAGGGAACACATAGAGACCACTTGCTGTTTTTCTGTATTTTCACGTGTGTCTTTGATGCACTTCTGCTGTGTTCCTGCTATTCTTGTTTTTTTTGCGTCTCCTGAACTCTGGGAGTTTGGTACTAGTCAAGCTCCCCACAGGGTTTTCTCTTCACTTTGTGTTTTGCGTGGGGGGTGCTCCATTGGTGATGCGGGTTGACCCTCAAGTTATTTGTCCACTGTTCTAGGGCTCCCAGTTGTATGTTGTGATGTGGGACTTTGACCCAGGTTTTGCAACACAGTTTGAACTACCCAGGCCCTCAAGCCTCCCGCTACCCGCTTTGCTCCTGCACACTTTGAATCTTCCCCATTCTGTGGTTGTGAGTTATGGTGGGGGTTCTCTCTGATCACATTAAACGTGTTCTGTGCATTGCTTCTCTCTTACTCAATCTTATGCACTAGTCGCACATGTCAATAGCCATATGTTATGGCGACTAATTGCTTTTTTTAATTTTTTTATTTAGTGCTTAGTTTGTTATAAAACATATGCATTCTAAACACAAAGTTCATATATACAAATACTTTATTGAATACTCCAGCTAAAACCATGAATTCCATGATCTTTCATGCATAACAGAGAAAAGCGAAATCTCATACAAAATACATTCACCCTTAGATACAACCGTCTATCTACTTGATCAATAAATACCTATAAACTAAAAATCTTCAGTACGTTTCCGTTCCTTTAAAATGGTTACCACCTTAATTAATAACGGTTTAGGCATCCCTGCTAAAAATCAATACCAAAAAGAAGTGATATTCAAATAATTTATATTGTGTACACAATCATTAAAAAACAGTACTCTTTTTTTCCCTGCAAAAAAAGCAAAAGACAGGAGTGCATGTTTCAAAGTTTCAGTATCCCGCTGGCAAATTCTACATAAATGTACCTCGCTTGGTAAGGAACAGTATCTCATGGGTATGTAAGAGATTAAAAGGTATCCTTAAAAAGGCGGTCATAACATGCCCATCCTGACTAACAGCTTTTTGATATCTCGGCCATCCCAACTCTTACTGGCTATTTTGAAGCGATCGGGGTGGCCTGTATGGCTTCGTCTTTGGTGGCTCAGTTATTGTGGGCCAGGTTGGTCCTGCTCATGTCTACAGGCTATCATTCTATACATTCTGCATCCTGGCTCTGTATAGGACATAGGGCCTGATTTAGCGTATTGCAAAGTCACTTTGTACTGGCAGAAAGTGCACCTTGCGCTGCCAAAGTACCCTTTGCTTTGTTCTGTAATTCAGGGTGTTCGTTGGCAGTGAATTTGCAGTGCACAAAAAATTCCATAAATCAGGCCCGTAGACTCCTTAAACTAGGACATTTATTTTTCGAACATCTCTACTATGTAAGCGGACAAAGTGATACTAAGGGATATCAACAACCCCTCCTCATATCAAAGTGATAGCTCCCCCCAACCCATGAACCTCAGGTTATTACATCTTCAGCTTGCTCCTCCTAGGGAACATGTTCTCTCTGAGAGAGGCCATGCATGTATGTCTGCAGGAGGGCCAGTTCACCCCTTTCACCCTACATGTGTGCTCGCATGATCCCATTTACACGGATATATCTGGAGTCTGACTCTTCTCACAGTTAGCTTCATAATCTCCCAGGAGATTGGCAGTGACGGTCTAGCCTCCACACTTCAAGGGCACACTTGAGCACATCTCCCGGTCATCTCACCACCATTCTCTGACAACTGCCTTCACAGGAAAATCCTGGAAAGCCGGGAAGTTTCATTTTCCCTCTTTCTGAGCAGCATTGCATCTGATCCACTGCTAATGACTACCCCTGTGCCCCTACTTCCACAATCACTCACCCTCTCCTGTATCTTTCCATCTGTTCATCTGTGTGCTTCTCTCCTACTTCTGCCTTCCTTCCTTTTGTTGCCACAGACCATGATCTGTTTACTCCAGGTGGGGGCCAAATCCGCAAAACAAGCCTTGTTGCTGTGAGACCACTGCAGTGATGCGGGACACCGAATAAAAGCTTACTAACATCATATGACTTATTGTTCTTCATGATAGTTTGCACAGGATTCATAACAGTGCCCTGTACGACGAGACGCATCTAATGAAACAGCGCTGGACTTATATAGACAATCCACCCAATGAACTGAATGTCAGAGTCATGTGCACTCTTCCATCAACAAGAAATACAGATAGAGAATTAAATTACACATTTTATTTATCTGATTCATTAGTGCAAGTTATACTCTTCATGAACTATACACCTTGTATGACAACACGTGTTTCGCCCAAATTGGGCTTTTTCAAGGCTGTGCATTTTAAAATTTTATATTTCCATTGATAGCTTGTTGTTGCAGAATTCCAATCTGTCTGAGCAATAACTCATGTGCCCTAATTTGTTAGTAGGTGATCTCCCAATTATGAGTTACTCAAATGTCCTTAGCATTATTTCCTTTTCCTTTTCTCTGTATAGATATGCACTAATATAGACAATCCATGCAGTGGCTTTGAACTACTAGGCCCTCCTCACAAATACATACATAGATACATACATATATACGTACATACGTTGCTATGGAATTATATTCCAGCATGGCTCAAATTAACCATATACCACATGTACTTTGAACACTAACTGATGGTAAACCACTCTATGTCTGCTCTGCTGCTCAAACGTGATGAGGTCATCCCTAACAGTAGCAAGGTATCTCTTGAAAGCACCCACACTTTATAAATTCCTTACCAACCCAACCGTAGATCTATGCTGAGTGCCGTACAATCGAAACAAACTCTGATGTTATCCTCAATAATAGTCAGTGAGACTATGGGCCTCATTATATAAGTTTGGACCGGCAAACTACGAGTTGTGCTCACTGGTGCCTTTGTGCCTGCCAGGCCGGACCTGGCAGGCAGAGCGGCACCAGTGAGCACAGCATGTCGGATGCACTGGCACCGTAATAAACAGTGCCGGTGCATCCGACCTTCCCATTCCCATTCAGAGCATCTTTTTTCCGGCGCCCGCGAATGGGCAAATAACGAGTCCGGTAGGGCCAGAATGCCCGGTAAGTGCCCATTCGCGGGCATTGGACATTTTTAGAAGTTTGGCGGCAGGCGGTTTTACCGGCAAGGCTACTGCCAAACCTGAATGAGGCCCAATGTGTTGTGCGTCATTATTAAATAGCCGACCCAATATGGATGGCTATACTGTTGTTTATTCACGTTACACAATTGTATTCATGCTGGGTTAATTAATCAGCATTAGTACCCCGCGAGGGGGGGGCGTCGGACTCCCGGCCAATGAGGAGGCTCAAAACGTCTGAGTCTCCTCATAGCGGGAGGTCGCCATCTTCCCCCTGCCAGGATCTCAGGTAGGTGCTGCCCGTGGCCGGCATCCCCACGTCGCCTTCCCGACCTCCTTTTCCACATAGTGTTCGCCTCTCATCCCAGCTCCACTTACCTTCCACGGTCTGGTTCCTTGCCGACGCCAGGAACCTCAGAGTTCCTGCCACGTTCTCGCAGCCTTGTCAATGACCATCATGGAATGGTTGAAGGTACTACGTAGTCCCTTCACATGATCCATGGCGGACATCTTTTAAAACATTTTTTTAAACAAACTGTTAGTATCCGTTACATCGTCCTAGCAATGTTACCCTCGGAGAGGAAAGGGGGGGGGGGATAGCTGGGCCTGGTAATGTCCCGGACTAACGGTAAATCCGTTGCTTCGCCCGGGCTTCTACCTGGCACGTGGGCATTACCTGGCCCAGTGATTGCCCCCCGCCCGGGTAATATTGTTTAAGTCTCTCCATTATCTCGGAGCCAAGTACAGGTCATCCGCTCCCTGCGTGCTACTCTGTGTCTGCCTTCTTTTTGCACCTCTCGTGAACTGCGATGCCATAAGCAGTGTGGGCGTTTGCTATGCGCTGTCATCAGCAGTGACGCCGTGTGTCCTGTGATGTCATCAGCACTGCCGCTGCATGTGCTGTGATGTCATCCCTGCGCATTGTAAATCCCTCATCATTGAGACGGTTTGCTCTTTTAGATCATCAGAACGAGCCTGCGTTCTTCGATGTCATGTGACATGTACGGCTGTGATGTCACAAAACATGAGAGGTGTGCTCTGCGAAGTCAGCTGTAGGAATTTGGTATTTTCAGTTCTCTTTTTTTTTGGGTGGGATGCATTGTCAAAACGACGTTAGAATTTACAACTATAGCGAGAGAACAGCCCGTTTCCTGGAAATAAACGCATAAACGAAGTAAATAGGATCACAGATTTGTTGGCGGTTTAGGAAATCAGGTTTTTATAAGCTCTTTCGTGAATGGCTATTGCTGCCATGGCAACACGGACACAGCTTTTGCTGATGGAGTAAAAATATGTTCGTTCACGAAAAGTACAGGGCTAAAGAATGGGCTGAAAGGGATTTAATTTAACACCCTGTGTAATTAATTGTATTTCCCGAATGTTCTTTTTCTGCGGCTCAGTCTGGGAATTACTGCGGATGAAAGAAGCCCGGATGGTAATCGCTGCTAACTCTGCGATTCATACGCAGTGGAAGTGCGCGTGCGGTGCGGAGGGATACTGCTATGCCCTGTGCAGCAGTAACCTGACCATAGGGGTGCGGTGACACGTATAACAGGCGCCACGCCTTTCATACAGGGTCTCGGGAGGATAGCTTAGGGGCAACGTGCTCGACTTGGAAGCAAGACGAAACGGAGAATCACATGTTCGATCCACGGGCCCGACCGGTTAAAAACCTCTGTGTATTAAGCGCATTATAAATAACCAATCATATCACAGCATGGGTTGGGGTGGGTCTGCATTGTGCAGCAGTGGATCTCAATTGCTTTTGAGAGCACTGTGGCGGTAAAGAAATGGCTATTGGGATTGACATGTCCTCCGCTGCCTTTGGGTCTACAGTCTGGAAAGTCTCTGTATTGGGGTTCGTGATTTTTTGATTCTCAATTTTGAAATTCGGGTTCAGCATTCCTCTGTGTTTAGGTTCATGCCCTTGCCGTCTTCTAGATTGGGTTCATGCACTTGCAGCCCTTTACACTGGAGGATTGGGGTTCATGGTCTGGCAGGATTCTTCATTGGGGTTCATGGTATCTAATTCCCGTGCATTGGGCTCCATGCTCTGGCAGTCTTCTAGATTGGGGTGTATGCACTTGCAGCCCTTTGCATTGGAGTATTGGGGTTCATGGTCTGACAGGATTCTTCATTGGGGTTCATGGTATCTCATTCCTGTGCATTGGGCTCCATGCTCTGGCAGTCTTCTAGATTGGGGTGCATGCACCTGCAGCCCTTTGCATTGGAGTGTTGGGGTTCATGGTCTGGCAGGATTCTTCATTGGGGTTAATGGTATCTAATTCCCGTGCATTGGGCTCCATGCTCTGGCAGTCTTCTAGATTGGGGTGCATGCACTTGCAGCCCTTTGCATTGGAGTATTAGGGTTCATGGTCTGGCAGGATTCTTCATTGAGGTTCATGGTATCTCATTCCCGTGCATTGGGCTCCATGCTCTGGCAATCTTTTGCCCTGGTGTTGAAGCTCTTCTCTACTACTTTGGGGTTCCTGCTCTCACGGTTCGGTTCTTTTTGGCTTCATGCACTCAACATCATCTACATTGGGCACGTGGTGCATTAACACATAGAGATGTGCTACACCTATGGGGGACGCCCCCTTACCCTCACCACGCCAGCTGTCATCATCACCATCAGTGGAGTTGGTGCCACCTCTGGCCGTAGTCTCAGGGTCCCCCATGCTTTCTTCAGGAGCATAGTATGCTTGGACATTATTTGGATATTGCTGTAAGGAGGCAAACATGTCAACAGTTGAATATAGTGCTGATACCATAGACACATCTGAGCACACGACTAAAGAAGTTGTGGGAAAGCCAGACAGGGTTAGAACTCCGAGTCATAGACCTGTAGACAGTGTCACTAACAACAGCGATCAGAAGAATGAAAAATAAACTAATATAGATGATGTGAGCGATAATGAGGGGTATTGGCAATGGCTCCCTAAGGCCTTAAAGTCCTACTTCAAAAAAACGAGTCGATAACAATAGCCTGGTCTGTTCATGGAACACTAGGAGTCACGTCCACCTTTCTACAGAGGATGGCCTGTTGGCTAGTATTAACCTTTTTTGTATTGTAGCGTTACAGGAGACGTGGATTACCCTGGTTTGTGAAACAGATGGTCGTAGCACATCACAGAGTCTGGCCGTGAAGGGCCCCTTTGGGAGACCAAAAGGTGGGGTATTGGTCACAATGCGACATCCGTGGACCATTGTGGACACTAAGTGGTCAACATCTACGGTGCAAGCTGTTAAAATAAGTAGTGACCAGTTAGAACACAGGGAGCTTGCACTCATCAACATATATGATCCACCTAATCTAGTGGCGTATAGCCAAAATATTGCGACAGTGAGAAATGTAATAAGTGAGATAGCTAGTGGGATTCCGATCATTGTGGTAGGTGATTTTAATGACAGACTAGGAACTAATCAGGAAGGGTTTTCTGTACAGAGAGCATCTGCACCCTTTAAGATGGTGGACAGCAATATGCAGGGCAAAGGGTGGGCCGAAGTGCTCTACTCGCACAATATGATTATGCTAAATGGCCACTGTGATGTGGACACTCAGAAGGCCTATACACGCATTAATGGGAAGAGTGTATCCACTATAGATTATATTTTTGCGAATGATGTGGCACTTGCACTGGTGGAGGACATGGCGGTTTTAACGCGTGAAGAAAGTGACCACATGCCTATGTGTGCATTGTTAAATACACAGGGGGGTCGTGAACAGTGTGATTTGAATGGAGACATTTTTATTAATATTGGAGCGAATCGAGTGCAGTGGAATCCCACCAATCTAGATAAAGCGAAGGTTGTGAGCGATAGGGTACTTCCCTTGTTCGCTGAGAAATGGCTAAACAAAAGCACACGTAAGGGGACGCTGCAGATTTCAGAGTTTGTGGAGATGATGCTAGTATCAAGGAAGTAACACAAAAGAAACACAAGTATAAGATCCCCAGTGAGAGCTGGAATCGAAAGAGCAGTCGCAGATGCTGTAATGATAATATAATACAAGCTGCAAAAAAGAAACACAGAATTGACATTGCTAAAACCTGTACATAGAAAAAATGCCACAAAAACAGCTACCCGCCTACACACGTACTAGGTGTGTCTAGTTGCAAAAAGTGCTACCTTTCATGTCGATTAATTGATAACGACAGAAACAATATAGATATACATCTTTTAATTTATTAATACAAAACACTCAATAAGATTTATATTAAAAAAAGGAAAAAAAGACAGAGTCAAGGACAAGTTAATTGTAACTTGAGGTTTTATGAAATAACAAGATGTTCACCTCACATCCTTACTAACCCCACAACATCACCATTATACGATGATTGTGTTAAGCTCAAAGAAATAGTTTCTGGTTGAAAATATTGACTTTGACTATATGTTTTTTATGTGATGTTATGTATAAACAAAATGCATTTTTCTTCCTTTTTTTAATATAAATCTTATTGAGTATTTTGTATTCATACACCATCCAAAATGTATAAGTATATAAAACTGGTCAAAACTAGTTATCGACGGTTACCGAGAGGTCATTTAGTGAGGAGTAAGAATGAGTTGTAGATGCAGCTTGCTCATCACGCCAGGACCAATAACACAGGAATGGGAGTACCCGAAAATATCGTTAAAAAAAACAAATGGTTGAAATGATCGGATTTCGGCTGTACCAAAATTACGTACAACCAAAAATGCCGAACATTTCAACCATTCGGTTTTCATTAGAGCGAACAAGGGAAGCAGAGGTTGCGGAGGTGTCCCCTGCACCCTAGTTCACTTTAATGTAATCGGGGGTGGCGGGAGTGTCCCCCCGCATCTAAAACAACAAAGTTTTCACCAAAAAAAGAAAGAAAAGGACCCTGCAGCGCCGGTCCCATCAACGGAACTGAAGGGAACTGGCACTGCAGGGACTCAGCGGCACACAGCAAAGTGTGCCGCCTAAAGGTAAGAAAGGAGTTGTGGGAGCTGGGTCTACAAAGGCCAGTTAGCTGTGGGGTGCTTATTACGAATACAAACAGTTAGAATTCGACATTTTCATTTTCAAAATGTTCGTATTCGAAGTAAGCATGTACATCCCACGAGAATATGGTTAGATTAACAGTTTGTCTGAAGAGGCCTGGCTGACCCAGACAGGGAATACACTGAGGTCCGAGATACTGGTCGATGAAACTTACACAAGTGAACCTGTGAGCTGGACTTGTAAATCCACTATCTCTAACATAACCAGCATGATTGTAAGATTGCCTTCATCCCGTGATGTTGGTCCAGATGGTACCTGCAATGGCTTGGTAAAAATGTCACTGGGTAGATGGGCACAGGCGTTACATACACTCTTTGTGATTATTGGTAAACACGGACAGGTTTCCCCTTCATGGAAGGAAAACACAAGTCTCCCAATCTACAAAAAGGGTTTTTGGAAAAATCCCTCTAATTACTGCATGCTGGCCATGCTTGATATCCCGGACAAAATATTGCAAGAGTATTATTGAGGGAACTAAATCAATGGATAACAGACAACAAAATTCTTCTGCCAAATCAGACGGGGGTCAGAAGTAGTTCCAGCACCATACATAACCTCCTTACTTTGGTATCCACAATCAAATATGCCTGGAATCGTCGCCATCTTCCTACATATGGTATGTTTATTGATTTTAGCATAGCTTTCGATACGGTCATGAGGAACAGACTATGGAACACATTAGCTTCATGGAGCATTCCTCATGGCCTATTGACTATGATTAGGCGGTGACATGATAACACCAGTGTGAGGGTGAGGCTAGATGGTGAGGGGAGGGTCTCGTGCTCATTCCCCACGGCGAGGGGAGTGAAGCAGCAATGTATTCTGGCCTCTACACTCTTTAATGTATATTTAACAGGTCTTAAATTCCACAGTAGCATGTCCGGTGAAGATTGGGGCACTACAAATAGATTGGATCGGATACGCTGACAACCTTCTTTTACTGGACCACACCCCTGAAGGCCTTCAATGTATGCTTGCTGCATTAGGTGAATATGCTAAAATCAATGGGCTATGCATTAATATTGAAAAAAACGAAGATAGTGGCTTTCAGGGGGAAATATAACATAACATAACAGATGGGGAGCAGATGCAAGCGGATCTTGGTCACCTGGCCTAAGCCCAGCCACCTGGTGCCTTCCTGGTTGGCACTCTTTTTCCCCACTTAGCAAGCCCCGCCCACCTGTGCCTTCCTGGTTGCAGCTCTTTTTAACTACTTAAGGAGCCCTCCAACCTCTTTTCCTTTGCAGATGGGTAACAGGTGCAAGTGGATCTTGGTCACCTGGCATAAGACCAGACCACCTGGTCCCTTCCTGGTTGCTGCTCTTTTTTCCCTATTTAAGGAGCTCTCCAGCCTCTTTTCCTTTGCAGATGGGGAGCAGGTCCAAGTGGATCTTGGTCACCAGGCCTAAGCACCACCCACCTTCTTAGCCCTGCCTCTTCCTTCCTGCTCTTAACTCGTAGATCAAGGATGTCTCTCGCCTGGGCGTCTGAAGCAAAGGGCAGACAAAGAAAAGGGCAATTCCTGTTTGGACCAGGAGGATCCAGGGCACAAATCCCTGCTCAGACAGCAGGTAAACATGCACCAACATGTGTTTACTCCCTCTATCCCCACAGGCCACCCCCACCCTTCTGGTCCTCCTGTGATGTTCCCTTGTGCCTCCCTGCCTTCTCGCACACAGGTGTTGCCTGTTTTGCTTAATTCTTCTACCCTTCTCCCCCTCGGCCCCCTACAGCCTACATCTGCAGGAGTCTGTGCTGCTACATTCTGGTTTCACCATCACCGTATTGTGGCCAATGCTGGATTTGACTTTTATGGACTGCATTGATTCACGGTGCATCACCCTTTCTCATGGTGGCCCTGAATCATGCTGTTCCCATCTTCATCTTGTATCCTGGCTTGCAATATTATGCGTTACTACTGACTTCTGTTTTTTCCACCTCTACACTCTCCTCCAGCACTATCTGAAATGTCGTTAGGCCTAGTATGATAGTCGTTTGTTTTGTTCCTCCTCTCCCTTTCTACACCCCTCTGCCTCACCTTTTGTATTTCTCTGGCTCTACCAGAAATGTTGTCAGGCCTAGTACGATAGTCACTTGTTTTGTTACGCCCCTCCCTTTCTGCACCCCTCTCCCTAACCTTTTGCTTTTCTCTGGCTCTACCAGAAATGTCGTCAGGCCTAGTATGGTAGTCGCCCGCCTGTTTCCATTTCCTTCTCACTCTCCTCCTCACTTCCTTATCTATGTCTTAGCTCTTGCACTATCTGAAATGTCGTCAGGCCGAGTACGATAGTGAATTTCACATCCTTACTGTTCATGACCTGTATGAATGTAATTGTATTTTCCCTTGTTCCCTCCCTTGCCTTGAAGCGCTTTGAAACACATTGTGTATAGGCACTATATTAATAAAATATCATATACATATATATATATGTATATATATGTATATATATAAAATCAGTTCACAAATCATTTGGAAGCTTGATCAGAAAGTAGTGGGTACTGTGGGATGTTATAAATAGCTGGGTGTACTGATTGATAATAAACTTAAATGGATGTCTCAGTGGGAGGAAAATGAGAATCACACAATCACTGAGACTGTTCATTAGTAGACAAGGTGGATGTTCAATTGAGACGATATTGCTTCTATACACGGCCAAAATTGTACCCTGTTTGTTGTATGGCGTTGAAGTATGGGAAAAATGTTATGGCAGAGAGTCAAATTTGAAGGCTAAATTCTTAGATTTATTACTTAGAATGCCAAGGTCGCTCCCCATTGAATACATACCCCTGGAATTTGATATCAGATCAACAGTAAAATTACCCTGGCCTATGAGAATTTGCTCAACCTAGTCAATGGAACAATCATGGTTGAGGTGTTTCAGGCCTATAAAATAATATATGAGTATGAGAGATTTGAAGCGCTTGGAAGTTTGATGGCTAACTACAAAATCTGTACGGCAGATTAAGGGGTAAATGTGAAAAGGGCTGAACAGATGGATAAACGAAAAAACACACCAGTGTGGGAGGAATGCTGATTTTGTTTGATTAGCATCAACTGTTAATGGTGGGCCGTTTATTCGATACTGGTTGGAACGTAGTGCTGTGCCAAAATGTATTGAGGCCTATCCTAATAGTGCCATAATCAGGCAGTATCTTCTGCTAAAATTTAAGAGCACTCAGGTATGGGAAATAGAAGGAGCAAAAAGGGGAATACTACAGTCTGAGCGCTTGTGTCGACTCTGTAGGGAAATGGTCATCGAGTCTGCAGAACACATAATGTGCCATTGTATTAGCTTATATGCTATCAGGAGTACATACATGAAAGCCTATTGTAATGAGATCAATTGTGATGATGCAATGTTGCTCTGGACCTTGTTGATACAGGGTAATGATGTTCATCTCATATATCACATGGTTAAATGCTATGTTGTATGTATGGAGATTTTAGGAGACTTGTCTCAATTCTTTAAGTATAACAGGAAGCACTGTATGAGGTGGAAATAACGGCTCTTGTTATGTTTTTATGTTTTATGTTTTTATTGTATGAAATTTCATATGTGTTGAATATGCAGAGCCATTTTTGGGCTATAAGTATATAAAATAAAATAAAATAAAATAAATAAATAACCTATTGGAAATGAGGCAGAAACTAAGCTCCTGTGTAGGGAGTACAAAATGGGTTGGGGAGAAGCATAGGGGTAGAGAATCCCAGGACCCACCGGCATGCCTGCTAGTGCTCCCTTTCTACAAGGGGAGAACCCTGAGGGAAAGATATAGAGGAGGAGAAGTACCTGAAGCAAGGCTACAACCCTTTTGAAGAAGGTAACTTCCCACCAACCCGAGACAGTCCATGCCGGCCGACATTGGTGGAAGGAGAAGCTAACCAGGATGGTTGAAACAGCGCTCCCATGCCTTGGGGGAAATGGAAGGCCCAAAGCTTTAGGCCATCTACTACCCAAAGACAAATGGGAGGAGGACGTGGCCTGTGGAAGGGGGGCCGAAGAGCAGTGGCCCCCTGACAAGGACCCTAATCAGTAGTGGTGAGAGATACCCATTCAGGTACGAGAATCCTTAATGAACCCAAGGTCCAGAAGGCACCTGTTGAGAACTTTGAACCAAACCAAGATCCAGGAAGGTCTAGGAGGGACCAGTTGAGAATCCTCAGGTCCAAGAGGAAGAGAATCGTGAACAGAAGTAAGGGCCAGATGAGACCTTTTGAGAATTTTAAACATAACCCAGCTCCAGGGAGAACCTGTTGTGAATCTGGGACAGCACCATGGTCCATAAAGGACCTGTTGAGAATCCTGCAGTCCAAGAGGGACTGTGTTTGAGAATCCCCAAAAGGACCAAGGTCTAGGGGGAACCTGATGAGAATCTGGTACAGAACCAAGGTCCAGGAGAGATCTGCTGGGAATCCTGAGGTCCAGGAGGGACTGTTTGAGAACATAGACAAGAACCAAGTTTCAAAGGGGAATCTCTTGAGAATCGATGATAGAAACAAAGTCGACAAGGAATCTGTTGAGAATGAAGGCATGATCCTACACGTTCACACCAGGAAAAATACAACCTAGTAGGGAAAAGGCCCAAGACACCACTTGCAAGGATAACAAGTGTTTATTTCTACAAAATAGAAGTGCATCAGCAAAGAACTCTGCTGCCGCTGAACGTTCTGAGCTCTGTAGGCATGTGCGGCACATTACAAGCCCAAATGACGTTACTGATGACGTAATCATATACAGCACAATTCTACAATACTAATTGGAGTAATCCTATACATGTTGGGCCTGCTCCATATGGGATGCCAGGCCATTGGTCTATCTTGATCTGTCCATCTTCATCCCCATGTGCGTTACTAGGCTCGTCATCCACGGCGAAGCTGACCTAACAATTAGCTACTTGCTAAAACAATGTTATTTTATCATTGTAACAATGCACCTGGTAGATACAGGGATGAGCCCGGGCTGAGCGCCCAAGTCACACTAACTCACATGCCCCATTCACTCCCAGACAGATCAGCAACTCCCTAGGTCCTCCACCTTCGTTTTACGCTATAAGTTGATGCCACCCTGCACCTCGCTGCACAAATCACGTGACCCATTTCTGAAGACACGATAGCCTTGCCTTCTGATCTTAGTGATCGATCGAGGGGTGTAAAAGTTTAATGGTCGGTGGTCTGGGTTTGGATGGTGCTGTGGCATGTAAGGGTCTCAGGATGAAAGAATTGCAAAGCTGTCATTCTTATGTGGGGATTGTTGGGGGAAGGAGGGCCTTGCTATCTATTCTTTCGTATGGTACTGCTAAGAGGTGCTCTGCTCCCTTGTCATGACCTTGCAAGGTGCATTTTTCCCAGGGCGGCGAGGGTCTGTAACTTCTTCTCAATGGAGGATTTTATGGATCTCTGAAACCTGGCCATGGTGGGGTGGTGTCCACCCTCAACACAGGAGTTCCTTCCTTCCCCACTCAAGGTGTCATGCAACAAACTGTTTGAAGGATTATTTTATTCAGCCCTATCTCCAATTCATCTAATACCCATTGGATCCCTCCCCCTGACCTACCATTCAGGCAAGAACCAGGCTGGTGAACAGGAAATATATTTAGGTTTATTTAGATTAGATGTTACGAAACTCTGAAATGTCAAACACCACTTTATCTGTGGCACAACACAATAAACTTCTCTCAACATAAATAAGTCACAAAAGTGAGTTGAAAAGAACACAAATCACAATTCTTAACTTTCTACAAATTTCAATTCAAGAAATAATTAGCGCTGGTCAGTGAACACATTTGTAGATGTAGTGCTGTGCAATTTCGATTTTCCTGCATGCTTAAAAGGCTATCAGTTTATGTTTTTACAAATGTGTGCAAATCCAGATGGCAAATAATATTTCATCCACACTTTCACTTTAAAATAAACACAGGGTGGTTTAGCGGTTTGTTTTTCAGACCCCCCTACTATGGTCTGGGTTGGGGGAAGTCTGACAATTGGAATTATTTGGGAATTTTGGATTTTATACCTTCCCCTCCACTAAAAGGCCTTTGTTGGGGAAGCAGGATGGTAAAATATCGGATGATTTCAGAGGATTTTCAGCCCCCCCCCCGCACACCTGAAGGCCTGTGTTAGGGGAAAGTCGGACAAAAAGATTGGACTGATTTAAGAACAAAGACACCCCTCTCCCTTAAAGAAGTCAGGGTCAACAGGGCAAAAAGAATTACCCAATTGAATTATAGGCTATAGTTTTTCCCCTCACCGGGGGGGGGGCTTTGTTAATTTCAAATTTTAACAAAATCACCCCGTACTGTGCCACCAATTGAGGAAATTCATTAAATTAATCTTTTTAGTTATGTAGGCTAAGGATATACACAGCCACCCCTCCCAGCCCACTATAAAGGGAAAGGATTTAAGACAAGCAGACTCTCCCACCTTTTGGTTTCCCAGGGCTCAGTTCTAATTACACAGAAAGCCTCTGTTTAAAGTTCACAAAGGCCAGCTGCATGTCAGGACACTCTGGAAAGATAGAGCCGCGGTCTGGTCACTCCACTCTCAAGGATAGCCTCCTGCTTTCCACCATAGGATCCAGTCAGCTTTTTTAGGTCTTCCTAGAAATAGACAGCTCCACCCATATGCACTCTCAGCAATCTCCTCTGGTGCTTCCTTGCAGCTGCCATATGGTATGCTTCAGCAGCCCTCTTGATGGTACATTTCAACAGCTCTGTCCCTTCCTCCTAGTGCATTCCCCCTTACATAGCAGCAATTACACCATCAAGTTTACAATCTTGGGGGAGTACCCTGCAAGAGTTCTCACAACTAGGATTGGACAGTTACTTTTCGATCATCGCCCCAAATCCAGCCTCCCTCTAAGGATTGGTTTAGGGGTCTGCAGCATACATATGGCAATTCCCATTTGCAATCCCCATTTGTTCTTATGTCAAATATTGGCAACAATCTAGTTATTTGGCAAAACCTCATAGTTTTACTCACCACTGCCATGATATATATTTTCAGATTCAGCTAATCATGGGGAATTAAATAAGACGACAACCAGGTCTGCACCATTTTGTATAGCCATGTGGCAATTTTCTGCTGTTTTCACAAAAAAACATAACAGTTATGAATATGCAATGTATTACCCATATTCCTAATTTTACCCTCCACCCGTTCACCAGCTCTCACATTTGAAAAACATTTTTAGAGCAGTCAGAAACCTGTCTTAGATCGCCATTACAGTTCTCTGAGTCACAGATGGATGCATTTTATATCTCCACAATCGCCTGCAAATTACATAAAAAATGACACATAAATAAAACAAATCTGACTTATGGTTGCTGGGAAAAAGGCCTAAGCTATAAGTCCTTTTAAATTAGTTATAAATCTGTATTTTAAGCAAATGGTAGCTCTGCTTCATCCAGCCATTTGTCTCTCTGGTCGCAGTTTTTTTATGAATCTCTTTCAAGTTGGTTCTTTGCTCTTTGAAGTTGGAGTTTTAGATTCCCTTAATTGTAGCCCCCATCTTCACACCTACTGTCTAAATTCCGGTCATGCATCAGCCAAAGGATATAGTCATACAGAGACAGCCAGTCTAAAGGACACTTGGGTTTCCACACCTTTCAAGCAAGCCACATTTGATTGCTGTTGTAAACACTAGGATTCCAGCCTTACAGTAGGGGAGTTATTTGTGAAATGTGTCCCACAGCCAGCAAAAGGGTTTACCTCTGGCCTACAGAAACATTATGTTTTATGGAAACCAAGTGGGCTTTTCTTTTCAAATGTTTGCTGGGGTTTTGTATGCAAAACATAATGTACATCACTTTCTGTCAACACTCACCATGTCTTTTTCCCTGACATTTTTATGTTTGAAGGAGTACCTTTTTCACATTTAAACTGCAAACACACATGTAAAGCCTTTTTGTGTTAGTGTTTAAAGATCCTGTTTTTCATGTGAAAGGGACCTTCAGTTTGGGGCCTTTGATTGCGCCCCACATAGACCACAGTAAATGTTGAGTGCAGCCTTGAAGAGATGTCCGCAAAGGTCAAGAACCTGGGTGAGGGTTTCAAATACCCAGGTGAAAGCAGAAAGACCAGATGAACAAGACCAGAAAAATGAATTCTGCAAGAACCTGCTCAGTGGAGCATTTTGTTACTTGTTTTAGAGTAGGGTTGGGTTCATAAAGAGTAGGTTTGAACCTTTATGTTGGGCAAAATGTTGGAACATTTTGTTGTTAGATTAGGTAGCATGGAGACTATGGAAAACATAAGAATATGTATAAGTACTTTAAATTGGCCATCCTCTTGTGAGACTTTTGCTTTGTGATATTGGTGTCTCAGAGGGGAGACCGAGACATAGGTGAATAGGGCACTAACTATATCAGTGGAGAAGAGAAGCACCTATGGTGCTGAGACCTCTAAGGAACCCCAGTTTCTGTTGACCTAAACCTAAACACTGTGCTTAAGCATTTCATTTGCAGCTTGCTGCCTTAGGCCCTGTAGGTGTGTTATATTTGTAGGGGTCTTCTTCAGGGTGTAACTCCCTCTTTATAAGATATATTTGCTCCCATTTAATAGCATCCAGGCGTAACCAAATATATTGTTTATTTGATTTCCTACAAGAGAAATAAACACATGGTATCTAATTATAAATCACTATTTTATATCACAATGGTGGATCAAATGCATATGTATTGAATACAATTACTTTCGCAGCCTTGATTATAATACTGCTTCACTATGATAACACATCATTATACTCTTGAATAGGAAAGGATGAAGTTGTACGACTCCTTAACATCTTTTGCCCTGTAATCTATTACAATAAACCAAAACATACAGTAGCATACAACTATGAACTAATATGTACAAAAGTCTGCATTTTCAATTATACATTGATATTCATCCATCAACATACCTTACAACAGTCTTGCTTATGTATGCCCATGAGTTCATCTATTCATCCATTGTAACTACCATCAATGCATGAGACACAGTGTCCTCAATACTGACTTTTGCAGTCAAGGATATAATATTCATGAAGCATTATAATGGCGTATTCTTTCAGTGTAGTGAGTTTGTATGTGTGCACTCATACTAAGCGTATTGCTGTCCTCAGAAATATATTTATGCTTCAACCCCCCTTCCTATGAATTATCACATGGCCTAAATCTACAACGTGATGAGAGAGCCTCACGTACAACACTGATGTACCGTCATGGTGGCCATATTGGAAAATCACTACGTTGTTTATCCCAATATAAATATATGCTTGGTGGCCCCTAAGCCATTTTGTTTTCATTAAAACGACTCATGGAAGCCAACAAAGCTAATGCCCTAGTTCATTCCAAGCGTCAAATTTGATTTTCATCCACTTGCGCACTTGACAATTGGGATGCACACAATATTTAACTATCACATAAGTAAAAGCTTATCCATACCACATATATCTTTTCACATATTCACCAAACTCACTTCAGATAGCAACTAGGGTGCATATTAATTGCACTTCTTTATACATTTGCAAGTAATATTGCAAAGCTTGGTGCAGTCATTCTATGATTGGTTCTAAAGTGGTAAGTCCTTCTTTGCACTCTTTCCCGCAACACATGTGCCTGATTGCCCCATTGTGGATTCTTTAATACTCGTTCAATGGGAAGCCACTCCAGCAAGTCTTGTGGATGCTGAGCTGACCCAAATTGCTGTACGAGAGTTTAAGTTTCAGCCTCTCTCCTTACATTGGAACTATGTTTGTCAATTCAGATAGTGACACTACAGACTGTCTTACCAACATACAATAATCCGCACAGGCGAAAGATCCCATAAACCACATTTTCTGACTGGCAGTTAGTATGAACATTACTATCGTTGTATAAAAAAGATTTTGTAACACTTGTGGATTTACAAGTGACACAAGTACCACAAGGAAAATGTCCAATGACAGATGATAAATTCCAACAACTAGTTAGTGTGGTTGGTTGAATGTGTGGTGTCTTGGATGTCTGACTAAATGCTGTCTGAAGGTGTGCCCATGATTAAAGGCAGGAAAGGGCCGATGGAACAGACTTGTTTATCCTGTGAAAATCCTTCTTAATCCTTTTGCATACTGTATTACTTGCTCCAGAAAATGCATTAACACAGACCATATTTTTCTTGTCTGTAACTTTGTTCTTAGTAAGTAATAATTCTCTATAACTGTGCAAGACTGCACACTTTATTTAAGCATTTTTTTGAGTATCCCTTTGCCTCCAAGCGTGCTTTGAGGTCAATGACATGCTTTTCAAAATCTGCTTCATTCAAACATATTGACCCACTGGTATATTTGATCCAAGGCTAGCTGACGATTACTAGTCCAATGTAACAATGCATCTGTTGGCTTTGTAAAAAGCTCAGTTGTCAATGAGCCCCCATTGTGTTTAATCCTGACGTCCACAAAACCTACCTCTACTTGACTCCAATGCATTGTAAACTGTATGTTGCGGATGTGTCCTACGAGCTAATCCTTAAATAGGGACACTTGCTCACTACTAGCTGACCAAATCAGAAACACATCATCAATAGAGCGTTGCCAAGAAACAATGTTGTCTTTAAATTGATTATTAGCATTGTATTTTAATTGTGCCTCATAATCTGCCATTTAAAATGTGACTGTACAAGGGGCAAAAGTAGAGCCCATACCAGTGCCTTTTGTTTGACAAAAAATGTATGGGGTGAAACAAGGATGTTGACACTTTTTTAAAGGATTTTGTATTGTGTTGAGTCTCTAGGCACGGCATGGCACCCTTTTTTGCACATCATTTACCTTTCTTCCCCTGATTAAATGCAAGCCAAAAGAAGGCTTGGTAATTATATTGTGACTAAATTATGTGTGTAACTTATAAAAAAAAATGACATTTTGCACAATACAAGGTCAGTTGAGTGTGAAATCCTGATTCAGACTGTGCTTCTGTTCGGTGTGTGTTTTTATGAACTCTTTGGAGCACAGGTTTAAGGATCTTCCCTTTGTGCTGATACATTGAGAATAGCCCGAATCTTTCAATATTCAGAATGTGTAATGGTAATATTTGTTGGATGGTTTCAAGCACCAAGAGGCTACTTAGTCCACAGACAGCACTATGCAATAGGTCAAATCAATTACTTGTGTCTGTACCCTCGTGCTAGACAGGGCCCTGATTTATTGCTTCTAACACTATATACAAATCAAGAGATTCATTAAGAGGGTTCCTGAATGTTTGACTTATAATGATGTGCCTACATAATTCTTGAACTATTATTGAATGTCTTGATTCGGGGGGGCAAAGATGTGATATAACGGGCCTGTTATTAGCTCCCTGGTCCCCTCGCGGGACCCGCTAAGGACGCCTGGTTTTACCAGGCGTCCTTACCGGGTCCTGCAAAGGGAACCTCGCGATAGGGCGTCCCGTAATGAAGGGTGGCGGTCCCGTACCGGCATCCTTCATTGCGGGAGCGCCATGGCCGTAATAAGGCCCATTGGCTCAATTAGAGCTTTAAATGCACACATAGTCAAATAAAACTGTCTTATCCAAGTGTGCCTTCGCCCACTTCATTTATAAGCAGTATAAGTGTCCTTGCAGTGAAACCTTCTTTTAAGCAACGGTTTTGGCTTGTGTACAGGTATAAGATAGGCATTTGCCATGCACTGCTATCAGAAGGCCAGCTACTTGAACCATTTTGCAGCTTCTACCATTAACCGCTAGTTAGTTTATGGCAGCACCTGACAAATTCCTATCCCATGCTGACATAAACGCCCAAACTGTTGGCATTGCCAATGTTTGTTCCAGTAATGGTTCAACCCCTGCTGGCGTGAGTTGTGTAGTGAAGGAACCTAGTGCCTAGATGTATTTGATGAGACAATGGTTTTAATGTTTTTTGGGGAGCTTGAACCATTTGGCGAGCCACTGCAGGTGATTCTGCAGAGAAGTGGCCCCGGCTCTGTGCTGGTCAGGGGAGTAGATGCCCGGGGAGAACACAGTGGCTTCTTGGCTGTTCTACTGGCCAATCACCTTCATTAAGCCTGCGTGCCGGGCAGATATCTTCCCGCCTATTATTACAGCCAGAGAGGGCAGGACCATTGCAGAGTTTATGGGGGCAGGGCAGTGGTGAATTCAGTGCGCTTGGATTATTCTGTTATGGATGCAGGTTTCTTGCATAGTGATTGAAATTGGCTTCCAATCATCCAGAACTGTCGGCAGGCTTTTTGTTGTGTACGTTGCACCTGCTAGTCTGAGGGAAGAATGAATGTTTCAGTGTTATGATGCAATCATTAGAATGTCTGTCTTCGTCATTCGTACCCATCCGTTTTTCTTTGCGCCCCCGGATCCATTCATTGTCTGGGATCTATTTGCTCCAGGTGCATCAGAATCCTTCTCTCTGGGGTCAAATAACTGAATGATGTGGAAATTGAACCAAGCAAATTAGATTCCAAAGGGTCAGAATTTAAAATCCATACCATCTGGGTTTGTCAACTCAATTCTGAACGGCAAATCGGTATTCCAATTGATTCCCTGGAATTAGGGTTGACCCAAGGGGAAGCGGCATCCTGCGGAGAACTGACTTCCGGGGAACTCGGAGATTTCAGGATGGGCCTCTCCATCAGGGGCCCCTTTGGTGGGGGCACACTGCTTTCCTGCTTCTCTTACTCTCTCTCCTATGCACCAGGCCCCATTCCTTATATCGCTCCTCACCTCCCACATCCTTTCCAAGTAAAGAATTTGGTATTTGATTGCTTTGTCTTAACAAATGTTGCATGCCATTTTTTATGTGCAACTATTATCATTATTATTCTATTTATTCATCGCGGGCCTAGCTTTGAGTAGCAACGGAGCGCTTTACAGAGGTATACAATAATACAGATACATAACAGAGCGCTTTTCAGAGGTAACAGCAGAACAGATGTACAGCCGGGGTAGGATACAGGGGAACATAGAGGAGGGCAGTGCCTTAAGTGGCACTACAAATTGAGCTGGGGCTCATCGAGGGGCGTGGCCTAACAGCAGGGGCCTTGATGGCCCGTTAGGCCACGCCCCCTTGACGAGCCCCGGCTCAATGGGCTACTGGAACCCCTGCCAGGAAGCCTTTTGTAGAGATTAGCACACTCTCCACTATGGGGGAGAGGGTGCTGATCTCTGCATTTATATTCTATAGGCTTGCCTGGCAGGGGACAGTGCCGCCCTCACCTATTCAGCCTTAATGGTGGTGCTGCCCCTCGCCAGCTGGGGAGGGGCAGTGTCACCATCAAGGCTGAAAGGGTGAGGCCACTGGAAGCAGAGGCCTTTTTCCTGAAGACTGAAACTCCCGCAAATCCACGGGAGCTTCAGTATTTAGAAAGCAAGGCCTCTGCTTCCAGCGGCCTCACATTTTCTCCATAATGGTGGCGCCGGCCCACGTGCATCACTTGATTAAAGGGATGCCTCGTAGGTGCGGCGCCACCATTATGGCTGAAAGGCATTTTTTTCTGAAGCCTGAAGCTCTCGCACACGAGCGAGAGCTTCAGGCTGTAGAAAAAAATGCCTTTTCGTGTTGTGGCCGGGGCCGCCAGGGGAGATTAGTGGGCCCCGGCAGGGCCCTGCCTCAAAACAAAATTTCGGGGCCTGCCGGGGCACAGCCCCGGCAGGCCCCGGCCCACTTAAAGCCCTGGAGGAGAGGTACAGCTGTACAGGATGACGGGGAGGAGAGGGGCGGATGGCATCTAGCGTGTCAGGTGGCTCGGGGGGATGACGCGATGGTCTAGGTGTTGAGGAGGAGAGACTCCTTGAAGAGGTGGGTCCTGAGATCTTTGCTGAATTGTAGGAGCGTGGGGGCAAGTCTGATGCTGACGGGGAGGAGGTTCCATAGTCTTGGGCCATAGGCAGAGAACGCTTGTTTTCTGATCCTTCCGTTTTTGCAGCGGTGGATTTCAAGTCAGCATGCACTTTTTAATTCAGCAATCACTGGGTTAAGGCACTAGAGCTGGAAATCCAACTGCGCTAAGTAGAGTAAGGTGCTGTTTGCAATAATTCTTCAGTGTAAGTACCTAGCAGCGTCTGGAAGGAACTCGAGTTTTCTGTGGGCACTTCGGCCCTAATACGGTGCTTGATTATCCTCCTTGGCGCCTGGAAGGAACTCGAGTTTTCTGTGGGCACTGCGGCCCTAATACAGTGCTTGATTATCCTCCTTTTACCTTGACTGCCACAATTCTAAAAACAGATAAGCTACTGTTAAGGCCTTGAAAAAGACCCAGAGGAGTCGAAACTCGTGTTGGCTCTGGCTGTGCTTGAGATAACTTTTCAATTGCAGGCTTCTTAATGGACTTAGACATTAAATGTTTTTATATATCAATGGAATAAGTACTTTTGTTCGGTATATAGTTTGGAAAGACCAGGACAGCAATGCTATAGGCACTTTGTCATACTTTCTATTTCGCCAGCATGGGCAAGTGTGCTTTAAAATTTACTAGTTGGACTAATTTTCCCCCCAATTTTCTTATGTGATAACTGCTCCTCCTACCCCCCCAATGGCCCTCCTTGGATGGGAGGGCCACTTTGAACAATAGTCCCAGGGCCCCTTTTAGTTCCCAGTCTACCACCAGCACCATTGACTTGCCTCAAACTGCTTGACACAGGAGTGCGCATATGGGGCTATGAGATGCCACACCAATGTCCAGAGGTCAGAGGGTGATGTAACATTGTCTCCGGCACCAATGAAAAAGTCGCCCACAGTTGCAAACGGCAATTCATTCCTTTTGTGAAAAATTGTTTGAATAGTACCCAAGGGGGAGTTTTTTGATAAAATGTGATGCAAATTGTGCATTTTAAAGAATATATATTCAGCAACACTGGTCAAAACGACTAGCCGCATAGTGAAGTAACTCATCAAATTGGCCCACATTAGCCAAAAAAGTGGCCCACTTTGACCCAAAAAAACAGTCTCACGCTATAATTTTTGCGTTTTTGGTTCAGGCATTGCCCCATTGCCCTACAGACCAGTTTGAGTCTGGTGGTGACCCTTGAGAGGGGAGGCAATGTTGACATCTGATTTGAAGGCCAACAGTGCTGGATCAGAGAGAGACAGCCACATGCCAGTTTATGGGTTAAACAAGATTTATATGGAGCAGGTTCTCTCCCAGCCCTCACTGCCACCGCTTCAGAGGCCCCAGCCTTTGGGGGACTCAGGCGGTCTCCCTGCAGGCTGGTCCGCCCCTGGACACAACACGGGCGTCGTGAATGCAACAGTTTGCTCAGCAGTTTTCTGGGGGTGGGGGAGAAGCTGCTCGTCCAGTGACATGTCATGAATGTGCCAACTGCGGCTCCATTTCAGTAGTGAAAACAACTCAGTGTCAGTGCGGAATGCGCTTTCGCTGGCGATGTCAGGCACAGCTGTGACAGATACTCCTGCGAGCCATGCTGAGAGGAAAGGGACTAGCTTCTTGCCGGAATTTCAGCTATGTACTAGACTTTAGAAGCGCACCTCAGACCGATTCAAGATGGCGGGCACTCTGATCATACGCCATCAATCCTTCTCTAGGAAATGTCTTCTGAGACCTTCTGAGGATCCAGGCTGGCCACGGCCAGGCAGGACAGCCTAGCATGCTATTTTGGGACCCGAGAAGTGATGGGCCGACCAGCCCACACTCGTGTCAAGTCACTGACAGAACAACAGGCAGGCTCAGATTGGCCCACAGGGCAAAAGGGCAGTACCCTGAAGGCCAGCGGGCTCCGGGTTTATGGACCACTTAGGGCCAGTTGGAAGGGTATTCGTTGGGTAGGGACGAGCGATGTCCCTCGCACAATGTGCTTTAAAATGCATTGGTTGCTACCAGGGCTTAAAGTGGGCCGGGGCCATCCGGGGCCGGGCCCCGGCACTCTCCAGAAAGGGCTCCCGAGGTAGGGGGCCTGCCGGGCCCACCCCCGACTAGCCCCAGCCAGCGGACACCTCAGGCAGTCTGTGTAGAGGCTGCACGGTTATACGAGCTGCTTGCAGGTGTCAGCACTTCGATTTGGCATCGCCTTTTCTTTTTTCTAAACCATAGTGCTGACACCTGCAAGCAGCAGGTGTAACTGTGCAGTGCGGGCTGCCTGATGTCTAGGTACGAAAAACAGGAGGAGGGCTGGACTGGCCAGCTCTCCATTTGTTTCGAGTAACTGACTAGTCATCTCCAGCCCTCCTCCTGTTTCAAGTACAGACCTTTCATTCAAATAGCCGTGGTTAAAGCGAGCTCCTTGAAAAAAAAAGGGCTGCCTGCTGCGTGCGACCTGGGGCACACTGGTGTCAAACCTTCTGGTGCACCCAGCCCCTTCTTTTGTTTAAAAGGAGGAGCTAGGCACATCAAAGGTAATAACGCCATTGTACCCCAGCTCCAACTTTTACCAGCTGCCTCCCCTCCCCCTGTCCTTAATCGAGGGGCGGCTCTTGTTAGGGGTTTGTCCTTAGGCCACACCCCCTAACGAAAGCCCCCCCCCCTCGATTTCCAATCCCACTCAAAGCACTGGTTACCACACTGTTTCTGAAAATATTTTTCCCCTGTAGGGAAGGAATTGGGCCTGAACAGGACAGAACTGTGCGCCTAGAAAAATGGTCTTGCCGGAGCTCCGTTCTATGTACGCCCGGGGCCCAAGTAGTGTTTTGATGCAAAGCAGCCAGCATCCTATATTCAGGGCACCTACATTATTAGACACAAGCTCTGGCTCTCGGTCCACCCACACCACTGACAATCTGCCCCTCCAACGCCCACCAAATCCCTGCAACTCCCCCCGAGTGGGAAAGGAAGGAGAGGTGGGCGCTCCCCCCAGTAAATTGGGTCCATTTTCTGCGCTGTTCCCCTTACCACTTAAAAAAGCTGCATGAGAAAGTCAAACATTGCAATGCAACCAGGGTTGGTGAAGTCATATGGAATGATGGGGCGCTCGCGGAACAGGTGTGATGGGGGTGTGGACTGAGGCAAGAGTGGGTGTTTTGGGGATGGTGGGAGTGTTGGATGCAACAGCACAGGTGCGGCTGCAGTTGGAATGGGTACGAGATCGCAGTAGATGCTGGTAAAGCGGCAGCGCTTCGGTTAGGGGTGGGTTGGCGCGACAGTGGTGATGGGAGGCATCAGTGAGTGTTGCAATTAAAGTCGGGTGCTGATTCCAGTAGTGTAGCCTAGACGCAACAGAAGCTGGTTGGGGCAGTATTCAGGAGGTGGTTGGTGCAGTTAGTTGTTGGAGAAGTATTGGAGGTTGGAGCCAGAGGCGTTGCTAGAGGAGCCTGAGGGGGTTATAGTCTTTTGGTTGGAGTCCGGATAGAAGCTCAGAGGCTACAACCAAAAGGCTAGCTAGGCCCGAGTCCCGACAGTCCCGACATTATCGTAACCCCGGATCTTTTGCAGACCTAGCAACACCTCTGGTTGGAGCAGCAATGGACATTTGTGGCATTTGTAGTTTGTTGAGGGTGTGTAGTTTTGGAGATTGGCGCAGCAGTGGGGCATTCGTGGCATTTGTAGTTTGTTGAGGTTGTGTAGTTGCGTCAGTGGTGCATTAGGGAAAACAGTGGGGGTTGAAGCAGGGGGCATTGGGGGCTGCACCTGCAGATGAGACACTAGAAGATGTGTGTGGCAGGAGCGGGTAATTGGTACAGCAAAAGTGCTGATGGGAGCTATGTGGATTTGGAGCAGAACCAATGGGATTTGGGATGTAGAGTCAGTGTTGGGGACAGAAGTGTTTTTAGGTAGAAGTCAGGGCTCGCGGCAGCATCAGTGACAGCAATGTGAATTAAAGACAGCAGCAGTGGCAGGCAGCAGCAGCGATCACAGTAGTGTGAATTAAGGACAGCAGTGGTTATTGGCGCAGTGACAGTAGTGTCAAGTTCAGTGGTGGTTGGCAGCAGCCGCAGTATGAATTAAGAATAACAGTGGTGGGTGGCAACAGCAGTAGTGATAGTCGTGTGAAGCAAGGACAGCAGTGGTGGTTGGTGGCAGCAGCAGTGGTAGTAGTGTGAACTTAGGACAGCAGTGGTGGCTGGCCGCAGACACGATAACAGTAGTGTGAATTAAGGACAGAAGTGGTTATTGGCTGCAGCAGCAGTGACAGTAGTGTGAACTAAGGATAACAGTGGTGGTTGATGGTAGCAGTGGAGACAGTAGTGAGAATTAAGGAGAGCAGTGGTGGTTGGTGCCAGCAGTGGAGACAGTAGTGAAAATGATGGACATGCGTGGTGGTTGGTGGTAGCAGCAGTGACAGTAGTGTGAAGTAAGGATAACAGTGGTGGTTGGTGGCAGCAGCGGTCATAGAAGGGCCAATTATGGACAGCAGTGGTGGAAGGTGGCAACAGTGGCAACAATATTGAGAATTATGGACAGTAGTGTTTGTCGCAACAGCAGCACTGACAATATTGTGGTTGGCTGCAGTGACAGTAGTGTGAAGTAAGGACACGGGTGGTGGTTGGTGGCAGCAGCAGTGACAGTAGTGTGAATTAAGAATAACAGCGGTGGACAGCGGCAGCAGTGGTAACAGTCCGTTGAAGTATGGACACCAGTGGTGGTTGGCAGCAGCTGTGACAGTAGTGTGAATTAAGGACAGGAGTTGTGGTTGGTGGCAGCAGCAATGACAGTAGTGTGAATTAATGACAGCAGTGTTAGTTGCCATAGCAGCCATGACAGTAGAGTGAAGTAACAACACAAGTGGTATTTGATGGCAGCAACAATGACAGTAGTGGGAATTATTATTATTATTATTATTTTTAAAATATTTTATTTTTATTTGTATTGACTCACAATGGAAACTTTACAAAACATACACATAAAACCTTTACACGATTTCATTGTTATCTTATTAATCACTTGTATCACCTGCATTTCTCTAAAATGCACACTAAAATACACTCTAAAACCTAAACATTTTAAAACGCTCTACAATCTGATTTCATTGGAGCATAAAATCTATATATGCAAAATTAGTAATTCATTACTTAACCCTTTATGAGTTCCTAGAATGTCTAAAATCAGGGATTTCATGTGCTAGTAGATCATTTTCATGTTACTTCATCAAACATTCTTTTAAAATTGATAAAGCATACAAAATCACACAAAAATGATTTTTAGAAATGTCCATGTCTGCCAATGGAGATAAATGTAATGTTACTTAATCTCTTTAGGTTAGGTTCAATGATAGGAGAAATCTACCGACAGCAATTCTTACTATCATAACTCGGGTTGGAACTATTTCATGACATAGCATTTCAGTTGTTATATTTCAGAGATCTATGAAACACATTTTCAAGTATAAGGTCCGCTTGGCTATAAGCCTCGGACATGCTGTTATTAGATATTGCAGATTTTTCGGCTGGTCTATTTTTTTTGCAAAATCTGCATACGTTACCGGATTTGGGAATGAGTTTCCGTTTTCCTAGCACATCATTTGTTCTTCATAGGTTAAATTGAAATCTTAGAAAGGCATTGCTGTATGTGGCAGAGGGAAACTTGACTAAATATGATTCAGGAGTTATGTTGTGTTATGTTATGTGTTTGTTTATAACGCGCTGATAGCCCATAGGCATCAGGGCGATATTCTTTAGATCCGTATGGGTTGTTTTTGAAATCTGTGTATTTCATACAGAGATCTTGAGTGCACATATAGTCCTGTAGGTAGAGTTTCTGTTTGGCACCTGTTGGATTTTTCATTAGAAGCTCAGGTGACATGTTTGCCTCCCTCGTGGTTTTCATGGTTTCTTGCCTCCATGTTGCAATGAAGCAATGGTTGGACGATGTTAGATAATGAGACAGAATCTGCAATGAGGATTCTGAAGTGGTGGATATAAGACATTTCCTGTACAGAGAGCAATGCTTCCAGGCGTAAGAGCGTAGAGGGAGAGTAGACCTAGTTCATGCCTGATCATGCACATTGGTTGAGAGAGTGGTAGAGAGAGAGCGCGCTTCCAAAATTTCCCTTCTAGACGGAGCCAGAATGATACAGCTTTTCACGATTTGGTCTCTGCGCCGTGCAATAGCACAGTAGTGTGAATTATGGTCAACAGTGGTGGTTGACAGCAGCAGCAGCGATAGTAGTGTCAAATATGGACAGCAGTGTGGGTTGGCGGCAGCACCCCTGCAGAAGTGTGAATTATGGACAGCAGGTGGGTTCTTGGAAGCGGTGAAAGTAGTGTGAATTAAGTACAGCAGTGATGTTGAGACAGCAGAGACTGTTAGAGGGATGGAGGCACTGAGGACAGCGGTGGGGTTAGAGCTAGACTGGGGGTTGGGAACATCAGTGTTGAATGGGGTCAGAAGTGTGGGTACGGGCATTCACAGCAGTGGCTTGCTGGTGCTCGGGGGCCACTCTGTGGTTTTGGGCAGTGGTGAGTTCCAAGCGGCAGCCGAGGTGTTCAAGGGCAGTAGTGTGGGTTGGTGGCAGCAACTGCAGTTAGAGGGAGCAGTGAATGTTGATATTGAGAGCGGTGGCAAGCATGGCACAGCAGTTGGGATTTAGGGCCATCGGTTTTGAGGCTACACACAGGGACGTCATTTGGGAGTCGCCAGGGGTCGCAACTGCGACCCCTGAGGTTTCCCTTGCTACCCCGGGGTCTCCCTTGCTACCCCTAAAAGAAAATGTTAAAAAAAGGTTTTTTTCTTCTTTTTTTTTTTACATTAAAGCTCCTGGGCTGTGGCTGGTGCCATGTGGCTCTTTGTTTCTGGAGTGGCTGGAATTTATTTTGAGGCCGCTTAAAAAAATAAATACATTAGTGTAACACTGAGCAATGACCCTAAATCAGAAAGAATAGGAATAACAAATAATTTGTCTTTCCCATGATGTCACTTCGGGTTGGGGTCAAATGACATACTGCCTGTGATGTCACCAGAGGTCAAGGGTCATGTGATGTCACTTCCGCTGCCCCTGGCATGTTGGTGAATTGACGTCCCTGGCTACACATGTGAGTTTGAGCACAAGTATTTGAGCATCGTGTTAGGGGTGGCAGAAGGGTTCGAGGCAGGAGTCTGGGTTGGGGCGGTGGTGGTGTTTGGGGGACTCTGTACCCCGGTGACACAGCATTGCTTTATTCCATCCCACGGTTCTCCCCAGAGCCTCTGAAGGACACGCGCCGGTTTTAACCTTGGGTAAATCCGGCTCATTTGCTTGCAATAAACTGCACAGATCTGAGGATAAAAGGCGGATTCTTTGCACAGATTTCCCTGCTGTGCTGAAAGCCGTCCAGAAAATATGACCCATCACACACGCTTTCCCCTCTGAAACTAGAGCTGCTGTGAAGCGATATTGAAGCCTCACGTCAGCGCAGGGCCCTCTAGCTCTGAAATATCCGCCTGCTGCTCATGTACGGAGGCAGGGATGGACTGGGGCATACAATTGTCTCGGGCACCAATTAAAAAGTGGTCCACAGTTACAAATGGCAATTCATTCCTTTTGTGACAGACTGAGTAGTACCCAAGGGGGAGTTTTTTTGATGAAATTTGATGCAAATTGTGCATTTTAAAAAGTATTCAGTAACAATGGTCAAAACCAATGCTCCCTCTAATTATTTTCCTCTATGTGCGGAAGTGGCTGCCTTTCATGGGCACATTTTTCATGTGTGCAACTGACTACTGAGGATAAGCCTTTTTGTGAGCATGAGTAGATGGCGCATAGGTGCTAAGCGTTGTATAAATAAATAAAATACAAATAGTGAGCTGTCATCTCTGAAGAGCATTTGGAGGGGCATTTCCCCCTCCCCAACCTCTGCAATTATTTACAAATCAGTGTAAAAAGTACATTTTACTGAGCTTTATTCGAAAGATATAGGCTAAAAAAACATTTTAGATGTGATTATAAGGAGAGTTCATCACCCAGTCCACAATTTCAATATTTGCCACAGTACCTAGTAAAAGTACTCCTAGGCACATAGTGTGTATGCATGTGACAAATCAACTTCCGGGGCACGAGTGGTCCAGGGATGAATATTGGTTTCTAAACCATCAATCATCCCCACACCTCTACTACACCAGAAGGGAACTGAACAGATTGGAATGCAAGTGAATTATAAGACCTTCATGTCCAATTTTGGTAACGTGGACGGAACACCAGGCTTATCTCCGCAAGGTCGTGAATCGTTGGTTAGTTGCAACACAGCGAAAATCCAATTACCCAATGATAAAAGGGACTGTCCAGTCAAGGTTGTATACAAATATCTACTTTATTATTGTCATACCAGACAGTTCTAGCCCACTACAAAATACAATCCACCCTGTAAAGGAATGTAGAGGACAGGCAGTTTCACGAAGGAAAGGGATGCACTTTGGATACTGACAGGAGGGTAATTGGTAAAGTAATTAATCACAATACCTTAAGGATACTTGGTTTCAATGCAAAGGGAGCAATGGTCCGTAAAGTGTCACTAGGGGTCTTCGGAGAAGGATCAGGGGACAGAACCACAATGTACCTTGTGCTTGTAGAAGTTCTTGGTGCTCGGCAGGGTCGAGTCGGTTTCAGGAAACTTTGCAGCTTCTGCGACAGAGTTCAAGGTGGGAGACACCTGCAGGTATCAGGTGGCAGGCAGTTCGGCGAGCGAGGCTGGACCGACCGCTGCATGCTGACCTACACGGCGGCTCAGGGTCAGGTATCGTCAGGGCTTTAAGTGGGCCAGGCCTGATGGGGCTGGGCCCCGGCAGGCTCCGAAATCTTGTTTTGAGGTGGGCACTGCCGGGGCCCACTAATCTGCCCTGGCAGCCCTGGCCACTACACAAAAGGGCTTTTTTTCTAAAGCCTGAAGCTCTCGCTGGTGTGCGAGAGCTTCAGGCTTCAGTAAAAAATGCCTTTCAGACATAATGGTGGAGCTGCACCTGCAAGGCATCCCTTTAAGCAAGAGATGCCGTGGGCCAGCGCCACCATTACGGAGAAAACATGAGGCCGCTGGAAGCAGAGGCCTTGTTTTCTAAATACTGAAGCTCCCACATATTCATGGGAGTTTCAGTCTTCTGGAAAACGGCCTCAGCTTCCAGCGAGCCTCACCCTTTCAGCCTTAATGGTGACGCTGCCCCTGCCCAGCTGGTGAGGGGCAGTGCCACCATTAAGGCTGAGTAGGAGAGGCACTGTCCCCTGCCAGGCAAGCCCATAGAATATAAATGCAGAGATCAGCACTGTCTCCCTCATGGGGAGAGGGTGCTGATCTCTACAAAAGGCTACCTGGCAGGGGTTTATCAAGGGGCGTGGCCTAATGAGCCGGCAGGTGACCCCCGTCGTTAGGTCACACCTTCTTGATGAGCCCCGGCTCATTTTGTAGTGCCACTTAAGGCACTGGGTATCAGCTAGTCGAGGCATCTCGGATGGCGTGAGCGACTGCGGCACAACAACAGTCAGCAGTGCAGCCGGTTACAGCTCGAGGGGCTCGACTGGCTCGAAAATGTCCTTTAAGGCAAATGCTGGATGATGCTTGTCAATACACTCCTCCTAGCTTTTTCACTTGGCCCATGTCGTGTTTTAAGGCAGACGGCCCAAGGCTGAGGAGTGTGTTTCAGGCAATGGCCTTGCCCTTGGTTTGGCTCAGAGACTCTCTAGCACTTTCCACCTAGGAAGCTTCTTTGCAGAGCCTAGCAGGGCATGCTGTGAGCTAGCTGGGTACCAGTTCTGGAGCTGCTGGAGGGTCCTCTGGATTCGGTATCTCCCATTGTTTCCTGGGAGATGTTTAGAGGAGGGATCTTGCTTCCCTCTTGGAAATCCTGGCCTTCCTTCTCTGGCGGAGCTGTAAAACAGACTGCACCTTCAGCCAGGGTCCAAATGAGTTCTTTTTGTTAGTATTTATTTATTTATTTTTACATTTGTATAGCGCGCAAACAGCCCTTGGGCACTGAGGCGCTGTTACTTGCAGGGCACTTAGTTACAGGGGATGGTGCAGGTTGATTATAGATAATACAAATATTTTACATTTATACAGTTATTGTCTAATTACAGAGTTTTACATTCATACAGTTAGGCACTGACTAAATATAAATTTGCAAGTCATACATATTTAAGTGTGCAGACAGGTAAGTACAGGACTGTTCAGACGAAGAGCATAGTTTTCAGAGTCTTTCGCAATGCAATGTGTGAAGTCTCCGCACGTAGTGGTGGAGGGAGGGCATTCCATTGTACGGGTGCTAGGTACAGGAAGCTGGCGCCACCCGCTCTAACTCTTTTGACCAAGAGCACTGTGAGCATGTTAGAGTAGGGCGTTCTGCTGGGTCTTACGGAGGAGGATGGGTGAATCCTTTGTGACAAGTAGGCAGGTGCAGAGAGGTGGATGCACTTGTGGGTCAGTGCCAAGGGTTTGAATATAACACATTCTTTTATAGGAAGCCAGTGGGCTATGCTCCCTTTTGGAGACGCCCATAGCTGCACGTAGTGAGTTGTTCTGGATGATTTGCAGCTTTTCTACATTTATTGCTGAGGTGCCTAGGAAGAGAACATTGCAATATTCTAGCCTTGAGCCAGTAATGGCTCTTGCTATGTTGGTGCAGTTCTCTTTGGAGAGGAATGGTCTAGCTGCATTCAGGAGCTTGGCATGGTAGGTTGCTGAAGAGGCGATCACATGGACTTGCCTAGTCATAGAAAGGTTAGAGTCCAAGTAAACTCCTAATGTTTTCACTGATTCTGATAAAGGGATTGTGATGGAGTCGATGGTGAAGTGGCTGAATTGAGCGTCGAGACTCTTGAGTGTGTCGCTGGCACCAACCAGGAGAAGTTCAGTCTTGTCATAGTTTAAGCACAGTCCGTTGGCTGCCAACTCTTCAGATGATTTGCCCAAAAGAGGGACTTGCTCCTCTTTCAAAGCCAAATGGGCCCCAGTGATTGGTGTAGGCTAAGCTTACCTTAATGAACCAATCCTGGGTCCCCACCAACAATCTCTTGTATGCATGAGGTCATAACCAGAGTGCTTTGAAACAGAAAAGGTAAAGGTAAAGGGGTAAAAACATGTAATATTAAATCCCACCCATCTTCCCGTCTGTTGTGGATCTTGTTAATTGAGCTCTCTGTGGTTCCTGATTAAAGCAGCAGGTCTCCCTTGAAGCTGTGGCGAGACCTGACATTTGGTCTTCGCCAAACCTCATACTCGTACCTTCTGAATGGGGTCCCCCTGCAGGGATGACTACTGTAAACAGCTGTTTCAGACATCACAGGTCACTGATACTGAGAGGCGGGAGCTGGCTTCACGTTGACACAGTGTACATCAAAGGTTGTTGGGGTTTTCCTGTCCTTCGGTTATTTGTCCTGTGACCAGGCCCATGGGGGCTTGTTTGAATTAACTCTGATTAGTATGCAAAGCTGCCACCAGCAGCTAACAAAGGGCACGGTAGAGCCATGGACCCTTTGTTAGTTAATTAGGCTGGTCGTGACAGGAGGGATGGTTTGTCTTCCCCCTTCTGAGATGCCTTGATGTACCCTTGGCTCTCATATTCCAACTAAATATGACAGGGTGGACGGCGCCTGTAGGCTGTGTCCAGCCAGCGCACACAGGTCTATGTGTATTTTTGCGGTGAGCATAGGAAAATGTGTGCGGATTAGCCCGACACATTTTCCGCAGGTTGATCTACCATCATTCAATTTCATTTAAAAATTTTAAAAAGCCCAGTGAGTGCATACCCACCGTGCGGATGGTCGAACTACTCACAATGCACAAAGACAATTGTATGCTCAGTATAAATAATAATTTTAGTTGAGGCTATTTGTTATCACTGCTCATAGTCAATGCAGAATGTGTTTTATGCCATTGGAAAAGAAACACTTGTGTATTATTAATTGTTTTTAAAAAATCCACACATGAAAATATGGTCGCTAAAAGGAGTGTGCCAGAAAACATGCAATAAGATCTCATGTACACTTTAATGAAGTAATTCACAGTGCAGGAGAACATGCCTCTCAATTTGTGTCAGGATGATAATTGCATCAGAATAACTACAGCACAGATTATGATCATCAGAATGCCTGTGCCACTGCTTACCATCAACATTACATTGTTCAGTGACAACACTTATTCAAAACCAGCTCTACAGATAAGAGGCATACACACCACCCAGTTGTACTTGCTAAAAAAACAGGAAAATGTGCCTAACAAAAAATAGAATATACAAATAAGCCCAACAAAAAATGTTGCTTCTAGTCACAATGTTTCAGTGATATTTTCGAATCCGTGTCCAGCACAGTTGTACCATAGGAAGAACCTTTACTATTACTACTACCCAATCTCAAGAGGAATTTTAAGAGAAAGAACATCTTTTAATAACCCTTTTGGCAGAGTTAATGACTTTTTGACTCCCTAAAAGATCTTGTGATTCCAAGTAGGAGGTAACATCTGATCAGATCACCACTTGTAGCCCTTTCATAGGACTTGAAATAACTGGGCGCATAATACATCCTATAGGGTTTTTCCACACGCTTCCTTGCCCCAGCCTGGATGGAATTCAGTAAGAGTCTCACTGAGGTTTTTTATGGAACCCCTTTTCAGTTAAGAGCAGCAATGCTCAGAGGTACAACAGATGCAATGCCTTCTCCTGTAACTAGGGCCCCCCTTTCTGCACTGCACTATTATCAGTTAAACAAGATGCAAGAGGAGGCTAGAGGCACTAAACACAGAAAACTAAACAGGATTATTTTGAAAACCCCTCAGCAGCTGAGTATGGAAAGAAACAGAAGGTGCAGTTTCCTACACTTTACTACAGTTTACTCTCCTTTAATGCAAATAAA
Organism: Ambystoma mexicanum; assembly: GCF_040938575.1. NCBI lineage: Eukaryota > Metazoa > Chordata > Amphibia > Caudata > Ambystomatidae > Ambystoma > Ambystoma mexicanum. The sequence continues at coordinate 337,880,730 of NC_090924.1, read as the reverse complement.
CAACACATTTCCTTCACAGTACTGCCCAAACCTCGGATTTGGTTGGCGATTTGTTTTTCACCCCCAGTAGTGTTTGCCAGTGCCCCTCAACCCTCACTCCTGGATCCTGTGCTGGCCCCCAATAGTAGTTTATAGAGCTGTGTAAAAAGTGAGGGAATGTTGCAGAAAAGCATACACTGGGGTATTTGCATACCCACAATACTTTGCAAACAAAAGATATTTAAAGCCTCAGTGTGATATTATGGGCAGTTTAAGAAAATGTCATGAACATGCATACACACAATTATTTTGCAGTGCAAACTAGATTGTTTGCAACCTCGCCTAAAATGGTTGCATAGAATTGAACAAGTGCTCAGTGAAACCAGCAGATCATTACGATAGCATTTGTTAAGGTATATGCCCAATGGAACTTTGAACAACAGGAAAGCATGCAGGTTGTTTGAAAAGCAATGCAGCTGTTATAATACTCATTGCCCTAATGCTATTTATGAGTAGTGCTAGGCATATTTCATACCCATAATCCCTTGCAGTTCAAGCAGATGCTATTGTAACATTGCTCTCCACTTATAGGGTAAGATTAGCGCTGCTAAAGTAGAAGAGGCTGAGCATGATATTTGCCTACTCAAAATCCTTAGCCGGCAAGGTAACTTTGGAGGCACCACTTCAAAATGCCTTTGTGACACATGTACAAAGAACAGGAATCATGGTATGAAGTTGTACCATCCAAGTAGCCTGCTTACGGTATACAGTGATATTAACAAATTTAGAATGAATAACTTTTATAACGAATGAAAAAAGAAATGTTAAAATGTCAAATATTTTGATAAAGGTTTATATGGGGTGGGATAAGGGATTAAAACGGGTGGGGAGGGTGTTTGGTGGGGTAATAAAGCTGGGGAAACAGGGGGCTTAGAGGGGGACAACCCCAAATTGAAGGAACAAAAATGGAACCCCTGCTTACTTACAGTCAGTAACCAATATTTGAGTTGACAGTTAGTGTGAGGAATTTGACCATCCACACAGGAAAAGTGCACTTGCCGGGTATTTTTTTGTTTGTTTTAAAAAGAATGAATGATGGGGACATTCCCGCGCACATTTTCCACGCTCATCGCACAGCAGAAAAAAAATCATGCACTCTGGGAGGACACAGCTTACCAGTGCCACCCTCGCCTGTCATGTGTAGCTAACACCTGACAGCCGTGGGTACATCAAAAGCCTTTGGCCATGGGCAGACTGATTAGAATTTCAAAGCACAATGGATTTGCATCTCCATTGTGAAACCTTGCTGGTGGCAGCGAACACTAAAGAATGTTAATTAGCAGGCCCCAGGAAGGCCTGGGTGCAGGCAGTGACAATGGAGACCAAACACCAGACACCGCTCTGCAATGCAATATGTCAACTTGGTACTAACACCGCTCCTTGGTATGAAAGGGCAGTGAATGTCCTGTCTGGAACCATTCCTTTCAGAGCAGGGAGGTATGTGAATTGTAGGAGACAAAGGTCTGCCTGCAACCCCCTACTTCAAAGGAGGCCCATGTTGTGATCAAGCGCCGCATAGGGCTCAGTTAAATAGGGAGACACTTTGATGTACAGCAGACAGGAAGATGGGTGGGACTTAGAACTATTTGTTGTCATCCTTCCCCTGTCTATTGCCAAGCGCCCTGGTTCTGACCTGAAGCATCACTGAAGATTGTTGCTGGGGACCCAGGATTGGTCCATTAAGGAGGGTTTAGCCTACACCAATCGCTGGGGCCCATTTGGCTTTAAAAGAGGACTGAACCCCTCATTAATCAGATCTTCTGAAGACTTTGCAAGGAGTAAGAAGGACTCATTTGGACCCGAGCTGAAGGTACAGTCTACCTTACATCTTCCGCCAGTGAAGGAAGGCCAGGAGTTCCAAGAGGGAAGCAAGATCCCTCCCCTAAACATCTCCCGGGGAACAGAGGCAGATACTGGACTCAGAGGACCCGTCAAATAGCTCCAGAACCGGTGTCCAGCCAGCACACGGTGTGCCGTGCTAGGTTCTGACTGCAAGCTTCTTAGGAGGGATGTGCCGGAGAGTCTCTGAACAAAGGACAAGGCCGTTGCATGCTAACACTCTCCTGAGCTTTGGGCTGTCCGCCTTGAAAGGACACAAGCCCTGCGAAGAAGCTAAGAGGAGTGCCACACAAGCATCATCCAGTGTCCATCTTTTTATGGCCAATTTCGAGACATTTGAGTCCTCGAACTGCATCCGGCTGCACCGCTGACTGTTGTCATGCCGAAGTCCCCAGAGCCGTCCGAGACGCCTCGACCAACATTCCAGACCTGCCAACCAGCACAGAGACAGCGATTCTTGGACCTTAGCTGCCACACCGGACAGCCTGCAGATGTCAGTCCAGCCCCGCTTGCCGAACTGCCTGCCACCTGGTACCCGCCGCTGTCTCCTGCCACTAACCCTGTTTTGTGGGCTGCGAAGCGCCCTGAAACCGCCTAGACACTGTCGAGCACCACCTTCAGCACCAGGTACATTGTGGTTCTGCCCCCCTGGGAATTCCCCGAAGGACCCAAGAGACAGCTACAATCCTTTGAAGTTTTGGTGCTGGAACCAAATAATCTTCAACTAGAAGACTGATTACTTTACCAACTACCATCCTGTTAGTATCCAGAGTGCATCCCTTTCCTTTGTGAAAACGTCTGTCCTCTGTGTTCCTTTACAGTGTGGGTTCTAATTGTAGTGTTCTAGAAATGTCTGTTGTATTAATAATAAAGTAGATATTTTTATACAACCTTGACCAGACAGTCCCTTTTATCATGGGGTAATAATTGTATTTTCGCTGCGTTGCAACTAACCAACGATCCACGGCCCTCTGGAGATAAGCTTGCCATTCCGTCCACGTTACCAAAATTGGACAAGAGGTCTTATAATTTACTTGTATTCCAATCTGTTCGGATCCCTTCTGGTGTAATAGAGGTGTGGGGTTGATTGATGGTTTAAAAACTGATCATAGATCTTATTAGAGACACACCGTTCAGGGCAGCAGGGTCTAGCAAATATGTACAGTTAGTGGGGAACATGCAAGTGTGGAAGATTATTAGCTAGCATTATCGATAGTGAAAGATTTAGAGTACAGTTAGGTTTTCATTTAGGGCTAAAGTTAGGTTCAGGTTATAAATGGCTTGAGGGATAAGGTTTTCATTATAAGTAGGAAAGTAGAATAAGCCATGTGACCAAGTCACACGTCCTGCAATGCCACCCAGTAACCATCACTGGAAGTTCATCTCTGGTTCTGAGCCACATCACTAAGGCATTGTGGGTATGCAAATTAGCCCAAAATCAGGCCTTTCCCTCTAGGACATTAGCTTTGTCTTACCGTTCAGTGCTATTTCATACATAGCTTAATCAACCCAAGACAGACACTTCTCAAAGCTGCAGAGAACTGCACACCTAGATCATCAGTGCAGTATAGTCTGAGGGCCTTGTGGTTGGAGCAGTTGGGCATGTGTAGCATACACTAGAAAAGTTATGGTGGGTTTCAAAAAGCTTGAAAAAAACAAATCTTTCACCTGAAATGTGGAAGTAGAATAAGTCACTTGAGCCAAGTCACACAGGCCACAGCATTTCGACGAAAACTATGTCAATCCCTTTAATGTTGCAAACATTTTTCCCTATTACTTTGACTTCCGGGTGAAATGTCCTATGTACATTTGTGTCATGGCACCCTCCCCCTGGAACACCCCCTCCCTCATCCCCACCATCAAAAATGAGACTTCCTGCTGCATGTCCAGAAAACGTTTAAAATCCTAGCTGTTTGTCAAATACGACTAATTTTTCTCTTGCTATCTCCACAATTACCTGTCTGATACTATACAGTCCTTGTTTAACCTACTCCGTTTCAAGCGCCGTGATAGCCACGGATCTGGGCGCTACACAAATATAATAAATAAATCAATACAATACGAACACACCGTGTGCTTCTGCATTATGCTGCAAAGCGCTCTGTTGCCTTCATAGGTGACACTAGGAGGCTGTGCTGTGTTAGCCATTGCCTCCCCGAGTCCGCCCGCTCTTTTGGATATGTGCCAAAGCGCGCCCTCTTTCACCAGCTTGCGCCCATCGAGTGCTCAGGCCTTGCTGACTTGGCTTGTTCTGCGTGATCATTTTTTTCCCTTCTTTTTCAAGAGGTGAAATTGATTTAGTCATTGGGAATGCGCTTAAGCAAGGGGGCGCGCTGCGCGTCTAGCTCCCACAGGGGGCAAGTTGCCTTTGATAAGTGCCTTGAGAACGCATTGAAGATCAAATCTACGAATCGTGGGGGTCGCGCAGCTGTGTATTGTGATCGTCGTGGCTGGAATGCCTCTTTTGAAAAGACGCAAGACTGGGGGGATTTGCTGTACAAATAGGTCTAGGATTTCCGACCGAGCTCTTTTTGTTGCTTCTCTACATCACCAGGACACCAATTGAAACATTGGATTTAAGCAACTGATACCAATGATTTGTAAGACTAAGGATTGGATCAGTGTTCTGCACAGTCATCTACTTAATCGTGCCTGCCCTCAAAAGCTGGTAGAGATTTCTCCAAAAAGCGTGTTCTCCGGAGCACCGTTCTGATGGACACGCACTACCTCCTACTCGGCGAAGGACCAGTGGTGCAAATCTAAGGAGCGAGGAGATCTGGTCGAAGGGATAGGTTTCTGACTTTGGAACTGGGGCCCCTTGATGACACCCGTTGTTTGCCTGCTTGATCACACTGCTTGCTTCTCTGCATTGCTAGACTTTTCTCCAGACCCCAGAGTAGATAGAGGGACAACCAGCAGTTCTGAAGGTGCTGTATGTAGGGTGACAGCCGCACACTGGGGAGGGTCGCTTGAAGCAGGACCCAGCACCTTTCTTGGCACTCCAATGGTAGAGGCGGTCGAGTCGTCAAGGCCCAGCTTCAATGAAGGGTGCGTGGGTTGGAATCCCATACACGTAATGAGATTAGATATCACCTGCAATGGCGGCCGATCTCCTGCTAGGGGTATTTATGTTAATAAGAAAATAGCTCTTAATTCACGTGACTAAAGCTACCAAGATTACTACATGCAGCAAAAGCAATGATGTCCATAGAAAATTGGCATTCCTCAAGCAGAGCACGGAAAAGTAGGGCAGGAATCTCACAGTCGGCCTTACCTGGAATGGTCTGAATTCCTGGAGGGTTGATACCGGGGCAGTCATAGTTCTTGGTGTAACGCGGTCGGGGCTCCAGGTCAGTGTCAGATGAAGAGGGACCTGTGGTTTGGTGCAGGCAGCTTGACTGAACACCTCAGGGTAGGAATTATCATGGAGGGGTTCAGGCGAACCCTTCAGTTTAGAGTTCATGAACCAGGTGGTGATGCTGGTGTACAGGCGCACGGACCTGCGGTTGAGCCTACCGGTGGATGCCTCCTGGACAGCGGTGCTAGAAGGGAGAACTAGGCTAAAGCACTGGAACCTGGGGTCACAAGGGTCACAATTATTTTCTTGGGGCAGGTGGTAGGGGGGCAACAAAGCCCAGATACCTACCTAGCACTCAACCTGATCTTCCAGACTCCACTTCTGGTCTCTGGGTCCTTCAGTGGGGAGAGTCTGAGTTCTCAGATTGCCAAATGTCATATTATGGGGTGTTCTCTTGTGGGACCAGCTGGCAGGGAGACTTGGACTCTGCAGGTCAAGAAAGGGGTTCTCTGCTATCCCTGCCAGGGAGGAGATGAGCACCTCTCTAGAAGTCGCAATGGAGAAGGCCTTTGCGGCTCTTCAGATGCCCTCCAGAGGTTCGCCCTCATTCCTTGATGCTTTTGTCTGCAACTTCTTCTGCAGCATTTCGCAGCAGCTCATCCCAGGGTCATCTTCTCCATAAGACTTCTTTCCAAGACTTCCTGAAAGGACTAGTGCAAGGCCGCTGGTATTGAGCTGGGATTTGGAGTGAGATGTAGGTCTTAGACCCTAGTCACCTGGGTGCATTCACCCAAACACGGTGGATGCTGGCCAACATGCATAATTAAGCATTTGCAGACTTTTCCTGTGGAGCTTCTGGGGGTTCCACAGGTTGTGTGGTTTCCACAAAGAAGCCAGGCTTTGAAAAACACTCCACAGATTTGCCGAGCACAGCTCTTCCACAAGGCAGGCAAGACACACCCCCATATATAGATGCCATACCTTCAGGCACTCCTTTGTGGATCCAAGGTTTGGCTGCTGGTGGAAGATGGATATTTAGAGGGGTGGTGGTTGGCAACTCCTATGGGTTCTGCTAGGGCTGCAACCCCAAAAACGAGAAATGTTGCAACCAACCAGGCACACTCATACAGCCAGGCAAGTGGGTTACTCACCTGCGTAAAATGGGATATATGGTTTAATCACTGACTCGCAGAACCACTACCAAAGCTAGGGTCGCTGTAAACTCCACCTCAGCTTGGGGTTTCGGTCTCACAGCAATGCCTTATTATTGCTATACTTCATCAGGACCCTTGTCTGCCAAAATTGCGAGAGCTTGGAATTCAGGCTGAACACTGTGTCTGGTGCTCGCTGGCAAATGAACAATGTCAATCTGTTCATCCTGGATTTACCACCTACATGTGACCCAGTTAGTGGAGTTGTTATTCTCCTTCCCTCGCCAGCGTAATGGGGTGACACCAAGTGCTGCAAACCGGAAGAGAGCGGGCCCATGCTGATGCATGGCCGGGTTAAGTCGTGCTGCTATGCCCTGCATGTCAGGTGCAGCAGTGTTAATGCTCCATCACCTATGGAGCTGCTATTTACTGCTCTTTTTAAAGATAACTCAGTTAGCTGTCCACGGTCATCTGCATTCAGTCACAGGTTCGAATCCCATCGGGGCCGACTCAGCCTTTAATCCTTCAATGATTGATAAATTGAGTACCATGAAAAAATGGGCAATAATTACACCTGCTGTATTATTACAGCACTAAGAAGTATGAGAAATCTTCCATTAAGAGCCGTTTAAAAATGTGATATTTTTAACTGAGCAGCTGTTCTTTTCCTCTGTTCAGATTATGAAATGTATTAACCAGTGGCAGAAAGGAACGCTCCAGAAAAGCATTCACAAACATTTTAAATGAAACAAGGAAACAGCGTAACAATCAGAGACACCTGTGCACTCCAGCATCACTTCATGTGGAGTTTTGGTGCCAAGCTTAGGTTTAGTCTTGAATCCCAGAGAAACAATCCACAGTCAACAGTGTACCGGGGCTCCATGGACTTCCCAAAACTAAGGTAGTTTTGATGGAAGCCACTGTGAAAAAAGCAAGCAAGGCACGCCCACTGAGCAGAGTGATTTCGGATTTGTTGTGCATATTCATTTGTAATTCTGAAGACCCACCTGAGTTGTCGCAGCCTGTGGCCTGATTTCCACATGCGTATAGTCGTGGCTCTGCCTCTATGGTTATAGGCAATGGGCAGTGCCATGTAGCTTGGACTTGGAGACAGCACAACCTCTGCAATGCTGAGAACAGTGATGGGCATAGAGAGAGGACTCGCCTATGAACCTCCGTGTGACCTATAGCTCCGCCCACTGTTCTGAATTCACTTCGGGCCTGACCTGGAGCACACGCGATATTCCGAAGGCACCATTTAGACCTCTGCCAGCACAGCCAACCCCTGCCCTATTACTCACTTGCAGTCCCCGTGCAAGGACCTTTCACCGGTGCAGTGGCCTCTGCTATGAGGTGTACTAATGCCACTCTGCCTTGTTCAGCTGCACATTTTAGAAATCCCAGTACAAGGAGATACACAAACACACACACCCCGCACCTAAGTCGCTCGCTGCAGCAGCATGTGCCTTTGCAGGAGGCTTACACATGCCACTGCCAATGCAGCTGCACACTGAGGCGTCTCCCGCTACCTCGCTCCCTACTGAGCTCTGCCAAAGCGCCACAGCATCGAAATCTTCTGTATTCTACAGAATGAAACCCACTTACCCCACATTCAGAGGCGTTGCTGGGGGTCAGAGGGGGGGCTAGGGGTCTATAGCCACAGGTCTTTTGTTTGTAGTGCCGGATAGAATCTCAGGGTCTACAACCAAAAGGCAAGCTAGCCCCGTGTCCTGACAATCCCGCCATCAGTGTAGCCCCAGATCTTTTCCAGACCTAGCAACACCCCTGCCCACACTCACTCACTCACTCACTCACCCCTCACTCACTCACTCTTCACACTTGGACCATGTGCTGAGACTTTCCCTATCCATACTTGAGTTTCGCCTCTGCCCTGGAAGTAACTCTTTCCCTATCCATACTTGAGTTCCGCCTCTGCTCTGGAAGTAACTCTTTCGTCAGGTACTTCCAGCTTCCACGGTTTCTCGGGACGTTGATAAACAGTGACATATGGCAGGTTACCATGGCAGCCATCTTGTAGAAGGAAACTTAAATGAAGTACAGGAAGGGAGAGGGTAGAGGGGACCGAGCTATGCTTAAGATTGCTGGAGGAGCACAGACGTTTAACTGGAATCGGGAACTCCCCCTGGCCAGGATCCAAGTGTGAGTGTTACACTTGGAAACTAGCAGACCAACCACCACTAATTTGTGAGTGTCGCTAACTTTCCCCCGCTAATGCCTCTAAGTAGAACCTGTGCATTTGGAGGCAGAGCATGCAAAATAGTGGGTGCTAGGTCTCCCCCTGGGAGGGAGGGAGTTGGGTGGTTTCCATTAGGATGGCTGTTGCTGCTGACCCCTGGGTGGGGGGAGAGTGGGTTGGCTTCACTGCTCCCGTTGCATAATTCTTTTGTAGGTATGAGAGACAAGGATTTGTTGTATGGCGGCCCCTTGCTGAGAGTAGACACTGATGTCTTCTGAGGAAGGGAATCGGATGCACTAATCTCCACTGGAGAGCTACCCTCAAATGATGAGGAGATTGGGATGGCTTCTATCCCTTTTGCTTAGACATGGGGATTTATCGTGGAGATAGGCATGTTTCTGTTCAGGGCCCTCGCCTTTGGGACCGTCTTCTTATTCGCTTGCGTATTATTGATTTTTTGTTTGTTCCGTAAAGCCCTTTAGACTCACCCTTTTTGACTGTTTTTTTGCACGCCTTTCGCCCTTTCTGGTTCTTTCAGGTGCAGTTTATTCTGCTCGTTTTTGCGTATTATAAATAAATACAGCAAGGTGACTTTCTGCACTCTCCCTTCCTATCCTCTCTGCGAGGCAGGAGGGAATAGGACAGCACTACTGCTTCCACCCAAGCTAGGGTATCTAGGACTGCTGTGATTACTCCCCCCTAGGCAGAGGAGGAGTAGGAGGGTTTAATGTGCTCTCATAGGCAGGACGGAGTAGCATGGCTTTTCTTGCTCTTTTCTAGGCACGGGCGAACAGGATTGGTGCTTCCCATCATGGCAGGAGCAGGGTGGCTTCTATTGTTTCGTAGGAATGCAGAAGTAAGATGGTTCTCAATACTCGGATCTAAGTTAAAATAACGGAAAAATAAAACAACAAGGTTGAAAACACAGATTTTTTAAATCGAATTTCGAAAAATTAAATTCCATAAACAAATTCAGCCACGTTATTTTCCAATTCGTTTTTTTCAGGAAATACCCAATACTCCCTAATAGAGGTGGGGCGCAGGGTGGATTCTGTTACTATCTCCTAGGCACAGTAGAGGCACATTGTTCTGTCATGGGAGGTGTAGGAGGGCTTCTATTACTCCCTTCTACTCATGAGGGATTAGCATGGCCTCTGTTACTCTCTCCTTGACATGGCAGAAGGGGATGGTTTCCATTATTGCAGTAGTGGGATGACTACCATTGCATTCTCTTAGGCATGGGGCAGAAGACTGGTTTCTACCATTGGAGGAGTAGGATGGTTTAATGCACTCTCTGATAGGCATGGGGGAGTATGATGACTCCTGAGGAGGTAATGTGAGACATTGATATGTTGTGCTTATTTAGAGGATTACATAATGTAGGTGTTTTTGTATGAAGCACACTAAATTAATTATGAACAATGTATTGTACACAGGTGCCTCCATGCAGTTTGCCACTTTCTCATTGGAGTAAACGGTCTAATAATATTAATTGACTGAACTTACAACTTATCTGCCCTGAAGAATGTTAAAAATCAGAGAGAACAGAAACATGTTGGGCTGTAGAAAGTTCGATTGGTTGTACATTTGCAGGATCCCATAGGATCTTTTTATTTTATTGCGTCGTTTTGGATTTAGACATTTGTTCACGTTTGCTACAAGAATATACATGTTTTGTGCAATAATAGTGGCAGTGCTGCAATGGAATGTTTGTTTGAACACGTATTTTTAGTGTACTTTCTTCTTCTTTGTTGAAAAAAAAACAGTTTCAATTTAAATATGTTTTGATTAAAATTATTTTGATCTTTTTGTGCCAAGATAGGATACATTCCCTAATTGTGTGTACCTATTAACTGGGAGGGGATTCTTGTGTTCTGTTATTCCCTCCTAGGCACAGAGAAGTAAGATGGCTGCAATACTCTATGCTGGGCATGGAGAAGCATGGTGTCTTCTGTTACTTTCTCCTAGGCCCGGGAAAGGGGGGCAGTTTGCATGATGGTAGTAGTAGGACGGCGTCTGTTATTCCCGCCCAAGTGTGGGGTGGTAGGGTGGCTTCCATGACTCTGTTCCAGATAGGGGAGAGTGGGACGGCTTCCATTACCCTCCCCAGGATGGAGTGCCGGGAGGGTGGCAGAATGTCTTCCTCCGCTCCCTCTTGAGTAGCCGTTAGCAGGAGGAAGCGTGGAACAGTTTCCCCGAGTCCTAGTACACTTTCCCCTGAGGTCCCTGTGCAGGGTTGGGGACACAAGCAGTCTACGGTAACTTGCATTGGTTTGAGGGACTTTCAACTCCAGCACCCCTTAATATATCTTTGACCACAAGTACAGCGCCCATACCACCTGGTCTCTCTAGCTCAAAGTGAGTATAAACAAGCGGGTGCGCGAATAGCACGCCTCCTTAACAACATCCCTATGAAGGCATTTCTTGGTTGAAAGTGGGGCTGCCTACAGGTGTGCAGGGCACACTTTCCATAGGCTGGCTCTTTGCACGGTAGAGGAAAATCCACTTTTGGACTTTTTGTGTGTTGTAGCAGCGTGGAGTAGATTATCTATGGCAGACTGGACAAAGGAGTAGATTTCAGTTTGCAGAGCAGAGAGAGTCCCAGGGCAGAGAAGAACAAGTTACTTCTTACCTTGTAACGTTCTTTCGATGGGATGTTCTTCCGACGTATTCCTTATCTTAGATATCTCTTTCCAGCTTTGCTGGCCTCGGAATTTTTTTCTCTCTAGAGGGCGCTGCTCGTCGACGTCCGCGGAGTCGATGTCCCTCGACAGCCGCCGTATCGACGTCAACGTCATCCTGCCTATAAAGGCCGCGCGCAGCGTCCGTTGCTCAGTTCCGTTTTGTAGCCCACAATAATTCTTTCTGGACTAGACTAATCACCCTGAAGGAGCATAAGCTGCAACAACAAGGGAAGTAGTACTGCGGGGATGGATGGGAGGGTCGATAAGGAATACGTCGGAGGAACATCCCATCGAAAGAACGTTACAAGGTAAGAAGTAACTTGTTCTTCGAAGGGATTGTGTCCTCCGACGTATTCCTCATCTTAGATAGGCTCCCATAGCAGTATTCTGTTATTGGAGGTGGGAGTACTGACTTCATGCTTCCTCTTATTGATGAATAGAGTGCAATACTGCCCTTCCAAACCTAGTTTCCTGACTGGAGGAGGAATCCAAGTTGTAAAACCGTGTAAAGGTATGGACGGACGACCATGTGGCAGCCGCAGATATGTCTCTAACCGGGACTCCTCTTTTGAGGGCCGATGAAGATGCGATACCTCTGGTCGAATGAGCCCTAAGATTTTGAGAGGGCTCTTTTCCTGCCAGTTTATAACATTCCAAAATGGCTAAAATGATCCATCTGGAAATGGTCTGCTTAGTTATCGGTAACCCCAGCTTGTGACCTGCGTAGCCTACAAACAGCTGGTCTGCTTGTCTTATCCTAGCCAGTCTACTAATGTAAAAACTTAAAGCCCTTCTTGGGTCCAGCCTGTGTAACCTCTCTTCCTCTTTCCCCGGATGGGGAGGAGGATAGAAAGATGGAAGGGTAATCTTCTGTGTGATATGAAATTCAGAAACCACCTTTGGGAGGAAATTAGGCTTCACTTGCAGAACAACTTTGTCTTTGTGAAAGATTGTATGAGGGGGTTTACAAGAAAGAGCTTGTAACTCGCTCACCCTTCTAGCAGATGTAAGTGCTACTAATAAAACAGTCTTAAGGGTAAAAAATCTTAACGAACAAGAGTGGAGTGGTTCGAAAGGTGTGCCCATCAGGAAAGTTAGGACTACATTTAAATCCCATAGGGAAACCTGGAATGGTCTTGGGGGATAAATGTTAGTTAACCCCTTTAGAAACTGTATTACCAAGGGTAACTTGAAATAGGATGGTTCTTCCGCAGTGCGCTTAAAGATGGATAGCGCTGCAAGATAGCCCTTGATGGTGCCAACTTGAAGGCCTGAATTCGCTAAATAAAGTAGGAAGGACAAAACCATTGGTGTACCACATGAAAAGGGATCGATATTCTTTTCCCTACACCAGCTGCAAAATCTGTTCCAACGGCAGCGGTATAAAGATTTTGTTGCTGGCCTTCTTGCCGAAAGCAACACCTCCATAACGTCATCAGGGAGGTCCCAATCCTTGTACCTCAGCCTTTCAGAAGCCAAGCGTGAAGGTTGAGGGTTTTGATGTCTGGATGGAGAACCTGACCTCCCTTCTGTGAGAGCAGATTCTCTCTGAGTGGAAGTCGAATTGGAGGGCAGATGGACAAGTCTAGAAGGTCCGGGTACCACGTTCTCCTGGCCCAATCCGGGGCAATTAGGATCATGGTTTTCCGGAATCTTCTCAACCTCCTGATCATTTGAGGAATGACAGGGACCGGTGGAAACGCGTACAGGAGCGGAAACTCCCAGTCCTCTATGGACGCGTCTCCCAGAGCTCCTCTCGGGGGAAATTCCCTTGAACAGAACAGTTCGCACTTCCTGTTGACACTGGTGGCGAACAGATCCACCTGAGGGGTTCCCCAAAGGGCGAAGATCTCTTGAAGGACTTCCTGAGCTAGTTCCCACTCGTGGGAGACTGTGCTCTGCCTGCTCAGAGCGTCCGCTGTCAAGTTTTTCTCTCTGGCTAGGTGAACTGCCGATAGAGAGATTCCTTCTTGGATTGCCCAAAACCAGAGCTGCATCGCCTCTCTGCACAGAGGTAGTGATCCTACGCCTTCTCTTTTGTTGAGGTAATGCATGGCCACTGTGTTGTCTGTCATTATCAGGACATTCTTTCCTTGTACAGATGGCAGAAAAGCCTTCAGCGCAAGTCTGATGGCCCTCACCTCTAACAGGTTGATATGTAGTCTGGACTCCGATGGAGACCAACGACCGCTGATGGTCAAGTCGTTGGCGTGGGCTCCCCACCCCGTGAGTGAGGCATCCGTGACTACTGTTATCTCCGGCCAGGGTTGCCAAAACTGCTCTCCTTTAAGAATGTTCTCCTGACAGGCCCACCACTGAAGGTCTTGAGCCACCCTGTCGGGAACCTGAAGAAGATCTGTCATTCTCCCTGAGAATTGTGACCACTGAGTTCTCAGTGCCCACTGGAGGTATCTCATTCTCAGGCGAGCCTCTGGCACTAGGAAAATGCAGGATGCCATGAGGCCTAGCAACCTCAAAAAGTCGAAGGCTGGGAGACGTTGGGCATTTTGAAACCTGGTGACCATCTGTAGAATATCTTGAGCCCTCACCTCTGGTGGCGAGGCTTTTCCCAGGGAAGTGTCCAGGATCGCTCCGATGAACTGGAGTCTCTGCGATGGTATCATTTGTGACTTCTTTAAATTGAGGGAGAAAACCAGTCTGTGAAGGGAGTGGAAAACATGATCTAGCTGGATCTGAGCTTGTTCCGAAGATACAGCTCTGATCAACCAATCGTCCAGGTAGGGGTAGACGTGAATCCCTTCCCTCCTTAGACTTGCAGCCACTACCGACATTAACTTGGTGAAGACCCTCGGGGCGGAGGTCAGCCCAAATGGCAGCACTCGAAATTGATAATGAGAGTTGCCAATTGCGAACCTCAGGTATTTCCGGTGTTTGAGATGGATTGGCACATGGAAATAAGCGTCCTGAAGGTCCAGAGATACCAACCAGTCCTGGAACTGAAGGGCCTGAAGGATCTGAGAAAGAGTTACCATCTTGAATTTGTCTTTCCTGAGGAATTTGTTCAACTCTCCCAAGTCCAAGATGGGTCTCAGTCCTCCGTCTTTCTTTGGAATGAGAAAGTAAGGGGAGTACCAGCCCTTGTTCCTCTCTGCTACAGGTACCGGTTCTATGGCACCTTTCGCTAGCAGGTCTAAAATTTCCTGCAAGAGGAGCGGATCTGGAGCTTTTTGAGAGCTGATCCCCGGTGGATGACTGTGAGGTATGCGTAGGAGAGGCAGGCAGTAACCTTGTGCAACTGTCTCCAATGCCCAAACATCTGACGTGATAGCCTGCCATACCGCCAGATGTTGAGTTAACCTGCCTCCTAGAGGTGTCTTGTGAGGGAAGTCCTCAGAGTGGTTTTGGGGCGGCTGATGCAGATGCCGATGGTAAAGAGGCACCTGCTGTTGCTGCGGCTTTTGAATATCTACCCCGTCCACCTCGGGTAGTTCTTCTTTGTCCCCTTTGAGCCGGTCGTCCTCTACCTCTTCCGAATGCGGAGTAGAAGCAAAAGGACTTGCCTCTCGCAGAGGTTCCTGTGGGACGAAAAGGTGTCTGACGGATTGCAGCGCCTAGGGATTTTGCTGCTGCCTTTGATGTTTGCAGTTTTTCTAAACTGTCATCCGCCTTTTTCCCAAACAAAGAAGAGCCATCAAATGGCATATTCAAGAGCCTGGCTTGCACATCTGGGGCAAAACCAGACTTTCTCAACCAAGCAAATCTCCTGGTTGTTGTACTTGCCGGCATTGCTCTGCTGATACTGTCAGCCGAATCAATGCCCATCTGGAGGGATTCGCACATAGCGTCTTTACCGTCCTTTATGATATTTAGGAACGCCTCCCTTTCTTCTCCCTCCGGGATGCAGTCAGCCGCTGTAGAAGCACACTCCCAAAGTGTATGCCTAAATCTAGCAAGGGTGCAAGTAGCATTAATAGATTTTAACGCCATGCTACATGCCGAAAAGACTTTCTTAGCCATAGCATCATATTTCTTATCGTCCCTGTCCTGTGGGACGGTAGGGTAAGCAGTCTTGATGTCAGTAGAAGATGCTGCGTGTACCACCAGACTTTCTGGGGATGGGTGTTTGGACAAAAACTCCGGGTCTGCAGAAGATACCCTGTATTTAGTAGACAGTTTTTTATTTACTGCCGGGACGACATCTGGGGTTTCCCAGTTCGTCATGATTTTTCTTTGAAGAGCTTTATGAAAAGGTACTACAGGATCCTCCTGTGGACCTTTATCAAGAATATCCGTGAGGTCATCCTGTTGGAAAGCCTGTGAAGGTGTTGACCACCCCATAAATTCTGTGATCCTGGCCATTAAGGCTCTATAAGGGGTTTCAGCATGCTCCCCCGGGTCTGGCCTAGCGAACTCCACCTCTGGGGAAGTGTCTAAACCACTTTCCTCATGTAAGGAATCATGGAGTTCCTTTAATCTGCGATCCTCTGAGGATAACTCCTCTTGAACTGGGGTTGCAGATCCCTGCAACTCAAATGTCTCTTCTTGGTCAGATAGTTCTCCCTCTTCCATAATTGAGGACATTGTTCTCAATTGGTCTGAACTCACAAAGGGTGTGAAACCCATCTCCAAGGCAGAGGGTGCCAAACTTGTTGTAATCGGCCTCGAAAACGTTGATGTCGTCGACGCCGACGTCGAAGGCTTCGAAGGTGGCGTCGAAAACAAAGGTGGAGGCCTCGAGGTCCTCGATAGAATTGGAATTCTGCTTGAGGATGTCGACAATCTCGACGACATCGTCATCGAAGACTGGGAATAGCCACTGGGTGCGCCGCAACCGTGACTTTCCTTGGCATCAACGCCGGTGTTGAGGATGGCGTCGAGTCGACTAACCCGTGTGTCGAAGGTCCCTTCGATAACAGCGTCGAAGACACCGACCTCGGCGTCGATGGAACCTTCGTCGACGGCGTCGACGGAACCTTCGAAGAAGGATTCGAGGTCTTTGCTTTTCTCGAGGGTTCATGACACGCTCGAGAAGCTTCCTTCGCCGGGTACTGCGACTCGCGGCGTTTTGGACCTTCGGGTCTTTCGACCAGAGCATCGCTCTCGGCAGTCTTCGAGGGGGTCGAGGCCGCTTTCTCGAAGACGCTCATCATATTTTTTCGGAATTCCTCCCATTCAGTCCGGGAACTATGTTTTGTGGGGCAAGGGATTCTCTTAGGTGAAACAGAGGAAGAGGAGGACGAAGAAGGGGATCTTTGGCGTCTCCTTTTCGAGTGCTTCGATCTCGAGGAGTGATGGGACCCGCTTCGAGACCTGGAGCGCGAATGGTGACGAGGAGACGAATGTCTCGACTTCGTCGAGGAAGAAGAAGCTTTAGAAGTCTTACCTTTTTCCAGCTTCCCCCTACGCTCCTTCAGGGCCTTAGCTGTCATGGACATACAGTCCTCGCACTCCGAACAATGGTGTTCAGCTCCCAAACACCACAGACAGACCCTGTGAGGGTCAGTCAGCGACATCTTTTTTCCACAGTCTCGGCATTTTTTAAAGCCGGACCGAGGGGTCGTCGGTTCAGACGAGGAAGCCATCGAGTATGGATCGAATATCTCGAGGAAATTGGAATAATTCTCTACGAAACTGAGCAATGATATTCCGAGGCACTGAGTAAGCGCGGAAAAACGGAACTGAACAACGGACGCTGCGCGCTGCCTTTATAGGCAGGATGATGTCGACGTCGATACGGCGGCTGTCAAAGGACATCGACTCGGCGGACGTCAACGCGCAGCGCCCTCTAGAGAGAAAAAATTTCCGAGGCCAGCAAAACTGGAAAGAGATATCTAAGATAAGGAATACGTCGGAGGACAAAATCCCTTCGAAATGTATTTTTGGGGGGTTTATCCCTGGAGGCAGGTGTAGGTGAGGCAGATGGCGTTCAAGGAGATCAGCTCACCCTGGGTAGGCAGCACTGTGCCATCAGCAGAACTGGTAATGTGGGTGATCCAGGTAGAGGCAGTTGACAAAGTCCCATTGGTAGTTCATGTTTGAGCCAACTACTAGAATTGTTCACGTGGGCAATGCGGCTGAGGCGTTTGAGGAGTCTGAAGGTGAGCGGGAAGCGTCGATCGTGGACATGGTGGAGCTATGTGGAAAAATGCCCGCTGGCAACCATCTAACTTCTCGCGATTTTCCACTTACACAATAAAATGCGAAATGTGTCTTTTCCAGGTGTCCTACATTTTCTAAAACTGCACCCAAGTCAGAAGAGCAAGCCATTGTCAGATTCTGATATCCACTGCCCGTAGGCCCAGGGCTGCCAATCATCACTTAAATGAAGGAACTCCCTCCGTAAAAGCTTCTTTTCAATCACTGTAATTAAGCATAAACGCTACACAATTTTCAGATTTGTGCCACAACATGTCCTTTAGCTGGCTGGACATTTTTGAAATCAGTGCTGCCATACTCCAATGGACATCATCCTCTTACACTTTTGTGTACAGGGCCTTGATATTCCATCATAAAACATTCATCCCACGCTTCATCCCTCCTCTCTTTTTGTTCATAGCATCTATTTCCTGCTTTGCCACCCGCTTATCTTCTCTGGGCTCATTTCTTTCCTTCTGCAGGCTTAAGGATAGACATCCCTGGCGGGGGCACATTAGCATCTATTTCCTGCTTTGCCACCCGCTTATCTTCTCTGGGCTCATTTCTTTCCTTCTGCAGGCTTAAGGATAGATATCCCTGGCGGGGCACAATATGCCACCTATGTGCTCTGAAACTACTACGGTGGTGGTATGGCACAGTAAAAAAGCCTATTATCGTAACATGTCATATCATGAGTTGATTATATCCCTCATAACTATTCCCATCATTTCATAAGAGTGTATGCATCTGACTGATAATTACTTCATGCCACGCACCAGTTCCACCTCGTTGGAGCATTGTGGAGTGGCCACAAGTGGGCGTCGCAGGCGGCAGGGCCAGTGAGGGACACAACACATGTTCATTTGGAAGGCAACAGGCCGCATTTATTACATGTCCTACATCCCCAAAATGTGACAAGAGGCCATACATGAATTACATCATCCAATGGTTACATCATTGTGACGTCATAGCAGCGTCATTATTGCATCATCAATTATGTCATCATTACCTACTCTGGCATGCGGGGAGTGACCAAGACCCACGCCCCCATAACCTGGGACAGGCCTAAGAGAAATATGTGACCGTCTAAACCATCGGCCAGACCCGTTCACCCCATGCACGGAGAGGTGAGGACCGCTTTAAGATCCCCTGGCCTGCCACCTCACCGTTCCGTGCCAAACCTAGGACCTTAACGTAAATCAGCAATCAATCTCCCTTCCAGTGACCCAAAAGGTAGAGCCCCTTGCTCACTACAATGCAATGTGCTCCAAACTACTGCAACACTCTCTCCCCATGCTGCTCTAAAGGGTGGGTGGGAAACGAAACATGTTGCCACAAGCAGCACACCGGTCCCGGCAGCCCAAAAGAAAGTGAGGGCACATTACGCCCCCTCGCTTTGTACCTGCTCGGGACCCTTAGCCTCACTGCTTCCTGCGCCGGGCAGTGGCAGCTGCACATGGCGTCGCCCTTCCGCCCGGCACTGTGAAGGTACCTCCCCCTACTGGTTTCCCTTCCCCTATGGACCGCCTGCGCACCTCCCAAACTGCTGTCCAGGCAAAGGTTGCCCAGGGCGCTTTCACCTGCAGGGTTGTGAAAATCATGAATCGAATGGTGTGGTGGAGACACATTGCCAGGGCTGTGGAAAACACGCATTGCTGGGGTTGTGGAAAGCACCCAGTGCCGGGCCGTGAAAAGAAAACATTGCTGGGGCTGTGGAAAGCACACATTTCTGGGGCTGTGGAAAGCACACATTATCGGGGCTGTGGAAAGCACACTGTCGCGGCTGTGGAAGCACACATTTCCAGGGCTGTGGAAAGCACACATTGCCTGGCCTGTGGAAAGCACCCTCCTGGGGCTGTGAAGCACACTCCCAGGTCTATTAAAAAGCACAATTCTGGGGCTGTCAAAGTCACACAAATCGGGCTGTAAAAAGCATATTGCCAGGGTTGTGTGAATCACAATTTGGGTGCTGTGGAAGGAACATCGCTAGGACTGTGAAAAGCACACCTCTAGCGATTCAGCAATCACACAACTAGGGTTATGGAAACTAAACACAATGCCAGGGTTGTGGAAAGCACACAGTTCTGGGGCTGTGGAAAGCACACATTGGGCCTCATTACGACCGTGGCGGTCCGGAAATAACGGTGGCGGTAAACCCGCCGCCACCGTTGTTTCCGGACCGCCTGATCCCGACCCCTGCAGGCGGGAGGTGATGTTCCCGCCAGGTCTGACCTGGCGGGTTTAACACCGCCCGCCTGCAGGCGGACGAGGAAACACCGGCAGCATTACAAGATGCTGCCGATGTTTCCATGATCCCGATTCCCATTGAGTCCCATAGGACTCAATGGGAATGGGGATTTACACCATTCCGCCTCCGTGATTCCCGGAAAACCGGGGTTGTGATGCCCCGGTAATTCCGGGAATCACGGAGGCGGAATGGTAATACGAGTCCGGCGTTAACCAGGCGGTTTTACCGCCTCGGTTAACGCCGGACTCGTAATGAGGCCCATTGTTGGGGATTTGGAAAGGACACTGCTGGGGCTGTGAAAAGCTCATATTGCTGGGGGTGTGGAAAGCACACTGCCAGGGCCGTGCAGCACACTCCCGGGTCTTATAAAAAGCACAATTCCGGGGCTGTGGAATTCGTACAAATAGGGCTGTAGAAAGCATATTGCTGGTGTTGTGGGTATCACAGTTTGGGTGCTGTGGATGGAACATCGTTAGGAATGTGAAAATTACACTGCTAGTACTGTGAAGAGTACACTACCAGGATTATGGAAACGAAGCACCATGCCAGGGCTGTGGAAAGAAAACTACCAAGGCCATGTAAGCTGTATTTCCTGAAGCACTGGAAATCACGCTGTTAGAGATGCTGCAATCACTCTGCCAGGGCTGGAGAAAGCTTATTTCCTTTGCTGTGAATACCACTTTGCCTGAACTATGGAAAGAACATTTCTGGGTCAGTGTAAAGCACCCTGTACATGCTTTCCTGGGTCTGGGAAACCACACTCAGGGCCGGGCCTAGGATTAGCAGGGCCTTGTGCGGCAAACAATGTGTGGGCCCCCCTTATTTGCATAAATAGTGGCATCAGTGATATTACAGAAAAGTATATCACAGAATGGGCCTTTAATGCGCAAAGGTATAATGGGATATGAAATTAAAATCATGTTGCCATGAGCAAAGCAGGAGACATATCCACTGTGACGTCCAGTATCTGAATTATCACTGTTAATATTTACCTATCTGGCAGTATTTTTGATGTAGCAGACAGTGGCCCTCATTACGAGTCGGCAGGTAGCCGCTGGACCCGTAATTAATTTACTGCTGCCTGACTTGTCGGAAAAACCGGGGCATTACAGCCGCGGTGGTCCGGTAAATCAGGCGGCGGCAATTGTTAATCCCCATTCCCATTTGAGTCCCATAGGACTCAATGGGAATGTAATGGTGCCGGTGCTTCCATGAACGTCTGCGGCCGGGTGCCGTTGCGCCCGCCACGTCTGCCCTGGTGGCTGGAATGGCACCAGGCCTCAGACTTGTACTTTGCCGGTCCGGAAACAACGGTGGTGGTAAGCTTACCGCTTAGCGTTGATTCCGAACCGGCAAAGTTGTAATGAGGGCCAGAGTGAACTAAACACCTTGCAGAGACTTCTAATTTTGGCAGATGAGGCATAGTGAGATAAAAGGATTTGGCCGGGACCAAACCCTTTTGTTAAGTGGAGACGAGTCTGAAAATCGGGCACTTGAGCACATCTCTTCCCAGAAGTAATAGGTAGAAATATTGTTTGCAAAAGGTTTTTTTGAAACTTTGGTTTAAAGCACCATCTGACTATGGAACTTCTGTTTTTACAGAAGTTTCACGATTGTTTTTAATTTTATTGTGTATATATTTGGTCATATTGTCCAAACTAGCAATATGCTTTTATTTCAGAAGCAACATATAAGGATTATTTTGACTGTCACAAGAAATAAACTCCAAGCCGTTTCCAAGGATGTTGTGTCGTGTTGGGGCGGGATCAAGCCTGATTTGCATATGGTCTTTCCCCTTTTGTAATGGCTTGGCAGGTGAAGAACGATGGTCTGGAGGGTTCCCAAGAGCAATGATAGAGGTTGTGATTAATTCCAAACCTTTCAGTCATCACCTCTGTTGTTTTGCGTAAGTCACATAGACAGGGACGCGTATGCCCAGACGTGGGCCCCGTGCCTTCTGGGCCTAGACACCCAAGCTACTCCTCACTGATGAGGCCCAATGAGGCCAAAACATGTTTGGGATGCTTGTGGTGTCCTGCAGAAGGGATGTGACCAAGTAGCTTGGGCTGGACTGCCCCTTTTGGGGTGGGACCAAGCCTGATATGCATATGGTCTTTCCCCTTTTGTAACGATGGTCTGGAGGGTTGCCCAAAGCAATGCCAGCGGTTAGGATTAATGCCAAACCTTCCAGCCATCGCCTCTGTTGTTTTGGGGCAGGGATTAGGCCTGAGGCAGACAGGGCACATTGTGTTTATTGCAAGGTGGCCGTATAGTGCGATAGAGCCTATTTACCGGGAGATTTTGTGGCAGGAGAGTAAGCAATTTCACAGGTCTTCAGACATTAATGAAAGTATCAGGATTTGAGTCCTAAATAAAGAATGTGAGCTAGATTATATACATAGGAGCTGAGTACATAGGGGCAGAGGACGCAGTTGCACCCGTTGTCCTTGAACAACGGGGCCAGGTGTGTGATTTTGCCCCTGTGGAGATTCTGCAAAGTATTTGCATGGGGTGACCAAAAACGAATTCAAGATTGAGTGCAGTGCTCCTCTATATTACTGTCTCATCTCCTGCTGGGTTCAGGCTTGGTGACGTGTTAGCATGTACCTTACAAAATGATCAGGTGCTGCTCACTTCCAAATGAGAAGAGGGTTGCATCAATGTATCCCTTGAACCTTGATTGGAGGGTGTGAGCAGGACAAAAACTGTTGGGCACGTGAATAGCAGGTGGAAGCAGGAGATCCTATATCACAATGTTACAAAGGTAACTCAGTAGGTTAGGTGACTGTTGCTGTGTTGTTATATGTTTGCACCTTCCTGTAAATTATATGGCTGTTTTTCTAGTCTTGCTGCAAAATGTGGTGTTTCGACAAGGGGATGGGTGCGGCTCCCTCGCTTCATTGTTTGTGGGAACCTCTGCCCCATAGCGCAAATCAAAAGCTGGCACCCATGAACATGTGCACAGTAAGCGAACATATCTTAAGGTGAAATATATAAATTTAGTTAAATGGACCTTTCCCCTTAGAACAAAGTGCACAAGACAAAAGAGCAATGGCCTTTCAAAAAAAATCATCAACACGGGAAAAAATAAAATAAGAGAGGAGATTTTCAAATAATTAAGTTGGTAAAGTATAAATGGTGCCCACCTTTTAAAACCAACACTATATAGTAAAATATTCCCAGGAAAACAAAATCCCAATACGAAACATGTGCTTTGACGACAGTTGTATGTGGTCTTGTGAGTAGAGTAAGCATCGGCATTGGGAAGATGACAGACAACCGGGGTGAAAACCTTATAGCCAAACCCTTGCGCAAGCTTGCCGGCCTCAAAAACACCTAAGGGGCGTTACATCCGCCCTCCACCCACAAGTATCTTTTACATATACCCTGAAAAGCAGCACCTGCCCACAACCAGGGGAAAAAACTGCTCCAGTCTCCAAGACTACAACCTCTCTTGCCACATTCTGGACAAATATTCATGACTCACTTTACCTCTCACCATTGCCCCTCCTCACCCCCATGTTTGACTTTCATCAATACATCTATAAATATGACTTGAAAAGTACATAAACCATAGTAAGGTACTCGAGACATATATACATCCTTATAGAAATATGTTAGGCAGAAAGTGTACAATTGTGGTGTTATTCGCCCCATCTTGAAAGGGCGACTACAAATACCAGAATGCAGTTCAACAGTATGCAAAAAATGACATTTTGAAAATGTATTTTCAAGACTTAAAGACTAATAACAAAAGGTAATGTGGAGTTACCTGTTTTTATTTCAATGTGTGACAAATGCAAGCTTTGATTCTGTTGTGATGAAAATATTACGTTCTACCAACAATACACGCGTTTTGGTGTTAAATATGAAGATATGAAAAAAATGTCGTTTGTTTAAAACTGTTTTGTGTGATATTTTTTAATTGGCCTGCGGTAGAGCATACATTTAGGCAAATAACGGGTGCTTTGTGTGTGCTTAGAATAAAAATGCACCTCATAGATGGAAGCAGCACAGCCCCTATTTTAAACAACATGACTGGGTAGGTTGCAGGCAGGCGCTTCAGGGTCCCCCCGACAGTGGGGCCCTGGTCCACCACATAGACTGCCCATGCCTCGTGTCCGCTCTGAGCACACTGACCGACCGACCACAGATCCGCCATCCTGTGCGGCGCCGGGCGGTGTAAACCCATTTCAATATAGTTGCGCAGATGCAGGCGATGAGCGACGAATCCCTGCCTTTCATCATCTGCTTATTACAGCTCGCCATATGCTGCCAGCAACTGTTTGTGCTGCAGCGAGTGCACCGCACCAGGGTGTGACCGACTTTCACTACACATTTACTTCTGAAAGCGAGCGAGGGAGATGTGCCTGGTAACCCGTTGTCCCCGCCAGAGCACATAATCAAGCGTCACTCCTATCCCACGCACGGCCGGAAGTCCATGGACGTCATTTAGAGGTCGCCAGAGGTCTCCCTTGCGACGTCCGTCTTAAAAAAAACGAAATAAATACATATATATTTTTTTTTTTTGTAATGCAAGGTCATGGGCTGTGGCCGGCACCATGTGGCTCTTCAGTTCTGGAGTGGCTAGCTTTCTTGTTCAGGCCCCTTAAAAAAAAAAGTAAAATAAGAACAGGAGTGCCACAAGTCTAACACTTTCAGCACTAACCCTAAATAAGAAAGAATAAGAATACCAAATAATGTGTCTTTCTGGAATTCTATCCAATAATTGCTAGACTCATTAAAGGTGTATTTCAGGCACACTTCGGGGGGCCAGTCACTGATTTAGTCTGTTCTTAAATGCCTCAGCTCAGTCTTTCATCCTTCTGAGGTCGATTAATATACAATAATTGCTAGACTCATCAAAGGTTTATTTCAGGCACAATTTGGGGGGGGGGCGAGTCACTGATTTAGTCTGTTCTTAAGAGCCTCAACTCAGTCTTTCATCCTTCTGAGGTCGATAAATGAGTACCAACAGAGGTTGGGTGATATTGGGTGTACATTTGTTCTATATAAAGCCCTGAAAGGTCGCTTTCCATCGGTTCCCGTGATATCACTTCGGGGTGGGGTCAAATGACATCACTTCCTGTGATGTCATCAGGGGTCAAGGGTCATGTGATGTCACTTCCGCTACCCTTGGCATTTTGGTGAAATTACGTCCCTGTGGAAGTCGCAGTACGTCTCAGATGCTGGGCCTTCTCTCGTGCGCGGCCTGTGGGCGTCAATAGTGGATGGTGGACGATGGTTTGGGTAGAAAGATAGCCTCGGCATTGGGTCGGCTGTCAGACTTTACCAATGGCCAAACTGGAGGCAGGATAACCTGTTGTATAAAGAATGGGACGCAACTGGAAAAAAATTGGCGGCAGAGTGGCTGGGGAGAACTGTTCTCCCTCAGGAATTTTTCTGGGAACTAGTGTCAACTTTAAAGCAAGTGGTGCAATTTAAAGCAAATTGGGCCAGTTACATTGCCAAAACCATTAGATGGTTTAAAGACACAAAGGTATGTGCCAGCATGGTAATGTTGTGGTAGGGATGTGGCGTACCTTCAGCTTTTCATGCAAAGTGCTGGAAATAGACTCTGAGACCACACCCCCTTAATGGGAGTCTGGGGGTTGTAGGGTGGGAAGAGATGTGGGGGGGACTGAGGGGCAGAGCCCCATCCCAGGTCAGGCAGCGCCTGGTGTCTTCATGGAATCGAATGAAGTGCGGCTGGGGGGAACTTGCATTTTTTTATTATATCTGTGATAGTGGTTGGTTCAAGATTGAAACCATTCTAACCATGTAATGCACACTTAGCTCTCTGCTCGTTTTACTTGTCACACACTCTAAAAGGACAGTAAAATGTCTGTAAACCAATAGCTACATATCCTCATTTGGTGCAAATCCTCAGAGGTGACGGAAAGTGCTCATTTGGTGCAAATCCTCATAGGTGACGGAAAGTGCTCATTTGGTGCAAATCCTCATAGGTGACGGAAAGTGCTATTTGGTGCAAATCCTCATAGGTGACGGAAAGTGCCCCCAAAATGCTAAAGAGAAGAAGACACTGCTTCTTTACCGATGTGATGCTTGAGCTGTTCAAGCAGAGGATGCATACCACACGTCACCTGCAGAGCCTCCTCCACAGGGGCGCAACAAAACCTAAATATCGTGGGGTCATGGGGTGAGGAGGCCTAACCCTTCAAATGTTGGGAGAAGCGCAAACCTCAGAGACGGTGGAGGAGGGGAAAACGTATTTGTGTGGGGAGCTTCTAACTTCTTTACACATTCTAATGAGACTATTCTAGTGCAGCTTCAATGTTACAAGCAGTTAACTCTCTCCTTTAAGTCTGAAAGCTCCCACTTAAGGGCTGCTGTAGGAATGAGTGGTCTTCTGTCACTCTCTATCCTTCCAATCACACCCCTGGCATGGAAGTAATAACCCCACATGCAAACATGCCAAGTCTCCCGCAACTCGCTGAAGTCTCCAGCAGAGGCAGACAAACTCCAGCACTCACACCTGCCTAAAATAACGAAAACCACAATGTAATCCTATGGGTAGGTCAGCCAGGTCGAGTCAACCTAACCCAAAATGTCTCGGCGGCGCGGCAGCTGAAGCCCGGTCGGCTCATTGGTGTTGCGCCACTGCTCCTCCAAACATCGATCCCTTAGTGACAGAATGTGGAGCTCAGCCCAGCGCCTCCTCCCCACACAGGAGAAATCGGCTAGGCTGGCTATTGCTGACAGAGTGTGATGTATATCCCCAGGCGGTTGGGCCGGAATGGCACTCTGGCAAGACAGATTGTGCCTCAGTGCAGCTCAGTCTTGTTCGGACCCAATTCCTACCCCTGCATCTGCATTGTACCATAATCACAGGTAAGACTAAGTGGCACTAAAGGTGTAGGCCCTGATTCACAGAGCGTTTTCCAATGGGGTTTTGCCATTATAAAAGGATTCTGTGAATTAGGCCCGGAGTGTCTTTGAGTTGTTAGTGAGCAGTCATATGAGAGGTCCCAGACAAGTACTAGAAACTGTGGACCCTAAATTTATGCCATGCCATAGTATAACCCGATGTTGCATTACTTAGCCGAACATCAAGTAAAATGGCTGAAGGAGACATAAAAGCCGGAGAAAGGTTATTTTGCATGCATATAAACAAAAGCATCCAAATACAATGCTTTGAAAGTAAAAAAAACATTGCCGCCAGTTATTGAGTGGTTTATTGGGCAATACCTGGTAAGAATAACCACCTCAACATCATTCCCGCCTGAACTACCTCCCACCTGAACTGACAGCACTTCTCAACACACAACTCCAGCAGTGAAGCAACACAGGTTAGGCAGTGGAATGTATACCTCCCAAAGAAACATGCCTATAGTAAATGTCTCTAAACACCACACAGACAGATCACAGATAGACCAACACCACGTTCCAAGCTCCTTAAACACCACTCTCACAAACACCACATAAACATTTTACATTAGCACTCTGGGGTGCACATTGACTAGTCTTCTAGACAACTCACAAAATATCAAAAATGTACAGCCCAAACTGAGCCCTATCTTTTCAGCTCTGCACATATCAATATTGCAACAAAGACACAGTGCCCAGCTCCTTGTTTGCCCCTCTACCCAACTTCCTGGTGCTCCAAGAAATTATGAAAATAGCAGAAGGTGTAATACACAAGACAGAATAACATAGCATACTAGGGCATGGCAAAGTGTGCCACTGGTTATCCTGTGGCGCAGTATTCTGGTGAGGCTCTATATCTATCTGCCAAATCAAGTGATATGAGACTGAGGGAGAGCTAGTACAACATTAACACAATCTTGATGATGGCCCCAGGGGGCGCTAGCAGAGGAGCACAAGGGGATACCATGTTGTCCCTAAAATCATGAAATCTCACCCATTGTAAGGACATCTTTTTTAATGGTGTGAACTTAATAACCCACTCTGCAATTTCTGCCTTGAACATATACCTTCTGAGAACTACCTCGTACACATATTTAAGTTTGGGCTTTCAAGGACTACAATAATACTGTCTTGTAGAGTTTACATGTAAAATACACAAATCACTTAGTAAACCAACCTGAATATATGTTAATTCTCAAAGAAACATTTCAAGCCAATATAATTTAATTGCAGCTTCATATACCACACCTTGGAAGGAAAACTACAAGCCCAACAATTAAAAATAAAACAGCCTGGAAAATCTCCTGTTTCAACACCATTGTACTTTAAGGACTTTTTGAGATTGTGTAATAGTCACCTCATTATAGAGATCGTTTGTCACAATCGAGGTTGCTGTTATGCCAGATTTTAAGAACAATTGACTATCCGCATAAAGTCAAACCCTTCCTTTGCATGCCTTGAAACACCTGTGTATCGGCCGCTTTATAAATGCCATATCATACCATATCATGCTGGGAGATATCATTCATATCAACCAATCTTCCAAAGAGAGCTTTATTGCCTTACTCTCTTCGTTTGTCTTGGAAGCAGACACCGATTTAGAAGGTAAGTGGAGTCATGTGCGGTCTTTCCGTTGGAAAAGTCCCATCACAGTTCCAGTTGCCTAAACATTCACATATAAGAAAAGCGCATTGAAAGCAAAAGAATTGTATTTCAAAAGTAATGGGAAAGCGTTGTCATGGTGCCCTGGGCTCTGTTTATTGTCTGCATTTTTGTGTGTGCTCAGGGCAGCTCTGAAGGCAAGCTGGCCTCTTTAGCAGCTAACCTGAATTTCGGTGGGAGGCGGCAGGGCAGTTTCTAGTCCATTTGGTGCCCACAGCGAAACACTTAAATGCACCCCCCCCCCCACACCCACCCCCGGGCATGACATGGGCGCGATTCCCTAACTACACTCCATGGTTAAGTAACTCTTACCCAACGACCCAACGTCAATAAATCACTGCTATACAAATGAAACAGGTTTTATTACATTGTGATGCCTATTAGGTCCCTAGTAGGTTTTTCATTATTGCCACATAGTATGACGTCACCTCTGATGTATTTTTAGTATATATATGGGCAAATTCCTATTTAATGCCTATACACAAGCCCAGATTTCAGTGCAAAGAACGGATGCAAGGACACACCTCCTGCATATATATCAAGTGGCTGAAGACACATCTTGTTAAGACTTTTTGATATTACACCAGTAGCGCATTTAGAACTACAATTAAGCCATTAATGCTCAGAAGAGTACTCCAAAACTCTAGCAGGCCCTAAACCACACAGTTGATGCTATGGCTTGCTAGAACTAGCTCAAATAGATCCCAGGACACCTATTTTGGGCGGGAGGAGCAGGTAGTGTGTGGGAATGGTTGCAGGGATTAGCACGGCAATGGGGAGACTGGACAATGGGTGGGTGGATAACCAAACCCCACCCACATGCTGTGTATTCCTGCCAGAGAAGTGTATGTTGCCATGGGGCCCTCCTGCCAGAGAAGTGGCCCGGGTCCGCATGTACGGGTAAGGCTTACCCTGCCCCTCTAAGCCCGGGTGTCTCCCCTGCAATCCTTCAAGGCACTGCGCCTCTGTGGTGCTGGTGTCCCATAGCACCTCAGGGGGCTGGTGTGATGTCCATCACCAGCCCGTCCCATCACAGCCATTACCATATATTGCTTGATGCGATCTAGCATTCACATCGGGGTTGCAGCCCGGCATTGCTAGTTTACTGCGCATTTTCTTTTGCCGAATTCGATTTTATCAAATTTTCCCATCGAGTTTCACCGCATATCTATGCGTGAGGGTGGGTTAGGGCCATACTAAATGTGTGGGGCTTAGGGGGGAGGCTGCAGAAGGTCTACTCCCGCCTATGTATGCGTTGAAAGACATCACGTAGATCCTGCAGGCTGACTTCCGGTTCTTCTCTGAACTGTTTTGTTTCCGGGCATGCGCAAGATGCCGACTGACATCTCTCTGGTTCGTCTCAGAGACAGTCGCAGCAGGGCGATGACGCTTTAGTAAAACAGTGCAGGCTTTGAATACATTCTCCAGAGGCTGCTGAACTGCTTAGTCTGGCTCTCTGCGTTTAAAATCAGTCTCACACTGGAATGACTTTGTAGGATTTTGGACTTTCTCTGGGAAAAGGCTAGGAGGAGGAGGAGGGAGAAGGAACGGCCATAGGAATGAAGTGACAAGAGTAGTTTGTATTTAATATGCTGCTTTATTTAAAACCTTGCACATACAAACTCACACATAGTTTCATGATAACACAGGAGTATTCATTCATCCAATTAGGCTGTGGCTGTTGCTGCCATGTCAGGAACAGTCAAAATGTGGGAGCGCTGTATCTTTGCCTGCATTTAGTACATGAGTATTCTGGCCACCGGGGACATTGCCACTTCCCACCCAAAATTCTAAAATGGCAGACATCAGCGAGTGCGGTATGGACCATTGTAAATGTTGGTCTATTCTCCGCATCAGCCATACTCAATCCCCAGGCACAATCAGCCAACCCCCTATCAAGCACAGTCACCCCATCAGATATAAGCACCCCAGTTGGGTACTTCAGCCAATGGAAATGCTTGTATTGTAGCCTGTAACTAACCATTGTATTCTACATTAAAAGACACTTACCTGACATGCCCTTTTGGTGCACCATATCTTGCTTGCCTAATCAACCATAGAAATAGAAAACTTGCCCTACTTTGAGCTCCCTTTTTTTCTCCACGGCAGCCACCTTGGTGTGGACTTTATCTTTTTTGCATAGAGGCTCATCTGCGTGGCTTTGCTTCAAATATATTGTTTTAAGGCTACTATTAGCACCCCCAGACATTTTGCTGGCGTGTTAATGGAATGAAACACCTGAGCAGCAAGTTACATCAATGGCTTGACTCGCCCATCACCTTGGGGTTATTGCCTGTTACTGGCTGTTACGACCCACCCCTGAGGTGTGTTTCAACAATGTGCTCTGGA
This sequence comes from Ambystoma mexicanum, assembly GCF_040938575.1. Lineage (NCBI taxonomy): Eukaryota > Metazoa > Chordata > Amphibia > Caudata > Ambystomatidae > Ambystoma > Ambystoma mexicanum. Next base: position 337,850,279 of record NC_090924.1, on the reverse strand, counting down.
ATAAATGTTGCGCCCTAGAGGACTCCTTGCCTGCCTGGGTACAATCAGATCCATCAAGCGCAGACACCCATCAGATATAGTCATGCTTATTTGGCATGGCTGCTCTCCTCAATGAAGCATAACAAACCCAAACACCCCACCAATCATTTAAGCCCATCACAAGTTCAGAGGAAACAGGGTTGCCATTCATTTTTTCAGTCCTCCTGATTATCAGTTGCAAACTCAACAGGAGGTAATACCACCAGCCAAGGCATGGCAGTATTACCCCCCACAAATTGAGGATTTACCTCGAGTGGAATTGCCTGCAGAGGAAATTACTCTGTCCAATGGGCTTCAGAATCAGGACTAACCACAACTCGTAATCAGGTGGAAATTCCACAGTTCCCAGTGGTGGATACTATAATGCCATTGCCATGTGGCGGTATTAGTAATACTAATACCTCCAAACTCGTAAGGGGAAGGAAAGGAGGAAGGGAGAATAGGAGGGAGGGGGGAAGAAAGTAGCAAGGACGGTATTGCCACCCGGATGGAGGGGCCACGGCTGCACCCTGCTTTTTATGACATTGTTCCAGGATTGCATGGTCATCTTTCTTTCTCTCCTGACACGCATGCCGGTCCGGACAAAAATTGCCGGTAACAATGGTTACCAGCACCTTTTCCGGACCGGCATATTCTGAGTCTGCAGGTAGGGTCAGTGACGGTAGCCCTGACCTGTCAGTAGTCCAAGCCCCTAACGGCAGATAAATCACTGAAGCACTGGCACCGTTGCTAATGGCGCTGGTGCGTCAATGTTCCCATTCCCGTGGAATGCTGTGGGACTCCACGGGAACGGGAACTTACCGTTCTGCCGACGCCCGGGCTGCAGAAATGGTAAGCCGAGGTTGCGGGTAGGCCGCTGGTAGTACCCTACTGGCAACCTCATAGTGAGAGCCGTTGTCATCATTGACTGGCGTGCCTCTATCCAGTTGAACTCAGGTGCCAGGTGGGGGGGGGTAGTGCAGTATGTACAGCGGCCTCGAGGCGCTGTTGCAGCAGCATCGGCCCAATCACAGGGAGACATGCCCTGTGGGCTGACGTGCCCAGTGTCATGCCCCCCTTTCAAGGGCTGCAAGGACGACACCACACAAAAAAGGTTGTGAGGCGAGTTAATAGTACATGACAACAACTGTGGAGCTTAAATCCTCTGAAACGTTGATTTCTGAGTGAAAGATGTTTATGACAACACACTCCTAAGAACTACATCGTTGCAGAGGTTTTGATTCCCAAATGTATGAATACGAAACCTTTATCCATACATTTTTGAACACACAAACATGGATGAATCCAGGGGTGGACTGGGAACCAAAAGAGGCCCTGGAAATAATGTTTAAAGTTGCCTCATATCAGCAAGCCCAACCCTTTACTTATGATGAATCGCACAAGTCTTTTCACTGTTCCAGGCACAGACAATTAGTGCGTGCAGGCTGTTCTGTAGCTGCCCTGGTCTGAGACAGCAGCAGGCTCGGCAACAGCCCAGAGGCGTAGACAGGGTAAGGCCTGTGGGGCAAGGTCCACCCAAAATGTACAAATATCCAATCAGCAGCGCTGTGTGGGCTTTTACAGATGTTAATATCACTGTGGTGGGCCCAAGTGTTAGACAATCCCGGCTACGTCTTTGCAACAGCCCTTGCTGCAGCCGCTCAAGCGGGTAAATGGAGCTCTTCATTTCTCAATGGCTGAATGCAGCGACTTTCACAGGCAGTGCACTAACTCAAAAGCCTCAAAGTGGCTAGAGTGGCCTGGGGCTCCATCACGGCAGCGGTAGCCAAGAAGGAAGGCCTGCCCTCGAGCAGCGAGGGGCGGAAGGATGCACAATGCTGGAGAGAAGGTCCGGTATATCTGCCGGGGCTTCGAGGGAGTTGGTGGAAAGAGGATCCTGCCAGGCTTGTCAGTGATTTAGGAAAGGATCCGTTCGGATGATGGTGGGAGGATCCACGTTGTGTTTTAGAGGCGGACTTAACACTTGGACGAGGGACAAATGCTTGCGGGGCCCACCTGGTCGGCACAGGGCGTCAACACTTCTCCCTTTAACAGACCCGCCTTTCCCATTTCCAAACCTCATTGCGGTATCCAGTGAGATGCAGGGTCAGACTGGGGCATGACATGTTCTCGGGTGACAATAAAAAGGTGGCCCACAGTTGAAAATGGCAATTCATTCCTTTTGTGACATGCTGATTGAGTATTACCATGGGGGTGCGGGTTGATGAAATGTGATGCAAATTGTGCATTTTAAAGAATATTTATTCAGCAACACTGGTCAAAATGATTAGCCGCATAGTGAAGTAACTTAAACTGGCCCACTTTGACCAAAAAACAGGCCCGCACTAGCATTTTGTGTTTGTCGTTCGGGAATTGGCCTATTGCCCTATAGGTCAGTCCGAGCCTGGTGATATGTAAGATTGTGGGTTTGCCATTCCACAGTAGTCTCTGTTTCTCTGCGCTCCCTGGAATGGCCTCGGTGCTTGGTGTGTATATTGTAATGTGTTGACCTGACACAGTCTCGCCGGGTGCGGGTAGAGCCCGTAGTGATTTTCCGAGCGTGCTGTTCCTTGACACGCCTTGTTGCTTGGTGTGTTTCGGCTCCTTTGCTGAGTTTGCAGCTCTCTTGCATTTCCTCTGCGGATTCACAGATGGTGATGCTACACTCAACGCTAGTTCCATGGCCGTCTTGGGGCACGATGCATGTTCAGCGATTTGGTAGCGTGGGAGGCCAGTCGCCGTGCTGGCTGGCACGGACTCCCCACTGCTCTGCCGTGCTCAACCATGCCGTTCCCTGTTCCAGCTGCACCATCTCCTTCTATTAGACCCGCCACACCCCAATTAAGAGTGTAAACTGTTGTCTAGGATATAAAGTCTCAGGAACATACTCCATCGAGGGTAATTCGATTTTCATTTCAGCACTGTAGAACTGTAGCAACACACTAGAGTGAATGACATGGGAAGTGATGAAAGTCACATTTAGTCAGAACGGCAAGGGTAGGAAATGTATTGCCACTAACTAACCGTACTAAAAACTCACCCTTCTGCATACTCACCCTCAAACTCTGAACTAAACACAACCATACTGCTACAGCACCACAAGCTGCATGCACTTGACACCACCACGACAACGAAGCAGACCATACACAATCTCACCCAACACCACATGGCAACTACCAACCCGAAAAACACACCTACGCTCAGTGACCGGTTTCTCTAAGCCAACAACACATCACAGGACTCTTGCTCTTTTCCCCCCGCTCAATCCCACTAAAAAAAACATCGCCCCGCTCTCCTTGCATTACAGATCCGCCAGCGCGCCAAGAGACCACACGGGTGGCAACAGTGCACGGTACAAGAACCTTTAACAACATAACAACTGTAGTCATATGCTTAATATGGCACATTTTCAGACAGGGTTTTCTTAACCAATACTAATATTAATACTAAATTATATAAAAATATAACTTATTAGGGAAGTTATTTAACATATTTTTTAGGAGTATTTATTTAATTTAAACTAGTAGCGTAATAGCCAGTGAGAGCTTTGATGGTAAGAGTGTACAGAGTAGTGATGCTTTGGTGGTGTACAATAGGCACCACATTGATTTATATGCCTGCCCCCCATGACCTAGGCAGGACTCTTAATGAGCTGGAGCAGTTTAGTGTTCCTCATATGTTGCAGTACTTGCTCACGGTAAACCATTGGCCACAAATGTTGACATGCTGAGCCGCTCTTGTGCACGCCACATTAAAACATGCGGTCTCCGTTTATTCGATCCCGCAGAAGCACCTCTCAACATATTAATGAATAGACATCTTAATCAAGACTTGATACCAGGGGACTGCTACCTGCCAATTTCCATATGTTTTGAACTACAAATTCCATGATCCCTCACAATTGACCATGTTGGGTAGGGTTGATGCAAGTTGTAGTCCAAAGGATATGGGGAGCCACAGGTTATATCATAACATTTCTGGTAAATTTGGTTGCTCGTTTCGAAATAGAGAGAGGCACATGGATACCACGGATCTTTCGCAGGGAAATGCGTGTATTTATTTCAAGGTATTTTGTCATTTTTTCTGCCCTCTCTGACAAAGTTATTTTTTTAGTACTTTCTTTGTGGAATACCCTCTGCTTATTGCCAGAGCCTCGTCAACAAGTTCATCTGGGTGTGGGCACTGATGGTCCAGAGGACATTAAAGTGGGAGCGACTTCCTGACAGGAAACCAAAACAGCCAATGACTTTTTTTTCCAGTGCTCACACAAATAATTAATTATGGCCAAGTACGAGACAATAACTGCAGGGTTTCTGGAGGCTGCTGGAACTCAGTGGAAAAGAACCCAGTAGACTGGCTTCCATCAGTTAATACAACCTCTGATCGGGTCCTAAGTTCAAGAGGCACCCCCAAAGAATGATTGCAAACCCCGGTTTTCTCCAGGCTGTAAAGAATGCAGGAAATCAATCAAAGGAGAACGTGTGCGTGATTTGCCAAGAAGAATCGATCACAATAAAAGATTGGTGATTTGATGTTGCATGTCCAGGGCATTGTATAATCAGAAAGCATCTATCTGATTGTAGTTCTCTGCTATTTCAGCAGGTGCAGAGCGCTCTCTATGGTTCTGCTCGGGCTCCCTGTGCGGGCAATTGGTTTCTAGACATGCCCAAAATGATGGCAGCACATATTTCCATCTTGGGGACTGAATGTATCGTGTTCGTGGCTTTTCTACAATGGATGCCAGACACGCTGCAGTTCCTCGCTTCACAGTATCTGTACCTCTCCTCGGCTCCGAGAAGCAAGTGGAGCCGAGGAGAGGTGCAGATATTGTGAAACCATGTCACAATTTGGGCTGGCTTAAATTGTGAAATTCCTTTCTGCCTGCCTCGGGAGAGAAATTTGAATGATTTTATCCGTGTTCACCGAAATCTGCAATTCCTTCACCAATGCTGCTGTGTGTACCTACCAGGAATCGAACAAAAAAAGTGCAAAGTTACTCGTGCCACAGCACGAACATAGCACGGTTTGAAAAACCTGTGCAAAGTTTCTTGTCCTGTTGTGCGAACCTACCACAAATCTAACAGAAAACGCTGTGCAAAGTTTCTAATGCCGCTGCATGAAAATAGCATGGATCATGGAAAAGTGCTCATGTGTTCTCGCGCCGCTGTACGAAACTACCACAGTTTGAAAAAGACCTACCCGAAGGTTCTTGTGGCAATGCACAAAACTAGTACGGATCGAAAAAAGACCTGCATGAAATTCATCGTGTTGCGAACCAAGCACAGGGCGATAAAAGACCTGCACAAAGTTTCTTGTGTCACTGCGCGAACCGATCACGGATCATAAAAATGCACCAGGTTTATTGTGTTGCTGCATTAAACTAGAACATATACAAAAATAGACATGTGCAAAGTTTTTTGTCGTGCGACATGAAACTAACATGGGAACGAAACACCACGCACTTTGCAAACCCGCACAAAACCAGGTGAAATTTCTGTGCCGACGGAAAAAAGTAATGCTGAATTCATGACCATTTTGTTCATCCCCAAGTCACAGTTTCTGCATTGGGACAAAATTAGGTGCGGGTGCTAAAAAGGGACCAATATTTGGAACTCACAATTCTTGGCTCTTTGCTACAAGCGTTTAGGTTAGTGCCTGGTGGCCAATTGTCAGAAAATACTGGGCAAATTGTGAATTGAACTACCAGCTGCACGGTGCACTGGTCCACATTGGCCAAAATGCCGACCCACGCCTGCCCGCTGCTCCGGCATTGCCCTGTATTCCACACCTGCATCTCCGTCGCATTCATGCTTGATCTGATTCCCCCAGTAGCCCTGAGTTACGTGGACAATCCCAGAAGCAGAGGGAGATCGCTGAGCAGAGGTGAGTAAAGCAATCATAATATAGCTTGATATGATAAAATGGCCTGTTCATCGTCTTCTGCCCTCAGATAATACAGTATTCGAGGACAGAATGATGAAGTAAATCAATAGACGTTAGCCTGCTGTTGCCATGGTGCTTATGTTCCGCTGGTCAGGCCGTTGGTCGTTGATTTGGGAGGCCTATTTTCATGCTGAATTGAAGACAGAGTGAAAAACGCAGGTGTCTCTCACAACAGCTCCCAAACAGCGGAACAGCCGTTCCAACTCTGGAAGCAGCACCGAGCACCCCTCAGAGCTCCGGAAGGCAGAAAAGGAGAGTGCACGAGAGAGGAAGTGAGAGAGAGGGAGAGGAAGAGAGAGGTTGTGAAGCAAGTGACAGAGGGAGAAAGAGAGGGAGAGAGAACATGAGAGAAAGAGTGGGAGGGAGAGGGATAGAGGCAAAGAGAGAGGGAGAAAGGTAGAGACACGATGAGAGAGAGAGAGATTGACACAGTCAGGGTCTATAGCTAGCTGGGAATCCATAACATGCACATAAAAGAGACGTGAGAAGAAACCATAGATAAAGAGCACATGTAAGTTGCGTGTTCGTGTATGTATAGTCATGATGAGATTGGACTGAATGGGAAGAGAGATTGGCCGCCTTCTCTCTTTCCTGTCTCTCATTATAGGGGCGTTCTAAAAACCATGAGGATGAAGTGATCCATAGACAATATATTTTCCCAAGAATACTGCTGTATAATAAGAAAAAGTAGTGACCCACTATTAATTTATGCTCATGGCCCTGTGGCATGCAAAAGCAACCACTCGCAGAAACCGCTCGACACCCTCAGAGGAGAACAGACTGCTATTTTTTGGGACTTAACTTCAAAAATACATATTTTTCACTGAATACTTTAATGACATACACTGCAGGGTTGGATTATTAAATTAGAGATGGTCTCCACTCCAGGATGTGCTATGATGCACAGTAGGTGTGCAATTTTAATGTAATTTGACTTTGGGAGAAAGCACAGACTGTCAAAGATGGTTGGGCCGGTTTAGCACACAGTTGATGCTGATATAGACAAAGGTTCTCCTGAAATTTCCAGTTAGATCGGCGCCACACCCATCATGTCTAAGGAGAATCATCCTCCAACCAGAGAAAGTTTACTTTAATGAATAAAAAAGTATAAGGTTGTCTCCTCCACATTGTGTTAGAAGGTTGATTCCAATGTGAGGAGATACCTTAGTCTTAGCGAGGCCCCACGAGGGCTACTGCTGTTAGATGAGCCCATGTTTTACGCCAAGAATAGGAGTATAATTACTGAAGCAATTGACACCAAATAGTACCTTTGGCTTCCACTATTTCTTAAGCTGGCAACATTTTTTGAAGGGATTTCCCAACAAAACAGATATGCCCCTTGACCGTGGGCCATTACCACATAGGTTATAGCCCCACCCTTATGCGATAATGGCCTGCAGTCTCAAAGTTTTTGAATCCATTTGTATTTGTATTTTATTTATTTATATAGCGCAGAACCAGGCCCAGAGGCGACCGGGCGCATATCTTCAACAGTGGTTACAAAATTACATGGACATGGGGAAGATCATGGGAATCCCAAAACGTAGTACAAAAGTACAGGTAAAAAACATAGTGCAGGGCGGTTACCAGACACTTCGTCGAAAACAAATGGTCGACAGGACATTTGGTCCAAACCATTTGGTCGAAAACCAAATGGGCGAATTTTTTTTTTTTTGGGGGGGGTCCCCCCCAATCCCCTTTTTTTCTAAAAAACCCTTTTTTTCCCTAAACTAAAACCTAAAAAAAATATATATATATAAATAAAAAAAAAATTCGACCATTTGGTTTTCGACCAAATTCCGTCGACCAAATGACTTTCGACGAAATGTCTTCCAACGAAATGTCCGGACACCACGCAGGGCATAAGAATCAAGAAACAGAGCAGATAAGTCAAGCATACATGTCAAATTGGGGTATCAGCTATTCAGTAGGACTTGCAGTCATCTGAGGCGGCTAGCCAATGTTTAGCTTTGAGTTTAAATAGGTTGAGTGATGATAGATTTCTAATATTGAGAGGCACACAATTCCACAGTTTGGCTGCCAAGACTGGAAAATTAGTTCCTCCGGCTGTTTGGAGCTTGAATCCTGGGATGGATAGACTCTGGTTATGGGCAGACCTGAGTGTTCGAGGGGGGGTATATTGCGTGAACCGCGAAGCTAGCTAGATAGGTGCTAGGTTATGAAGGCATTTGTAGGTGAGGGCAAGTGATTTTAGAGAGATCCTTTGGGCAACTGAGAGCCAGTGCAGGTTCTTCCTGGTAACCGAGATATGTGCTGATCTGGGGATGTTCAGGGCTGCTCTAATAGCGTTATTTTGAGTGATTTGGAGTTTCTTGAGGTTGCATTGGTTAGTGCCTTGATACCGTACATTACAATAGTCCAGTTTGGACATAACCAGAGTCCTAGCGAGGGTGATGCAATTCTGTGTAGAGAGGAATGTGCGACAGGCTGTGATCAACTTACATGTGTAGGCTGATGCAGCAGCAACTGCATTGGCTTGTCTGTGCAAAGAAAGTGAGGTATCTAGGTAAATTCCCAGGCTTTTTGTGTCTTTGGGTACTTTAGTAGGGTTGCCATCGATATTGAATGAGCTGAACAGGGGGTTCAACTTGTTGAGTCTGTGTTGTGTGCATAGAATGAGGAGCTCTGTCTTGTCATCATTAAGACAGAGCTCATGTTGTGCCATCCAGGCTTGGATGACAAGGTAGATGTCGTTTAGTCATTTAGAGTCAACAGAGTGGTCGCCCGTGATGGGAATGAGTATCTGGGTGTCATCCGCGTAATTAGTGTAGGTGACACCCAGATAGCCAAGCACAAACAGAGGTTTAGTAAACAGATTATAGAGGGTAGGTGAAACGCACGACCCTTGCGGAACCCCACAGGGGACTGGCGCTGGGTCGGCTGAGGAGGTGGGGGAGAATACTCTCATGTGTCTGTTGTCTAGGAATGATCTGATCCAGTTGGTGGCGTTGTCAGAAAAATGTGCTGCAGATTTCAAATGTTGACAGAGGATTTGGTGGTTGACCAAATCGAAGGCAGCAGATAAGTCCAGTAGGAGTAGTAGTGCCAGTTTGCCATTGTCTTTTAGATCCTCTATTTGGGTTTTGAGGTCCAAAAGGGCTGTTTCAGTCCTGTGTTTAGGTCTGAAGCCGGATTGTATTGTACCCAGCAGACTGTTTGTTTCCAGATAATTCTGTATCTGTAAGTAGGCTGCCCTGTCTAGTATTTTTAGGAGAAATGGGACAGTAGTGATGGGCCTGTAGTTGGACGCAGTCTCTGGATCTAGGGTAGCTTTTTTTAGTAGGGGGATGACCCAGGCATCCTTCAAATTGTTAGGGACCACTCCTGATTGAAATGAGGAATTGATGAAGGAGGTTATGAAAGGCACGAGGTCATGGGTCGATTCCTTAATGATCAGTGCCGGGCAAGTGTCACCTTGACAATTTGAAGGTTTTAGGGTACTGATGATTTTTTCAACCTCACTGATGGTGAGTGGTGTAAAGCTGAATGGGATATGGGAAAATGGGGTAGTCATTTTCGGAGGCATAGACTTAGTTAGGGAAGTAGTGAGAAGGGTATTTTGTTTGGCCTTAATTTTGCATTGCAGGGTAGCAATTTTGTTAAGCAGTGCGTTTTGGATGTTATTACACCACGTACTGTCTTTGATGCAGCTGTCGGGGATGGGTGAAGGAGATTCTAGTTCTTTAAGAATTTTAAATAGCTCCTTAGTGTTGGATTCGGCTTTCACTATACGTTGGTTGCACGTTTCTTTTTTGGCTTGAAGGATAGCTTCCTTATAGTTGAGTGAGGTGATGAGAAGGGAGTCTTTATTCGCCAAGCTAGGCTTACTTTTCCAGAGGGCTTCGGCCTTCCTCTTTTCCTTACGCAAAACTCTCAGCTGTGGGGTGAACCATGAGTTCAGATGAGATCGTTGTTTTGCTTTTGCGTATTTTAAGTGGGGCTATAGACTCAATGGCTTTAAGTAGGGTACGATTGTAGATGTCTACAAGGACGGTAGGGTCCTTATGCTGTAAGGCGCATTTGTTGAGGATGGGGAGAATGAGCTGCATCAGTTTATCCCTGGTAATGTCCTTTTTATTCCTAGTGGGTATGGCAGGGGCTGTGGTAGGTTTGGGCTGGAGGTTGGTGGCTGGTAGATGGAACGTAATGATGTGCTGGTCAGACCAGGCGCAGGCAGAGTTGGATGTGATTGTAATGTTACAGTTAAGGTCAGAAATCCAGTTGAGTGTTCTGCCCTTATTATGTGTGTGTGCGAGAATACGTTGTTGGAAGTCTAAGTCACTAAGGGTGGTGGCAACCTCGGTGGCCATATGGTCCTTGAGGTCAGAGAGGCCAAGATTGAGGTCTCCTAGTAACAGCACCTGAGAGTTACGCTTAGTATTGGCAGACAAGATGGATGTAATGTCATCTGTGAATGAACCTATTGGACCAGGGGGTCTATAAATAAGGTGTATAGTAGCTGTGTTAGTGGGTAAAAGGGATAATTTCACGGATAAGGATTCTGCCGCGCCGAGTTGGGAATTGGTAGTGGTTCTCATAGTGATATTATCTCTATGTATAAATGCGACCCCTCCTCCTTTGGACAGGTTGGAGTGACGGTCGTTTCTAATGATGGAATAGCCGTTGGGTAAGGCTAAGGCGAGGAGAGGGCCGGAGGCAGCATGTAGCCAAGTTTCAGTGATGGCTAAGAAATCGAGGTTTTGGACTATGATGAGGTCAGCGATGTCGAGAGCGTGGGCCGGGAGGGATCTGGCATTGATGAGTGCTCCCTTAAGCGCTGTGATTGGAGTGTGAGAGGGGGGATGTTGGGTATCGAGGGTGTATCAGGTTGTGTATGGGCAGTAAGGTCGCACTGGGCGCAAGGTGCCCGGGGCAGTCTAGATCTCAGTCTGGTGTTCCTAGATAATAAAGTGCATGTTTGGTTACAAACCACAAACCTTATGATTACAATTGAATGACTGTATACTTGGTCTGGTCTTGTTAGGGTCTTTTTAACCACCAAAGCCAACTATCATTCACATCAGTGTTTAAGGAAGAGGTAGTTGGGCATTGCGCACAGTGTCATTGTTTTTCTTACTGCTAATCTATCCAGACTTCAGGCTAGCCTGGCACACCATCCCTAGCGGCACCAAAATGGGAACCACTCTTAATCCTTGTGCAGTATCAACTGAGTGCAGTCTGAACTTTGTGGTCACTTGTTATATTTAGTGCTTCATGTCAGATACCTTCCGCTTCTAAGCGCTGTAATAACAGAGTTTACTGATGCCCCATTTTACTGATATTAATGTATCAAACTCGTAAGGAAAAAAAGGCTGAGCTGGCGCTGCCATGGGATTTGAACTTGCAAAGTGTAGACTGGCCCCACGCTAAAAGCAAGCACTTAACCCATGAGCTAACTACCCAGGCCACACCCGCATCCCTTACCTGGCATGTGCTTTGAAACAGCTTCTAGGCGGTGTTAAGCACTACATAAGCGAACACATACATGGCCGATTCACTAAGCGTTTTCTAATGTGATTTTGCTATAGGACAATGCTCTGTGAATCATGCCCCGGTCATCTATCCTCATATACGAGCCACCAATAGGATTCTTGCACATAGAAGGTTGATGGTTTCCAGGACAGCATATCCTTGTCCTAGTTTGTTTTTTGCCTTTGAAAGACTTGTCAGGCAAATCTGAAAATCTGTTTGCTGGGCAGGAGGCCTTTTGTGGGCAAGTTTCTCCTGTTTTGGGGAAGATGAAGGATGCCCTATGTAGTGCTTACCCTGCCACTTTTCGCTGCGCACCCCGGTATCAGGGGTATATGTCATAAACCATCACCCGTAGATCATGGGGGCGGGGGGCTCGAGAGGTGCTGTGGGGAAACACCCTGGCATTAGTCGACGCGATCAGGGTACAACAGAAGAACTGTGGATGGGCCCGTGGTATGGATTGTAGAATCATTCCCAAGTCCACCTTGATTTAGCGCCCTGAGGCCTACGACGTGTTGCGCTCTATAAGAAATGAATAACAGAACATAACATGTGGGGAGCACTTGTGTGAGGGATCGCCGCCCCCTGCGGCTCTTAGTTTGATCACTGGGTATCACTGGTCAGGCTCTGGCGTGGCTGACCTCTTTCCTCTCCAATCGACCCTCCCAGGTCCAACTGGGGTCCTTCCTCTCTGACATCTTTTTCTCTACCTGTGGTGTCCCCCAGGGGTCTAACCTCTCTCACTGGCTGTTCAACCAGTATCTGGCCCTTCTTGCCCACCGCATCGCCGCTCTCTGCCCCAACTTTCAGTGCTATGCGGATGATACCCAGCTCATTTTCAGGCTACCCTCGGCCTCCTCTTCCCCTTCCCTCATCTCTGACTGTCTTTCTATTATCCATGAATGGTGTGCCGCCAACGACCTCTGCCTTAATGCCAGTAAGACTGAGATTCTACTCATCGGCACACACACTCCCTCCTTCCCTGCAGCTCTCTGGCCGGCCTCTCTTGGCCCCCTTCCTGCTCCTATCTGCAAGGCAAAAAACCTCAGAGTCATCTTCGACTCCACACTCTCTTTCTCTCCTCACATATCTGACCTCTCTAAGAAGTCACACTACCAGCTACACCTCCTCAGAGGTATCCTTCCTTTCCTCTCCTTCCCCCAGAAGCTCACTGTCTCTAGAGCCCTGGTTCTCTTGAAGCTGGACTACTGTAACAGCCTCTCTCTAAATCTGCCTGCCTCTACTCTCTGCCCTTTGCAACTCATCCAGAACAGGACTGCAAGACTTGTCCTTGGCCTCAAGCCCAGAGACCGTATCTCTCCAGGACTGAAATCATTACACTGGCTCCCAGTGGCTGAGAGGATTAAGTTCAAAACCCTCTGCATTGTCCACAAGGCCTTCTGGGGCCTTGGGCCAAAATACCTCTCTACCTAAATATCTTCCTTCTCGAGATCTTCGCTCATCTGCCTCCAACTCCCTCATGGTCAGCCGCTTCTCCAAGCAACGAGCTGGGGGTAGATCTCTCTCCGCAGCAGGGGCCTCCCTCTGGAACAGCCTTGGCGCCTCCTTGAAACTTGAGGAGAACCATCTCCGGTTCCGGAAGCACCTCAAAACCTTCCTCTTTGCCTCCGCTTTCTCTCCCCCTCTCCCCTGCTAAAATCACTGAAACTGCACTGAATCTGCAACTGGGCCACTCACCGATCTCGGTCCTTGGCCCAGCCACTCTTCCCTGCACTGCCTCCCTGGCAACCCCTGCACCGCGGGACTGTCTCTGTATCCCTACAGCCCTTCCTCCCAGCACTTGTCTGCACTTACCTTGCACTTGCTACCAGCGGGCCCTTATTATTTATCTTGTATTCTACTAACCCTGTACTGCACTTTCCCCTCTCCCTTTCCGTGATCTGAATGACACCTGGCCTAGTAGGATCGTTGTCTGTCTCTCCTTGTCCCCCCCCCCGCCTCATCGCGCCTTGAAACACTTGTGTATAGGCGCGTTACAAATGTCATATCATTTCATATCATATCATATCAGGGTATTTTAGAGAGAGGGAGGCAAGCCTATGGTGAAATATTGCGATTCTACCACCCAAGTCCCCCCAGCCTCTCAGCGGCCAATCACCTGTCGTGAAATCCAGCAATGAATCCTCCCAATTGTGTTTATGGGCTGGGCCCAAATCAGCGACACACGAGTGTGGACAGACCCCACCTTGCACCAACGGAGGGGTGGTTCCCCATTAAAGTGTGAGCCTGCTGCTGCCCCTCAGCAGGGTTGCATGCTGGGCTGATTTTGTATGTGTACATCTGCATCTCAAATACCAAACCCCACACAGCCCACAACCGATTGCCCAATATGGATCTGAATACAAGAAAACTAAAACTGAATAAAATGAATACACTGTTCTAAACTGTTTTCTTCCAGTTCCATAATGTCTGCTTGTTTGGTGTGTAGAAACATATCGGTTCTGTTGAAGTGCGGGTTCTTTCTCATCAAACAATAAGTACAAGCTGCATGCCCGCGTCAAAGCATGACTACAAGCGGGTGACTACATTGAAGTCTCTTATGGAGTGCTTCTGTAGGTCTTACAGTTTACAACAGGGATGTCCAACTGTGGGCCTCAAAGGTCGGAATCCTGATGGGTTTTCAGGATATCTTCATTAATATTGAGGAGGACAAATGTGTATACATTTAGATAAATTCTATGGAAATTTGTCTCATTTTGTCTCATGAATATTAATGAGGGGTAGCCTGAAAACCCAGCATGGATCCGGCCCCAGAGCCCTGGAGTTGGACATCCTTGGTTTACACAGATCTCGTGTTGTCCTTTGCTGTTCAGCCAGTCCTAGGAAATAGCTCCCATCATTTTCCTTTCTGGTACTCGTAGTCCTACATTTATAATTTGAAAACAACTCTACAAGTCAATTGTTGAGCATTACTACATGGAATTCTGCATTTCCTCCTCAACAAATACTGACCTTTCAGTTTATTACTTCGCACCCTCTGATGTCACTTCCTGTGGGGTTGCACTTCCTGAGTGCTAGCTAGTCGTACACTTCTTTTTGTAGATGCGTAATGCCCTGGTGGTAGGGCTAGGCTTGTGTGGTTTTCATTCTTTCAGTTATGTTGGTGGGGGCCTAAAGGGGGCAGGCCTGGTATTCCCCGAGATGACGGATTCCTCTTGCTGAGCCCGAGCACGAGGCTCCGACGCAAGGATGGCGGTGCTGCCCCCTCAGTCGTTCACGCATGATTTTACCTGGCACGGCCTCTCCCCACTCCTCAGTGCTGGCTTGTTTGGGTGCCATCGGGCAAGCAGTTATGTAACGTCTGGGAGGCGAGCCGCCTTCTGCGGATTGAGAGGCAGACAGTGTGTGGGCGGAAGGAGGCCGCCCGCCATCTGCGGGGCTGTGGGCATGGGAGGAATGAGGGCCGTAAGGAGAGATGCTGGCTGGTAGCGGCGCAGAGGACGACGGGCCGGCGTGCCTGCATGAAATGCATGGCAGTTGGCTGCTACTGGGGTTCAGCACCCCTGCCACGGGGATTTAAGGGTTTGGTGATGCTATTTTGTTACCGAGCCCTATAGGGCCACTGCTCCCTGTCGTACGGGGATTCGGCGCTTTCACGGCTGTAAGTGGGCACTCACTTGGATGAATGGTTCCCAGGAGGGACTGGGCATTTCCGGTTCCCAGTCCACCGTGCTCGAAATGGGAACAGAGGAGTGCAGTCACTCACCATCCCAAAGTACCTGCTTAGTGTTGAGAAGTGCGTTACCCACCCATTAAAAGTATTGAATTCTTGCCGAAGAGTGCCTGCACTATGTCTTTCAAATAAAGGAAGTGCCGGTAGTCAGGTCGCAAGTACCCGCCCATTCAAAGCACTGCCAGTTCCCTGCGATGGTAGGAGCTGCCAAGTACTCCTGTGTCATGTGTGGCACCTCGACACACTCTTGTTTTGTCCCCACTGCATGCTGGGATTTGTAGGCCTGCATTTACAATGGGAAAACAGAAACTACGAAGCCCCGGCACGTAGAGTGAAAAAACCGGACTGGCTCCAGTTGTCACACAGGTATGACTTTGTTATGTTATGTTATGTTATTTTGCATTTATATAGCGCCTTATATACCATTGGTATGGTCTGAAGGCGCTGGTAGGTTGAACGCCCTTGGGAACCGAAGTTCAGGTCAGTAGAGAGAGTAGGGGGGAGTCAAAAAGTGCGTGTGCGCACCATGTATGTGTGCAGCTAGTGCGAAAACAAGTGGTAGCTGCTTCTTAGCTGTAGGTGTGGTGGTTGAGAGATCAGGAGTATGTGTTCGTTCTGGTCGGCTTTATCCGGAACGAGTTTGGCTGCGTTAGGCCTGAGAAGAACGCCTGGCTGGGTGGTGAGAAACCAGCAATGTTTACTTAGAGTGATGTGGAGTAAGCGGGAGATGTAGATATGGGAACAGTTATACCGAATGGTGTCATAGTATCTCTGCGTTCTAGATGAGTGGTGGTGTAAGGGAGAGGGTAAGCGTGGGGTGTGGCGTGATGTATGTTTTCAAGAGTTTCCTTCATTCCAAGGCATGTTGTATCGTCCGTTGCACATAATCGTCCGTTCCTCATACTTGACCGCTCCACACATTCGTCTAGTCCGCACCCTACGTTTGGTTCGCACCCTCGTCCAGACCGCACCCTCGTCCAGGCCGCACACTTCGTCAGGTCTAGACATTTGTCCAGACTATATGCTCGTGTAGTTTATCCACTCGTCCAGTCTACATACTGGTCCAGGTAGGACATTCGTTCAGTCCATAATCAGTCGTGCGCTCCCCACACTCATGCGCTGCCCAGACTCATGTGTTCCCCACGCTTATCCGCTCTCAAAATCATCCGCTCTCGAAGTCATCCGCTCACAAAGTCACCCGCTCTCCACTCTCGTCCGCTCTCCATTCTCAAACCGCTCTCCGCACACTCACCCGATCTCCACAGTCCTCCGCTCTCCACAGACCTCCGCTCATTTCGGTTCCTCATACTAAGCCGCTCTATCCACTCAACCGTTTTCCGCGCTCAACCGCGCTCATCTGCTCCCCACAACTTGTCCGCTCACACACACTCATGCGCTCTCCACACTCATGCACTCTCCGCTCCCCACGCTCATCCGCTCCCCCCGCTCCTCACGCTCATCCGCTCCCCACGCTCATCCGCTCCTCACGCTCATCCGCTCTCCACGCTCACCCGCTCAGCCACAATCACCACATTCACCACACTCCCCCGCTCTCTACACTCACCCGATTTCCACACTCATCGGCATTACGCTCTCGCTCTCATCTGCACTACGCTCTCGCTCCCATCCGCTCCCCACACTCATCCGCTCCCCACACTCATCCGCTCCCCACACTCATCCGCTCCCTACACTCATCCGCTCCCACACTCAACCGCTCCCACACTCAACCGCTCCCACACTCAACCGCTCCCACACTCAATCGCTCCCCACACTCAACCGCTCCCCACACTCGACCGCTCCCCACACTCGACCGCTTTCCACACTCGACCGCTTTCCACACTCAACCGCTTTCCACACTCAACCGCTTTCCACAACTCATCTGTTCTCCAGTCACATCCACATGCTTCCGTTTAGTGTAATTGTCTGTTCTGTACGCTTCATCCATTCTAACTGTTTCATTTATGTCATTCACTGTATTCCCTTCTCGTTTATTATGTCGTTTTGATCGGTTCAGATTTCCTGAGTTTCTCAATGATTTATTCGTATTCTCTGTTTCATTGTTTTGATCTACTTTACTCGTTTAAGCCTGCTTGTCTTTCTAGTTTACATCCGAGTTTATTTAGCTGTCATTCTCGCTTCAGGTAGTTTGATGGGTCGGTATTATTGTGGTGATGCTGGATTGGTTTAATGGGAAGAGCCAGGTTTTCAGTAGTTTGCGGAAGGACGTTAAGTCTTCAGTTAAGCGGATGTGGGGTGGGAGTGAGTTCCACAGGGTTGGAGCCAGGGCAGAGAATGATGATCCGCCTAGCCTGACTGAGTTTGTCTTGGGAATTACTAGGAGGCCGGCTGAGCTTGATCTTAGGGTGCGAGTGGGAAGATAAGGTATTAGTTTGTCTTGAAGATATTGCGGTCCAGTTTTATGCAGTGCTCGATGCGAGAGGCATAAGGTTTTGAAAGCTACCCTACGGGCTACAGGAAGCCAGTGCAGTGTTTTAAGGGCTGGGGATATGTGGTCTCTTGGACTGAGCGCAAGTAGTAATTTGGCCGCTGCGTTTTGTGCTCTTTGGAGTTTATTCAGTTGGTAGGTATGGATTCCGAGGTAAAGGGGGTTTCCGTAGTCCAGTCTGGATATAACGATTGCTTGGACAGCGGAGACTCTGTTGGGAAAAGAGAGGTATGGAAAGACGCGCCTTAGGTTTTTAAGGTGGTGGTGGCAGGACTTTGAGACATTGTTGACTTGGCGCGAGAGTGTTAGGTCGGAGTCTAGGGTGCAACCAAGATTTTTTACTGTTTTGGAGGGTGTAGGTGAGTTGCCCATGGCGGGTGGCCAGGGTAGCGGGTGCGGAAGAAGGTCGGAGTTGCCGCAAACCATGATTTCTGTTTTGGAGGGGTTTAACAAGAGGTGGCTTTGGGTCATCCAGCGCTCTATGTTTACGAGGCAGGATGCCAGGTCGGGTTGGGAGTTGGGTTTCGAGTTCTGGAATTTTAGAATAAGTTGAGTGTCGTCGGCGTAGTTGTAACATAGGATGTTGTGTGAACGAATTATTGGTGGGAGGGTGATCAGGTAGAGATTGAATAGGAGGGCGGATAGACATGCTCCTTGAGGGACTCCCGTGTTGACTGGTCGGGCTTGGGAGGTAAAGCTGGAGAGTGTCGTTATTTGGTGCCTGTCTTTGAGGAATGAAGCTATCCATTTAAGAGCGGTTCCACGAATTCCTAGTGAGTGGAGGCGGTCTAGGAGTATCGAGTGATTGATCGTGTCAAAGGCAGCGGATAGGTCAAGAAGGATTAGAGCGGCACATCCCGCGGAGTCTGCTGTCATTTTAAGGTCGTCCCAGATCGAGGTTAAGGTGGTTTCAGTTCCGTGGCGTGTTCTGAATCCCGATTGGGCGGGGTCAAGGAGATTGTTGGCTTCAACAAAGGCGTTTAGTTGGGAGTAGGCGGTTCGGTCAATGAGTTTGGCGAGGAATCTGGTGTTTGAGATTGGGCGGTAATTTTTGGGCTCGAGGGGGTCGAGCGAGGGTTTTTTAATTAGAGGTTTGACGTGAACCATTTTGAATGCTTCGGGAAAGATACCGGAGGAAAGGGAGGCATTTATGATAGATCTTGCGTGTTCTCCTGCGCAGGTGGATGCAAAGATTTCTTTAAGGGTTGTGGCTGGGCAGTGGTCCAGAGGGGATCCAGATGGTTTGCGGGCAGATAGGAGTTTGAGAAATTGTTCTGGTGATATTGGACTAAAAGATTCGAATGTTGGTTGAGTTGAGGTTGTAGTTGACGGGCTGGCCGGTACGGGTGGAGGATTGTCAATTGGTTGTAAGAGAGCCAGTTTGGTGTTTAGAGTTTTTGTCCTTTCAATAGCTGTGGTGTAAAAGTGGAGGGAGAGTGAGTCGCACAGTGATTGTGACGGGGTCGCGACGGTTGTATTACAAGTTGGATTGGTGAATTCGGAGATGATTTTGTGGAGTTCTTTGCTTGGGTTTTTGCAGTTTAGGATTCGGGCGTTGTAGTGGGCTTTTTTAGCTTTCCGGATTTCAGCCTTGTACCGGTACAAGTGACGGGCCAAGGTGGTCCTGCTTTCGTGGGTTTTCTCATTTTGCCAATTGCGTTCTAGGTATTTGTAGTGTCGTTTACTGGTCTTCAGTTCAGGAGTGAACCAACTGGGGAACGGGCCACGGCGGGTTGATGGTTTGCATGTAGGGGTGAGTTGCATCAGAGATGCGTTGAGCCATGAGTCAAAGGCTTCAGGTGTTAGTTGGTTTTTAGAGTTGCAGGTGGGTGGTGGGGACTGGAGGAGTGCCTCGGCTAGGTCAGGGGTGATTATTAGTTTTTTCCAGCATTTGCGTAGGATCGGAGGTTCAGATGCGAAAACGGGAAGGGGGCCGGGTGCGGTGATGGCAAACGAGAGAATGAAGTGATCGGACCAGATGATAGGAGTTGGGGGCTTTAACTGAATCTGGGTGTCTGAGCTAAAGATGGCATCGAGAGTGTGTCCTTTAAAATGAGTCGGTCCATTTATGTGGGGTTGGAGATTAATTGCATCTAGACCGTCGATTAGGGCGTGTGTCATAGGATTGGTGGGGATGTCGAGCCATATGTTAAAGTCTCCGAGAAGGGTGAGGTTGGGATGGTTTATTTGGAGGGTGGCGATAGAGTCGCAGAGGTTGTTTGCGAAATGTCTATCGTAGCCAGGGGGCCTGTAGATTATTAGGAAGGTGAGTGAGAGCGACGGGGAGAGGGATAGTTTAACGAGGAGAGATTCGCAGGATGGAATGGAGGGTTGGTTGTCCATGATTGAGGCGCGGAAGAGAGATTTAAAGACAAATGCTACCCCCCCTCCTCTGGACGGACGGTTCAGTGGGATGAGGCGGTAGTCGGGCGGAAAGGCTTCATTTGCGATTGGGCTGAAGTCATCAGAGAACCAGGTTTCAGTGATGAAAACTAGGTCAGGTTTGACAGAGGTGAGGAGGTCAAAGATGCAAAGTCTGTTTTTTGCTACAGAGCGGGCGTTAAATAGGATACAGTTCACATCGGCAGGGAAGGTTGGTTTTGGTGCTGGAGCGGGAAGGGGCGGAGGGGCAGAGAGTAGCGGGAGAGGGGTAGGGATGGTGATGCTAGGGAAGAGTGGGCGAGCCGAGAGTTTTGCAGGCTTCGTGCGGGGTTGGGTGGATGTGTGTGATGGGATGATCGGGATTGGGGTGGGGGATTTGAGGATGGGGGGAGGGCGGTTGGGAGTTTCGGTTGTGGTGAAATCGAGGGCGAGGGGTTTCAGGAAGGGCGAGGATACGGGGGAGAGGGGGGATTGTGGGAGAGATGTGGTGGGGCGAGACAAGGGGGGCGAGGAGAGCAGAGAGGTAGAGGGGGACCAGGAACGCTTCCTTTTTAGTTTCTTTGCTGCGATTGGCGTGAGAGAGAGGGTAGGAGGGTCAGAGGGGGAGAGAGAGGCGGCTTCGGTTCTCGCTAGGGCTAGGCGCACAGTTTTTAGGGAGGGGAAATGGTGCAGTCGGATGGGGAAGGTGGTAGGTGTATGGTGGCGAGGCGCGGGGTGGATGGTTGCAGGGTGGGGTGTGGTAGTGGGGAGAGCGGGCCTGGGCAGTGCTGGCGGGTCGGCGGTGAGGTTCAGGAGATGAGTGGTCTTGGGGTGGGTGGCACGCCATCGTGCCCCCCTGGCTTGGTGTTTGGAGAGGGTGCTGGATTGTGGAGGAGGATGGGTTGTCTTGGGAGCGGGGGGGGGGTGAGGGAGGGCAGATCGGAGAGTGGAGGAGGTTCGTGGGAGTAGTTTCTGACGGGCATTGGTGGAGTTGGTGTGCAATTGGGTTCACTTCTAAAAGCAGGTGGGAGACGATTCGAGTTCGATTTTCATATAGAGGCTCTTGGGCGTGACTTCTAAATGTGATTGGGTGCACTTCTAACTGTAGGTGGGCGCAATTCTAAATTCAACTTCCTAAGGGAGGGTATAGGGTACAGATCTAGATGCGGGAACAGTTCTAAATTCAACTTTCACAGAGAGGCTATTGGGCGCAGCTTCTAAATGGAATTGGGTACACTTCTAAATGCCGTTGGGTACGTTTCTAAATGCAAGTTGGACCGATTCTAGATTCAGCTTTGGTGGGGACAGCGAGTGCAGTTATTGTGTATGGCTGTCTGAAGTATTTGGATTCAGGGCTGTCACTTTATACTGGGGTGCAGGGCTGCCGCTGATGCTAGGCTGTAGGGCTACTTTACTGGGACGCAACTCTGTCAGCTTGCATTGAAATGCATGGATTTCCTGTGCTACTGAGGTGCGTGCAGGGCTGTCATCTGATACTAAGTTGCTGGGAAGGTGTCTCTTACTGGGGTACAGCAGGAAAGTGCTGTACATGGACAACATGCACTCTGGTATGGTATCCTCCTCCCCCAACTGTGAGCAGAGCCAGATTCCCTCAAGGAACGGAATCAAGTGCTACTGCAAGGGCACCTTCAGAGGGGACTGAGCCCTGCTGATTTGCATAAAAGAGACAAGGATTTTGGGAACACAAGAATGACCACAGAGTTTCACCTTGGAAAGATGTCTGTGATGATGGTACAAGCATGACAGCCTTCTGATCGCATAATGCACACTGGGCTCCCTGTTCATTTAATTTGTCACAGCGCTCACCCTAGCAATAAAATGTCTGTAAACCACAAGGCATATATACTCATTTGGCCAGTACATGATTATGGGTATGAGGTTTGAGGTGCTCTCCATGAGTAGCTTTTCTGGAGTGTATCTTCTTCCGAGCCAATGTATCCCTTGGTGCAAGCTTAACAGTCACCATTCGTACCTGTGTTGAATTTATGTATAGTAAGTGGTGACTGTTTGTGGACTGAAGCCCAGAAGTGCATCTGGGTTCTCAGGTTTCAGACCATAAACGAAAGCAACTCGAGCCCGCATCAGGTACGGGGTGCAGCGTGGGGCATGCAGTGGAGAAGCATAGTGGGGACCCCGAGAAGCATAGTGGGGATGCCCCCAACCCTCCTGCTGTGGCTGCAGCCTTTTTTGGCCTAGAATCTGCAAGGCCTGTCTTTTGTACACGGCTTCAGACATAGATGCTTAGGACACACACACAGGGGTATCTGTAATGGGTCGGAGGAGTAGAAGGAAGAGGGAGGAGCTATGATAGGGCAGAAGTAGGGCTGAGTGAAGTGATTGGCGAGGTGTACTTTAAAAAGAATGGTCTTCAGAGACTCCTGGTCTGTAGGTTGGAGGGGGCAGTCTCATCGGCTTCTGTAAATGTGTTGCAGTAATGTAAATATTGGCTGCTGGTACAAGACTACCAAGCTGGCATCTTGTTCTGAACAGCTGATGTTGGCTGGGGGGCTGCTGTCCTGTGATAATGGAAGTAGGGCTACTACCAGTTATGCTTTAGTACACATGGGGCCTGATTACAGAAACTTTGCACAGCGCAAGCGACATGTTGCATGTTATTATCAACTAGAGAAAACTGCTCCAATGCCAGAACCATATTCTTTCCCTGCGCTTGGCATCACAGCACTTGTTCCCCATTGCTAATAAGCCGCGATGTTAGCACTAGAGTACATATTGCCCTGGTGCAAAAACTGCATTTGAAGAATATGGATTTGCACTAGCGCAATTTCTACACTTGTACAAATACTGTGCAAATGTGCACTTGAAGTGATGAAACGTTTCTGTAATAGGGGCCCCTGCTCGGGTTATACTTTAAAGAAAGCCTCCACCTGTCACTGTGGTACCGGACATCAGTGCTGAAACCAAAATGTATTGATAGGGTGGGCCGGCACAAAATAAACATGGTTCTCGGGTAGGGGTCAGTGTAATTAAAGAACCATTAGATTATTTGGAGAATTATAGGCTATTGTATACTTTTAACTGAATACATAAACGGAAAAAATCAACCAACCACCCCCTTCCATTGCCTCAGAATGCAAAGTGATGCAAGCCCCCTAAAATGCTATGAGGTTCACTATGGCATTTTCAACCCACACAATGAAAGAAACTGTCCGAGAAGGACACCTGCTTGTAGACATTGTTTGACAAAGGACTTGGGCTTGTTGTTCTGTGTGAAACAACAGATGATTTGAAGTGCTGCAAAAACAAATTGCTTTAGCATGTCTAACAAGCTGATATTATGGAAATAAACTGAGCAGTTAGAAAAACAAAGGGTGTTTAATTTGTGACTCAATTTCTTGTCTTGAAAGTTTAGATTGCTAACAGGAGTGCAGGGAGTTGCTTCACAATTATTAGGAGAAATTGTCACAGGCAAATTAATAAACATCTCTGGATTGAAGTGATTTTAAAGATTAGATTTTAAATTACCAACATAAAGGCTATTCGGTTTATCAACTGCATAAAATGATAGAGGTGGCCCTGGCAGAGTGTGAACAAATGCATGCTATCTCTTCTGCCACAACACAGTAAAATGCATGCAAAATAATTGCTGAATATGAATGCTCTAGTCTGAAGCCTGCTTAAGATAGTAATGCAGAAAAACCACCATCCACTTCTCCCACCGAACATCACTACTTCATGCACACTCTTGTTCCTTTTCAATATGCTGAAACCGAGCTCTATAAATCGTGGCATTTCTAGTGCGCACCATTTTTAATTGCTATGCATATTGTAAATGTAGGACTACATGTACCAGAATTCAAAGTGCTCCATGTGTGAAAGGGCTTTTGGTATGGATGTGCAGCTACTGTGCACCCTTCTAAATTGCAGTATGAACATCTCAGTCATAGAAGAGACATTCTGCTATGTATGTTATTGAATGGAGGAAGAAAGCCTGCAGACACAGCCCTGTGGCTGATGGGTCTCTCTGGGTTTCTTCTATTGAGTCACAGTCTTCTGTTCCCCGTGAGAGTGACTCACCCTTTTGAGTGGGTTACTTCATGTGCTCTCTGCGAGAAGTATTCCTTTAACTCCTGAACAGCAGGGACTGCTCCCTGCACAACACCTGCTCCCCTGCGTGCTATGGGGCTGGTTGGGCCGTGTGGAAGTGTAGGCAGGCCTTGCCACTCAGGCCACGGCCTCCCTACACCACTGCAGGGCGAATGCCAGGAACGAAGGAGGTGCCCAGTGATAGCACAGACACAAAAGGCTACCCTTGCCATACTCTTGAAACTAAAAACCCCCTAACGATGTCTCGACAACATGCATTTACAATCTATATACCATAATTGCAAATTCACAAAACTTGGCAAACCCGCCATGACGAGCACTTTTCACCATTGGTATGGTCCCAATGCGCTGTAGGTTGAACGCCCTGGGTGACCAGAGTCAGCTGCATTCTAATGGCAGAGGGGTTGTGCAAAATGTCATTGGGATAGGCGTACGGTTACAGATGTGTGGGAGTGACATTGCCTTTGGCTATCTTCCATACGCATGGAGTGTGATACGTACCTGCCTGCTGTTGTATCTGTGGTGTGGACTCCCTGCTGCGCTCAGCAGGCAGATGGTGTTTTTCTCGTTCTAGTGACCAACAGATTAGAACCAAGAGCCACTGGGCAAGGTACTGGCCTTAGTCAGGGCACTGCAGAGCACGTCTACTCCATCTCAACAGAAGATGGTGTTCTGCGTGCACCGGAGAACTCCTCTTTACTGCAGGGGCGGTCAGTGTTGTCTCAGCAGGGGATGGTGCCGAGTTGGTATATCAGCTGTGGACGATGGGCCTGCCTGCGTGGAGGAACGTGATGGGTGACTCATTGTGAGTCTCTGTGCTGTGGAGTGTGCCTTCTCTGCCTGAGCAATGGGTGGTGCTGCCAGCAACGGTGTGGGGGATCTAATATCTGCCTGTGCCGTCTCAGCAGGGGACGTTGCTGCCAGCAATGGTGTGGGGGATCTGCCTGTGCCGTCTCAGCAGGGGACGTTGCTGTCTCGTCAAGTGATGGTGCAGTGCCAGCAATGGTGTGGGAATGAAAAGAAGTCTTTGCGCCATGCAGTCTTGGGATAGTGCTGTGTGCATTGGTGTATGCGTGTCTGATGCAATGTAGACTCATGGGAGCGTGTTGTTCCAGAAAGCACATGCCGATACAGTTTTAATAATAGGACGTGCTGTCATGGCATATTGTCTTGAGGCTAAAGATGTATGCAGTGGTTGCGGGTCAGCAGGCACTGTTGCACCACTGCTTCCGCAAGGGCATTGGCTGTGTTTATTCTCTTACTTTTGATCGGCTTGCCGTCCTCCACTTCGGAAATACAAAACAAAATGGCTGCCTTTCTTCCCTGCATTCCAAGGCCGACAGAAGTTGCTTAGCAACCTCCGGTGCAGCGTACCTGCCTGCCTTTACCGGAGGGACCACTTCTGTTTTTTTTATAAATAGACTTTCTCTTCATTGCTATTACAGTATTACGTGTTTATCTTTACTGCTGCTGTGACATTTCTTTTTTTTTTTTAAAGCAAAGCGTATCAGCAGTTTGGGAGACCATGGAGCTGTGAGGATTTCTCCCTTTGCACTAAAAGTGGCAAACTCAGCAGGCATGAAATATAACATAAATGCTTCAGCATGAGACTATTAAGGGGGATGAATTGTCCTTAATATGTCAACAAATTAGCATCTATTCCTTTTTTAAACTTTATTTACCGCTGTTTGGGTCTATGCTAAGTTTTTATAATTTTTTCAAAATCTGTTCTAGTTTCTAAATGTATGCATCTATACAATCAAAGATGGGCACTTTTATTAAACACATAACCCCAGTTTTAACAGTACCGTTCCCTGTGTTCATAATAATGTCTTCATGGGGCAAGTTCAGTGGCCGTGACAGGTTAGGGGTTTATTTTTGACCTGATATAATTATGTTCTGTATGTATGTGTATGTACAGGGCTTAAAATAGCATGAACCTAGCTTTGAAGCAACAGAGCACTGTACACCAATGTGATACAGTAAATAGGCACACAATGTGTGTATTCAATTAGGATAGACTAATAAGGGTACCCTTTCAAGGGCATAGAGAGGAGGGCTACAGTGGCTTCCAGGCACAAAACACATAGTCACGTGTACTCCGGGAAGACACAGCCTACAGGCACCGTTTTCCCCTGCCATATTCAGCTGGAATGTGACAGCCACGGGTACATCAAAGCATCTCAAGAAGGGGCAAGGCACACCTTCCTCCAGCCATGGGAAGCGACATTTAAATATAAATGGCTAAATGGATCTGCATTCCTATTGTGGTATTTGGGTTGGTGGCAGGGCACACTAAAAATTATATAATTGAGGCAAGCTTAGAGAAGAGGCTTGTTTGCCAAAAATACAACAGGAAGGCAGGGCTGACACCACTTTGGTATGCGATGTGTCAGCTTGAAGCTAGGTCCCACCTCTCTGTTTAAAAGGCAGTCAATGGCCTTACTCGGTCCATCAGTTACCACAGGTGTCCCTGCGGAGGAGACCCCTTTCAGAAGGACGAAGTATGTGATTTAGGGGAGACAGGAAGTCTGCTCCCATCACAAACTTAAATCACTCTTCTAAGCTTTGGGCTGTCCGCCTTCAAAGGACGAAACAAGCCCTGTGAAGAAGCTAGGAGGAGTGCCACACAAGCATCAACTAGCATCCATCTTTTAAGGACATTTTTTGAGACAGTCGAGTCCACAAACCGCATCCGGCAGCTCTGCTGACTGCTGTCATGCTGCAGTCACCAGAGCCTTCCGAGCCACCTCAACCACCATTCCAGATCCTCCAACCAGCAGAGACAATGATTCTTGGCCCGAGCCACCGTGCGGGACAGCCTGCAGATGTCTGGCCAGCCTTGCTTGCTGAACTGCCTGCCGCCTGATACCTGCAGCTGTCCCCTGCCACTAACTCTGTCTCAAGGGCAGCAAAGCACCCTGGAACTACCTCGATGATGTCGAGCACCAAGAACTTCTTCAGCACCAGGTACATTGTGGTTCTGCCCCCCTGATCCTTCTCCGAAGGTCCCTAGAGACAGTTACGACCCTTTGCCCCCTTGGTACTGGAACCAAATAACATTGAACAGTAAGACTGATTACTTTACCAACTACCCTCCGTACAGTTTCTAGAGTGCATCCCTTTCCTTCATGAAATCATCTGTCCTCTGTGTTTCTTTACAGGGTGGGTTGTCTTTGTAGTGTGATAGAACTGTCTGTTCTAGTAATAAAGTAGATATTGTTATACAACCTTGACTAGACAGTTCCTTTTATCACTGAGTAATAATAGTATTTTTCGCTGTGGTGCAACTAACTAATGACCCATGACCTTGCAGAGATAATTTATTTATTTAACATTTTTTGTCCATCAAGCGACAAGCCTGCAGGCCTCAGGGTGCGCAAACAACACGGGGAAAAAAACAGACAAACAAACCTAACCAATAAGCCTGCCATTCTGTCCACATTACCAACATTGTACAAGGAGGTTTATGATTTGCTTGTGTTTCCAATCTTTTCGGATCCCTTCTGGTGTGCTAGATGTGTGGGTTTGATTGATGGTTCAGAAACCGATATTCATCCCTGTACCACTGGTGCCAAAGAAGTTGATTCGTCACAATCATGCCACTCAAACTCTCCCCATTGCAGGAGACTGACTGCCCCACGTGTATCTGCTACATTGCCATGTATACGCTGCAGTGTGACCAAAAGAGCTTGTTTCCCTGTATGTATGTATGCAAATAAATAAACCTATGGATGAGGCTTCTGCATATGATTTCAGCACATAGATCGAATGTTCAGGCCATCACTCCTCTTAAATGCTTTAACCCGAGAAAAGCAAATGCCTTTAACGAGAGCATTAAAGAGCAGTAACAGCCTCAGATATGGGTTGGAAGGCGGTTAGTACCAGGGTAGCATTCTCTCCCACTGAAGGACACCCTTACATTCCATCCGTGTGTTCTTGGCACAACCAGGTTATGCAGTTGAAGTGACTTCGTAGAATTCAGCCAGGACGCCCCTCCGCCCCCCATCCCCCAGTACTTTTCAAGGGCGCTCAATTTCCCTTCTTAGTTGCAAATTGCAAGTGACTGGGTTGGGACACCCTCTCACCCAGCTCCCCCCTTCACACAGAGCATCCTCCCAGCATTCCACACAGCAGGTCCAGCCCTGTTAATCACCCTGTCAGCACTCATGCACAGCCTGGATACAACAGTACGCAGACATGCATGCTGCCGTCAGACCCTGGACGAGGAACTTGGAGTCTGTTTCCTAGCGAGAACGAGGGAAAAACACGTTGCTGCTGCCACAGTCAGTAATTTAGAGCCACCAGAAAGGTATTTTCCTGGGTTTAGCCCTCCTCCTGATTTTCGCTGTGTCAGGGATCTGTTCACCAGCTGGCAGGAAGGTGGACTTGAATCAGCAGCCCCGTCACTAGACAGCACATTCAGCGTTCTAGGAAATTGCAGACATGGAATAGTAGTAACAGCCTGCATTCCATGGAAGCTGATTGGCTGTCACCAGACAAACTTTCCACCCATGGGGCTCGCTGAAGCATTAAAGCCCCCAAGGATACGAAGTTGCAGGCATTAGGTGCCTGGTGTTAGGGAGCCAGGATTTCTTTCTGCCCCCCCCCCCCCCCACCATGTGAGGATGACCCGGGGCGGCCCGCTAGGCCCATTGGTTACACGCCCCTCGTGGCGCAATGACCACGCAGACACCGGTCTCTGCTCCAACTGCCTCCGTTATTAGTGTGGGTCACATGCTGACATGTGACTCAGCACAAGCCCTGTGGCTCCTTGCTGATGTTACAACATCCCATGCCAATGGTAAAACAAACGAGTCACACAATAACAACATCAGATGGCATGCGATACAATAACGGCTAAAACTCACACTGACCTTTTGGTTCATTTTGGAACACTACTGTACACATTCTTATTTAGGCACACTACTGTACACACTATCTACAGGGGTCCACGACCAGAGTGTAGGCAGTACAGGTTATTATGTTGTGAGTGATATGATATGATGTGATATGATATGGCATTTATAACGTGCCTATACGCAAGTGTTTAAAGGCGCGACGAGGCAAGGGAGGGGGAACAAAGGGAGGACAGACAACGATCCTACCAGGCCAGGTGTCATTCAGATCGCGCAAGTGCATGGGAAGGGGAAGGAGGAGAAGTGTGGGGGGACAGGTGGGAGGACAGGGCAGTACATGGGATAAGAAAATAAATAAACAATAAGTAAAAGTTCGGCCAGCAGGTGGCAAGTGCAAGGGTAAGTGCAGACGTCAGGTGTCAAGTGCTGGTAGTGGGACTGTAGGGATACAAAAAAACAGTCCCAAGTGCGGGGGTTACTGGGAAGGCAGTGCAGGAGTGCGACTGGCGGGGTTTGGGGATCTGGGCCCGAGATCAGAGGGTGGCCAGGTAACCAGTGCAGTTACAGTGTCAGCCAGGAAGTCAGCAAGGGAGAGGAGCAGAAAAAGCAGACGCAAAGAGAAAGGTTGTGAGGTGCTTCCTGGTGGTAACTTCTGGACCTACTTGCAGTTCAGGCCAACATTGATGGCGTGCTGTTATAGGGCACCTACTTTAAGCAGGTGAGGCATACGCAGGATCCCAGCTTGCAGTACACATTAATACTGAGCCCACTTTAAGTGTATCACGTTTGCGGCATCACTGCATTATAAACACTCCTCGTTGTCCTGGTATACATTTACACACACATATACATTTACGTATAACACACCTTTGGAGCTCTACCACTGCAAACTGTATTAGTCCAAAAAAAGCAGGAAATGCTCCACTTGACGGCAAAGCCACAACGGGGACAGCTGGGCCATATCGGTAGGATGGTCATGGGGGTAGCCCCTCCTTCTCAGTCCGCAGGAGAGCTTGGGGATCATCCTACTAGCTGGAATTGCCGCACCTGGGATACCGGGGCACATAGGCTGATGGTCGCAGGGCAGTCCCTCTTTGTCCACTCACCAAAGGTGGAATGCGCTCCACTAGCTGGCAAAGCTGCAACTGGGGATGCCGGGGGCCACATCGGCTCTCATCTTGCCAGCAAGTCTCTGCCCTGTCTGGGCTGAGCGTGCAGGCCGCCGCTATAGAGCAGAAGGTCTTCACAGCCCCCTGACCCCCTGCTCCCGATGCTGCAGGTTAGCCGTTCCGCTAGGGCCTGGGTGGTCCTTTTTCCTTGCGGCAGACACTAGTCTGGAGTCTTTTGAGCCCCCTCCACCCATGACGATAGGGGCAAGGGGAGGACACTCTCCTTGTGTCCCCCACCAGGTGAGGAACAGCTGACAGCAGCAGGCAGGGCTGTTCCCAGGTTCCCCCCATGCGGGAGTTCTGTCTTGCTGCTGCAATAGCGGCTGGCCCTCCGTGTTGAGGCTCCCTTTTCAGGAGTTGGCACAGGCAGCGATAAGGGCTGCTCAGTGCCCAGGTGCCCCTCAGGCTGATGATCCTCATCAAGCATTACGGTGGCAGTCAGGGCCCACCATATCTTCTCTCTTCTTGGTAGACATGCATTGTGCTGATAGAGCGGTGGTAACGGCTGCGCCGTGACCAGCCTCCCCAGGTAGGAGGTGATGGCAGCGCCTTTGGGCCACACCACCCTTCCTGGCTCACCTCTTGCCTCGCCGCACAAAGACTCTCTCAGGGGAGACCTGTAACCAGGCCAAGGCTATTGCATTCTTGGTCACCAGGCGGGAGGTCGCTGTAGTGGGCTCTGGGGAACAGCCACTGTGGCCGTGGTTGCTGCCACACCGCTCTTTTCCCATTGACAGTGTTGGGAATGTAACCTGCTGCATTACCTTCTCCTGGCTCTTTGGCCACAAGGATAGGAAGGGTCATGGTTGTGGCTTCCGTGAAACCACTGTGGCATTGGCTCTTGCCACGCCGTTCTTCTCCCCCCATGCCTTTCCCACAGGCAGGAGTGTTCTTTGGGCAGTGCATCGCTACCCCAGTTAAGAGTGCCCTTGCTTGAGGCAGTGCACCTCCCCCCCCCGACGGCAGTGCCTTGCTTGAGGGAGTGCACCTCTCTCCCTGATGGTAGTGCCTTTACCAAGTTTCCAGAGGGCAGGCTGCTTCCCTGTCGCCTCTCCCGGACAGGATCGCATCCAGGTACTGCGTATCTCTTCCCAGTCAAGAGCATGCTGCTAGTCTTGATTGCAGCGGCGGTCCTTGCCGCTCTGTCTTTCTCAGGCGGGAGACCAGTACTGCTTTTGGTGGCAGAGCCGCTTCTCTCCCCCAGACAGGATCTCAAACCAGTGTGACTGCATGGGCAACTTCTCTCACCCAGGCAGGAGCTAAAACTGTCACGGCATGGGCCGCTTCTCTGCCCCAGGCAGGAGCTCAAACTACTGTGGCGGCATGGGCCGCTCTTCTTCCCCAGGCAAGGGTTCAAACTACTGTGGCCGGATGCCCAGGAGCTCATTTACATCACCAATTAACAAATTCACAAATAAATAAGTGTCTATCTGTCGCCAAATCCAATCTAGAATCAGCGGGAGGCAGGCCCTTTTCTGTGAAGGAGGCTGGAGTGTGTGTCTTTCTCCCCATGGTCGCTTTGGAGACCACAACTCTGCATCCCTTTACTGCCTCTAAGTCTATTGGAGGCTGGGTTTCTCCAATTAGTTTGACAGCAACGGGTACCATGCCTGTGCCTGGATGCCTATTTTTATGGGTACAGTGAGCTACACACCAGGAGCCAATCAACTAAATCCATCACATCTACATGGTAGTTCACGTCCTGAACATACATGACAGGATTTGTCACCTACGTGCCCCTGATGCATTGTTGCAGGATTATCCTCACTCGATACCTCAAGCCCGGCCTTGCAACTTTATGGAACAACTATAGAGAAGACCCCTCTGCATTTAAACATAACAGATGTATTGTCAAGGTATGATATGATATGATAGTTTATGTATATAGTGGCTATACACAATGTGTTTCAAAGCGCTTCAAGGCAAGGGAGGGAACAAGGAAAAATACAATGACATTCTTACAGGCTATGAACAGTAAGGATGTGAAATTAACTATCGTACTCGTCCTGATGACATTTCAGATAGTGCAAGAGCTAAAATATTGATAAAAAGGGATGGGGAGAGTGGAAAGGAAATGGAAACAGACAGGCGACTACCGTACTAGGCCTGACGACATTTGTGGTAGAGCCGGAGAAAACAAAAGGTGAGAGAGAGGGGTGCAGAAAGGGAGTGAAGGAACAAAACAAGCGACTATCGTACTTGGTCTGACGACATTTCAGATAGTGCTGGAGGCGGCGGGGGGGGAGGGGGAACAGGAAAAAACAGTAAGGGGAGGGAGGAGGAAACAGACGAGGTTGCTATCATACTAGGTCCAAGGACAATTGTGATAGAGTAAGTGCATAGAAGAAAGTAAGGGGAGGAGGGGAGGAGATAGGAAAAGGGAGAAAGGGAGAGGAGGAGAGAACAGAGAGTAATCAGTAAAAAGAGTGGAGAAGCAAGAGTGGAGAGCGAATACAATTGCAGAAGTCAGTAGTAACACATAATGTTGCAAGCCAGGATACAAGATGAAGATGGGAAAAGCATGATTCGGGGCCACCATGAGTACAAGATACAAAGGAAGTCCAGCATGAGAGACCGTGAATCGATGAAGTCCATAAAAGTCCAATCCAGCATTGGCCACAAGACGGTGATGATGAAACCAGAATGTATCAGGACAGACTCCTGCATAAGTAGGCTGAGGGGTAGGGGGGCAGCAGGGTAGAAGAATCAAGCAAAACAGACAACACCTGTGTGTGAGAAGGGGGGTTACAAGGGAACATCACGGGGGACCAGAGGGGATGGGGATGGTGTGTGGGGACAGAGGAAGTAAACACATGTTGGTGCATGCTTACCTGCTGTCTGAGCAAGGGGTCGGGCCCTGGGTCCGAACAGGTCCAAACAGGAATTGCCCTTTTCTTCATCTGCTTTTCGCTTCGGACGCTCGGGCGAGAGACGCCATTGATCTAAGAGTTAAGAGCAGGAAGGAAGAGGCAGGGCTAAGAAGGTGGGCAGGGCTTAAGCCAGGTGACCTAGATCCACCTGCACCTGCTCCCCATCTGCAAAGGAAAAGAGGCTGGAGGGCTCCTTAAGTAGGGAAAAAGAGTGACAAGCACGAAGGCACCAGGTGGGCGGGGCTTGCTAAGTGGTGAAAAAGAGCGGCAACCAGGAAGGCACAAGGTGGGCGGGGCTTGCTAAGTGGTGAAAAAGAGCAGCAACCAGGAAGGCACCAGCTGGGCAGGGCTTAGGCCAGGTGACCTAGATCCACTTGCACCTGCTCCCCATCTGAAAAGGAAAAGAGGCTGGAGGGCTCCTTAAGTAGGGAAAAAGAGCGGCAAGCAGGAAGGCACCAGGTGGGCGGGGCTTGCTAAGTGGTGAAAAAGAACGGCAAGCAGGAAGGCACCAGGTGGGCGGGGCTTGCTAAGTGGTGAAAAAGAGTGGCAACCAGGAAGGCATCAGGTGGGCGAGACTTAGGCCAGGTGACCTAGGTCCACTTGCACCTGCTCCCCCATCTGCAGGTAGAGTAAGCTGATGACGTAAGGAGGCGTTCACAGCTGCAAAGTTTGAGAAGCAGTGACCCGCTTCCCCATTAAACATGACTGCTTACATACAATCCATCAGACGCATTGCTAGGGGCTAGTCTTTGGTTGTAGCCGCGGATAGACGCTCAGGGGCTACCAACAAAAGGCTAGCAAGCCCCGAGTCCTGACAATCCCGACATTGGCGTCGCCCCAGATCTTTTCCAGACCTAACAACACCCCTGCAATCCATGCAAGGGGCCTACAACCTACAAAACCGCTCAGAGTTTCCAAGCGTTTTGGTACAAAGCGAACAATAACCATCTGTCCTCTGATGCTACAGGAATGAATGAACTTCTTGAAGCATGTAGACACTCATCCCACGCGCTGGAGTCTTCAGAAGGCAGGTCCACCACCTTGCTCCAGTAATGGTTTGCTGGGTGTTTCTGCCTCCCAACAATTACTTTCGGAGTCGGAATGCCATCGATACATTTCCATTTGTTTCCTAGAGGCAGCTTTTGGACTCCTATTCAACATGGTTCCCACTTCGTAACTGTCAAGGCTGTACATTGAATAACACGTATACAGTGATAATCTCGTGGTGAAAAAGCTGTGGCAAAAAAAGCCGCAGTTTAAAAATGCACTTTTGAACGTATTTATATGCGGGAGTGCGATGGGGTAATATTTTTGCTAAGGGATTGGGCTTCAGGGGGTCTCCCCCGCATACAAATACATTCAAAATAAAAATTTTAAAGGCAGCTTGTTCTGCCGCTGTATTTTGTGCGGCGAGATGATCACAGAGAACCGAATAGCGTTGGCAGTGATTGTTTGTATACATACCTGTGAGCTGCCGCACAGGCCAACAGGGAAGCAGTCTTCCATTGGAGTGAGTGTGTGAATGTGTGGCGTGTCTGTGCGTGTGTGTCTGATTTGTGGGGGATAGGAATGCTCTTATGCTTTTTCTCTCCTCCATTTGGGCATTACTGCAAGGCTCTGCCACAACCACAACAAAGCCCAACCCAGCTCCTTCATCCAACAAAATGTCCTGCCCACTGCCAAACCTACTGCAGAAATGGCATTTGTGAAGTGGCATGCCCCTGCTTTAGAGCAGTTCATCAGAATATAACTTCTCTCCCAAACTATGCACCCTCTGGATAAATGACTAAACACTCATGTCGGTCCCAAGATCACAATATTGCCCTCTTTTAATATGGAAAGCCTAGTTTATACATCTCACTGACAGTAAAGCCCCGCTTCAGCCCAAAAGGGATTCAGGCTCGCACACCAGTATCGCCATCTTGGAGGGGTTGGGCCGGACAAAGACAAATGTGTCTGGCCAGAGCACTGCTGCAGGCCAAGGCCCATTTCCCTGATCACAAGCCACAGCATGGTAGAGAGGTGCTCACTGATACATTTGACAGCTCTGTAGGAAGCAGCCCAAGCCTCAGGTCTGTAAAGAAGCTCTGCCCAAATGAAGAAATATGTATGCCCTGTGATTTAGAGAGGTTTTTCTGTTAGGGTGAGTATTGTGGCAAGTGAAAGAGCAGAGAGACCAGTTTGCATTACTTGCTCAGATGGGTTTCGTACTTGAATCCCTACCTGAATATAAAATGATGCAGCCATTTTTATTTTTCCAAGATGCTCTTTGCTTTTATGCAAATTGCCAAGACTCAGTCCCTCCTGCATGTGGCCAACAACTGCACTTCATTCTATTCCATGAGGAGATTGGGTGCGGCTCAACCTGTGCAGGCTGGGACACCCTCACATCACCCCTTCATGAGAAGGGGGAGGTTCCGAGAGTGAATTTTGGCCATTTCCAGCACCGATCGCCATTCTCCTAATGGGCATAGCTGGCTTCAAGAACCTTCAAGCGACAGACAGGAGCTGCAGAAGATGCTCCTCTCCCTTTAAAGAGTACCCTTATATTACCCATCTCCCTGCCTATGGAACCTCGTGATTTGTTGTCGTTCAGGTCTTGGGAAGTGAGTAGGACGGTATTTTCTCTACTCGCTTTTTTGACGCTGCCAGTGCCCTTCATAGCCACTTTTCACCCACCTGTGCTGGTTCATAGCAAAGTATGGGGAAGTTAGCAGATGTCCCCCATCACTTCTTTCTGCTTGGGGTAGAACCTGTCCTCCATCTAACTGCCCTGAGTTTTGGCAGGCAGGGTAAACAACTCATAGCATAGTCGACCGGATCATGGACACCCACCGCTGGCTTAGGATCCACACATCTAGGAACACTCTGTTGGACGCTCCCCTTTGAACTTTAGATGGAATATTCCATCTGCTGATAATTATGGCAGCAAATCAATGTAACAGACAACCTTCCACTTTGACACAGGGCACACAGAGGACAAGCGTTTAATAGTGGCTGTAACCCACTGCAAAATACATGGTGGGCTATGACCCCTATGCAAGTGGCAGTCCAAGATCTACTTGTTCAATGGGGTCTGTGACACACCTACATACTACACCATCTGGCCTGCATGCTATTCTTTGAGTTGCAGGTACGTGGGAACCCGGGCCCACTATGTGTGACATCACACACGCAGCTCAATCTGCATTTGCTTGATGTGTTCTTTCAGCATCTGTTGGATGTTGCCATCCTGGATGCGGCTACTCTATGAAAGCAGCATGGTACCTCCTCTTGCTGCGCTGCAAAGTCAAGCCTTTCATCCTCACCCAGAGTTTCCGAACAGTTGTCCAAGCCCATGTCATCTCCCACATGGGATGGGGTCAATGCCCTCCTCATAAGAGTCCCAGATGCCTCTGTGGGCCTCTGAAAGCTGTCCAGCTCACTGCAGCACGCAGAACCACATCTCCCGGTCCTCAAGGATTCCCTGTCAAGCATGCATCGTGTTCAAGTCAGCCTGCATCACCTGCAAAGCAGTCACAATCAAGAAACTCACCATCTACAGAGGCCAGCTCCCGAGCAGAAGACACAACATCACCAGGCCGGAAACAACTGCAAAAGGGAAAGTTCTAGAAAAGAGGGCGTCCCTGGGTATCTGAGGTATATGAGGCAAATCACCAATTCAGATAAGACCCCCACATCCTTTACTTCAGGAAGGGCCTGAAGACCCAACTCTGCAGAGAACATTTTTTCACACGCTGATCGCTTCACTTAAAGATACTTGTTCCCCTCCAGAGCTTTTCCCCCTCGGGAGCCCCCACCCTCCACCCTCCGATCTATGTCTGATGCCCCTGTACCATTCCTGTCCTATGTGCACAGCGTTCTGTTGCATCCCAGCTGGGTTTGTGCCTTAGAAATCCCAGCCATCCATACAAGGAGTGCCCTGGAGGCTTACAAAGAGCATCTAATTGTTTCAATCCACAGTTTTCAAGAATCATGATTGTTTGGAAAATGTTTGAAGTGGTGGTTTTGTTTCTGTTGTTGGCATGTTTATTTGGTGGGCAACACTGTGGCATATCTATGTGGCATGGATTCTCTAATCTTGCACCACCCCGCTGGCAGTGATTGATGCTGAGATGAAGAAAACAGTCCGGCCAGCCTTCCCTTGAATGAATGAAAATCAAAAACAAAAGGCACAATCTCACCAAATGCAAGCATTAACCAACACATCTACTGGAGTTACTGCACAGTGGCGATCCACTAGGCCACCAAGGAAAAGACTACAGATTTTATAAACATTGCAAAGCATTAAGCAGCCCCTGGAAAGCAACACGACCTCTTACAAAATCAATCACAAAGGAACATGCTTTCATTTTTTAAACTGGACGCAGAGCTAACTCGATGGATGTTGTAACTGACCACTGCATTATTGATACTTTTTATGAAATGTGGCAATTTTAGTTTGGGCTATTGGGTGGTACATGTGTCACCTACAAGCCACAACTATTGCATTGGAGTACAGATAGGGAGAAATGGCATATGAGGAGGGGCGCAAAGCTTGTAGGAGTTATTTGGTTATTTGCCCACCCAGTAAAGTACTTCGAAAGGATTCCTGTCGATGAAAGGACATCGTACCTGTGTATTAGGCATTTGCCAGGCACTGCTATTAGATGCCCAGGTACCCGTACCATTTTGCACCTGCTGCCATCACTGGCCAGTTAATACCACTACGGCAGTGCCTGGCAAGTGCCTTTCCCGGGCATACACAAAAGCCCAAACTGTTGCCATTGCCAATGCTTGTATAAACTCTTGCCGTGACCCTTGCATGCGTCACCACGCTTTCAGACGCTGCAGGCATGCAACATAACAGCAACATGAAACATGAGCAGTTGCAGAGCGTGCCCTTTGCTGCCCAGCGCTTTTTCAAACAGTGCCCTTCACACCTGACCTCTGTAGTTCGCTGAATGCCCCCGGGCCGGAGGAGGTTCGATTTCTAGGAGGGATTTGCGTTCGGAGCTCGCGCTCATCTGACTTTCACAAACGCTCTCCGAACACCCTAGCCGTTACAGCCTTATTCTGGTCCCTTCCCTCATACCTCACTGGACTGGTATGCCACGTGCGCCAGGCTCGAAAGCTGGAGACCCGTTTACCTGACGCAAGTTTATAACCAGTGCCCACTTCGTTCTTTCTCTCTGGGTCCGACTCCTCCATACTCTCTAGACGGGAAATGCATGGTCCTCACAACTTGCGTTTGCTTGTTTTCTAAGCATTGTATCTGCAGGCAGAGAATCATTTAGTAATGAACTTCCTCTATCGCTGCTTAAAAGAAACCGTCACCACTTTAATTACCGCGCACTGCCACCATGCTTGGGCTTTGCATTAAAGGCATTTCGTAGGGTTAGCGGTGTGAATAGAAGAGTGCACAAGATTTGTTGACATTGCAAAGCTGTTGATTGTCAGCACGTGCTGAGCGCGGGGGGGAAGAGTGACGCTCCAGGGAAAGACAAGGCAGCTGATTCAATTCACTTTCATTAACAAACAGTGGAACTCAGTAAGATCACCCTGGACACAGTGTTGGAATTGGAAAAGATGTACTGGGGCGACCCAATCCTTGTGTGTGTGGGGGGGGGATGAGGTAGAAGACAGGGCATTGGGGAGGCAGGGTGCGATCGAGGAGCTTGGTGCATGCCAGGTCAGGCAACACAGCATCTCTTCATAGAACCCAAGCCTCACATTTGCATAAAAGCAAAGAGCATTATGGGAAAATAAGAATTCACATAATTTCTAAGTTTGAAACATGTCTGATAGTGATTCAGCAAGAAACCCTTTTGAGTGAGTAATGAAAGTTGGTTGGACTCTGCTTGTTTCCTTAGTCACAATAAACACCCTAACAAAAACATGTCTGCAATGGAAGAAATATACACCAATGTGGACAGTTGCAAAACAGTGCATCAGGCTTTGGCTGTTTCTGCTCAATCTCGAGTTTTCTGAAATGCTTGCTACGAGAGCTTGGCTTCAGGACATATATGGGAGTTTCCATGGGTTAGCCCATGGATAAGTAGCACAAAACAGACTTTTGTTCTGGCCAATTTCCTAGCCTGCACTACGCAACGATTACATTTTTTAAAGCATTTACGACAAACCAAGACCTTTTGATCACGCTACCTCAAACACATCCCAGGAAGATGTGTTATGGGCGGTAAAGGGCAGGTAGTTGATGGGATTAACCATAGGGATTAGAATGTCCATGGACAGTCATTGGGAGGGTAAGTAACAAAACAACAACTCGAAGCTGGGTCTGTCTCCTCATATCCCACTTCCCTCCAAACTGTGCCCCAATGCAATAGTGTTATCTTATAGTTGGTGCTTACATTCCATCTAATATCCAAAACTAAAAATGGCATCCAATGCGGATAAGCAAATGATTTTAAAATGCGTAAATGGGAAACAGTTTAAAAAGAGATAATTTCTGAAGCTAAAAACGCCCCCGACGCATAATGATTTCAAGGACGCATGCATCACATTTGCTCTAAGAAGACTGCACAACATTGTTAAAATGGCATCTGTTTGGATAAACATGAAATTTTAAAATGAATAAAAAGAAAAGGGAAAGGTGGATAATTGATGACAGTAAAAAAAACTATCCCAGACGCAAGGCAATTAATGCAGCATGCAACAGTAAAAGATTCTAAAATGTCTTCCACGAAGATACAATAATCTAAAATTCATAAAAAGAAAAAAGGATAGAGGAAAAATAGAAAATTTGCTAACATAAAACCTACCCCAATACACAAAGCATTAAATCTGGCTGCGTGACCAATATACCAACAAAGATAGAATATAAACGTTTTCAATTTGTCAGTGTGGAGCACAGCAGCAAAGCCTACTTAAGTCGAGAGAAACTTGAAGTGTCAGACAAGAAAATCAGATTAAACCAAGACCCCATATCAACAGAACTACCAACTACATTCTGATCGTGAAACCGATCTCCGAGTGGTCATATGTGGTCGTCCATCTAGAGTAACCAAACCCCCTCTCTATCCATGAAACAAGAACGTTGCTTTAAATCCCCCTAGAGGAGCCATGCTTTTGCTCTTAAACTATGTAGAAAAGGGTGCCACTATATACGTCATCAATGACCTATAATTGTACAAGCTTGGTAAATCCAGTTAAAATAATAACTACCCTTTGCTTAGTTTAGACCACAAATGAGCTGTCTCTCGAATTATAGGTGTTAGTCCCAACCCCAAAGGATTCCTTAAATCAAGCGTAAAAGGACGAAAGCCTTTTGCAGGCAGGGCTACCATTAAGAGTTCGAGGTGGGAGGATCTAATTCCCTACTTTTGAACGTTGGGAGTAAAATTATAGTTTAGGGTGTAAAAAAGTAGTTCTCCTGCGGTGTTATTATTGGAAAGTAAAAATGCATTCCAAATTGAAAACATAGGTATTTTCATCATCATCATAAATAACTTTACTTCTGCCTGGGGCCATAAAAGTACACCATGATACATATAAATCATCGATAATAAATCATACATTTCATCCATATTATAATTACTTCATATACAGCTTCCGCCAATCCAAGTTCTTCCCTGTCGTGCTCCCTAAGTTCCACCGTAAGTCTGGAAGACCACTTGGACTAGATGCCACTGAAGTAATTCAGACTTCCTTCCTGAGAGCACAGCTTGCAGGGTAATAAAACCTGTCAGGCCAAGGGCTCAGGAAAAAAGGCAGAATGCACAGCGGAGCTAGAGGGAAGAAACAAACAAGGCAAATATTACATATCGTTTGTTGATGGCAAAAAACCAACCCCTCTACACCCTCCGAGACCCACAAGCTTACCTGTGTATTCCTTTTTCCTGCGGAATACCTACCTGTGATAGAACACAAGACCGGATGTGGGCGAAGGTCAGATGGCGACTTTAAGAGAGTGCCAAGGATAGTGTCACTGATGTCCCAAAACCCAATAAGTGATGCAAACAGCAGAGCGTCCCAAACTCCAAGGAGTGATGCAAACAGCAGAGCGTCCCAAAATCCAAAAACAAACCAAGCCAAAATATCACCAGGTGTAAGCAGTCAGCACCGTTCTTCCAAGTGCAGAAAAACAG
This sequence comes from Ambystoma mexicanum, assembly GCF_040938575.1. NCBI lineage: Eukaryota > Metazoa > Chordata > Amphibia > Caudata > Ambystomatidae > Ambystoma > Ambystoma mexicanum. Next base: position 337,809,253 of record NC_090924.1, on the reverse strand, counting down.
GTTTCAGGAAGAAAAGATGTGGTGTTTACTTTCACAAACACCTGAATGCAGGGTATTTCCTTCTTCTTTCGAAGAGCGGGTAGCCAGGAGCGGGTAAGGGATACGGGGTTAGGAATCAGAAAGGGAGCCGGCAGCCAGACATGAGAAGCGGAATCCCAAAGACAGTCCGGTACGAGTTCCGTGGTCGAGCAGGGGAAGGCAGATCAGTCGAGCGCCGAAACAGAATCAGAAACCAGGCAACGGGGTCCAAAGGGTAGGCAGAAGTCAGCAACCAGGTACACAACAAATAGGAAAACTTTTTCCGAGAAGCGCTGCTCGCGTATCACAACGGTTTAGGAGCACCGGCTTTCTGGGGGCGTGCTTAGATATAGGAAGTGGATTCGAACGAGGCGTGGAACGCAAGCAAAGGAAAAAGCGTTCCAAGGATTCCTGCCAAGCGCAAGTCCCATTGGGAGATGTAGTTTTTACCGGCAATAACGCCGGCGTTGATGTAATCGCCAGGACAAGCGCCACAGGCTTCCCCCATGGATATGAGAATGCCGTAGGAGTCCGGGGGGCATGACATTCCCCAAACAAGGCTCAATTACCGGGAAGGACTTCTTTACATGGTTGGGATGCGGCAACGCGCTCGTCACTTGGCACAGGAGTTTAGTCTAAGAGAGCTTGCCCATTGTCTGTTTCCCCAAGGAGACTGTGTTGGCGCCAAAGAGCACTGACCAATTTAGCCTATTGTCGGGAAGAGGATCCACAATTTCCCCAGGATGGTCTCTGACTTCGATCACGCTGTTAGCTGGGGGGTGACATCTCCTGACAAAGCATAAGATGCTTTTTACCACAGTTGGCTCCCTAAAACTGATGCGGACAGAGACATAGGCACTTCCTCTGGGTAGAGCAATCTAGTACATCCCAGAATCTCCTCCCGTGCTACAAATAGGCAGCCCCACACGGCTTGGATCCAATGAGTACATTACTTTGTTCACAAGAGCTTCCGTGGTTTCACAGTGTTTTTGGGGCCAATTTGGGGACTTTATGTAGAAATATTGCCCCCCTGTGCAAGCCACTATCGCCCTGCTAGGTTTGGCTGTATGGTTAGGCGAAGCATTGGTGGTTCCACTACGTGACTTTACAGTGGTGACATTAGCCATAGGGACACCAAGTGTCCTCCATGTGGGGGTCTCTGAGAATGGGGAGTGGTGTGTGCTCAGGCCGTTGTTGCAGCTACTTGAGTCTGTTGGGGCGAGGGGCAATGGCTCGCAGTGGGTGCTTTCTGGTCTGGGGCCCTCTCTGTTTCCTCTACTGCATCCCAGCCTGGTGCTGGATACTGTTGGTATTATTTGGACAAGCAGCAGGGTTTGCAGACACTGCTATCTCCAGTGCGTTAGATTCCCTCTTTTGGCCCTCCAGGTTAATTGATGGCTCCCCCTTGGTCCCTCTTTTCCTGTGTTCTTCCAGCAGCAATAAAAGTAGGTTCTTTATTATCGCTAGTTCAGATGAGTCCGAGCTGCATTTGCTGGTATGAACCCCTGGGGCCACCACACCGGCCAAGACAGGGGTAGATATTGAAGCTGGTCCAAGGGCGAGAGGTGAGCAGGGGGAGTTAATGCGATGTTGAGTGCCACTATTAACCCCCGGTGATGCGGACTGCTTTAAGACATTCATGCTACCCATTTAGTCTTGGGAGGGTAGCTCAGGGTCAACGTGCTCGCCTTGGAAGTAAGATGATGCAGAGAAACACAGGTTCGATTCCTGGGTCCACGCTTAGAAACCTCTGGGTATTAAGCGCATTATAAATGACCAATTATAATAATAATTACCCATCATCTTGCAATGCTCCCCCTCCATCTTTGCCCTTCCCTGGGTTACGCTAATTTGCATTAAGGACGGGAGGAGGAAGGGGGGGGTTCAACCATGCTGTCTATCTTTGATCCAAGTGTACCTCCCTCCTCACTTGTGCAGACATTATCCAGCCACCACTGACTGGGGATCAGAGCAGCGAGTGGCATGGTGGTGACATTATCGTGGGCCAAGGGGGTTCCTGGGCCATGCCTGGGCAGAGTCCATCAGAGGTTGAAGATGTTCTAGTGTGCTCCCCCTGTGCATTGGTGGGCTGGCTGTGGTCTCGACTAGGTGATCTACGACCCTGTTTGTGCGGCTGCTGGCTGCATCTGGTGAATAGGTCATCCTGTTTGGCCTCAGTGACTTGCATATTTTCTATGCCCCCCCCAGGGGTCCAAGTTTGCAGGGACATTGATGGAGCGGAGGAACTGATGTATCTCACTGATTAGGGTATATACCTCACCTGCAGGCCTTGCAGGAGTATTAGGCCTATTCTTAGCAGCACCATGTGGTGGAGTGGTCAGGAAGCTGTTGGGATGGATTTTGTGCCTTAAAGTCAGCATTTTCCGTTTGGGCGCAACAGGTGACATGGCAAGTGACATGGCGGGCAGGGCTACTGGATATTGTGTGCACGCTCCTTGTATTTTGTGGCCGTTAACACCACTTTAGTGTTTTAAGTAAAGTGCCAGAGAGTGGGTGGAAATGTCAATAGAATGTTGCTGTGGTGATATTAGGGTGATTTTACAACAGCGTTACCCCCCCATCCCTACACCCCTGTATTCTCATCAGGGCTCAAAAGTCATGCAACGGGGCGACATTCCTTTGCCTGGTTTTGTAGGTTAGCAGTTTGGTCCTCCGCGGTGTGTTCACTCCTGGTCCACATTATATCCATTGTAGGGCAGTTTCCAGTCCTGGCACATCTCCTCTGCAGGCTCAGAACACCCTGTTGGAGCAAAACACCTGCACCCTTTACCCCGTGGGTTTTACCCTGCGGGCTAGGCGCAGGGTTCAAATGGAGGAGGGTGCGTGGTCGGGCCGGTAGCAGCTGCCGGGACAATAAATGGCAAGCAGAGCAGGCAAACACCCGTGCCTTTTCCACCTTGGTATTTTCGTTGTTAGACATACTTTCTCTGTGCCCAATAATTACCATAAATGAAAGCTTTCTATTATTTTATAGTCCCTTTACAGATCAGATAACACGGTAATAGGTCTCCTCCTTGTAGTATGCATTGCATTGCTGATGGCTTTGGTCTGAACACAACAACACAGCCTGGATGGGCAGCTGCTTTTTTGTTGCTCCTTGTTTTTCCTGTTTGGGAGTATTTGTCCGAATTCAGGGTTAAATCAGACCAGGAAGCTGCTAATCAGGAGGGCAGATTTCAGGTTTCAAACAGATCTCAGCAGTGGGGGGGCTCAAACCCCTCAGAAGCAGGAGAGGGTTGCTGTAGACAGTGACAGAGGGCCAATCCACTGTTGGTCCAAATTCTAACAGTGTCATGGATGTTGGCTTTGTTCTACAGATAGAATTCTAGAACATGGAGTAGACACCCAGGAGCAACACAACACCAGTCCTACACATCTACCTGAAGCACGTATAGACTACAGGAAGGAGCAGCGGGGCTCAAAGAAAGAGCAAAAATGAGACCGCCAGACAAATCCCCTCCGCAGTTAATATAATAGGGGTGCTGATGAAATAGAAAGTACATCCCTAGATTGTATTTAAAAATAGATAAAGTACACAGAATATGTCAAATTGTAAAGGGATCCTGGTTAGTACACAGTGCATCAGAATGCAATATTAACTTTCTGGATTCGTTTGGCTGTGCTGTAGCTTTAAGGATAGTTGGTGTGAATATAAGACAAACATTATTCTTTCAAAGTCTAAGTTGAGTACTGATCCTGCCTGCCAAGAGACCTCTTTTTTTCCAATAATTTCCCTCTCAATAGTTCTGAATGCTACACCCACAAGTATGCGTCTTATCATAATTGCTGCAATATTCAAAGGCGCTGTCACTTTCCTGAGAATCTTCCAGCTAATTTTAAAAGCCGCAACATTCTGAATGCAGGATGTTTTTCAGAATATGTTTCTTCTGCTAAACTTAAATTCTGCGCCAAAAGGACAGTTTCAAAGATTTTATAAAATAAACCGTTGGCTCCGTTTGTCTAAAGGAAATCCGCAGAATTATTGAACTGTCTGCAGAAACTTTAAGAAATGGTAACCTTCTGATGAGCAAGACATAGGGGTCTCCTTACGAGTCCGGCGGGCGTAACACCACACCACACACCACACCACCCGCTACTAAATAAACAGACCCTCGACCCAGCTATACCCACTATCTATAGACCTATTACGACAGTACCCTTTGACTGAAAATCTTAGATAGAACTGCCTATCTGCAAATTCAAGATTATCTTGAAACTCACAAATTACTTGGAATCCGGCAATCTGGCTTTAGACCTCAGCATGGCACAGAAACCGCCTTTGTTGACCTTAAAAGCCAGATTGATGAACTGAAAGATAAAGGCAAGATGGCCATTCTACTCTTACTGGACCTCTCAGCGGCTTTTGATCTGGTGGACCATACAATACTTTGTGAACACCTATCATCGGCAGCCCATTTCTCCAGCTCTGCAGTCACATGGATCAAATCTTTCCTCACAAACAGAACAATGCATGTATTGTCACCTTCAGCAGCTGCCGATCCCATTCCCATCACCTGCGGAGTCCCTCAAGGATCCTGCGTTTCGCCTACTTTGTACAACATTTTTACAAAGCCACTATTTGACAAACTGGACTGTCTGGGTGTCACCTATACAAACTATGCAGATGACACCCAGATACTCCTACCCCTATCAGGAACTTATGATATAGACGTCGCTCGGATCAATGAAGTCTACAGCATCATTCAGGCATGGATGGCCAGACATGGCCTCGGCCTGAATGATGTTAAGACAGAGTTGCTCCTAGTTGGCTCTCCAAACAACCTTCTCAAACTAAGTCCTCACTATTCAAGTATCCTTATCGATGGAAATAGCATACCCGTAGCCAAACATGTAAAAACATTAGGTTTTTAACTCGATGCCCAGTCTAACTTAACCAAACAGGTGAACATGACCTCATCTGCCACTGCCTATACCGGCAAGCTGATCAGAGCCTGCAGACCTCTATTATCACCCACCAGTTGTCTTACATTGGCGAGAGCGTTCATACAATCTAAATTAGATTACTGTAACAGTCCCTACCTAGGTGCCAGTAAAGCCATCTTAAATAAATTGCAGATCTTGCAAAACAATGCACTTAGAGCAGCATTAAATAGCTCCAAAAAAGAGCATATATCAGAAACGAGAAAGCAACACACGTGTCTCTCTATACATAATACAATTGAGCTAAAAACCATTTGCCTCACTCACAAAGCACTCACCTCACAAGCCCCTCCATATCTCACAGACAGGTTTTCATGGAAAGTGTCCAACAGAATCACCAGATCATCCAATACACCTTGCCTGGCAGTGCCCAGATACAACCTAAAAAGAGCCGGTGGCTCTAGCTTCCCGGTACTAGCCGCCCAGCTTTGGAACACTCTTCCGCAGAACATTCAATCCATTCAAGTATTTGACAAATTCAGAAGCCATGTCATCACATGGTTACTCAACAAAACATAAATGACACAGTTAATAGCCACTACTGCCCCTTTGCTGGGACTGCACAATGTGCTCATACTTCGCCTGTACTATTACTATGATCCTATGTTATGACTGTATAATTTGTATAATATGTATATTCCTCCTGTCGTATATTTCCCCTATTGTAACCTTACCAAAACTATGTATACGCTAAGTAACCATTAATGTTCTACTAGCGCCCAATTACCTTTGGGTCAGGTGCGCATTATAAATAAAATAAACAAACAAACAAACAAACAGCCACATAACTCGGAGTTAGCCGGTCCAGAAAATGGTGCTGGTATGGTTTTACCGGCACTGTTAAATCTGGACTGATTAACTCATAATGAGGCATAATATCTGCCTTTATTGAATTATATATTTTCATAGTTCTTTTAAAATAATATACACCTTTTAAAAGAGTGTGCAAATGCAATTTTAAAATGCAAGCAGAATTCATTTAAAAGAAGTGAAGCTACTGTTTTGCATTGCAGAGAAGGCCCAATACAAATATGCACAACCATTATTTTAAAAAGTTCACAAATTGTTTTTATCAAAGTGTTTACAATTCTATTATTTTAAAAGTAAAAAAAATAATTTGAAATTGACAGAGGCTGTATTCTGAAAGGTTCTAAATAATGTATTAGTTGTGTATAGATGCTTTAAAAGCACAGATAATTATTTTTAGAAATGTGAACAATTTTTAAAAAATGCCTTTCTCCAAAAGAGACCCACATATTTAAATGCAGAAGTGAGCTTCAAATGTGCAGATGTAGTTAATAAAAATAACCGTTTATAAATGATACCCAAGTATCTATAAAATGTACATTATTTTAAATATCAGTTATACTTTGAAGTATGTCAAATGATTTAAAAATGTGCATATAATTAGTTGTAAAATTTTTGAAAAGCATGATTAATTGTGAAGTTATTTTTGAAAAGCAAAACGTATTGCTTCTCAAAGTGCACAAACTATTATTTAAAAATTGACAACTAGTTTAAAAAGCCTCCAAACATGTGCTCAAAAGTAGTTTAAGAGTTATACCCTTCTAAAATAAGCATGGGCATGTTCTAAAAAGTGAACATAGTTATTTTTAAAAAGTGCACACCTTTTTGTTAAAGTGTATTGTTTATGTTCTTAAAAGTTCAGGGAATTCTTTTTTTTTGTATAGTCGCTTTAAAAAATGCCTGGATATGTCTTTTAATAAAGGTATAAATATTTATTCTGTAGAGGTCAAAGCATTATTTTACATAGTAAAAGAATATTTTAAAATGTGTACAATTCATTTCTAAAAGTGCTCATTTATCTTGCAGAGTTTGTCTAATAAGTAGGTAGAATTATATAAAACTTTCACTGACAAATTTGGTTCCACAATCACGATTAAGGATTTTATTAACTGCAGGACTACTTTTGTGGTCTATGCCATTATATGTGTGTGTGGCAAACTTTACGTGGGGAGTACTATTCGCCAACTCAGATTCCGTATTAGAGAACACTTGTCCAGTCTCCGAACATGTGAACCAAAATCGCCTTTAGCGATTCATTGGCAATTGGAACATCAAATGGACTCAATCTCGGATTTACGGTACATTGGACTGCTGAAAGCACATAAGGGGAAAAGGGGCGGGAATCTCCAGCTCAAATTACGTCAAATGGAAGCCAAATTAATATGCCTGTTGCGATGTACTACACGTGGATTAAATTCTGACCACGAAATGCATGTCTTCTTGTGATTGCTAGTCTATCTGACCTAGTTGTTTTACTGCAAAACTATCGCATGGTGCCATGTTCAGTTTATATTCTCATGTCCTCATTTCAGGATTTTCTGCTACTTATGGTTTTGTCGACAGTTACCACTGTGGCGCACCCCTGATGCGCGCTCAAGTGCCAGCACCTATATATTTTTTGTTATATGATAAATATTCCTTTACTGCTGGTTGAGGGGTTGTCTCCCCTGTACTATTGATAATGGTTATGTTTCCCATGACTTCTCAAAAATATTCTTTATTTATTACCCACGCTCATTTCGATTAAAGATATTTTCCATATTTGTATCTTAATATGTTACTGAGTTACTTCCGGCACTTGCCGTCACGGTGCTTCCTGTTTGGTGCCTTGTTTATACTGCACGTCATTACCTGCGACCGCATTCACCAATCTTCTTCTTGATCGTTACTCTGTTGACATTAGACGTCACTGTAACGACGTAACGTGCGAACGTATTCACTCTGTTGACATTATACGTCAATGTAACGACGTAACGTGCGAACGTATTCGTCGGCGTCACTTCTGTGACGGACTTGACGCTAGTCCTTAATACGGAGCTTTTTCTGGTACACGTTGATTGGAATTGTCCAGATATATTAGGATTCTTTCTCGATTAGTCGAGTAAGTAGCTCTTCCCATTTGACCTTGGATTGTCTTCTTTTCTTTGTATAAGCGCAAGTTTTAGCTTATGCTTTGTGATGGTTTCGCTTTTAGGTATACTTTCACGCCGGGCATTTGTGGCTTCTGATATTCTTTTACCCATACATAACTCACCCGGACTGATGGGGTGAGTGGTTTTATTAATATATTTTTTCATAACAATTTGTTTAACTTTTACTTAAGCTTATAACTTACTCTAATTCGAGTTCTTCCTTGAACAGGATATCGCCATAACAGCTGTTATTTACTATTTTGAAGGGTAAGCTACCCTACCTTATTTTCTTCAACAAAATTCTTTAACTCAGTAACTCCTCACTTTGGCTTTATTTAGTTTTATTTGAGGTGTGGTTTCATCGATGTCAATAATAACTGGTTATTGTAACTATATCTGTTTTGTCTACTGGACATCACTAATTCTCATGAAGTTAATTGTTGATTACCACCAGAGTTTTTTGGCTGGCACTTGGGCTTGCATGGGGGTTGTGCCGCGGGGTGCTGTTCACAATTAACCTTGAGAAAATGACAAGGACTTAACTGAATTCATTTTACGATTTTGTGTTCCTTTGTTTTTGTTTATCTATATCCATCTGCCACTGCTGTACTACCCTCCTTACCTGATTCCTGGTATGTTTGTTTACTCTTTTACATATTTTTTGTATAATTGTTATTTTTTGAATATGCTGACTTTGTGATGTCACTGATGTATGTCATTTAGCCTTGAAAACGACCCGAGTGTCGAAACACGTGTCGGCTATCTTTCAATCAACTTTATTACTCAATCAACTTTATTAAAATACTGTATTTTGATTTCTGGTTGTCAAATTGTAATAGTGTTGAGCGCAATCCTATCCCCCCCCTTTTTTATAAAAGAATTATATGAAACATTGAATCAAATAATTATAAATATACGAAGGTCTATCACAAGCATGTAGAATTATTTGAAAAAAAGTTGCAGAATTATTCTTAAGTGTGCCAAATGTTAGGGCTCAGAATTTTTTTATTTAAAGTGAAAAGAATGCTTTTACAGTATGTACAACATGTGCGCTAGTGTGACTGGGATTCTTTTATTTCATTTTTTTGGGTGAAGTGAGAAATAAAACAAATCGTTCAGCAAAAGTTGGTCACTGCAGTTGAATTGATTGTTTCTCTATTGTTAGAGTAACCATGAGGTTGTTTTTGCTTTTAATTTAATTTACTTGAACCCTTCCTATTACTGGTATTTTCAAGACTTGAAATATAATTGATAGGCTAGTCGCTTTTCACTCGGCAGGAACATTCACAACTGTTTCCGGAAGCGGAGGCGTTTCTTAGAAGTGATGGCCATATAGCGTGGGGCGGAGGGGGCGGGGAGGGGGGAGAATGTGTAGATTCCAGGCCCTGCTGTAAGAAAGTGGCAACATGCATAAAAGCCGCCACATGTCAGGAATCCACGAGAGGAACAATTGGTGTCACCTTCCTGCACAGCTTGAAAGAGAACACAGGCCCTGCTCGCTGCAGGTGAAGTCACCAGGGCCCTGGTGGCTAATGCACTACGTGGTAGTGCAATTTGCTGCCTGTGCATGAGCATCACACTTTATGCACATGTGCAAAAGTGAACTTGTGTGTGTCCCTGGAAATCCTTGCCGGCTACCCACGCCCTCCATGGTGTCTTGATGTTTCCTTATTAGTAGTGTTGTTAGGTTCCAGGCCTGGGCTTTCATGTCTCCCTCGATTACCTTTATGCATTTGCAGTGTTGGGTCACATCAATTTAATAAAATAGACGGAAGTAATTGTAAAGTAAAAGCAATAACCTGGACTGGATTAAGGTGTCCCCTCCCCAGTGACATGGAGTCACCTGGTAACATTACACCTCAGCTGAGTCACATCTTGCTGACACAACTAATTGAGCCAATCTGATTTAGAAGATCTGAAGATCTGTGTGTCTTCTTGGCAACACATGCGTTTTTTCAAGCAATAATACCCTTGGCTGTATACTGGGTCACCCGGTCAGAGCGTGAGGTCCACGTTATAGACCTCAGTGAAGCAAGGGACTCAACGTCAAGCCCCCAGAGCCGTTACCAGCCAACCCGGCCCATCAGCGTGGCTATTATATTGTTATTGGAAACCCATGGCTGAGCCCTATGGTGCTAACAGTGTTTTTGTTTACAAAAACTCTGACCCATGGTGCGCCTGCGCACCTAAGTGGAGACTGTCATGGTAATTCAATTCATGTGGAGTCTGTTTTCCATTTCAATGACACAGGAGGCAGAGCAGGTGGCGATGCCCAGTGAGGAACCAGGAGTGGTGGCTGCTGGATGGATCAGGTAAATGAGAGTGGGAATTGGAGGGAGCACGGGTGAGGTGGTAGGGCAGATAGTACTGGAAAAGGGTGCCGTGGCACTGTGGACTGGCTAATTGACATGGGCTTGGGAGTGTGAGGGAAAGGTGCTTGACTCAGATGGAATGCAGGTTTCTACCATGAGATTCAGCCTGCATCCCTCTGCTCCTGATTGGCTGGCAACCTCTCCCTGGGTGCATTTCTACACCACCTTATATTTGTGTCACCAGTGCACCTGGGCTGTCTCAGAGAAACCATAGACACGTGACAGGGATCTGCGTACTGCCAGGATGTCAGGCTTCAGTTTTCTGCTTTGTGAGCTCAGGGATCTCCAGAAGTGCTGGTCAAATGAGGAGGTACTAGCCGAGGGGTCTGCAACCTTTGGCTCACCAGATGTTTCAATGTTTTGGACTATAACTCCTATGTGCTCTATCTAGCACAGACAAATGCGAGGGATAATGGGAGTTATAGTGAAAACATTTGGTGACCCACAGCTTGAAGATCCTTGTAATAGCTTGTTAGAATGGATGTCTAAACTCAGGCCTGATGGACAGATGCTTAGGAGGCCACCTTGTTAGTGAAACAGGAGACACTTCTGGGATAGACAGAGCAATTAACAGTACCTTGGAAAGCAGTCAAGGCTAGGTCTCAGGAGGAGTGAGGGTGATTAGAGATCTTCAATGAGCACACACAGTGAAACACCAAGAATCACCATTAGACAGAAGTATACCAAACTATAATATTTATTAGGGGCCAAAGAATCAACACATACGAATAATGAAAAGCAATAGCAAAATACCACACAATCAACATACTATGTAAAATATATACAATCACTGGAGTCAATTGTCAGAAAGGTCTGTAATCTCCTCTTCCTACTGAGATGCTCCAGACTCCCTTTCCTCCCCTTCCTTAGTTCGAGTCTTCACCCCTTTTTTTTGAAGATAGGGACGACCAAGGTAGGACGCCACAGTGACACCCTTTGGGTGATCTGTGGCAACCCTCCTCGGTCGCTGGTCAATTGGGAAAAAGCCAGTGGCACAAAAAACCCCAGAAGTTATGGATCTTCAGATGCAGAGAGGTAGTAGTAACACACTCTGGAGGCAGCAGCTGAGGGAGAGAAATCTGATGAACACGGTCCAAAATAGCAGAAGTTCCAATGAGAATCGGGTATGAGACCAGATAACGGGAAAAGATCCAGTACGGATAGACAGAAGAGGGCTTGGCAAGGCAATCCACAAGACAGGCTATGGTCGGTACACCGGGATATCAACAGGAAGTAGTTCCGATACAGGATAAACAGAAGAGGGCTGGGCGAGGCAATCCACGAGACAGGCAATGGTCGGTACACGGGGAGAATAGCAGAATAGGAACAGAGGAGGGCAAAAGAAGAGGACCAAGAGAGGTAAGTATGATACAGGAAAAAAGCAAGAAATTACAGAATAAGTATAGGGAGAAAAGCATGAGACAGGTGGGAGGAAGGAAAAAAGATGGGAACGGAACAGACAAGGGAGGAGGAGTCAAGAAAGCGTGGAGATATAGGCAAAGGAAACAGAGAGCAAGAAAAGGGGGGAAAAAAGGGGCGAAAAAGGTAAGAAAGGCCAACAGCGGAATAAAGGAAACTCCAAGAAAAAACAGCAGCGCTGGAAAACAGGACGAGACACTGTACGTTGCAACTCACCTGACCCCGGAAGTGAAAAGATTAAATACCGGTGTCAGGAATGTCGCAACGACAGCTAGACCTGCACAGCGCACTTCCCAAAAAACGTGATGAAACCTGCTATGGCGGGCGCAGCTTCCACTTCTTCCAAAGCCGCCAGGTTCCCTGAGGTGTGACATCAATGCGATAAAGTTAGTAAGTCCACCAATTCCTGTAAGGGAAAGGGGCAAATAACCTTTAGAGCACTGACAAACTTCAGAAGTGATAATCCTAACTTTATAATTCCAACCCTACTATGATGGAGCTCAAGGTTCGATGAGCACATTAAAGTGCTCGGTCGTGCGTAAAAGTCACAAAGTACCTTTTTAGGAAGCTGTAAATGTTAACAACATAATTCTGAAGGGTGAAAACAGGTTCCAAGCGTCAGGAATAGATCTGCTGCGATGAACAAAGCCATTCCCAACTTTCAGAGGACTTTAGGAAGCGGAAGCTACCCAAGCCAAAGACAGGGCCACAAGTGATCCCCTAAGTGTAAAAGCGTATGGATGAACAAGGGGCCACCGGTAAGTGAATTCAGTACTCACTGCCCGTAGCTCGGTTTTGGTCCAAACCTGGCAGGTCTGGAAGGGGTCTGCAAAGGTACAATTTCCCACCCTCAGTTCATCTTCAAGGCGCACATGCGCTGTGGGTGAGGATGCAGGTCCAGTATGGACCAGGATCTGTACTTATTGATTCAGATGATGAAGAAAGAAAACACCAATGCAGCTGGTGTGAGGGCACAAGAAGGAGCGCAGGAAACCAGCCTTCAGTGACCGTCACTGTAGCACAGTGACGCAGGGGCACCCAACTCTCACAATGTGACGCACCCTTCTTTCTCATGCACCAAGGCGGCGGGGATACAAATTTGGCGGAAGGGTGCTTTGTAGTGCAAGTTAGGATTCCCCAGAGTTTGGGTTAAAACTCAACACGGCGATCCACCGGCGCGGTGAAGGTTTGAGCTGAACTTTCCACTGCCTGGCCCAGGGACACTTCCACACAAGCTCTTTTGCTGGGCAACCAGGAGGCATCGCAAGGGATTAGTCCCACCACTCCAAAGGTTCGAAGCACCTTTGCAGGTCTGCTGAGATTCAGTGCAATGCAGGGCTCCACTGGGACAACAGCAGGCTCAAGGTGCCAACCTTCATCAGCGTGTCTCAGGATAGTCCTTTATTCTGCTCGGCTCTTCTGGATACTTGACTCTGTCTCCAAGCCAGTTCTGACCTGTTGCCGGCCTGCTGACCCGCATTCAGGACCCCTCCTCATTTCCAAAGTTCGGCGAGTGCTTGCACCCGACTAACCAATTGTAAGATCTGCCTCACTCATGCACACCAGCATGGTCCAATCAGGGATCACTGGGGCTCTCATGCTCTTGTGCACACCAGACATCCTGACACCAGTATTGTCGATTGTGACCAGACAGCCTGAACCCACTTCCTGGGTACCCACACATGTGACCTGCAGGAGCCCAAGAAAGAAGTGGCTTTTGCAGGCAACTGCATGCCCAAATAAGGAAGTACTGGCCTGGGAAGACCTGGGGAAGGTCAAAGGACAGACAAAATACCTTGTGGCACAACCATGTCACACACTAGCCACAGTCATGAGCCAAACACAGTAGGCACTGTATGGCTCGGTAAAAAAAAAGTGGTAAAAATACAGGGAGAAGCTTCTGCTGCCAGTAGTCTTTTCTTAAGCACACAGTACAATCCCCAAAAAATCTTTAGAGAATGACTATGGCCAGAAAACACAAGGACCCCATTGCTTGTTACAGTAATGTACTTTGCGCAATGATAAAATGTTACCAAAAGTGGCAATAAAGTCGAAAGACGAAGAGAAACAAAGCGTCTCAGAACTGACAGCCTGAAGGGTGTGTCAGTTTCCCCATAAGAATGAGCGAAAGCTCATTGGAGTGCAGCTGAAGGCTGTGTTCTAATGTCAAAAGGTCAGATACTGTAACAAAAAGCAAAATGTTTGGGGGTCCATCAATGCAGGGAAAGTTGCATTCAGATAAATATTTCCCAACATAGCCTGTGCCACCGCCTCACCTTCTACTGTTGGCGAATTGATGGCCAACTAACATGCATGGCATTCTCAGTGACATGACCTTTTCGGATCTGGATTTGATTGATATAAATGATTGTCTTGTAAGACGAGAGGGTAAGAATTACTACTGCCATTTAATTACCACTGTGCCAAGAGTAGTGCTCGCTTGAGCAGTAACTTATAGTCTCAATGTCTTTGGGAATCGGCCGCTGTGTGTGCAGATCCCCTCTGACTTTGCTTCTGACATCTTCAGCACTTCTAGGTTGGCCCTTAGCATGGGTAACATTGCCAGCCAGTATTGACTTTTCCATTCTGGGACTTGCATTTCTTTTTTCCCCCATTTAGAAGCGTGGACCTACAATTCACATCATCCAAATCAGCTTTGTCTGAAATTGAACCAACATGAAACGAGGTGACTTGGCAGCTATACATTGGGTATCGAGCCCTGCATGCGCTTCATGTGTGAAGCAACCTATGTCAACGATGTTGTAATTTGTCCATTCATTTGTTTCTATTGAAAGACCCTCTTCATTCCGGTGTCTGTGTTGTTTAATGACTGATTCAGCGAATGACATTCGTATGTTTCAGATTTATCATAGTTTGCACACTTCATGGCAAGAGAGCGGCAACTGATGAATACATGATGTCTCCCTTAATAATAATCACAGTTTTATATAGTGCTTTGTGCTGGATTCCCCTGTTTCTGAGCACTATAATGATAAGCGCTATCACTAACCAATTTAATGGTACCCTTTTTGAGACTTTAAATCCAGGCTCTCCAAACAGTAGATCGCGAGCCACTGGAAGCTTGCCTGAGGCTTCCCAGTAGCTCTTTGCATCAGGCACCAAAATGAGCAGTGTGCATTTATATTGGTGTCCTAGGTCTGTGGGCCTCCTCCCCTACCTCCTCCCTTTCCTATTCCTGCAAAGCAAACTTTCAAAATCTGTGTGCACGGTGAGAGGAGGGGCAGCACCTGAGCATTAAGGGTTCGGGCCAGTGTGCCAACAAGAGGTTAACTATCATTAACACAAGTAAATGGGAAATGTGTGTTTTGGTGATTGACACCAGGAGGTGCAAATGATGGCTGATTAGAAAGAGAAGGGGTGCATGAATCTGTACGACATGGGAAACAAGTTATTGTTTCAGTCTCACTGTTTCTTTAGATGTATTTAGGTTAGTATTACTTTGCATGCTGGTAATTGTAGGCTTTCAACCAAAACAGGGAAAATAAAGCTACAGCTGTAATCGTTTTTTGCTCAGCGTGTGTGTGTGTAAAAAAAAAAACACAATCCGT
This sequence comes from Ambystoma mexicanum, assembly GCF_040938575.1. Taxonomy (NCBI): domain Eukaryota; kingdom Metazoa; phylum Chordata; class Amphibia; order Caudata; family Ambystomatidae; genus Ambystoma; species Ambystoma mexicanum. The sequence goes on along the minus strand of NC_090924.1, from coordinate 337,793,974 downwards.
GTGAGCCCCAGCTGGCAAGATAAAAGGTACATCTAGCGTTCCGTGTTGATATTTATGGTAACACTGGGAATTATTTTTTCATTTGAAGATACGGAGTTCTCTGTTTTAAGGCAGTATTATCCCAACTGTATGAAGGGTAGCAGTGCAATGTTCAAAACAGGTCAGTGAATTTAGGTAGAGACCATCAAGGAGAGCCATGGGACGGGAGAACAATTAATAGGGTTGATCCCCCTTTGGCTATGTACACAAACTGCAAGATCTACAGAGATCTGTGAGGAACCCGTTTGCAAATGTCCAAATTCTGACAGGGGATTTTCCGTCTTTCAATACTGGGTTGAAATGATGCAATTTATGAACACTGTGTTTGCTAAAAAATTGGGCAAAATACCATGCAATTTACAAGTAATTCTCTGACCCATAGACAATTTCAATATGTCCGAGAGCTCCACGTGCAAGCATGACCCATTTTTCATGCACCAGACTGACCTTTATGATTTCTGCAGGGAGAGGCAGCAAACCTGTGAGCTGTTCTCTGGGATGCTGCCTCCTTCACAAAGGGCAGACGGGTGGAAGGTCGCCGCCCACTATGAATAAGTCGCCCCTCACTACAACCGTACTCTCTTTGGTCAAAATGTTAATATAATGAATATGTCTGTTTGGGTTGATTTATGATTCGTGCATGTTTCAAGTCCTCGCAATAAAACAAAATGTTATTTTAGCCCTGTGATTTAGACTTTTTTTCATATAACTTGATCTTTTCAATCCTGCCACTTATTTTCACATATAAACGTTTAAGGGTATTCAGAGTAGGCTTTAGCTTGCTTTTCCTTGGGTGAATTCGGTGACATGGCATGTGAGGAGTTTGCATGAAATGGGGATGTGCTAAACCTTCAGTGAATTGTATTTTCTGAGAAAGCAGAATGTGGTATATGCTGATTTTTAAAAATCAATCATATAACACATTCATTGAAATACTCCTCAGATTATTTTTGCACATGCATCCCCAAAAGAAACAAATAAACTCCCCTTGTTGAAATCCTGGATGCAGGCGCACCATCCAACAAAAGGCAAAAGTTGTACCATTTCCATCCAGAGCGAGAAACCATTTTTCTTTCTTCCAGCGTAAAAATAACATGTGCATCCTTAATCTGGCCAAGTTAAGGTGGGGAAAAGGAATAACGTTGATGGGCATTTTGCAACAATACACACACATTATGAAACTCATTTTCCCAAAGGAAGCTGTCTGTAATACTAAAATTAGGTCAACTAAACGCTGCAATGCAAATACTGTCTCACAGAGGCATCATCCATAATTTATCATTATTTGATGAAAAACAAATGTACTTTTACAGATGGTGCAATTGTGAAGACCATTGTGCCACCTGATAGGAATCTCAGAACCTAATAAAGGGGCTATGCACCATTTAGGCTACATTATTCTGTAAAATGATTGTCTCGGACCACTAAATTGTGTTAATGGTTAGACGTTTTTCTGCCTTTGTGTTCATTGTTTTACAGAAGAACTGACACTTTAGAAGGTTATTTTGTATGACAGCACTCTTTGCACTTTCTCTTATGTTTACTCCTTTGATATGTACTGTATCACTCTTGGAAACACTTCTTGGTTTCCTGCCATTTTTTTAAACAATGTTTGTGTCCCATGAATAAATACATTTGATTTGATATATATAATATATATATATATATATATATATATATATATACATTTCTTTGAATTTCTAATGGGTCTAAAGAAAGCAGGAACACTTGTATAATCTTGCAACTGCCTCAGTTCCTGTCTGATTCAGGAAAGCAATAGTATATACTGCAACTGTGAAGGGCACAATAACAGTCTGTTATAAGAGATTTTAAAAACGTTCCTAAATGTATGTCTCATGTGTAAGGTGTGCAATTAGGTGCAACCACTATGGCAAGAATGGCCTCTGCACTGTCATCAATGTGACTGCCTGTCTCTGCAAATCAGCCTTTTTCAGACATGAACTTCATCAAATCAAAACTGTGCTCTCGTCTGACAGCATCTGAGTGCTGCTGCTGTTTCAAGTTCCCCACCAGGTTACTGAGCACTGGTGGGTGGCAAGCAGTGCCAGCCTTCACATGGAATGGTTTCTTACATTCTGCCATGCGTGACAATTTGTAGGACACAGCTACTAATAGGAAATAACGATGTTTTTGAAGTTATTAATATAGTGGTAAATGCATATGTTATTCCTTTTTTATATAAAGGGCAAATTACCTGCCCAAACAATTCTTGGCGCAAATGCTCATACTCATGGACATCGCCACCCCAGTAGCTCTCGCCAGTAGCACCTGCCTATTGGCCATTAACTGCAAGCAGCTCTTGCCAACGTGAAGGTTGCAGACCCCGGCTTTAAATGATAAAGGGCTGACTCGGGACCGGCTCAGATTCAAACTTGCCAAGCACAGGCAGGCCCCACATCTGAGAGGTAAGCGCTCAACTCCTGAGCTACCCTCCATGCCAGGCAGACTTCTGGCCGGGGCCCTTGAAACTGTGTCATTACCAAATGGACACAGCTTCCACTCAATCGTTTGTCTTTAAGAGGCTCTTAAGGACACGCAGCGTGTGCCATCCACACCTGGCATGACACTATAAGTGTGGTCAAGGAAGGCGCATGTCTATTTTTGCCTAGATGACGCAGGTATCGATTCATGGCAGTCAGACTACCTGCCATCTATCCCATGTGCCAATAACATTTTAGAGGGCTCCGATGCACCCAATATTTGCATGCCAGGAGTGCAATGCATGGTGGCGATGCACTCGTGGCAATGTCTGCCACCCATCTCCATCCCTGGCATGTGCCCTTGGCTTTGAAATGGGCTTTGAGGGAATCTACTGTCTGCATTTCACGTCTGATCCTGGCATTTGGGCATGGCAGTCGTGTGGGCTCCAATTGTAACACAATGTCTGCCATTCCATGCCTGTATCTGGCCAGTGTCCACGGCATTGTAGTGAGCTTTAAAGGGCAAAGAGGATCTGCATTCCACCCCCAGCCATGGCACATGTGCATGGCAGAGCAGCGGGCTTTCATTGGCATAGAATGCCTGACATCTATGCCTGGCCCTGGCAAGTGTCCATGGCATTGCAGTGGGCTTTGATGGGGACCTAGCGTCTGCACTGATCGCACGGCCCTGGCTCGTTGCAGTCACATATGTGCAGCTGTTCATGTAGCCCAGCTCCCAGGAAGTCGTTCGAATCATCCTGTACAGCCATGTTCCCTCGCCCTCAGTTTCTGCTTTTTGTTCCAACCCCTCATCACTTTCCTATGCTCACTCTTCAATGCTCCTCCCACAAACTCTTCCTCTCAGTCTATTTCAACCCTTGAATTCCCACTCTTTTGTTCTCTCTTCCCCTCTCTCTCTTCCCATCTCTGTGACTCTTTCTCTGCTCCTCTCTCTCCCCACTTTCCCTTCACGGTCAATTTGCTAAGCTTTTCCCAGTGAAGTGTAGCGTGTTGTAGGAAAACGTTGTAATGCAAGTTTGGAAACATTACACATAAATGAATAGACGTGTTATCAGTGGCATCACTAGACATTGGGGGAGGGGGCAAACGGGGAGGGAGGGCACACATACAAAATGGTGGGGCGGGGTGGTTGGTCATCAAATAATGGTCAACAGGCAAAACTGGTTTAAGTAAGTATACCTATATTTTCTCATTAAAAAAACGTGTCATTAAGCATGTTCAGAGTAGTTTTGCATCAAGTTAATATGCATCCTAAAATGTGAACTCATGTTCAACAGTTGCAAAAATGCCCCTGCACTCAGCAAGAGACTGCATTCTTTTACCTCAAGCAGACATCACTCTCAGCACAGCTTCAAATAATGTGTAGTTGGAGGTGGTATTTAGCAGAAGAGGCATCACTTCAGGCTCAGCTTTAAATAATAACCAATCAAATATAGTCAGTTTAACAGAAGAGATATCCCTCATACTTCAGTTTCAAATGAAAGTCAGGGACAGTCTGCTTAACAGGCAACTGCTCCCTTGGTTATTTAGCAATGGTTGCAGGAATCTCACTTTGCCCCGTAGAATTGTTTACAGTTTTCATTTTCTAGCTGTACATCCCAGTGGCAGCTGGTGAATTTTTTAATTGGAGGGGCGTAAATATTTTCCGCAAATATGTAAGTGTGACATAGCATAGCAAGGGAGCCTGAACTAATCAAGAGATGTTGGGGCCCAACTCCCAAGAAGGGAGTAGTTTCTTACCTGTAACTCCATTTCTCCAGCGTTGGTTACTTTCATGGATTCACATGCTTAGAATATTCCCTGTCGTCAGGCTGGGAACCCCCGGAATATTTATAAAGATGTTTTCCATAGGAAACATTTCGACACTTCTGTGTCCTATCTACATTGTTTTGGGATGCTTACGCCTGCTCCAATAGGACGTAGTGGTATAAATAGCCCCGCCCCCGCAGCTCCCTTCAGATTTTAACCCCCAAAGTAGTATGGGGTATATAAGGGTTTCATGCAGTGGAGGCCGGGGGCGCATATGAATCCATGAAAGATACCAATGCTGGAGAAATGGAGTTACAGGTTAGAAACTAGTCCCTTTTCCAGCATTGGATCTTTCATGGATTCACATGCTTAGAATAGATTGTATAGCAGTACTCCTTAACTGGAGGTGTGCAATGCAAACCAATATCATCATAGCCACACATGCATTTAGCAATGGAAAAAAAACTTCCAGTCATGGTACATTAACAGTAAAAACCAATTAAGATACATTGATAGAAGGATACACCCCTCTATGCGGCTTACCTTACTGAAACAGGTGTCGTAGGACTGCTCGTCCCATCTGCATATCCTCTTCATGTTGCTGCTCGAGGCAATAATGCCAGGTAAATGTATGCGGCACCGACCAGGATGCCGCTTGACAGATATCCCCAGCGGGATTCCGGACCACAATGCCGCTGATGACGAAGTGGATCTCGTTGAATGGGCCTTTGGACACTTTTCCAGAGGCTTCCCTGCTTTCGAGTGGCAAAAAGTGATCGTCGACGATACCCAGCGCGCAAGTCCTTGCTTTGAGATTGCTTTTCCCTTTGCCGAAGGGCCATAAGCCCCAAATAGTTGTCTTATACCTCTAAAATCTTGCGTACAATTGAGGTAAAACATTAGAGCTCTTTTTACATCCAATGTATGGAGAGCTTTTTCCGCGAAAGATGAGGGTGTTGCGAAGAATGTCGGCAGTACCATAGAAGAATGCTTGTGGAATATCGTTGGGACTTTTGGTATAAAATGAGGGTTGGTTGCCAATACCACTTTGTCTTTGAAAAACCTCAAGATTGGAGGATCAATAACTATTGCCTGTAGTTCCGAAAGTCATCTTGCCGAAGTAATAGCCACCAAAAAGGCTAATTTCCACAATAAGAATTTTAAAGATGACGACGACATAGGTTCGAAAGGAGCTTTCATTAGTCCTGCCAGTACCAGGTTGAGACTCCAGTTCGGAGGAAACTTTTTGGTTGGAGGAAAAGTTCGAAATAAGCCTTTTAGGAAATGTTTAACTAATTGATCACTAAACAGTGGTGTTGAATGTCTTTTACAAGTGAATCTTGAAATGGCTGCCAGATGAACCTTTATCGAAGAAAAAGATAAACCCCTTTCTGCTAAGTGCAGCAAGTATGGAAGAAGTTGCTCTGCCGTGATGTTCAGGGGTTCTAATCCTGGTTGATCCTTGCACCACATACAGAATCTCCTCCACTTACATGCATACAAAGTATTCGTGGACGGAGCCCGTGCTGCTTGTAAAATTCGACGACAGTCCGATGAAATGGTCAGAGCCCCAAATTCAGAGAAGTCAGGAGCCAGGCTGTCAGGCTGAGGCCCTGCGGGTCGTGATGCCAAACTGCTCCCTTGTCCTGAGATAGAAGGTTCGGAATCTTCTGAAACCTCACTGGTTGCGTTATCGACAGCTGGAGTAGGTTGGAGAACCACAACTGTCTCGCCCAGTAAGGGGCCACTAGGATCACATGACATGGGTATTTGTGAATCCATTGTAGAGTTCACCGGATGAGTGGAAACGGAGGGAACGCATACACAAACTTGCCCGTCCACGGGAAGGAGAATGCTTCCCCCAGTGAGTCAGGTTGTGGCCATCTGCTCGCGTACTGTGTGCACTTCTTGTTCTCTCTCTTCACAAAGAGATCCAAGGAAGGATGGCCCCATTTCCTGAAGATATTCGCCAGTTGTTGGTCGTTCAACTCCCACTCGTGCAGTTGATTCATCTCTCTGCTGAGAGAGTCTGCCTGTACATTTTTTACTCCTGGCAGGTGGTAAACTAATATACTGATCTTCTGTTCGAGAGCCCAATGCCATATTTCTTGAGCTTCGGTCGAAAGAGTTCTGGAACGAGTACCTCCCTGCTTCCTTAGGTAGAACATTGTCATTCTATTGTCTGTCAATATTCTTACGACCGATCCCTTTATGCATGGTAAAAATGATTTTAGGGCCCAACGTACCGCCCTCAATTCCAGTACGTTGATATGAAGGGTCAACTCTTCCGGGGACCACTGACCTTGCACTTGCAGGGACTCCAGATGGGCTCCCCATCCTGTCAGAGATGCATCAGTCACCACCGTCATCTGAAACTCCGGTTCCTGCAGGGGCATCCCTCTCGTTAGATTGTCTAAGAGTTGCCAAAACTGAAGCGCTTGTAGAAGCTTGTTGGTGATAGTCAATTTGTCTGACCATAATCCCGACTTTGGGACCATCGGTCTGCCAGAAATTCTTGTATTGGTCTCATGAAGAGACAACAGTTTTTTACTAGTGGGAAACACGACGCCATGGCCCCTAGTAGTGACATGTATTTTCTTACCGACACTCTGGTGTTGGCTTTCCACTCCTTTGCCTTGTGCCTGAGTTTGTGAACTCTCTCCAAGGATGGTTTTACCAGTCCTGACTGCGTCTGGAACTCCGCACCCAAAAACACCAAGTTCCTTGAGGGAGTCAAGGAGGACTTCTCGAAGTTGATTGCAAAGCCTAACTGCTGCAGAAGTTGCATGCTGGCTTTTAGACTTGCTTGTGCTATTATCGGCGACGACCCCCTTACCAACCAATCGTCCAGATAAGGGTAGACATGATGACCTTTTCTTCATAGCCAAGCTGCTACTGGACCCAAGCCGAATGGGAGTACTTTGAACTGATAGTGGGTTCGTCTGACTACGAACCTCAGAAATATTCTGTGTCATTGACGCATTGGTATATGAAAATATGCGTCTTGTGGGTCTAACAGCACCAGAAAATTCCCCGGTTGTATAGATCGGATAACCTCCTGAAGCGTAAGCATTTTGAACTTCAGGCTTTTCAGTGTCTTGTTGAGATCTCGGAGATCTAGAATGGGTCGCCATTTGCCGTTGGGTTTTTTGACAACGAAGTAACGGGAGTAAACTCCCTGACCTCTCTCGGCCACTGGGACCAATTCTTTAGCCCCTTTTCACAGCATAAGCACCACTTCTTGTTGTAATATTTGAAGATGGGGTTGCGCTGAAAACACAGGTGGAATGTGCGGTGGCACGTTTTTGAACTGCAAAGAGTGGCCTAGTTTCACTGTGTCTGACATCCAATGGTCCGACATTATGTTCTCCCACACGTCGACGCGGCGAGACACTCTGCCTCCCAGGACATCCTGAAGCTTGTCATTGTTGGGTCTTTGACTGCTTGTCTTTTGTGGACGATGAATAACCTCCTCTTCTTCTCGAAGCCTGATAGTCTCGGCCTCTTCGAGCCGCCTGGGCAGCTCGCCTATAGCTTTGAGAGGAGTATGTTGGCCTGTCGAAACCCCGGTCCCTGGATGACACAAATCGGGAATTTCCTGATGCTCCTTGGAAGGGACGAAAAGATCGAAAAGATCGAAAAGTTCTGCCGCTCTGTAGGGCTCCAAGAGAGCGTGCTGTGTCCGAGTCTTCTTTCATGCCTTTTAAGGCCTCGTCCACCTTCTCCCCAAACAATTGCTCCCCTTCACACAGCATATCAAGCACTTTGTACTGTACCTCTGGTCTAAAGTTTGTACACTTAAGCCAGGCTTGTCTTCTCAAAACCACTCTGTTGTTTATTTGTTTGAAACCTGATTCCGCCAGGTCTACGGCGATGTTAATTCAGTGGTTTGACGCCTCCTCCCCTCATGCACCAGCAACATAGCAGATTTTCTGTGCTCATCCGGTAGATGTTCCAGTATGGGGGCAAAACGGTGCCACATCTCCCTGTCATATCTCGCCATAATAGCCAGTGAGTTCGCTGCCTTTACCGTTGTCGCTCCTATTGACAAAACTTTCTTGCCAAAGGCATCCTGCCTCCTGGCCTCGTTGTCCGGGGGAGTTGTGCATTTATGCTGTGACCTCGCCTTTCTTGCAGCAGCTGCCGATACTACCGATTCCAGGGAGGGCTGTGCAGACAAACCTTTTAGAGTAGACTCCAGAGCTTTAAACTTCTTTTCCAGCCTACCTTTAACCTCAGGCTCTGAAAACGGATGGCGCATGGTTCGTAACCCTTCTTGCCAGACGTGGTCTAGAATGGGGACTGAGAATACCGACTTCCTCCTCTTCCCCATATGATCAAACAAGAAGCAGTCTTTCTTTTCGTCCTCCGGGATCAAGCCAAACTCAATACATGCCTTGCCCATCATTGCGTGGAAGGAACCGATGTCATCCGGCGGTAATGGTTGCGCCGGACATCTTGGAGCTTGCACCTTTGTCTCCGATTCCCATATCGGATCTCTTGAAGGGGATGATGATATGTCCGAAAAAGACTCTCTATGTTTTGACTCGGAATCTGGTAACTCTCCTCCCTCCGGGTGTGAGCGTGGAGGATCCTCGCTAACCGGACGGGATGCTGGCACCCTGGTCGTTGACCGCGGGGCCGGACCTGGTTCGTCGTCGGCCGGCGTAGTAGGTACCACTGCAGGTGTACCAATGTGAGGCAACTTCGCGTCCAACCGGCTCAATAGAGACTGTAATGTGGACAACACTTCCAAGGACAACACCTCCTGGGGATTCAGTAAAGACGATGTAACTGGGATACTTTGCCCGCTCGAGCCCGTCAACGAATTGACACTTTGTAGTCCCAGATCCTTTGGACCAACCACCTGGTCACGGTCGTCTTCCACAGATGATATTGAGAAGGTTGCTTCCTGTTGTAACAGGACCTCTGGTAAGATCGGATCGTACACCTCCGGTTGCCAGCCCTCCGGAGGGTCCACCGTCGACGATGCCAACTTCTCAATCGTCGTCATCTGAATCGACGAAGCGACTGTAGGAATAATAACTCCCGTCGACGGCAGCGGTGGTTGTGGCGCAGGCTCCTGAGGCGTTCCGCCTTTTTTGAGCTTGATTTAAGCTTCGACAAATCTCGACTCGAGGATGACCTGTGATGGTCTCCTCAGGAGGTCTTTAACAGATCTTTTCTGTCCTTTTTTGACGAGGAGGAAGAAGATGAAGCTTTTTCTTTTGATGACAATTCCCTCGTAGAATGTTTCTCAGAGGGACGCTTCCCCGTCGAACGTGGCGTCTTCGCCGGCGGCTCTGCAGATAAAGAGCGGCGGGGAGCTACCGGTGATTTAGATCTCGAGGCCAAACTATGTGTAGAGCCTACCTCCGAGGAAGGGTATGCTCCCACCCCGTCATTCAGCCACGTCACCAGACGTCTATTACGGTCTCAGGGTCTTCTGTGAGAAGCCTTTACAAATCTCACAACTGTCCGCAGAATGATGAGGATGAAGACAATACAGGCAATCCATGTGTCCATCTCCTTCGTAAACCTTTTTCAGTCCGCATGTAGCACACAGACGGAACAACGCCTTCCCAGACATTGGGAAAGAAAAACAAAATCAACCTTGTAAAATAGAAGATAACACGAGGTGATCCCACTACTTTGGAGACGGTTGAAATCTGAAGGGAGCCGCGGGGGCGGGGCTATTTATACCACTACGTCCTATTGGGGCAGGCGTAAGCGGCCCAAAACGACATAGATAGGACACAGAAGTGTCGAAATTTTTCCTATGGAAAAAGTCTTTATAAATATAACGAGGGTTCCCAGCCTGACGACGGGGAATATTCTAAGCATGTGAATCCATGAAAGATCCAACGCTGGAGAAATGTTTTTAAAAAAGTGCTTCAAATGGTGCATTTTACACCACACTTGTTTAGAAAAATTGGCTAAAATGCCGAACCGTTTGCAATTGGTTTTGTATGGTATCTCATGAAAAAATCCAATAGATGCAAGTCACCAACAGTGCAAAGGAGCATTTCGCCAACACATTGGCCTTTGCCCACAATATGACAGCATAAAAACATTTTCACGCTGACTATGCCCATACATTTCCATGCTGGGTGCACCAATATATACCAGTATTCCCATATAAGCATATATTCATGTTTGTTGTATGGATAATGCCAATAATGATACAATAATAAAACATGTCCATGCTCGAGCTGCCAAAATGTGGCAGTACCCCCACGTAAGAACATACTCCAGTTGACTTTACCATTAACAATGCCCTTCCACAGTATGAAAATATGTCCAAACTGGCTGCATCAAAATGCAAGTCTAGCCATGTAATAATATGATTGCTTTATCAAAGATGCCCCATACAAATGGCATTCTACAGTAAGACGTAGTTATACTGGCTGCATTAAAATGCCATTCAAGATATAAAATAACACTTATCATGCTTGCTCCCTCCCAACAAAATAAAGATATCTTCCAGGCAGCTTCATTTAATTACAAAGTTGCTATTATCCAGGCGAAAAAAGATAACTTTAATGACTGCATAACCAAAGCTAACTCTAGTACTAAGGAACTATTCAATATTCTTAGAGAGTTAGAATCGCCTGGCCCCATACCTTCTTGTATAAAAGACACCGCTTGGTGTACTAGCATACAGAATCCCTTACAAGATAAAGTTACTATGCTGCTCAATAAAATATCTATCAAGAAAACTATCATAAATAATACCATACCACAGGACAAGCCACTGCATCCTACCACCAATCTAACACAACTCAATTTCAAACATCTTACAATCAAAGAAGTTGAGTTGATCATTCGCAAACTTAAACCTTCTAATTGTAAGGGTGATGTGTGTCCGGCCTCACATATCAAGGATGCTGTATGCTGTTACATTACTTGCTCCCTTCATTATCTCATTTATAAATGCCTCATTAAGACACAAACTCAGTACCCACCAACTTGAAAGACGCATGGGTACTCCCATTACTAAAAAAACCTACATTAGACCTGATTAACCCGGCTAATTACAGACCCATCACGACCGTCCCTTTCTTATGAAAATATTAGACTGTGCAGCCTACCTCCAGATCCAGCCATATTTGGAAACAAATAATTTACTAGGGCTAAAACAGTCAGGTTTCCGTCCAAGACACGGGACGGAAACTGCACTGATAGACCTCAAGACTCAAATCCAGTCACTAAAAGACAAAGGGAAAACTGCACTGCTCCCACTACTTGACTTATCTGCAGCATTTGATTTAGTGAACCATTAAATTTTATGTAAACATCTTTCATCAGCCGCACACTTCTCAGACCAAGCCAACGCATCGATTAAATCTTTCCTTAGTAATAGATCTATCAGGGTCTTTGCACCAAGTGCATCAGCCTCACCTTCTCCAGTCTCCTGCGGAGTCCCCCAAGGATCCTGCGCATCACCAACACTCTACAACGTTTTCACCAAGCCTCTATTTGATATTTTGGACTATCTAGGTGTCATGTATACAAATTATGCGGATGACACTCAGATACTCATCCCTATCACTGGTGATTACGCTGCAGATAGTAAACTACTGAATGATATTTATAGTACCATCCAACTTTGGATGGCCAAGCACGGTTTATGTCTAAACGACGATAAAATGGAACTACTTATTCTTGGTTCCCCAACCAAACTAGTCAAGCTTGGTACCTCATTCAAAGCCTTTAAGATCGATGGTAATATTATCAAAGTAGCGAATGAAGTGAAAACTCTAGGTATCCACATGGATTCTACTCTATCATTCACAAGACAATCTAATGCCTTAGCATCAGCCACATCCCACAACTGCAAGCTTATTACAGCATGTCGTCCATATCTTTCACCATCTAACTGTACAACAGTAGCAAGAGCATTAGTACTATCCAAATTAGACTACTGTAATGCTCTCTACTTAAGAACTTCCAACACAATATCAACAAAATGCAAGTTATGCAAAACAATGCAGTTAGATCAGCATGTAGCATTCCGAGGAAACATCATATCACTACAGTCAGACAGAATTTAAATTGGTTGAATATCAAGCAGAGAATAGAACTCAAATCACTCTCTCTAACACACAAGAGCCTCTATAACCAAGCTCCAACATACTTATGTAATTTCTTTATACGTCACTCATCTTCACAACCCATTAGAACATCTCAATCACATTGTATTGTTATACGCCGATTTAACCAACTAAGGGCAGGTGGAGCTAGTTTCCCAGTCTTAGCAGCAAAAAAATGGAACTCACTCCCTATCTCCTTAAGATCAGAACCCTCCTTTTTGCTCTTCCACAATAAGGTCAAAGCTTGGCTTCGGGACCAGGACTGCAACTCACCCACACTTTAACTCTTGTCCTAGAGTCCTTTGTATAGAAAACTGTCTTATTTGTATTTTTTCCAGTCACTAGTTTGCACAGGCTGCCTTACTATGCTTTATTGGCTGTGTTACTGTGCCTTATTAAGTACCATTAGTACTATTGTTTGTACATAAATTGTATATATATTCTCATGTATTCATACTGTAATAAATTGTAAGATTAGCCCTCAGTTGCCTCAGGGCTAGACATGCTCTACAAATAAATAAATAAAATAAATACAAAGATACCAATACAAAATGTCATGCCACAGTAAGAAATAGGTAGACTGGCTGCACCAAAAAGCCAGACTAGCCACGTAATAACACTTATCCTGCTTGCTTTATCAAAGATGTCGAATACAGATGATTACAGGTGCTCAGTGTCCATGTCTTTGATGCACGCTTTCCTGTAAAATCCAAACTGTTTGCAAGCATGCTTAACTTGGAAAAAAACCTTCAGGGTCTGATTCATAAAGCTCCCCCCCCCCCCCCCACCCCAAGTGTAACTACTACTTAAGTCTGGAGAAAGTTATTAGTTACAGCTATTCACAAAGAAGGTTACAGGTCATTCGCTAGAGCAAGTTACTCCTGTAGCGCGTGCATAGGTTATTTGTGTAAATCGTGCATTTTTGCTTAATATACCTCCCTGTAACTTGGCGCCAAATGCTCCAAGGATGTCTCAGAAAGTTTTTAGGGGTGTCAATGGAAAAGTTGGTGATCACCCAGCTAGTCTTCCCTTACATGGCTGTTCACAATCTTTTGAGAACACCTTTCCCACACATTACCCCTCGTCTAACTCCAGGCCACACAGTCTATGTATGGGCAGTACAATAAGTGTGTAGGATTCGACTAGGTGCTGTTAAAATGGGCCCAGGGCTAGTTTCTGTTCATTCTCATGCTCTTATGCATGTTTTATTTAGAGAGATGTGATGTTGATCCGTGTTGGAGTTGGTTATTTTCTTTGAGGAGGAGAGACTTCTATATCTACAAACTCCCCCATTGGGCCTGATTCGCAAAAGTGTTTTACAATGGAGCAATCCCATTGAAAAAACGCCTTGTAAATCAGGCCCTTTGTGTTTTCAAATTCACTCGTGATTTAGTGAAGTGAGATGTTTTTGTGAGAGATTGATGAAGACGCAATGTTTTCGCAAAAATATATTGTTCAAGCAAATATTTTCCTGAGAGGTATTTTTAGAAAGTATTTTTCACGTGTTTGACTGGGGACAGCTATATTACTAAGTCTGCAGTTTAATGACCCTTGCAGAACTGAGTGTCTTTGGATCGGTACTCTACCCCTTTGTTGAACTTTTCATCCCCATGTGGGTTCCTTGAAACCCCGGTGTTTTAACTAATCGGATTTCAGATCTGTTAAGAGAGTGAATCCGGAAATGTTCCTACTTTGAGGAGCTGGGTATTTTTGCCTCTTGTCAATTACTATTTATTAGTATGGCACAACCTTGTCATCTGTAATTAGGGGTCAAGGTTCATGTGCCATCACTTCCTGTAATATCATTCAGGGGTCAGGGGTCGTATGGTGTCGCATGAATTTGGTGAAATTATGCCACTGAAAATATTGATTCTGCATTTTGATAGAAATGTCACAGTGGCCGCAGAAAACCCGTTTCCGGACCCCCTCTTTCTATCATTGATTGTTCCTTTCCCTGAAAAAGGGCTTGGTTGGACTAATATTTTGCAATGACAATGCTATTTGAAGCTGAAACTTGAAATACTGCAGAAACTATGAGAATACATTCGCATCCCTTCACACAAAGGAATCTTATGAGATTTCCTTTTGCAGCAGCTTTTACAGAAAGGGAAACACTTGTTGCAGCTTAAACATGCATGTGCTAATCAGAGTCCATGCACGCCCGCGACTGCATCTTGGAATAGAATAAATCGAATTACACCATTAAAGGACATAATTAGATGACCCAGTGCCAGTAGCTGATTCATTGAAGTATTATGAACCCTGAAGAAATGCACCAGGCAAGCTGAAAGGACATGGAGGGATTATAAAACTTCAGACAAGGGGCTCTTCCATGAGGCCTTGCAAACATGTTCTCTAGTCAGAAGTAAGAGAAGATGGCCACATGTTGATGACCGTGCTGACGCAAGCCACGGGAGGCATTGCGAATTGAACTCCCCCGGCTTGTGGCCTCTTTTTCATCGTGTATAGAGAAGGAAAGGGAAGAAATTCAGGAATTTAGATTCAGAAATGTTTTCTTTTTTAATTAGACATTTGTACTCACTGTAATTCTTCCTTTAACAAGACGCAGATATAACCTCCTTTGCAACTCTGTGTTTTCTCTGAAGTGGTTGGATATTACATAGTCTCTCTACCGAGCACTACCCCCTCGGGTTCTCTGGTACATTATTGCTCCCCCTCCTCAATAGTAGTGGTCGAAGTGAGTGGGAACGGTCGGGAACGGTGTTCCACTACATTTATTTTTTACTGTTAACAGCACCACTACATTTTGCAACCATTTTCACCATCCCCGAACTGTTCTTTGTGACTTTAAAGCACACTTCTCCACTTTACCCCCGATATCAGTTAGAGCTAAACCGCTATCTATTTCATCTCCATTGACTGTCAACCAGCATGACTGCAACCCTTGAAGAATGTGTTTCACGTTGCTCCTTTCCTTCCCACTCTGTCCTCGCCCGAGTCACAGCTCCACTACTTTTTTGGTACACTTCCATCACTGGTCAGGCAGAACGTTACCCCACGTTCTCAGTATCGCTCCCCTGTCACGCAGTGGCAATCGGGCTTCCGGCTGCTTCTTCATGCCATAGTCTGTAAACCACGCAAGAGCTTTCTGGACGTTCGCCGGATTTACGATCATCTGCTAACTGGATTGTTCCAGAGCATGATAATGAAACGTCCCACATGGCCGCACTGACAGAAACACCTGGATCCAGCAGCCAGTGGTGCCCTCTTGACTCCGCTGGACCCTGGCACCCAGCCCCCATCATTGCTGCCATGCTATGTGAGACACTTAATTACTCCTTGATGATGAGTGCTCTACCTAGTCGCTTGCAGTTCATAGCATTATTTATTTATTTATGTATATTTATCTATGAGAAGCTGAAGACAGGCCCGGAGGCATAGTGGCGCCAACAACAACGTGCAATACAAAAAACATAAAAAGCAAAGTCATAAATCAGGATAAACAGAAGAGTGAGAAGCAGATTCTCATCAAGTCAGAGATAAAGTCCCACCGAATGATCTCTTCCACCGAAAGAAAACCTGAGCTGACCTGCCTGATCTCTCCAAATTCTGCTTTATGGCTAATCACCCCGACATGGGCCAATAGACAGGAAAAAGTAGTAGTCCAGCAGCTGACCATTTTTTTAGATCAAAATGATGCACTTGAGTCATCGCCATGGGACGTATAGACCTTGCGTGCAATTGAATCCATCATCACCTCCATTTTCAATGTTCTGAGACGGTGGGGGCGTAGGGATTGCAACTGGGGCACCATTCATACCAGGGACCTGATTCATGGTACTTTTAGCGCTCTGCAAAGTGACTTTGCACTGCAAAAATACACTTTGCACTGCTCTGTGAATCAGGGTGTTTGTTCTTTGCACCAGTGCAAAGTGGTATCAGGTAATATTGTCCCCATATAGAATGTCGCCATACATACGGGAAACAGCATATGCAATATTATATATAGGGACAATATATGTGGTTGCAGGGGTGTCCCCCACTCCCTTAAAACATTTTTTATCATATGGAACCTGCAAAGCCACTTTGGATGGTGCTTAAAGTTCCATGAATTCGGCAAGTTCCATGAATTAGAGCCCTAGATCTCTCTGCCACTTTGCTCTCAAAGCCCAACCAAGTTGGTAATTGGAGGCACTGCTGTGGAACAGATTCAACCCTTTCTCACCGATTTACAGCAGATGGCGATGCTGCCACCCGTTCATGCTAATATCTGACCTTTAAAACGTGAAGTCCTTCGGGGGTCAGCACTTCCAGGTTCAGCACCACTTACCATATCCATTAGTCCCCTGCGACCTCTTGTCCAGTTTATCAACTTATCAAATGTGTTGATCACACATAGATGGTATAGATGAACTAAGGAGCAAAATCTATCAATTTTACTGGCTATACATGGCTGGATGGAAGAAATCAGCTTCCAGGCGAAACCCATCAAACCTGAGATTATGGCAATAGGGAATCCTACTGGAGTTTGACCATTCGACCTCCAGCCCGTACGGCTAGGTACCTCTTTTTTAAAACAATTTATTGTAAACTTCTATTCTTCAAGTAATTGATCCCTTAAGGGAATAAAGGATGTCCTCCAACTACATCACTTCCTGTTTGTTTGTCTGTCGCCCTACTAACACTCGTGTAACATGGCATGGCCCTGTGTTTTCAATATTTTCACTGAATTGGGTAGGTCAGCAGAACTGTTGCCAAACCGGCAAAACCATCATGGTAGGCTCTATGCCGGGAGAAACTGGGTCTTCCCTGCTGTGCCCCACATTTCTTAAGCAGGCACGTTTATCATGCATCTCACTCTCCGCTAAGGAGGAGATGTGGATTTTTTGTGCTCCTCTCCTTCTGTCCCTTCTTGATCCTGACAGGGGGCTTCTGGAGCCGTCAGCAAAGATCGTCTCCTGGGCAGCGATCAGGACGATACAGGGATAACCTCACCATCACCGGTTCCCTTTCCAGCAACTATGTGAGAGGGAGCATGGTGGCTACTTGGGGGCCAGCAGTACGGGGCGTACTTTGGCAGAACCCCAAGGGATATAGGTTCTCCTGCTACCATCCTCCCTTTCCAAGTTTCGATGTGGGAGTAGGCGTGCATTTCTTCGGCATTAGAAGCAGCACAGTTGGAGGCCTGTGAAACCTCTGATTGTGTTGGGATTACCACAGTGGTCACTACTAAGCATTTGGATGGTCTTCATCCACAGGTTTTGGGGTTCCCCCTCATGTGCTTCAGATATTAGTTTAGGTCTTTCATTCTAGTGGGAGTTTTGAAGGATCAGTTGCAATTGGCCCTTCACAGGGTCTTTTTTCCACCTCCAGCTGCACAGGGGCTGTCATCTAGTACGGACTGTCACCTGAGTGGCCTATCTCGGATAGCGAGCCTACTTTTGGATTCAGGTGATTTGGTGCTTCCCTTCAGCCGGCCTCCATTTTTTGGTCTCTGTAACCATTTGGGTCCATGTTGCTACGCGTCTTTCCATTACTGGCTCAGTACTGATAAAGCCCTGCTTGGGCTGGATGAGAATTTAATGCTTTCACAACAGCCTTTCTCTTAGGGTGTCTTGCAGTTTGTTTGTTTGTTTGTTTTAATATTTGTAATGCGCACCAGACCCGGAGGTATGAGGGCGCAGAAAGCAGTAAGGATATTTTCAGCTTGGTTACATTGCTGTGCAGTAATAATATACCATGATAATATACATGTGAATGCAGGAGTACATATATACAATATAATACAGGTAAAATTATGGTATACGGAATATAAGCATGTGTCAGAAATTATACAGTATGTACACAGGAGTATAGGGGTCAATGGAGGTAGGGTTAGTAGGAAAGAGGTAGATTAGTGGCCATTTTCCTTTATCAACGGATGTAATTACGTCTGAAGAGTGGGTACGTTTTGGTGACTCTAAGGGCAGGGGGAAGGGAATTCCAGTGTTGGGCAGCTTTCACCTGAAAGTTGGTACCTCCAGTTTTGGAACGTAAGTATCTGGGCACTGTAAGGAGGTTGGAGTTTGCAGTTATCGTGGGTCGGTTGGGTGGGTACCTCTGGAATCTGTCCATGAAGTAACGTGGGGCGGAGTTGTTAAGGTACTTATGTGTAAGTGAGGCTACTTCAAGTGAGATTTTGTCTTTGGTGGTGAGCCAATTACTGGCTCTCCTTATGTCGGAAATGTGCTCTTTTTGGGGAATGCTCACTGCTGCTCCAAGAGCCATGTTTTCTAAAATCTGGATTTTGTTTGTAATATATTTGTTGGTTCCTAGGTAGAGGGCATTACAGTAGTCCAGTTTTGCAAAACAAGGGCTCTGGCCAGGGTGGTGCAGCTGTTAGTGGAGAGGAAGGGTGTGGCCGCTCTGATAAGTTTGCATGTGTAGGTAGTTGAGGAGGCCATAGAGCTGACCTGCTTGTTGAAGGATAGGGTGGCGTCTATGTAAAAACCTAGTGTTTTAACTTCCTTAGCCGCCTTAATGATGTTTCTGTCAATATTGAAGCTCGAGTATTTGTGACCGAGTTTGTTGATGTTGAGGGCGGTGCCGAGGATAATGAGTTCAGTGTTGTCATCATTCAGGCATAGACCATGAGAGGCCACCCATGCCTGGATGGTAAGGTACACCCTATTAACCAAGGCCAAATCCGTGTCATAATCTCCCGTCAGCAGTATGAGGATCTGGGTATCATCAGCATAGTTGGTGTAGGTGATACCAAGACCATCGAGATCATCAAAAAGGGGCTTTGTGAAGATGTTGTACAGAGTAGGGAAGACACAGGAACCCTGAGGTACCCTGCAGGTGATAGGGATAGGGTCGGCTGATGCTGAGGTGGAGAATACACGCATGGTCCTGTTGTTAAGGAACAATTGTATCCAGCCTATCGCTTCCTGTGAGAAGTGGGCTGCCGAGTCTAGGTGGTTGCAGAGTATGTTGTGATCTACTAGATCAAACGTCGCTGATAGATCGAGAAGTAGTAGTAGGGCAGCTTTGCGTTTATCTCTAAGAGTGTCGATTTGTGCCTTGAGGTCGATCAGTGCTGTTTCAGTCCCATGTTGGACTTTGAGGTTGCTGGGGCAGTATTTCCTTCTACTTCTAGAGGACCCTCATTATAGCTTCTATAAGGGAAGCAAGTTTGCCTTCTGAAGTTTCTTTTTAGCTGACTTTGTCTTTCCCTAAGCACCCATTCTCCCTCCTGTGCTTCTCCTTTCCGGTGCTGGGATCCCTGAGATGACGTTTGTGTTGTCTACTGACAGAGATAGACTTACATCTTGATTGTTGTTGAGGTGATTTTGTTGCTATTAGCCACTGGAAGCTACCTTAACTAGGATTACCGCCTGGTTCTTTTCTGTCTGATGCACGTTACCTGATGAGCAAGTCCTTAGGTTTAGTTAGTGCCCTCTTCCCATGGCCCTATCAGGCTTTCCTCTATATTTTATACTTCTGAAGATGTATTTTTCCCTTTTCCACCCCACTAGAGAACGGTCGGCGTCTTCTGTGTGCTGAATATTTCTAGACCAATATTTGAAGACCGGGAAAGTAGATTGGCTGTTTGGTGATCCTAAATCCTGTTTAATGATTTAGGAACAGTCCTTCAGCACCCTAGGTCATTTCAGCCTCAGTTAGCAGTGTCTTGCAAACATATTGTTTGATAAGGTTCTCTGGTTTGAAGACCCCATTACGGCACCCTGGATATTGTAGATGCACTACCCTCAACTGGAGAGCACTGTGCCATCCACTTGATTGTGCTACCTCTCTTTGATTTGCTTTGATATGTTAGGGGGTTCTTCAGACATCTACATGCAGGTCTGGAGTTGATTACCCTCATAGAAGTTAGGATTTATTAGCATTCTGGTCTATACTTTTCCTTTATGTATTTCGAAGCAGATTGGCTGTGGGCCGACAATTCTAGCATTCGTAACTATTGACATTTGCAAATTTTCCTTTGCAATTTATACAATATCCTGATATCCTATTCAAATGCGACACACTAGATTTTGGGTTGAAATCAATTCTGTTACAGTCAACGGGTGAATGATGTCGGTAAGTAAACATTGCAAGATACCAGCCATATTATCACCTGCAGATATATTTGGTGTCCTGGTATTAATTGTGGGATATTTGAGGAATTGTGATGTGTTCATTATAGGAAGAATTAGTGGACAGTGTGTTAATATCCAGTATATTTCACATGAAAATTATTTCCACAAGCTTTTCGACTGTATTCAGTGCAAATATTTATTGTATTTTTCTCCATGTTAGTGGAATGTTAAGGTAATTACAAAAACTGTTAGAATGTTATTCATCATTGTAGGCCGTTTCGTGTTCTATTGTTGTGATGTTATACGTGTGGCCACCAAGGTAAAAGGGGCAGTGATGTCACTTCTTGCAATGTCGACTCGTATAAAAAAAATGTAAAGTTTAAAAAAGGGTGCAAACATTAGTTTTGGTCAGAGTGCACTTAGGCTAAAGACCTGGACTACTGTCTTACATGCCAACGTAGTGATGAAGGTTCTTTTGTCTAGACATACCCAAGGTTGTACATTCTTGAGACACAATGGTAATTGTAATTGTAATTGTTTATTTGTAGAACGCTTATGCACAAGTGAAGTGCTTCAAAGCGCTTCAAGGCAGGAAGGGAACAAGGGAATAGAGTTGTCATTCTTAGTCCTTGAAGATTCAGAATGATCTAACAACAATAACTAGCATACTGGGCCAGAGGCATATCTACTAGTGAAGTGCTTGACAAATGGTGCGAGGAGAAAGAGGAGTGGGGAGGGACGAAGGAAAGGAACATACAGATCAATAAACAACAGTAATGGTCTGGCGAAAATTTCAGTGTGCTTGGTGGTTGTTCCTGTTTTATTTAGTTGTCTGGCTTAGCCAGCTGGGACCACCAGTTCCTTTCATCAAAATATTGTCTTAGCACCCTGAGGAGCAAATAGTCCCTCTGAGGAGATGACATGTCAATTTCATCCTCGATTGAAACATTCCAGTGGATAGCAAAGAGTTCCAGGGACAACAAGGAGGAGTCACTCAGTGGTGTCTGCCTAATTAAGCATATTCAATGGGAAGGATGTCTCCACTGATGTCAAGCCCTGGTGGGTGAAACAGCCTGATGTGACTGACTCTGCTCCAGCCCCACTAGGGTCCTGGTTATGCTGGTGTACCAGTGAATCTCCCAGTTTTCCTATGGACCAAAGCACATTTGGACCTGCAGCTTCTTCAGATCCTTTCAACTGCAGCCTGTGGTCCATAGTCAGTGAGGTCGGTTCTGTGTGCAGAGAATGGAGTGTGGACGAGACCTTCCTGATTAGAGGCTGAAGAGTTTGGACTCCTGCGTTCTCCATTATTCACAAGTGGATTTTCCACATGTGCACTCATGGGTCAACTGACATTGTGTCGCCTCCACGATCCTCGTGGGTTCCTCCAGTTCTGGAATGGCTTTGCGTCCCTGTATCAATGCTAAGCAGTACATAGGCTCTGCATAAGAATCTACCAGCCCTGCAGCCTTACTCTGGGAAAAGCCCTACGCTCTGTTTCCCATTCGACGGACACCCTATGCTTGACGCCGGTTCATTGATCCTGTGCTCACGGCGAGCGAGCAAGCCCCTTGGGGCCACTCTGAGAGGTGGGGACGAGGTGCAAAAGGAAGTCAAAAACATCCTCATCGTTATGTTTATGGTAGGGTGATTAGACGTCCTGGTTTCTCAAGATTATGGTCCCGTTGGAAACTGCAGTGGTCGCGGTTTTTGGTAGTAGGTCTTCATAGCTGGCAGGCAGGAATACACCATCTCGCAAAGAAGAAATGATGCATTTTACAATTTAAGATAGTTTTGTTTGTGATGAATTAATTATAATATGTGTTTATTTTAACAGTAACACTTAAACCCCTTTCTCCTCTAAACGCTACTGAAGTGTAGTGCCTTGACAGCCACTTCCAAGAGTTAGTCCTACTTTTATGTTAGTTGCCCCGTCCCGGTTTTTTACTTTTTAAATCTGGTCACCCTCGTTTAGGGAGATGGCAAGGACACCGCTGCCACCGAAGGTCTCACTGGTCTCATTGATCTGTGCTTGGGTCTCTCCACTCTTGTTTCCTATGTTGGCCCCCCCCAAGCAGAGGGAGAAAGAACAACGCCACTCCCCGGCACGCAGGTGGCTTGCCTCGGAAACACTCTTGTTATTCCTTCGACTCCCATTATTTTGAATTCAAGAATCTCCTGAACAGGGCCCTCTTCTATCTATAGCACTTCTACAAATAGTGTTTATGTGGCACACATACATACAATGGGGGGTGGCCATAACTTCTGCTTCTTTGCTTTTTTCTTTTCTCACTTACACTGTCTTTCTTTATGAATGGCTCAATCGCTAACTTCCTTCCTTCTGCTTTCTCCTACACTCCGCAGTATCGCACCCCTGCATCCCATCACACCAGTAACCAGGCCACTGGCTATCCTCAGGGTATAACTATTGAACAGGCATTACACACCACCCTCTGCCATCCCTCAGAATGCCATGCCCTGCCATAACTGCCCCTTTTAAGAGCAGGGATGTCAATTTCCATCAGAAACGACTTACAATACCACATTTACCCGGAAGGGTGCATGTACAATAGTACAAACATGGAATCAAGCGGTGAGCCAGTTCATAGGGTGTAGACATAGTGGGACATAGAACAGGGAAAAAAGGCAAGAAAACAAACAAACAAAATATAGGAAACAGGTCACTTATAAAGGTGACGTTAACCTAAGGGGGAAATGCTTCAAACTAAAGCGGAGTACTTTGCAAATATGCAAAATTATAATATTATGTGCAAATGGATGGAGTGGTGGGGGGAATAGGGATTATAGGGGGCCGGTGGGGCGTTGGGGGGGTTCATTGGCATCTAAGTGAAGTTTAAACAGAACCTTTAAGAGATCCGTAGCCAAGCTGGCTTTGTTTGTGATGGGCAGTGGATTCCAATGGAGCGGGGTGAGTGGGGCGAAAGAAAGGATGTGAGAGAGAAAGCACAGCGCTGCAGGGGCGAGGGGTATGCGGCAGTGAGGCTGATTGCCGAGGAGGAGTAGAGAAATACAATCAGAAATGTAATGGAGAGAGGAGGGGTCTGCGGTGCAGAATGTGGCAGCCAGGTCCAAAAGGATGAGTGTAGAAGAGAGTTTGCAGTGGTGAGCACCAGAAAGGAAGAAGTGGTGAATTTGGAGGCATCTCCAAGGGTGTGATCCTCAAGGTAGTGATCTGGTTGAAGACCATCTGCTCACAGACCTCTGAATAATGTGGAAGGAGGGAAACTGGGCAATAGTTCGCCGGGGTGTTTGAGCCAGCAGAGGGTTGCTTTGGAAGGGGTTTGACAATTGCAGACTTGAAGGAGGCATGATAGAGTTCAGCAGAGAGGCAGAGGTTAAAGAGCTCAGCGAGGGAAGAGCAGTCCATTGCACAAACAAACGGGTAGACAGCAACACATGATGGGTGGCCATTGCGAGGAGGGGGTACGGAGGAGGTGGTGGATGTAAGGAGGATTGGGAGGGAGATAGAGGAGGGCTGTGAGATGTTTGCTTGCACTAAGCAATGGATATTGGCTTGCAAGGTGTCAGCAAAACGTGGAGGATAGGTGCAGTACAGTCCATTGCAAAGGTTAGGGCAAGAAGGGCATTTTTGAAGGTTCGGAGTACATTGGGGGTCTGGTGATTTGCCCCAGCTTTGTAGGTCAGAGCGCATGTTTGTTTTGAGGGTCTGCATCTCAGAGGGGATCCAGGGCTGAGGGTGGAGGTGGGAAGATGTGAATGTGCGTGGAGCATAGTGTTGATCAAAGAGAGTCACACGCGCATAGTGAAAATCAGAAAAAGTGTGGTCAATGGAAGAGGCATGAATAGAGACGAGAGGCAGAAGTGAGGTCCTCACATCCTCAAGGTAAGGGGCAAAAGAGGCCAGTTTACGTTTCCTCTGTGTCATTGAAGATGGGAGCACAGGGGTAGAGGGTGGACAGGCGAAGATGTTAAAGACAACAAGGGAGTGATCAGAGTGAGAAGGGTCAATGGAGAGATCCGAGGAGGAGGGCAAAGCAGAGAGAAATACAAGGTGCAGAGAGTGCCCAGCAGAGTGGGAAGGCCGGTCTCAGGGGCATGGCGGGATTAGAAAGAGCTGTCAAATAGGAGGTGGTTAAGTTCAAGGCTGGTGGCTGAAGAGGTTTAGGGAAAGTTAAAGTCCCCCCAGCATGACAACAGGGATATTGGTGGGAAGTGACTCAAGGAGAAGGTTCATGTCATGGAAGAAGGAGTCGACAGGAGCAGGGGGTCGGTAGCGAGCAAGAACAGTGAGATGAGTTCGAAGGAGGAAATTAATAGAGGCAATTCAGAAGAGGAGATACCAAAAGCATAAATATCTTGCAGTGCAGGTCCCCTGCACGCTGATGGCCTCAGGCCAATAGGGAGTGCCTAAAAGGGGCCTGCGCCCAAAGCGCTGCGCTAAAACGGCTTGCAACAAAAGTGCTGCGCCAAAAACACAGCGTACCACTGGACCCCGCCAGAAAGCAAGGAACAGGATTGTAAAGCTGAAATTAAAAAAGGTGAGAAGGTTCACACGATGGCTATGAAAAAGGAATGTATTATTTTCAGTGTCCAAAAGAGGAAGCATTGCTGGGCACGGCTAATAAAGTGCAGAAGAACGGAGGGCGCAGCTGCAGGAAGTCCAGTCACCAGAGAAGGAGCTTGCCTACCTTAGGATGGACCGTGAATATGAACAGATGGCAGAAATGCAAGGGGGCTTAGCGTGATGACGCTAGCTCCGTCCACAACCATGTTCAATGGAAAGTGAAAGGAGAGGCTTGCTGGCATAGAGGTCCTACTCCATAAAAGTGAGAACCAGGAGGAGACTGGCATCTACAGCTCCGTCTCTCGGACACCAGCAACACTTACTGGGACAGATAACGTGAACAGAGGGGCTTCAGTGCGGGATGGGAGCTGGGATATTAAAATCACCTAACAGGAGTTGGATGATGAAATTATCATTTCAGGTGACTTCACATTAAGTCAAATACATGGCGCCAAAGTCAATACTCTGGGTCCTCTGCATGTGCCTTTCCTTCCCTCTAGTCCTCCTCCCCTTTGTGAGGATGTGAGTGACTAGAGTTCTGTGCAACAGGCCTGGGTACCTCCAGTGGTAGAAGTGTATAAAAAAAAAGTAGTGGCTCTGTGGTCTCGGCAGGGGAGAGGGTAGGCGGGTGGATAGTGCAGCATGTGGCAAGTGTTGCGTCCGGGGCATTGCAATAGTCAAAGTGACTATTTACATTACTTAAGTTTACATTTCTACCGCACACCAGGTACCCGAAAGCTTAAGGTCGCAAACATAAAATAGACAGAACAGACATATACAAGAGTGGATGATAATATTCACACTCAAAATAGATCGGAAAGGAACCTGCAATAAGGCGGGGAAACTAACAGAATAGGAGAGTTTTCAGTTTCTTTTTAAAGATGTCAGTAGACTTAATTTTTCTCAAGTCCAGTGGGAGGGCATTCCAAGCTATAGGAGCCGCTGTACTAAATGCTCCCTTAAGAGCTTTGCTTGTTTTACATCATCATTTTTTCAAGAGGTTGGTATTGTTGGATCTAAGAGATCTCAGGCTCTGTTTCTCCACTATAGCCTCCATCAAGTAGGCTGGCATGGGACCCATGACACATTTGTGAGTAATTAATAGCATTCTGAAATGCACTCGTGCTTTCACGGGGAGCCAATGCAAACTCTGCCTGGCCTCTCACACATGGTCTCTCCATTTTAAGACCTTAACCACCCTGACTGCCCCATTCTGAATGACCTGCAAAGGGTTAGTCTCTACCTGTATAATGCCGATGAGGAGGCTGCAACAGTAATCAGTCTTTGAGCAAACTATAGCTCTAGCTATAGTCTCTGCATTCTTTTCTTATATGAGAGGCCGAAGGCGCGCAAGCAACGTAATATAGTAAGTTGATGTAGATACCAGCTGGCTCACCTGAGCTTTCGTGTTCAGATTCCGGTCAAGAATAATGCCTAATGTTTTCACTTTCTTCTTTACCTCGATCTTGCAATTTGCAATATTGAAGATGGTAAACAACAGACCTAACTTGGCTAGCCTATTGTCTGATCCCACCACCATAAGTTCAGTGTTTTCATTGTTAAGGACTAGGCCAATTCTGCTGGATGGTATCATAGGCTTTATTGATGTTGCTTTCGTCTATGCTATGTGACCCTGTCATGGGAATGACACATTGTGTGTCATCAGTGTAATTGGCGAATAAAATGCCATTATGTTCTAGTAAGTTAAAAAAAGGCACCATAAAGATGTTGTAAAGAGATGGAGAAACACATTCCCCCTGGGCCATCCCATAAGCCAAAGAAACAGGTTTAGCCTCCGTCTTCTCACTGGCATCCCTGCACGGTCTTCAGCTCAAGAAGGACGCATTCCATTGTGCGGCATGGTCGGAAAATAGGGCAATGGAGCTAGTAACTAAGGCTCCTATTACAACTTTACACTTGCACAGGGACATGAATGGACACATCTTCTGTATAGACTAGTGAAGATGGTCGTATGGATTTGAGGATTAGTAAACAGAAAACATAAAAAGTAGTAGAACACAGCTCCGACCGTTCCCGCTCACTTCAATCACTTGGTTCATCCTATGTCGGGTGAGGCCTCTGCCTGCCAAGGAGCAGACACAGCACCCGCAGTCGCCAGTGAAGTCTTGGGAGGTACGGACATGCTGTCAGATACCAGATTTGCCCTTGTAGTGTAGCCGATGAATTCTTCTTCCCAATGTACCCCTCTGGTTTTGACTAGAAAGAACCAGAGCGATCTATTGGAGAAAAGAATGGATGCCGATGGAAATCCTGGAGTCTCCGTGGAACAACTCGGGTTGAAATGCGGGATGTCAAGGAGACTGGATAAGGGTATCATGCAGCAATTCGGAACCAAACCTGCATAGGTGAGATAACAACACACCACAACCACAAGATTTGTAAACTGTGATACCGAAGATATACCATGCAATGCAAAAAGGAAGGTTTTGTAATAACAACTGCCAGTAACAATAAGACACAGACCACCCCCCTCCTTTTGCCCAGTCTTATCAGAAAAAGGTTAACCGCTTACCGGTGTTTGTGTCCCAGGAAAAGGATAGTATTCGCAGGCGGAATCCAAGCAATCCACAAGAAGCAGTCCAAGACTATCCCGACGGCACGAGGACGCCTAATAACACCCTGACCCGACGGCACGAGGACGCTAGTACACACAGGAAGTCTCTAGTCCGTGTACCACTACTACAGTTCAAAATTCCAGAAATCCCAAGAACAAAATACTGAAGAGGATGAGGTCTGACCTGAAGAAAACGAGGTATCCAAGGAGCAGGCAAGAGATGTCCAATAGCAATCCGAGATCAAGAAACCAGACGAGGCAATTCCAGGCAAGGCGACAAGAAAAAAGGCAATCCAATAAACAGTCCGCGTCGAGGAGCCAAGGTGATCAGTCACTGTGGAGGAAAGAACAGGGTAACAAGGACAGGAACGGGGAGAACAAGAACCAGATATGGGTAAACTTCCAAACGCCACTAATCTGTGATCAGAAGCACCGAACCAGTAGGAGGAGGTGCTAATAAGGAAGCAATTCACGTGACAATCCGGCGCACTACTCGACGTGGTCCGAGGGAGGAGTAGAGTGGACGCCAGCGTTGCCATGCCAATTTCCAGATACCAGGTTTCGCCTTCCTTAAAGGGAAACGAGCCCGTGGTTTAGCGAGGAACGAGTGCCCATACATAACAGTATCCTCCCGCAAAGGGGACCTCACCCCCCGAGAGGACCAGAAACGGGCCATAAGGACAGGGGCATGAATGTTTTCAGTTGGTTCCCATGTGCGGTCCTCTGGACCATAGCCCTTCCAATCGACCAAGTATAAACGCCGTCCCCTGCACACTTTGGTATCCAGGATAGCAGCCACCTCGTATTCGTCGAACCCCTGTACTCTGACAGGAGATGGGTGTAAAGGCAGTTTGGTCAATGGGTGACAAGGTTTCACCAAGGATACATGAAACACCGGATGTATCCTCCAGGTAGGAGGTAGAGCTAGACGGAGCACTGCAGGATTTATGACTTGCAGAACCTTATAGGGACCCACAAAGCGTGGTAACAAGGTCCGTCGGCCTGACAATCGTAGGTTCTTCGTAGACAACCAGACCTTCATGCCAGGGGTATACAAAGGAGCCGAGGAGCGTCGTGCATCCGCATATTTCTTTGAACGCTTCTGGGCCAGAACCAGTTGATTCTTTACTAAGGCATGAGTGTCTGAGAGTCTCTTAAAACAATTTAAGGCAGCGGGATTGTGCAAGGGTGGCTCAGCATCAAGAGGCAAGGACCGTGGATGTCGACCATACATAGCGTAAAACGGGGACATGTGGGTCGCGGAGTGGAGGGAATTATTGTAGGCAAATTCCGCCAACGGCAATACGGAGACCCAGGTACCTTGACGTTGAAGAGTGAGGCAACGGAGGTACTGCTCCATGGTGGCATTAAGCCTCTCCGTTTGGCCATCTGTTTGAGGGTGATAGGCGCTGGAGTATCTGCCATCGATACCTAAGGTTGTGGTCAAAGACCTCCAAAAGCGAGAAGTAAACTGCGGACCCCGATCCGTAATGATCATAGTGGGTAGGCCGAACCTTTTAAACACATTTTTCAGGAATAGATCCGCCAGTACCGGAGCAGTAGGGACACCATGGCACGGTACAAACATAGCCATCTTGGTAAAGTAGTCAATCACTACCCAGATAGTGTTGTAACCTTCCACCAAAGGAAGCTCCACGACAAAATCCATGGAAAGCATCTTCCACGGGGCTTCAGGTATAGGCATGGGTTGAAGCAGACCCACAGGTTTACCACGTTGATGTTTGCACTGGGCGCAAACGGCACAAACAGCTATGTATTCCCTCACATCCTTGTTCATAGAAGGCCACCAGCACCACCTTCCCAAGAGGTCCAAGGTCTTACCAATCCCCGGATGGGCCGCTATAGCAGCATCATGACACCATTGCATGGCGGTACGCCGAGTATCAACATCTGGCAGAAATATCTTGCCCTGTTTATAGGGTAGTGAATGAACCAGCTCCAGACCAAGGCTTGCCAACTCGGAGGGATGGTTATTCACCCAGTCCTTGATTGCCAAGTTTAATGGAGGACGTAACGTGCAACCACACACTACTTGAGTAGGCAGTAACATAGAGCCGTGAAGGTTAGAGGGAGTCGGAGGTCCATGAAGCCGCGAAAGGGCATCTGCTTTAGAATTCAAGGAACCGGGACGGTAGGTAATGGTGAAATTGAACATTGAAAAGAATTCATGCCACCTAGCATGGCGAGCCGTGGTGCATTTCACCGACTGCAGGGCTAAGAGATTCCTGTGATCCGTAAAGACTTGTACCGGTTCGGGAGAACCCAACAGATGGTGCCTCCATACCAAGAATGCGTCTCTGACAGCCAATAACTCACGCTCCGTGATAGTGTAATTTCTTTCATAGGCGTAAGTTTCCTGGAGTGATAAGCCACTGGATGGAGAGACTTGGTATCTGGACAATGTTGGGATAAAACAGCGCCCAAGGCTATATCCGAGGCATCGGCTTCAACAACAAATGGTGTGTTCAGATCTGGATGCTGAAGAACAGGAGCGGAAGTGAAAGCGGATTTCAGGCTTCAAATGCGGTTTGTGCCTGTGCATTCCACTTAAACGGATGTTTTGTGCTGGTGAGAGCCGTTAGTGGAGAAGCTAGGGCAGAATAATCTTGAATAAACCGCCGATAAAAATGTGCGAAACCAAGGAAAGACTGCAAGGCTTTCAATGTATTGGGATGCGGCCAGTCCAAAATAGCAGCGACCTTGGAACGGCTCATTTGCACACCCTGATTAGTAATGCTATAGCCCAGAAACTCCACCTCAGTGACATGAAACATGCACTTCTCCAGTTTGGCGTATAGACGATTTTCCCTCAATCGTTGCAATACGTTGGAAACATGAATGACATGAGAGGCAACCGAAGGAGAATAGATCAAGATGTCATCCAAGTATATGACAACGTAATGGTCTAACATGTCATGCAATACCTCATTGATGAAAAACTGAAAGGTAGCTGGAGCGTTACACAGGCCAAAAGGCATAACACAATACTCGAAGAGACCATACTTGGTTTTGAAAGCAGTTTTCCATTCGTCGCCTTCGCGGATCCGTACAAGATTGTATGCACCCCTTAAGTCCAGTTTAGTAAACACCTTGGCCGACCCCAATTGATCCAGTAAAACCGAAATCAGAGGGATCGGATATTGGTTCTTGATTGTGACTGCGTTCAATGCCCGGTAGTCGATGCAAGGACGGAGGTCTCCCTCCTTCTTCGGAACGAAAAACAATGGGGAGGCAGCAGGTGAACGTGAAGGGCGTATGAATCCGGAGTCCAAGGAACTCTGAATATAGTCCTTCAAAATCAGGTCTTCCTTTGGGGTCAAGGAGTAAATGCGTCCTGAAGGTACCTTGGCCCCAGGGACCAAGTCAATAGGACAGTCGTAAGGTCTATGGGGTGGAAGTACCTCCGCCCCTTGAACATCGAAAACATCCTTGTACTTTTGGTAAACCACAGGAAGCGTAGTATTAATAACTGCCCCTACAGTACCAGCTAGTTCAGAGAGAACGCGGCCTGGATTGACCATGGCAGGGTTTTTTTGACAATGAGTATCACAGTATTCAGAGAGAAAACACACGTCCCCTGAATACCAGTCCACTGATGGGTTATGCAGTCTGAACCAGGGCAGACCTAATATAAATCTGAACTGTGGGGCGGCAATAAGATCAAAAGATATACTTTCCTGATGCCCACAATCCGTGGTCATTACCAAGTCAATAGTGCGTTCTGTCACTAGCCCAGACACCAGAGAAGAACCGTCCACAGCATTAACCATTTCCGGACATGGTTTAAGGACAATCGGGAGACCCAATGCCCTCGCATGGGAGGCATCCACGTAATTCCCTGTGGCTCCAGAGTCCAATACCATGCTAACCTGCTTTCTCTCAACACCGGAGGCCATGAGTGACACGTTCAGACAATAAGGACTACACAAAGAAGGATCTGTAGATGAAATACCCGGCGTCTGGATCCCTTCAGTCACCGGGTTTTGGCGTTTCCCTGTTTCTTGGTAGGACTTTTGGAGCAATCCCTGAGCAAGTGATCGGAAGCTCCACAATAAAAACATAAACCGTTCTTTTTACGGTGTTCCCTGATTTCTGCTGATAAAGGACTTCTCAGAGCCCCTATTTGCATAGGTTCAGAGGATCCCGAAGCAGGAACAGGAACAGCAAGAGAAACCGGGGGAGCTGTTCTTTTCTCTCCTTTCCTCGCTGCCTGTCTGGAATCGATCTGAAGAACCAAATCCAAAAGTTCGGGGAATGTCTTGGGTATCATTGGCACAGTTGCTAGTGTGTCCTTCAAGGAATCAGCCAAGCCCTTATAGAAAAGGGAGGCCTTCTTTTCTTCAGGCCAACCGGTCTCTGCCACCAACTGGTTAAATTTGGCCACGTAGGCTAGCAGAGAGAGACCTCCTTGTTGCAGATTGAGCAGTTCTAAATCAGTAGCTTGTGTCGCATAACGTGTGTCAAAGACGCGACTCATGGCATCTATTAATGCGTCACAATTATATAGAAGATGACTCCCTTCTTCCAACAATGGATTCGCCCAGGCGGCAGCAGTGCCCCCTAAATGGGACAACAGAAACGCTGCCTTGGTAGTTGCATCAGGAAAAGAGGCAGGACGACAAAGAAAGTGCAGTCTACACTGATTCAGGAAGGTCCTGAATGTTTTGGAGTCTCCATGGAACCGTTCAGGAGGAGCCAAGGGGAACTGTGCCGTCATATATACAGGACCCGTGCCCTGTTGAGATGGGAGAGGAGCTGCGTCAGGAATACCCGCAAAAGGAGCCGCCTCGGCCCCCCGAGGCGACAACCCTGCTTGCAAATCATCTATGCGCCGCTGCGTAGCAGTATGGGCAGCGGTCATATCATTGCGGAGATCGGCCACCAATTGCAAGATGGTGGCCAATGTTTCATTGGCATCCATTAAGGCTTCTGATTCTGTCAGATACCAGATTTGCCCTCGTAGTGTAGCCGATGAATTCTTCTTCCCAATGTACCCCTCTGGTTTTGACTAGAAAGAACCAGAGCAATCTATTGGAGAAAAGAATGGATGCCGATGGAAATCCTGGAGTCTCCGTGGAACAACTCGGGTTGAAATGCGGGATGTCAAGGAGACTGGATAAGGGTATCATGCAGCAATTCGGAACCAAACCTGCATAGGTGAGATAACAACACACCACAACCACAAGATTTGTAAACTGTGATACCGAAGATATACCATGCAATGCAAAAAGGAAGGTTTTGTAATAACAACTGCCAGTAACAATAAGACACAGACCACCCCCCTCCTTTTGCCCAGTCTTATCAGAAAAAGGTTAACCGCTTACCGGTGTTTGTGTCCCAGGAAAAGGATAGTATTCGCAGGCGGAATCCAAGCAATCCACAAGAAGCAGTCCAAGACTATCCCGACGGCACGAGGACGCCTAATAACACCCTGACCCGACGGCACGAGGACGCTAGTACACACAGGAAGTCTCTAGTCCGTGTACCACTACTACAGTTCAAAATTCCAGAAATCCCAAGAACAAAATACTGAAGAGGATGAGGTCTGACCTGAAGAAAACGAGGTATCCAAGGAGCAGGCAAGAGATGTCCAATAGCAATCCGAGATCAAGAAACCAGACGAGGCAATTCCAGGCAAGGCGACAAGAAAAAAGGCAATCCAATAAACAGTCCGCGTCGAGGAGCCAAGGTGATCAGTCACTGTGGAGGAAAGAACAGGGTAACAAGGACAGGAATGGGGAGAACAAGAACCAGATATGGGTAAACTTCCAAACGCCACTAATCTGTGATCAGAAGCACCGAACCAGTAGGAGGAGGTGCTAATAAGGAAGCAATTCACGTGACAATCCGGCGCACTACTCGACGTGGTCCGAGGGAGGAGTAGAGTGGACGCCAGCGTTGCCATGCCAATTTCCAGATACCAGGTTTCGCCTTCCTTAAAGGGAAACGAGCCCGTGGTTTAGCGAGGAACGAGTGCCCATACATAACACATGCCATCCTGATAACAGAGTAGAGTGCCAGCCAGAAGAGTTACGGGCCTTAACTTCACAAGGGCACCAAACGCATAAGGACCTTGACGAAGCACTGTTGGTGCAAAACACGCCTGGGCCTTTAAGACGGAGTGATTGGATTTACAGAAAAAGGGGACAAAAAGCAGATTAGAACAGATGCAGGCATGGAATTTATATCAAGCCACTACATCATTATAAACAATTCGAAACGAATGAGCATATGAGCATATTCAGATATTTATAAAACTATACAGAACCTCAGCCGAGGACCAAATTAGGACGCCCCCCACCAACTCATTTCCAGATTTAGCCCGTCCTCCTCCTACCCCTTGACACATCCTAAAAAGAGAGAGACCAACCTATACAGATCTATAATAAGGATAAACATGAAACTTCTCCTTGTGGACAGGGGACCAAGCACAGCTGTAATCTTTTCTGCAGATCGGAAAGATGACATTTTTTAAAGGACCAGCCTCCAAAACTATTGGATGACTCTGGCAGTGTAGGTGGAGCAGCTCTGTCACAGCCCCCCGCGACTCTGGCCCAGGGAGATGACGACCCCTCACAAGTTATGCTGTTTGGCAGATGAACTGAAATCATGCAGGGCCCACCTACAGCCCTGCAAACCTAGGTCCGGTCCTGCCCACATTGGTCCTGTGTGTCCCCCTCCCCTTATTTATAGGTGATTTATTTACAGAATAAGTTACATTGTTTATATACTGAGTTGGGCAGTGATCTATTTACAAACTAAATCAGGGGGGGATTTATTTAGAAACTGAACTAGAGAGAGATTTATTTACAACGTGCAGAGTAAATGTAAATAGAGCTATCTGAGACAATGCTGAGGGACCCAAAAACCAAATATGCAGTCTCATGATGTATTATTTCGGGGCAGGTGATCTTGATCTCGCCGCCTACTGCTTGCTGGTTGCCCCTTATCCATGGGCAATCCCCTTATCCCCTTACCCATCACTCTTTAGGCCACGACCAGCATTTAGGCTCAGCACTTAGGCAACGCCCCCTGAGTTAGCGCTCCTTCCCCTCTATTTCGTATTCCACTTAAACCATTCACTCTCCTTTTTTTCTTTGGCTGAAGGAGACATTGACATTCCCAGAGGTGATAAACAGTGCAATTCACAAATGTCTTTCTGTTGAAGAGTACTTCTAGAAGCGATAAGATATGAGAGTGGATCTCGGAGGAGTGGGTGTCTGTAGAGAATGCATAGTTCAGCAGCAAGGCTCGAAAATGCACTTAACCCCTCTCTAAGCCCCCAACGCCACAATACTGACCACTCGGTCTGTCAGAATATGACAGTGTATATATCTTGCTAACCACTTGTGAGGGATTCGACCATCCGCACGGGGAGTGTGCACTCACCTGGGCTTTTTTGATGATTTCTTAGGAAATAGAATGATGGGAGATCAACCTCCGAAAATGTGTGGGGCTAATGCGCACATATTTTCGAATGCTTGCTGCACAACAAACACATAGTCCAGTGTACTCTGGGGGACACAGCCAACAGGCGTAGTCATCCCTGTCACATTTATTTGACAGGTGACAGCGAGGGGTGCACGAAAAAACATCCAGAAGAAAAGGGCAACAACTTCCTCCTCCCATGGCCAGCCTAATTAAATATCAAAGGCTCCATGAATCTGCCCTGTGCTATTGTATATGTTCTGTGTGGTGGCGGTGCATACTGATGAGAGTTAATTGAAGCACACCTGCGAATAGGCCTGGTGACAGAACTTAAACAATGGGCAGGAAAACAAACACATCTTTGAGATCCAATGTGTCACCATGAAGCTAGCTCCCACCCCTCTGTATGAAGGACAGTGAATGGCATGTCTGGATCCACTATTTACTTTAGGCAACCCCTGCAGAGTGGAGCCCTTTCAGAGGGACGAAGTATGTGATTTGAGGAGACAGAAGTCTGTTCTCACCACAAACTTCAAGGGAGACCTGCGCTTTGATCAAGAGCCACAGAGGGCTCAGTTAACCAGAGAGACATTTTGATCTACAACAGACAGGAAGATGGAGTACATGTTGTCACCTCCTACCTTTCCTGTTGCAAAGCACTCTGGTCCTGACCTCACGCATAACAGATGATTGTTTGTGGGAACCCTGGATTGGTTCCTTAAGGTAGCCTGCACCAATCAATGGGGCCCATTTGGCTTCAAAAGAGGGCTGAGCCTCTCGCTTAGCAGATCATCTGAAGGCTTCACCAGAGGCAGGAAAGAAGAACTCCGCATTCGACCCTGGCTGAAGGTACAGTCTACCTTTCATATTCCGCCAGTGAGGGAAGGCCAGGATTTCCAAGAGGGAAGCAAGATCCCTCCCGTAAACATCTCCCAGGGAACAGAGGGAGATACCGAAACTCGGAGAACCTGAACAGCAGCTCCAAAACCGTTACTCAGCCAGCACACAGCGTGCCCTGCTAGATTCTCCCAGCAAAGTTCCTAGGTGGGAAGTGCCAGAGAATCTCTGAACAAAGGACAAGGCCGTTGCCTGCAGACACTCTCTGCAGCTTTGGGCGGTCCACCTTAAAAGGACGCCACAAGCCCTGCGAAGAAGCTAGGAGTAGTGTTACACAAGCATCAACCAGCCTCCATCTTTTAAGGACATTTTCGAGGCAGTCGAGCCCTCGAACTGCAATGGACTGCACCACTGACTGTTGTCATATTGCAGTCACTAAAGCCGTCCAAGACGCCTCGAGCAGCATTCCAGATCCACCAACCAGCACAGAGATGATTTGTGACCCTGAGCTGCCGTGTAGGCCAGCCTGCAGCCGTCCGTCCAGCCTTGCTTGCCGAACTGCCTGTCACCTGATACCTGCAGCTGTCTCCCGTCTTGAACTCTGTCGCAGAAGTTGCAAAGCATCCTGAAACCGACTCGACCCTGTCGAGCACCAAGAACTTCTACAAGCACAAGGTACATTGTGGTTCTTTCCCCCAGGTCCTTCTCTGAAGGCTGCTAGTGACATTTTACGACCCATTGCTCCCTTTGTGTTGAAACCAAGTATGCTTGAACTATTGCAATTAATTATTTTACGAACTACCCTCCTGTCAGTATACAGAGTGCATCCCTTTTCCTTCATGAAACTGTCTGTCCTCTGCATTCCTTTACAGTGTGTTGTATTTTGTAGTGTGCTAGAACTGTCTGTTGTGATAATAAAGTAGATCTCTTTATACAAACTTGACTGGACAGTCCCTTTTGTCATTGGGAAATAATTTTATTTTCTCTGTGTTGCAACTCACCAACGATCCACGACCTTGCGGAGATAAGCCTGCCGTTCCGTCCATGTTACCAAAATTGGACAAGGAGGTATATGATTTGCTTGTGTTTCCAATCTGTTCGGATCCCGTCTGGTGTACTAGAGGTGTAGGGCTGATTGATGGTTTGGAAACCGACATTCATCCCTAGACCACTGGTGCCCCAGAAGTTGAGTCTTCACATTGTGTTTACTGCACTCGCTGCACGCATACATACACAGCCCTCAGCACTGCACAGTCACTGCTCGAGCATCAAACACACATACAACCACAATGGAATCTGTCAAAGAAGTGCTAACTGGGCCTACTGGAACCTGGGATTGCTGTGCTTTCTGGGTGTAATTATAACAGGCGTTACTGTGCTGACTATGAAGATTGACATGTGGCCAGGCTAATGGCATGTGTCACTGCTGTTGCAGCTGGGCATGATAGCATCCGCCCTTACTGAGCTGAGTTGGAAAAATCGAACATGGCATTGCTGTTTCAATTGGCATAATGGACTCTGGGTGTGCTATGCTGTTAGGGCACAGCTAACCCTCCCACTGCTTAGCTAACTCTACATAAAAGAACCTGGCAATGCAATTCTAACTGGGCATAATGGAATCTGGCACTATTCTGCTAACTACAGCACACATATACTTGACAGTAGTTTCTGCACCTGGGAATAGAATTGCAATGGTGTAAACGTTTGGATTTGATGGTAATACTTGGTTAGGTTGTGAGTCCTTTGGTTTTTATACCAAAACCATGAGCCTTTGATGGGACTGTGTGGTATATTGTTGTTGCAATGCATGACATCATGAGTAGCATAACATGTTATGCCCCTACCTGAAAAATGCGGGTACTTTCTGGCCATATGAGGTCATTAAGGAATGGCATTAGTACATGATGCCAATTACTGATACCAATACCTATATACAAGCCAACACTCTTGACTTTGTCAGTGATTGTTCTTAGAGCTATGTGAATACTTTGTTACCAAGAGGAACAATGCCGAGTGTTCTTTTTTTAAAGCAAAAAATATGATCTTCATGGACAACACTTTCAATACACTTGGGAGCCTTCTTCCCGAGAAAACGTGGGAATTTCAGTCTGAGGTGTAAAATGCCCCCATCGCTTTCCTGGCGAATCAGCTTTGTCAGCTCCAGGTCGAAAGGAAACACAGCTGCCAGAAAAAGCAAAGAAAAGGTGAAAGGGCGTTCGCGGCCGCGCAACCCTGTGGCTCCACCCACTTCCTGCAGCAGTTCATACAACAGCAAGGGATTTCACAGACCCACACCTTTGGGGAATTGGGTACCTAATACTTGGCATAGTATAAGGTGGGGACAAGTTCCATGTTTTCCCTCAAGGAATGTATGCGCCATCTACACCCAATCTGTGCCACGTAACCCTTTCTGCACCATCTCACCTCTATGTGCTTATCCCCCCCTAACCCCACTACATTAACTCTTTCTCACTCTGCCTCCATCCTGCCCATTTTCTGACGTCTTGACACATTCTGTGTGCCTGCCTCATCCGCTCTATGCCCGTCCATCCACTGTGCAACAACCCCCTTTCACTCTATGCCCTTTTCACCCACTCAGTGCCTCCTTTTCCCATACTATGTCCTCTTTATTGGCTTAATGTCCCCTCACCCACCAGGTACACCCCTCCTTCCACCTACTCCCTGCCTATCTCAATCACTCCATGTCAACAGCCATTTGTGTCGTCGACCACTGTCCACCTGGTAACCAGTCTCTTTCGTTTTAAGCAGGGGTGGACTGCCCTATAGGGAACTCTGGAGATTTCCTGGTAGGCCTCGGCACCCTGGGCCTCTTTTGTGTGGTATTTCCACAGTTCTCCTTTGGAAAAGAGGAGGATTTGTTGAAAACGTGTAATATGGGGCCACTTTGAAAATGACTTCCAGGGCCTCTTTTGGTTCCCAGTCCACCCCTGGTTTTAAGCCCTTCTCAAATACACCTGACCTCTTGCAGCTCCCGGCAGGCGGTATCCACTGTTATTCACCACAACCCCTAAAATGGTCAGACTACGTTATGAACAATACGTCACTCACACATTACACCCTCCATCTCTGCCTTGCATCTGAATGAATGCTTCAAAGTCAGCACGTGCTATTGCAGGAATAGTGGTAGTGTGGCCACCTCCTAGACCTTAGCACCCAAAGTTCTGATGTCCAACTTCTCCCTTTAGCCTGAATTCACCGCTGCCACCTAGCACTGAATTCACAGCTGTCATCCTATTATTGGGCATGGCAAGTGGCTCCTCCTTTAGGT
Organism: Ambystoma mexicanum; assembly: GCF_040938575.1. Classification (NCBI taxonomy): domain Eukaryota; kingdom Metazoa; phylum Chordata; class Amphibia; order Caudata; family Ambystomatidae; genus Ambystoma; species Ambystoma mexicanum. Next base: position 337,754,893 of record NC_090924.1, on the reverse strand, counting down.
GGAAGCACACAGGATCATTTCACTCCCAAAAATGCCTCGTAGTAAGAGATGTCTTAGATTTTCTCACTCTGTATCTATTGAAAGGACTGTGCAGTTGGAGCTTCTCCTGACTGCCCACATGTGGCAGTCCTGGGTGCTAGTGGCGACTGGTGATTTTTGTAATTGGAGGGGCATAAATGTTTCCCACAAATATACGGGAGCAACTGAACATAACAACTGAGTCCGAACCAAACAAGCGGGTTTCGGGAGGGGAAGCAGGTTGTTCTTTCTCTGAGAAAATATAAAAAAAAGAATGGGTTAACATTGAGAAATTTAATACAAACCTTCTGTGAAAAATTGTGTAAAAAGCCACACAGTTTGCAAATGCTTTTGTATGGTAACACATGAAGAAATCCAATAGATGCTAGTCACCAACAGTGGACAGGGGCATGTTTTCAAACTCTGTTTCATGATGCCTTTGCTCACAATGTATGCCAGTATAAAAAACATGTTAATGCTGGCTTTGCTCATTCATTTCCATTCAGGATGCACCAATATATGTGTGTATTACCTTATGAGAACATACACCTCTTGGCTTTGCCAGTAAGGGAATGTCATGCCACAATAAGAAAACATGTCCAGACTGGCTGCACCAATGTAGACCAGAATGGCCATGTAAGAACACTCATCATGTTGGCTTTACCGTTAATTCCAGTAAAAAAAAAATACCATGCTACAGTAATACAATATTTACAGATTGGGTGTTCTAATGCAGGCCAATTTAGCTGTGTAATAATTTTTATCATGTTTGCTTTACCCTTGCTGCCAGTAAGAAATGCCCTGGCACAATAAGAAAATGTATCCATAGTGGCTGCACCTATAAGCCAGTCTAACCATGTAATAACACTCCTCATATTTGCTTTACCTTTGATCCCCAGCAAAAATGCAATTCCACAGTTAGAAAAAGTGCCCAGACTAGCTAAACCAATGTAGGTCAGTCTAGCCATGTACTAACCCTCATCATGCTGGCTTTACCCTTGATTCCCGGTAAAAAATGCCATTCCACAGTTTGAAAACATATTCAGGCTGGCTGCGCCAATGTAGGCAAGTCTAGCGGCATAATAACATTTATCATGCTGGCTTTATCTTTGATACCAGTAAAAAAATGCCTGGCTGTCATGGTTCACTGTACAAAGGTAACCCTCTACCCTCAAATCAAAGGTCCACTCCCCGGCACACGCACAAGCAAACAAGGACATGCATTAATTAATTCAGCATTAATACACATTCACTTGTGAACCCATATAGCATTCATAAACTCTCTTTTACCTTCACATCCATACACCATGCACATGCTCATACACACACACACGCACGCACGCACGCACGCACGCACGCACACACACACACACACACACACACACACACACTCATCTCATTCATTCAAGCACACACCCAAACAAGAAACATTCATCCATTCACACACAGTCATGCAAACATACACACATACATTTATTATTATTTTTCTTACCTACAGCCCTGGTCCAGAATCCACTCCGTTGGCTATCACGATGACTCTCTAGCTCCCGAGCAGCGCAAACAGGAAGCATAGAGAACTTTCTGGTACCTGCACGTGCACAGAGAAGCCAGTACCCTCACAGTTTAATGCCCTAGGTCCCCTGAATGTGCAGTGAGGCACAGGAGCAACCCTTTTGCACATTCAGACCTGCAGTACCACAGTCTGCATCCCCAATGGGCCATGCAAGGCTGGGGATGCAAAACGCTCCCGGCCTTGCATGGCCCATTGGGCATACAGAAACCAGGTTTCCCTTTAACAGTGAAAGCCAGCTCGTCCATAATGGGCGGCAGGTCAGCATTCCATCAACCTTTATGGATGAGTCACCCCTGCTAGGTACTGCCCAATGAGAAATGCATCTTGGAGTGGGAGCTGAAACAGTGGTGATTGGGAGCATGTTACACAGAGAGTTTGGGTATTTCTCAGCAAGAGACCCCATCGTTATGTTACTAGTAGAGTGTTACACTGTGTACGATCACCTTAGGGCTGTTAGGCTCTTGTCTCAGGATGACTGTTACAAGGTGTCCTGATAATAGATGCTTTGTGTTTTGTCCTGTCTTTAGGTGCACTACACTGAGTTCCGTTACTTTAAGATGTCTACCAGGTACATATTGTGTTTCACTTCTAACGGAGTTCGAGCAGTGTTACATATTGCCCAGCCACTAGGTTTGCTTCCTTCTGTCCTGTCACTAGAGAACTGTTGTAGTATCCTGTCATGGTGTACTGTTGTTAGAGGAGTGTTACACTGCGCCCTGTCACTGGATGAATGGTACACTTCATGCTGTCAACTGGCGACCTTTACACTGTGTCGTCTCACCACATCCCTAGTGGAGGGTAACCTGAGTGCAAGCTCTGCTGTCTAAGCCTGTCAGGTGTTTATTTTTGTATCATAAAGGTTAGCCCTCTGTCTGGACACTGAGCCCATTCCATCTGCCTAATCTGTGGGCAAACTGCTGCCTAAAGCCTAAGACGCCCAAACTCTGCTGTCTAAAGCCTAAGACTCCCAAACTCTGCTGCCTAAAGCCTAAGACTCCCAAACGCTGCTTTCTAAAGCCTAAGACTCCCAAACTCTGCTGTCCGGGATTGAACCTGGAATTTCTATGTAAGCGGAGGACAAACTCTGTCATCTAAGTTGAGAGCCTGTAAGATAGTTGTATTACAATAGATGGCTTTGCTGTCTTGGGGAATTAACCTGTACGAACTTCACAACTTCAGGGTAGGCTCCTCTTTTTAGGACCAGAGCCTATAGGATTTATGTAACCTGAGGGATAGCTCTGCAGTCTGATGACTGAGCCTGTAAGATCTATGTAACCTGAGGAGAGGGAGAGACAGACACACGCATGCACGCACGTACACACACACACACACACACACCCTACAGATCTCCAGCGGGCATGTCTGCAGGGTAAGTCTATAATCCCAAGAGTGGAAAAAGCGAGCCGATCACCAGATACGCAGCTACATCTGAGACATAAATAGCTCTTCTGTGTGGTCTCACTGTAGCTTTTCTGTCAATCGATTTGGTGCCCGGTGCCACACTGATCAATGGACAGCCATTTCCTGATAAACCGACTCACATACCACCATCCCCTCCACCATGGGGTGCAATCAGGCAAGACTAGTGACAGGGGTCTGGCCTGCCAATGCCCCTTGCACCCTGGCTCGGCCAAGGCCAGAGAGGCTTCAGCAGAGCAGCCACACGGGCATCCTTGGGTCCGACCATAGCCAGCTCAAGCCATTCTAGGAGAATGCTCGGCATGGTCCGTGGCACCCTGGGTAGACTCACTCCCTTAAACTCTAAGGCCCAGTGGTGTATCACAAAATGTGCATGTGGATTGGACATAGGTTGGCCTATTTGTGTCTTGGGTCGTCTATCTGCAGATCGGGTAGGCAAGTTGCAGTTGGGAGCAGTCATGATAGGACTGGCCCCTAGAGGAATAGTTCTTTTATTTTTAACGTCATATAGACGTGGCAGTCTAGCTCTGAGCCGGATGTTTCTCTCTAGCAGGTTACATGGAGTGGTATTGAACTGGTCCATTGTTAAGATAATACTTAGTATGGTCCAGAGGAGGGAGTGAAGTGCGTATAAGAGGTAGGTCTTAGAGGTGCACATAGTGGACAGTGGCATTAAGCGAAGGGGCTACTGGGTTTCACAGTCCAGTCATGCCTAGGGTGTGCGCTACACGGGGCTTCAGAGTTTGGCATTCCTAACATTGACTGAGAAATACACAGCAGGCGCCTCTGGATTTGGCCGTCTTATCTGTGCCTAGGATATACGTGATCAGAAGCATTTAACTTTGGCAGACCTAGCAGTGATTTAAAATACATGCAGCAAAAAGACAGCTAGATATGGCATTCTTAACAGTGGCTAAAATGCAAGCAGTGAAAAGAAGGCATCTAGATTTTGCAATCCTAATGGTGACTAACATGCATATAACACAGATACGTCTAAATTTGGCATTCCTGACAATGGCTAAAATGCAGACAGCGAAAAGAAAGGCCTCCAGATTTGGCAAGGGCTAGTAGTCGGGGCATTTGGCGACATACAGTTGGATTATGCTGCTATTATAAATTGGTCGTGTGGCCAGAAGGCGAGCAAATAGTCACAGTCTAGGTACAACTGTGGGGGTACTCTGAGGACCATTACGTAGATAATCAGGCAGGAAGAAGAATGCTATGACGTACCTTCACTGGCTACCAGCCAAGACAAAGATATTGGGCCTCATTAGGAGTTCGGCGGTAACCTGACGGTGCTACCAGCGGGTTGCCGCCGAACTCATAACACTATTCCGCCGCCTGATATCCCGGTGCCACCGGGACAAGTCCCAGTGGCCGGGGATGTCAGGCGACAGAAAGTGTAAGTCCCCATTCCCATGGAGTCCCATAGGACACCATAGGACTCCACGGGAATGGGGACATGGAAGCCCCGGCACCATTGCCAGCGCTGCCAGTGCTTCCGTGGAAACCAGGCCAGACCTGCCGGGAGCACCAGCCCCTGCAGGCATAGTTGCAGTCTGGTGGTCCGGAATGGGTGCCGATATGTTTCCGGTACGTTGCTACCAACACCCTTATTTCCAGACTGTCAGACCTGGAATGAGACCCATTGTCCAGTATTGTACACATCCTGCATACAGCACGGCATGGCCTTGATCCAGTATACATCACCAGTTTCGTCTCTCTTTCCCCTAAAACATGCTGGAGAATGACCGGCATAGATTCAACCGTTTTTATGGACAGATCTCTGCAGTGTCTGGGCTCCTCCCTTTGGAAGACACTCTTGACCCATCTCCGCTTACAGCGGATCACCTGAAGCCCAGAAGGAAACTGAAGACGCCCCTCTTCCAATCGGCCAATGTCACCCAAGGACTTTGAGCACCCGTCAGTGATATGCCATTTGGAGCTGCCCCAAATGAAACACAAGCATGGAGATGATGGAGGTGGAGACAGCCGCTGGCCTCCCTCAGGTGCATAGACAGCATGTGTGTCACCTGCTTCATTCTGCATGCTGCTTTGAAATTGTAGGCAAGGAGCATAAACGGCTCCATGTGATATTAACGAATTCAAAAATAACGAAAAACATTTTTTACGAAAAATGTTTACTGAAAAAATATTGAATTCTTTAATTTTAGTTTGGGGGGGGGTTCTCCCACTTCCATGTGTCCCTTTGTTTATAACTCCAAACCCCTCCCCACTCGTTTTAACCCCTTACCCCACCCCAAACATAAATGCGGTATTTTTTCAGTAATACTGATTCGTTAACATTTTTTTTCGTTATTACCTATTCGGTATTATAACTGGATACCGTAAAAATGCACTGGCACTAGAAGACGGCATTGCTAACAGCTGGCGTCTTATTACCGGAATTGAGACATACATCGATATTTGGGTCATATAGCGCCTTGATCCAAAGCGCTTTACAGAGCACACACTTACATACAATATCAACCAACCGAAATTGGTACTCATTTATCAACCGCAGAAGAATAAAAGTTTGAGTTGGCTTTGCCGGGATTCGATCTGCAGATGGTGCTCAAATCGCAGCAGCAAGCGCTTAACCCGCTGGGCTATCTTACCAGTTGAGCATCTGTAATACTGCTACTGGGCTTCTCTTCTTCTTCCTGAGAGCGTGGAAGGACAATGCAGAACTTCTCAGTGACGCCCACATTAAGAATAATGCAATGGTGGAAGGGAGTAAGGCGCTGCCAATGGCTCCGGCGGGCCCTCGCATTCCACTCATTGCTGAAGGTTGTGCTGCCTAGTGTGGCCCGATCAAACGCGGATCAGTCATGACAAGCTTAGGAATGTGGGTTACTAAAGGAAAATGGGGGGCAATGCAACACAACAAATTCGGGAAGCATGTATTGAAGATTTGAGTTCAGTTTTTTTGCTCATTATCTTAGCATGTTAAAATGCCGTGCTAGTTAAATAGTAATTACATTTATTATCTTGATTGTTTAGAAGAAAGGACATCGCCATGTTAGTCCCGAGTTTTAAAAAATCACAAAACTCGGTTTTGGATACCTTTTATTGAACTAGCTGAAAATATGCTTTGTGCGAACAGGGTATTAACGTTGAAAGTCTGAAAGACGTTCTTCATCAGATGGTGACGGGCACCGATGAGGAGAGCGACGCGACGCCTTTACACTGAAGGCTGGCGTGCCACTAGGATTGCAGTGCTGTGACTACCTTACCTCACGCTGAGGAACCTACACTGCAGGGCCTTCAGCTCACAGAGAGACCAGTCACAGAGCGACGCCTTTACTCTGAAGGCTGGCGTGCCACTAGGATTGCAGTGCTGTGACTACCTTACCTCACGCTGAGGAACCTACACTGCAGGCCCTTCAGCTCACAGAGGGACCAGTCACAGAGTGGCGCCTTTACCCTGAAGGCTGGCGTGCCACTAGGATTGCAGTGCTGTGACTACCTTACCTCACGCTGAGGAACCTACACTGCAGGGCCTTCAGCTCACAGAGAGACCAGTCACAGAGCGACGCCTTTACCCTGAAGGCTGGCGTGCCACTAGGATTGCAGTGCTGTGACTACCTTACCTCACGCTGAGGAACCTACACTGCAGGGCCTTCAGCTCACAGAGAGACCAGTCACAGAGCGACGCCTTTACCCTGAAGGCTGGCGTGCCACTAGGATTGCAGTGCTGTGACTACCTTACCTCACGCTGAGGAACCTACACTGCAGGGCCTTCAGCTCACAGAGAGACCAGTCACAGAGCGACGCCTTTACCCTGAAGGCTCGCGTGCCACTAGGATTGCAGTGCTGTGACTACCTTACCTCACGCTGAGGAACCTACACTGCAGGCCCTTCAGCTCACAGAGGGACCAGTCACAGAGTGGCGCCTTTACCCTGAAGGCTGGCGTGCCACTAGGATTGCAGTGCTGTGACTACCTTACCTCACGCTGAGGAACCTACACTGCAGGCCCTTCAGCTCACAGAGGGACCAGTCACAGAGTGGCGCCTTTACACGCCCTGCAGTGTAGGTTGGTGCCAGGATTGCAGCCTGCACTGCAGGGCCTTCAGCTCACAGAGAGACCAGTCACAGAGCGACGCCTTTACCCTGAAGGCTGGCGTGCCAGGATTGCAGTGCTGTGACTACCTTACCTCACGCTGAGGAACCTACACTGCAGGGCCTTCAGCTCACAGAGAGACCAGTCACAGAGCGACGCCTTTACCCTGAAGGCTGGCGTGCCACTAGGATTGCAGTGCTGTGACTACCTTACCTCACGCTGAGGAACCTACACTGCAGGCCCTTCAGCTCACAGAGGGACCAGTCACAGAGTGGCGCCTTTACACGCCCTGCAGTGTAGGTTGGTGCCAGGATTGCAGCCTGCACTGCAGGGCCTTCAGCTCACAGAGAGACCAGTCACAGAGCGACGCCTTTACCCTGAAGGCTCGCGTGCCACTAGGATTGCAGTGCTGTGACTACCTTACCTCACGCTGAGGAACCTACACTGCAGGCCCTTCAGCTCACAGAGGGACCAGTCACAGAGTGGCGCCTTTACCCTGAAGGCTGGCGTGCCACTAGGATTGCAGTGCTGTGACTACCTTACCTCACGCTGAGGAACCTACACTGCAGGCCCTTCAGCTCACAGAGGGACCAGTCACAGAGTGGCGCCTTTACACGCCCTGCAGTGTAGGTTGGTGCCAGGATTGCAGCCTGCACTGCAGGGCCTTCAGCTCACAGAGAGACCAGTCACAGAGCGACGCCTTTACCCTGAAGGCTCGCGTGCCACTAGGATTGCAGTGCTGTGACTACCTTACCTCACGCTGAGGAACCTACACTGCAGGCCCTTCAGCTCACAGAGGGACCAGTCACAGAGTGGCGCCTTTACCCTGAAGGCTGGCGTGCCACTAGGATTGCAGTGCTGTGACTACCTTACCTCACGCTGAGGAACCTACACTGCAGGGCCTTCAGCTCACAGAGAGACCAGTCACAGAGCGACGCCTTTACCCTGAAGGCTGGCGTGCCACTAGGATTGCAGTGCTGTGACTACCTTACCTCACGCTGAGGAACCTACACTGCAGGGCCTTCAGCTCACAGAGAGACCAGTCACAGAGCGACGCCTTTACCCTGAAGGCTGGCGTGCCACTAGGATTGCAGTGCTGTGACTACCTTACCTCACGCTGAGGAACCTACACTACAGGGCCTTCAGCTCACAGAGAGACCAGTCACAGAGCGACGCCTTTACCCTGAAGGCTGGCGTGCCAGGATTGCAGTGCTGTGACTACCTTACCTCACGCTGAGGAACCTACACTGCAGGGCCTTCAGCTCACAGAGAGACCAGTCACAGAGCGACGCCTTTACCCTGAAGGCTGGCGTGCCACTAGGATTGCAGTGCTGTGACTACCTTACCTCACGCTGAGGAACCTACACTGCAGGCCCTTCAGCTCACAGAGGGACCAGTCACAGAGCGACGCCTTTACCCTGAAGGCTGGCGTGCCACTAGGATTGCAGTGCTGTGACCACCTTACCTCACGCTGAGGAACCTACACTGCAGGCCCTTCAGCTCACAGAGGGACCAGTCACAGAGTGGCGCCTTTACACGCCCTGCAGTGTAGGTTGGTGCCAGGATTGCAGCCTGCACTGCGGGGCCTTCATCTCACTGAGAGATCAGTTGCAACTACTGTACGGTGTGGTGAGACGCCTGCGTGCAGAGAGCTATAGCAACCCCCATCCGTTGGTTCTTTCCCTCACCTGTGATGGGCTCTTTTTAGAACGAGGGCTCTAGAGAAATGAGGAATATGTATACTTCGGCACGGTCGGACTGGGCCATACAGTTGTCTCGGGCACCAATGAAAAAGTGTCCCACACAGTAAAATGGCAATTCATTCCTTTTGTGACAGTATCTGAATAGTAACCAAAGGGGGTGGGGGGCATAATTACTAGGACTTCCATGAAACTGAGGGGTAAATTACATGCAGTGCCTTCTTGATTCCATTTCTTCTTGCCTCATTTACATCCGGAACTGCTTGCATGCAGGGGGCAGAGTGCACGACGGTTCCTTACTTTCCGCAGAAATCAGTCATCGCGCCCTCACTTCATTCGCCCGGCCGCACTGTTCCCAGACAGCAGCCAAGGACACCTTCATTGAATTCACTTCTCCCCTACTGAGGATTTGAACCTGGGCCCTGCTGGTAACACACCAGTGTCCCACCATGGTGTGCTATTTTGCAGGTGTTGGGTCGCTCCTGCTCAGTTCTATAGATTTCCTGGGAGATAACGATCACTGACCAGCAGTCCCAAAGCCAGGCTCCACAGCGATCTGTGTCTTCTGCAATTAATCATGGATTAATCATGGATTGCTGCAGACACAGTGTCTGTACAGGTAATGGGGGGAGAGTCCCTTAAGAGGTGGGAATTGTGGGTGATTGGAAGGGGGAGGCTGCTTAAAGCTGCATGTTGTGGGGCACAATGGGCAACTAATGGTGATCATTTAAATGCATTTTCTTTCCTTGTGTTTTGGTGAAAGGAATGCATGTGTTGGAATTGTGGGGGGAGATTTCAGATGGGGTCCATACAGGCAGAATTGGGGGAGGGGGAGGAAGGGGGCTGGCCAAGGGGAACATAGTTCCACTTCTTTTCTTTTTACAGTTCGACCACTGCTCGCATGCTTGCATGTCACTCATGTCCTTAGTCCTCTCTGTCACTCTAAGCACTCCTCTCTCCTGATCTGGGCTTATCTGAAGATGTTGATGTGGCGGATCGATCTACTCTTTCCTCTTCTCTTGATATGTCTGTCCCTCGGCTCTTGTTTGGTTTTCTTCCTATCCCTCCATTCGCTCCTGTTCGGTTTCATGGTCTGGCCTGCCTTCCTGTGGGATTCTATTACTCTTTGGTGGACGGTCCTCTTTTGGTTAAAAGGGTAACATTTGGCTTATGATACCCAGATGTCACCTCTTAGAATGACCAGCGTCATGCTTCTGTTCCTGAGGGTCTCTGTTAAGCTATTAAGCTTCGGATGCAGTGCCCATTCCCTTCACCTTAAAGAATACAAATGGAACTGCACTTCCTTCCTGCACCTTCCCAGGCTCCGCCTGGCCTATAGAGCAACAGGGCAGTGCCCGATCCAAGAACGCAAAATGCTAGTGCGGGACAGTTCTTTTGGTCAAAGTGGACTACTTTTTTGGCCAATTTGTGCCAGTTTGATGATTTAATTCACTCTGTGGCTAGTAGATGTGACCGGTGTTGCTGAATAAAGATTCTTTAAATTGCACAATTTGCATCACATTGTATCCTAAAACTCCCCCTTGCTTGCTTCCAACTGTGGGCCACTTTTTCATTGGTGCCCGAGACACTATTATGCCTCAGTCGACCGTGCACCTTCCCCTAACACTTGACCATCCCTGCCCTAAATCTCTCCCTCTTTCTTCTCCTGCTCACAATCTCTGAGTTACTTTTGATCCTGCGCTTTCTTTTAACTCTCACATTTCTTCTCTCGACATTTTCAAGTGTGCAACACCTGCCAAGGCCATCTTTCTGTATCTTCTGCTACGTGTCTCTTTCTTAAATAGGTCATCCGCTATCTTGAGTCTCGTTCCTCGCTTCCTCTTGGTCTTCCTGCCTGTGTCCTCTATCCACTTCAGCCCATTTTGAACTCTGCCCTTTATGTTCTGTTTCTGGTCCCTCCTTGTTCTCATATCGCTTCCTCTTTTGTATTGCCTTTAGATGCATTCATGTCCCAGCCCCCTCTTAACTCTCTTCTATAGTCTCTTTTTGATGTTTCCCATCCTCCTTGTGCTCAGTCCCCTTTCTGCTGCTATCCCTCCTTACCGACACTTTGGCATGCTCTTCCTTACTCTCCTCGTTCTGCGCCCCTCCCTGAAAGCTCTTCTTCTAGCTCCGCCCATCGTTATTAGTGCAACATCACATTCTTTGTCCCTTTTCCTTGCTCAGGCATAATTGGTTACTGCTTTTTTTTCAAATCTGGCAACCCTAGTGCACAGCTTGGTTCAGCCATGCCAAGTTATTCTTGCAGCTCCGGTCTGTTCCAATCCAGTTGTTCGAACGCTCATAAACTCCTGCAGTGTTTATGTACAAGACCCACAAGAGTCACTGTTTTAACCAGAGACAAGGTGCTACAAGTTGCTCCTTTCTCCTTGAATCAAGGCCATCATTCAACTGAGCACCTTACAAAAGTATGACTAACTCTTGAAAGTGGCTGTCCAGGCACTACACTTCAGAAGCAGTTGGAAGAGAAGGAGGCGCTGAGGGGAAACATCATTCCCTTCAAGAGCCTCCTTCCATGGTCTCTCCCAAAGCGGGAGACAACCCTGTCAATCCTGTTCCCTCCTCCACACTCCTCCTCCCACGGCCTATCGTTCAGCAGGTGACACCCTCGCAAACCCCAGATTCCCATCCTACCTGCTGTTCCTATTTCTAAAAACATTCACACACACACATACCCCACACACATACATATATGCGCACAGGCATACATATCCTCCTCCGCCAAACCCCCTCCTTACCTCTCCGGCCGGTGCTTTCTGCTCTGTCACTGCATGTGCAGTAACTGCGCATGCAGTGTTCCCTGACAGACCTCTGTTTGGTGAAAGCGGCCTGCCAGGGAAATGGATACAATGAAAGTGAGCCTTTCGTGGGAGGCGAGGAGGAGCAAGGAATAGGATTGGTGAGATGGGAAATTGAAGGGAATGAGTGGCAAGGATTTGGTGATCGAGCAAGATCAGCAAGGGAAGAGTGCTGGGTAAGGGGAAGGAACTGGCTTAAAAGAAAGCGGTAAAGGGGATCAGAGGTCTGAAAGTTCATTGTAAGGGGAAGAAGGGGTTTCAGGATGAGGTGCAAAAGAAGGTCAATGGAGAAAGTCGGGCAAGCATAATAGGTAGAAATTTGAAGATTGAGAGACAATTGCTGACATCTCTCCCAAACCTGCATGCCACTGTGGGAATGGCTCGACCCATCTCTTTTTTTATGACAAAGTAATGTATGCTTGCTTTTGAAGATGAATTTCTATTAAGATTTCTCTTACATCTTGTCAGGTTGGTTTATCATTTGACTCTGTGCTTTGAAAGCCAGCTTCATTGAACAATGTGAAGGTCAGATTTACAGAATAATGTGCGAGTTTTTTCCTTGAATAACATCTTTGCAGAAAGCATGTTGTTGGTTCTAAACCAGTATATGAGGAGATGAAGTCTCGCATCCTGTCTAAATTGTACATTGTGTAACCAGGTCACCAAGGCTCAAATCACCCCTTCCACACTTCACGCTAATTTCTGCAATAAACCTTTTTTTTAATCAAACTTAATCATGGTCGCTAATGCAGTGCAGTATTAGAGCTGTTACATTTCACACGGGAGACATGTAATTAACATAAACGACGGATTTCAAGATAGAATTCTTACACCCAGTTCAAAACCTAGAGCAAGCTCTGAACTCTGATGTTTAAGTATCGACAGAAGGATGGCACATTTTTATACATGTCTCTATAATATGAAACCAAACTACCGTGAGCAGCAAAAGGTGTGCGCCCTGCACTATGCCGACCAGCCTGCTATTGCTACGCTGTCGCTGCCAATATGTTCAAAATGCATGGGTGCCTGTTTTAGATCCAATATGGTACAGCTCTGCCCGGGGTCGGACTGGGCATGAAATGGTCTCGGGCACCAATGAAAAAGTGACCCACAGTTACAAATGGCTATTCATTCCTTTTGTGACAGACTGTTTAGTACCCAAGGGCAAGGTTTTTGATCAAATGTGACACAAATTGTGCATTTGAAAGAATATTTAATCAGTAACACTGGTTAAAACTACTAGCCGCATGGCGAAGTAACTCATCAAACTGACCCCCATGGGCCACAAAAGTGACCCACTTTGACCAAAAAACGGGTACACGCTAGCATTTTGGGTTTTCTGTTCGGGCATTGCCCTCTTGCCCTATAGGCCGGTCCACACTTGGCCCTACCGACTGATAAATAAATAATATGTGACTATGTTGAATTAGAAATGCGCAGAAGAAACTGCGTCTGACTTGCAGAGTTCCTTTGGTTGTAGCTTTATTAAATGCAGAGGCGGTTATACATGCTAGTTATTGACCCTCATCTAATTCATGTGCCGTCACTTGTGTCTGTGCTCTACAAAGAGTGCAAGTGATAATAATTATCCAGCTCCAGCGTCAAAATGTATGTTAACGGGAGATGGTGCAGGTGCTTTGTATTTGCATTTTCAATGTATTCTTCTGATGAAGCCTGTAACTTGCCCAAAGGGCTCACAGTTGGCTGTAGAGAAAAAAGGATAGCTTCCAACAGAACCACACGACAGGTGATAAGACACACATACAGACACAAGCTTTCACCTCTCCATCCTCCCCTCACCCAATTAGTTGCTTGGCATAAAATATATTCAGCTGAGGGCTACACCGGCAGTATGACTGTTCCTAATGCAATCTACCTGCGTCTCCAGCTCCAATACGCCCAAATGTTATGTTATGTTGATTCATACCGCACAACGCTACCACCCAGGTGCAGTCTCGAAGGCGCTTGCATGGCTCTGGAAGAAAGGGGGGTGGGGAGGTTAGTGAGGATACAATGAGAGGTTAGGTTCAGAACCAGGAGGAACTGCGTCTCTGAGAGTTGTTTTGCATGCAGGAGTTGGTGCGGAAGGCCCCATGCTTTGTAATTGTATGGGTAAGACTCAGTGACTCCGGTGTGCGCTAGAGTTAGCATTGGTGTTATTGTGTTGTGTGGTGTTGGGGTGGGTTGTGGTTGTGTGCACTGGTTAGATTGTGTTCATAAGGGATCCAGAGTCGCGGGTGGTCGTAGCTATGAGACTATCTGCTGTCTTGGTGTGTACTTGCGTTGTTGGCGGTTTTATGGACTACGTGGGGTGGTTCACTCTAGATGTGCTTCGGCAATCTGGGAGACGGTGGCTCTGAACATAGAATTGATTCTTGGTTTGTTTGTGTATTGTAGCTGGGCCAAGGTCTGATGTAGTGGTGTTGGTTATTTCGGACAAGCAGGAAGGGGAAGTGGTTTAGTAATTCTGTCGGTTTGTTTGAACTTCTGGTGTGACTCTTTTGTTGCTGTCTGGTGGTATCTACCCAGGTTCTTGGTTGTGGTTCATTGGCCGATCTCGCATACTCTCTAGTTGTTTATCTGTGATGTGACACACCATGCTGCTGATGGCCCTTGACCTATCGGCGGCTTTTGATTTAGTGGACCATCCACTACTTCTAAAAAGATTACAAGAAGTTGCTAACTTTAGTGATCAGGCGCAAGCTTGGATGCAATTCTTCTTGAGCAAGAGAACCATGATTGTCTGCAGTAATATAGCAGAAGCTAAACCCATCCCTCTAAATGATGGGGTTCCTCAGGGTGCCTGTCTGTCGCCAATCCCATATAACATCTTTACAATGCTGCAATTCAAACTGCTGAAGGAGAACAACATTTGTTTCTCAAACTATGCAGATGATACCCAGTGCCTTATCAATCACACTGACTGGGGAGTATCTGGAAGATGTAACAATGGTGAACAAGCTATATAACATCATCCATGATTGGATGTGCACGAGTGGATTGGCACTCAACCATCAGAAAACCGAATTGATGGTTTTAGCCCCAGATTGAGAAATCTCAGCTCAGAATATCAAAAATTCCAAATTGGTGATTGCACAATTATGACTAAAGATAAAATAAAGATATTAGGAGTCACTTTTGATCAATTATTGTCCATCAAGGCTTAGCTGAGTAGTCCTGTATCCTGTGCTGCCTATTACATCAGCCTCCTGCATCATATTCTTCCCTTTTTGTCCCAAAAAAGGTTTGAGACAGTGGTGAGGGCTATTGTTTGCTCGAAGATCGACTACTGCGGAAGCCTGTTGGTGGGGATTTGCAAGAGAGTGCTGGCCAGATTGCAAGTAATACAGAATAGCACAGTCAGAGCCATCATGGGATTTTAAAAAAGTCTCTGATGCTAGGCGAAGCCTCCATTGGCTACCAATAGTGGCTAGGACTGAATTCTATCTTTTAACCATCACTTTCAAGTTCTTAGAAGGAAAGTATCCAGCCTATGTGGCGGATAGTGTAAACAAGAAGAAAGAAACGAAAACTCTGAGATCTAATGACCTTAAATTATTAGAGATTCCCAGATACAATCTGACTCTGGTACAAAGTAGTGCATTCTGTGTGGTTGCACCACAGAGTTGGAATGCTTTGACCATGGATCTCAGAAGCTATGAGTCATTGGAAATCTTTAAAATAAAACTAAAAACACCTCTATTTAGTCATGCCTCTATCTAGTCGACACAGTTATTTATTGATCCGTTTGTTCTTTCTGTTTTTAACCATCTTTGTTTGGGACTCCAGTTCCAGGTGCCGTGTGCCTCTGGGCCTCATTAGTAGCCCGTAAACAAATGAATTAAAGTAAAAGTAAAGATGTTATTGCTGCCGGTGTCCCTTTTCGGCTGTCTTTGTCTGTTGAATAACCAGGGTTTTAGTTGTTTCCTGAAGGTGATGTGGTCTACTGTTGTACTAATTTCTTTGGGCATTGTGTTCCAGAGGTTAGCAATTAGATGTGGGAATGCTATTCTGGTGATTTTTCTTTTTTCGTAGTGTTTTATCTCAATTTGTAGGTCGTTGCTGGATCTTAGGTCCCTTCTTGTGGGATTTTGGCTAATCTTGTCTTGGAGGAATTCAGCTCCTTGTCTGTGCAAGGCTTTGTGGGCGATGCAGAGTGCTTTGAATTTGATGCAGTTTTTTTTACTGGTAACCAGTGTAGGCTTCTCATTGCTGACGTGATGAGGTCTCCTCTGTTCAGTCTTAATATGATACTGGCTGCTGTATTTCTCACCCTTTGGATTTTCTTGGTGAGTCTTTCCGGCATTCCTATGTAGAGGCGGTTTGTGTAGTCGATTCCTGTAAGAATGAGGGATATGATTGTGAGGATTCTGTGAGGGAAGGAGAGGTAGGGGAGTAATCCCCTGGTAGTCTTAGGAGGAAGAAGCATTTTTTGGTGATTGCGTAGACTTGCGGTTCCAGGGATAGTCCGTTGTCCATTAGTATTGCTAGGTTATTTCCTACATCGGTAGTCTCTGGTTGCGTTCCCATGCCGGCCGGCCAGTCGAGTTATGGGTTCCCTCTGTCGAATCCTGTGGGTGAGAGCATTATTTTGCACGTGTCAGTTTAAGGTTGTTCATTGTCATCCAATTGCAGATGTCTGTGAGGCAGTTGTGAGGCAGTTATTTTGTTCCTTGGTTCTGTTTGTTTTCACATTCAGTTGTGTGTCATCTGTCTAGTTGAAGGCTGTAAGTTTGTGGGTTCGAATGATTTTGATCAGTGGGCACATGTAGATGTTGAAAAGCAGAGGAGAGAGGCTGGATCCCTGAAGGACTCAGCAGGATATATTTTTGGTGTTTGAGGTGAATGGTGGTAGGTAGGTTCTTTCGGTTTGGTTTGTTAGGAATGAGGTAAGCCACTTTACTGGGAATTCCTGTATGCCACATTCCATCAATCTTTTTATTTGTGTTGTGTGGCTGATTGTGTAAAATGCTGCTTATATGTCCAGTAATATGAGGGCCGAATGGGTGTCATCATCTGCATTTATTTTCAAGTCGCCCCATATTGATAGGAGTGCTGATTCTGTTCCTCTCATTATTCTGAAGCCAACTTGTGACCGGTCAAGTATTCCATTTGTTTTGACGTATTTAAGTAGGATCTTGTAAACATGGTTCTCAAGGATCTTTCCCGGGTAGGGCAGGTTGGATATCGATCTGTAGTTGCTTGGGTCTTCTGCGATTTCTGATTTCTTTTTTATCAGTGGTTTGATACATGCTGATTTCAAGGCAGATGGTACTATTCCTCTTTGAGTGATAGATTCAATAGGTTCCAGAAGTGAGTTGCACGGGTACTGTGGTTGAGGATTCCTTTAAAGATGTCAGGGGGATCAGGGGTCTCTTGGGGATCCTGTATGATTGGTGTCCTTGATCAGTGTGGCAAAGGGTTCTTCTCTGATTGGTTCTAGGCAGGTGAGTTTTGCTGTAGTCTGTGTTTTGCTCAGTGTATGTGGTCCAGCAGTTGTGGTTGTATTTGCCCGGGCCGTGTTTGGTCTCCTGGATTGTGTCTATTTTTGATCTCGGGTGATTGGTGATGTTGCCACAAAGTGCTTGTGTCGGGATGGTGGAATTCTTGCAGGATGAGTTTTTTATAATCCCTCTGATGATTTTGAAGAGTTCTTTCTGAGGATTGCTTGCTGATTTTATTCTTGTGGTGTATTAGTATTTTGTTGCTTTGGGGACTGTTGATTTGTATAATTTGAGCTGTCTTTGGTATTTTATTCTGTCTCGTCGGTTGTATTGTTCTCTCCATTTCCTTTCCATTTCGCAGTTGTTTTTTTTTGGAGCTCTTTCAATTCTTCTGTGAAGCATTTTGCTGCCAGTTGTTTTGGTGCCGCCTTGAATGTTTTTGTGTTGCCAGCTGGTCTACGGCCTTGGTGATCCAACTGTTGAGCGTGTTTTCTGCTGTGTCTAGGATTGTTTTGGTGGGTTCCATTCTGCTTGGGAGGGTGAGTCTAGAAGGTTTGTTAGGGTATCTAGGTCTAGGTTCTTCCAGTTTCTTTTCTTGCTGGCATGGAGTATTTCCTTTCCTGCCTGTAGGTGTGTTTGGGATGTGATGTAGAATGGTATCAAGTAGTGGTCATTCCATACCATCGGTGTAGGTTACGCAGATGTGCATAGTCCTTCTCCGCAGAATACTAGATTCAGGGTGTGTCCGGCAGGTGGCTGAATCCATTTACTATTTGCTTGAAATGCAAAGTTTCCAGGAGTGTGCACAGTGAGTTTGCTGTGGATTTCTTTTCTTTTTCGAACCAGATTTTGAAGTCTTCCAGTATGACTAGGTTGTCATGGTAGGTTAATAAAATGGCTGCTGCGCCTTCTAATTTTGTTGCGAATTTGCGGTTGTAATATAGTGGTCTGTAGATCAGGAGGAATACTATGTTGGTTTGTTCATTGAGTTCTATCTTGATGAGGAGGGATTCACAGTCTTCTACGTTGGTTTTGATGGGTTGAGATGCTCAAATGTGTACTTTGTGTATTATTGTGATTCCGCCTCCTCTTCGGTTTTCTCTGTTGGTGTGTATTAGTTTAAAGTTGTCTGGTATGACTTTGTTTGCAAAGGCCAATAACCAGGTTTCTGTAAGAACAAGCACATCTGTACCTCCTTCTCTTAGAATGTCAATGATTTCTATTAAGGGGTTTGCCATGGATATAACGTTGAGAAGGCTTCAATGTAGTTTGTTTGATTTTCCTTTCGGGTTGTTGTTTGTATTGTTGGTGTCATTCAGTGTGTTGTCGGTTGGATTTCTGTTGCTGGTGGTACTCTCCTGGTTGTGTGTGCGGAATTCGACCATCCGCAGGGTGGGTGTGTGCTCGCCTGGGCTTTTTGAAATTTTAAGTGAAATTGAATGATGGTAGATCAACCTCCGGAAAACGTGTGGGACAAATCCGCACACATTTTCCTATGCACACCACATGACATACACATTGACCTGTGTACTTTGGGTAGACACAGCCTACAGGCGCTGTCCCTCCTGTCATATTTAGTTGGAATATGACAGCCAAGAGTACATCAAGGCATCTCAGAAGGGGGAAGGCAAAATCTTCCTCCTACCATGGCCAGCCTAATTAACTATCAAAGGCTCCATGGATCCGCTCTGTCTGTTTGGTTACTCTCTGCAGATGGTGGCAGCAATTAACATAATTACCATACCAATAGGGTATACTTCAAACAGGCCCACATGGGGCATGGCTGCAGAGTTTTAACAAAAGAGACAGGAATCCCAAACAACCTTTGAAATGCACTTTGTCAACCTGAAAGCCAGCTCCCGCCTCTCATTATCAAGGGCAGTGACTTGTCATGTCTGGGATTATGTGTTTACAGTAGGCAACCCCTGCAGGGGGACCCCATTCAGAAGGTACGAATATGTGGATTGATGGAGACATAAAGTCTGTTCCCGCTGCAGATTCAAGGGAGACCTGCCGCTTTAACCAGGAACCACAGAGAGCTAAATTAATCAGAGAGACCCTTTTATCCACAAAAGACAGGAACATGGGTGGGACTTAGTATTACATGTTTTTACCCCTTTACATTTTCTGTTGCAAAGCACTCTGGATATGACCTCATGCATACAGGAGATTGTTGGTGGGGATCCAGGATTGGTTCATGAAGGTAGGCTTAGCCTACACCAATCACTGTGGCGCATTTGCCTTTAAAAGAAGGTGTAGCCCCTCTTTTGGGCAGATCATCTGAAGACTTTGCCAGGAGTAACAAGAGGAACTCATTTGGACCCTGGCTGAATGTACAATCTGCCTTACAGCTCCCGCTAGTGAAGGAAGGCCAGGATTTCCAAACAGGGAAGCAAGATCCCTCCCCTAAACATCTCCCAGGGTACGGAGGGAGATACTGAATCTAGAGGACCCTTCAGCAGCTCCGGAACCACTGCCCGGCCAGCACACAGCATGCCATGCTGGGATCTGCAAGCAAGTTTCCTATGTGGGAAGTTCCAGAGAGTCTCTGAACCAAACTGTTGGTGCGGCACTCTCCTCAGTTTTGGGCCGTTTGCCTTAAAGGACAACACAAGCCCAGTGAAGAAGCTAGGAGTAGTGCATCAAAAAGCATCATCCAGGGTCTGCCTTAAAGGACATTTTCAAGCCAGTCAAGCCCCTTGAGCTGCAACCAACTGCACTGCTTACTGTTGTCATGCTGCAGTCATGCTGCAGTCACGAACGTCACCCAAGACGTCACGCTATGACCAGTGCGTCAGACCTTCCAACTAACACTGAGACAATGATTCCTTACCCTGAGCCACTGTGTAGTCCAGCCTTCAGCCTGCAACCGTCTGTTCAGCCTCGCTCATTGAACTGCCTGCCGCCTGATACCATCAGCTGTCTCCCGTCTTGAACTCTGTCGTAGGAGCTGCAAAGCGCCCTGAAACAGACTCAACCCTGTCGAGCACCAAGAACTTCTACAAGCACAACGTACATTGTGGTTATGTCCCCCTGGTCCTTCTCCGAAGGCCCCTAGTGACATTTCACGACCCATTGCTCCCTTTGTGTTGAAACCAAGTTTCCTTGAACTATTGCGATTAATTACTTTACCAACTACCCTCCTGCCAGTATCCAGAGTGCATCACCTTTCCTTCTTGAAACTGTCTGTCTTCTGCATTATTTTAGAGGGTGGGTTGTATTTTGTAGGGTGCTATGACTGTCTTTGAATAGTAATAAAGTAGATATTTGTATGCAACCTTGACTGAACAGTCCCTTTTATCATTAGGTAATAATTGTATTTTTTCTGTGTTGCAACTAACCAACTATCCACGACCTTGTGGCGATAAGCCTCCCGTTCCGTCCATGTTACCAAAATTGGACAAGGAGGTTTATAATTTGCTGTGTATCCAATCTGTTCGTATACCTTCTGGTGTACCATAGGTGTGGGGCTGATTAATGGTTTAGAAACCAATATTCATCCTTGGAGCACTGGTGCCCTCGAAGTTGATTCGTCACATTGGTGGCAAGCGGTCGGATCTACTTGGAGCCTGGCGCACACCGTAGTCACCCAAAGATAAAAGTACTACTGCACGCAACGTTTAGACACTGCTAGGTATCTGTAATAATCATGGATCTTGACATAGAGACTGTGAAAGGCATGAGCAAGGATGTCCTGCGCGCCCTATGTCAAGAGAGGGGACTTCCCCACAGCACTAAGGTTAATAAACCTGAGTTGTAGACCAGCTCCAAGCTGGTTAAATGCAATATATGGCTGACTTACACAATCTGGCTAAATGCGAGATATGGCTGACTAACACAATGTGGCTAAATGCAAGATATGGCTGACTAACACAATCTAGCTAAATACATGATAATATTACTATACAAGCTGTGGGCTGTACACATCAGACAACAAGATAATGGAGAATAGGATAAAATAAGATTGGATTGGTCTGTTTAGTGGGGAGGTGTAATAACCGCACCCCCTGCCCGAACTTCACTTACCTTGCGATTAGCTGCTGGTTGACAGCTGCAGATCTCCCAGGCTAACATGGGCCAACAGGGTCTGGAGCTGCTTCTGCAGGAGCTGAACTTTGTCTCTGGCCCTTCGCCAGAGGGGCTGCACAGGCAAAGGGGGTGCCCTAGCTTAGTGACTTAAGGAGGGCACCTATCACCAATCATGGGTTAGGGGAGGTGTGGGAGGCGGGCAGGCAGGTGGGAAGAGGAGGGCTCAAGCTGGGACAACACACAGACCTGGGATACGCTGCATACTGTGAAAAATAAAATATTTTACCAATTCAAGATCTTATGCTAGACAGGGCTTCAATAACACAAGAAATGGGCAGACGTACCACTGGAGGAGTCCTCAGGTCACAAATCTGTGCCAAACCTCACAGTGGATGCTACACTATCGATGGAGATTTCAGTGTGGCATCAGTTACCAATCACGGGTCTGGGGAGGTCTGTGAGGCGGGCAGGGAGGTGGGAAGAGGAGGGCTGAAGCTGGGGAACACACAGACCTGGGACACGCCACACACAGCAAAAAACAAAATATTTTATCAATTCGAGATTTTATGCTGCACAGGGCTTCAATAGCACGAGACATGGGCAGACTTACCACTGGAGGAGGTGCTAAATGTGTTTATTTGGAGGTTTTCTGCAGAGTGAACACATACCCTGTTGGGAGTCAGGAGTGCTTTCTATGGATTGCTTAACCAAAAACATATGATGCGCAGAGCTTACTTGCAGGCCTAAGCAAAGCAATCCCCTTAACGCGGGCCCTAGTGCCATTACCGTCTGGTAAAGCAGCCTGCATTGGGTGTTAATGCGAGAGAATTGCTTGAACAAAGTAACCATGGGCCGCGGCCAACGTGCCATTGGTTGTTCTGTTTGGAAAATGAAGGATAAATGGTCTGCATGGACATGGAAGAGGGACTACATGCAGAGATCTCTTCCATTTTTATGGCTTCGAGTGGTGCGGCTGGAGATGGCAGACAAAGTAGGATAAGGCAGTGGGGTTTGGCGTGACGCATCTGGCAAAAGTAACGACCTCTTTGTGACGGCACAGCTAATCATTGTCCCTCGGCGTCACTGAAGCTGCCTCTTTAAATGACTGGCAGACTTGGGAAACGTGAGGTGTTTCATCCCCTGCATGCCAAATTGTGCCAACCACACCCTCCCTAGACCTGGACATTTAAATGCAGAAACTCTTTGCTGGAAGTAGCTTCATTGTCTCCCATTCAGGGATTGGATTGGGAAGCAAAAGTGGCCCTGGAAATAATGTTCAAAGTGGCCCCTTATCACAAATCTTCAGCAAGCCCAACCCTTTTCCTAGGAGAACATTTGGAAATGAAATAGGTTACCACACAAATGAGGCCCAGAGTGCAGATGCCTACCAGGAGATCTGCAGAGTTTCCTGTGGGTCAGTTGCTGTGTGGGCATTTTCCATTACAACCGGAAACACCCTCTTAAGTGTACAACAACCCTGTCTTTGTCTTATTGATGGCGTTTCCGCACGGAATGAACAATAGTTCTCTTTTTAAAACCACTTGGCAAGAGCTGCTCATTGCATGCTGCGTGTTGCTTGCCAAGGGAACTGAGGCATGAAGGTCGCTAGAGGCTGGAGGACAAGACAACAACTTGAGCCTTTCGATTTGTTGAACACACAAATGAATTAACATATTTATTCAGCCGCACAAGTAGTGTTGACCCATTGCTGTGCGTCTTTTGGAAACAGCCTCAATAGTCTGGAGAATTGAACATTGCCCGGGATCACAAAGACAGAGTTGTTGTACACTGAAGAGGGTGTCACAGGAGAAGGCTTGCAGGAAGAGTACACCCCAGCAAGGCAGCACGCGTGCCTTGATCTCATCAGTGCGTGGGGGTATGAAGGGGTGTTCAATTAAATGGATTTTATTGACATTAGCACATGCAGGAGTGGCGCCAGCCAATCAGAAGGTTAGGAGCGCAGGTGTACCCTTCTAGTATAAGCTCACGTTTTTTGCAGCCTCTTATGCCACTTCCCCAAAATGCCATTTTGTTTTGCCCATTGCCCTGCCCCAGCTTTCTCCGTATTTCTGCTCTGTTCCCACACACACTACCTCTTCCTCACTTCCCCCACTGCCCAAACCCTCATACCTCACATCAGGCCCGTTTCTTGGCCCGGGCGAGGCGGGCAGCTGCCCAGGGCGCAATAGCCCCGGGGGGGCGGCGCAATAGCCCCGGTCCTGGAGCCTCTGGAGATGATGAAATTACCCAGTTTGTGGGGCGGCGCATTGCCGTGGGGAAAGTTCCTTGGTTCAGGTGCTGGCGCTGCCCCTTCTGACTGTAATGTCACGTAGTACAAAAGTACTACGTGACATTACAGAAGTCAAATGCTCCCTCTGACCACTTTTGCGTCACTTGGGGTGGGGTTGGGGGCATAAGCACACCAGTAAAAACACTTCAGGTGCCCCTGCAGCTAAGACCAGCACCTCCAATCACAAGGCTGGCAGGAAACTGCTAACGGTAGGACATTAGTCACTGAATGATTTCGTGCTGGAATTGTGATGGGAGGGGAGGTGCAGAAGGCTTTAGGGAGTGGGTGTGCCTTGCAGGGACGCACCATGGGCCCCTACACACTGTACAAATGGAGACCCATTTGGGGCCATGGTACATCCCTGCAAGCCCAGAAAATGGCCAAAATAATAGTTTAAAGTGGCGTTATTTCTTTCATACTGCTTCTTTTCCAAACTATATATCAATTACACTTTAAACCACTTCCATGGTACTGGTGATGAGTTACTTCATTATGCTGATAATAGTTTTGACCAGTGTTGCTTAGTAAATATTCTTTAAGTCAAGACCCCGTTTATCTATTTATTATTGCAATGTTTGTCGGATACTTGTAATCGACAAACATTACATAAATAAATAAACATACAGGTGACAAATATTGCATGAATAAATAAATAATCCGGGTCCATGTATCCTTATAACAAGTCAACAGTCAGACTTTACTGTATCACAGCATACACTTGATTCCCATTCAAAGAATTTTAAAGTGATTGTTTATTGGGTTCAGGTGTCTCATTGTCATTGCCCTTTTGGTTTAGGTTGCCTCAAAACCCCCTTCAGCATCTTGTATTCTTTGTTGGTTGTATATACTGAATCCTATGCCATATTCATGGTTTCTTGGTGTGCCCAGTCCTCATTATCTGCAGCCTAAGTGGGACTGGAGCAAACAATTGTCTTGGGCATCAATGAAAAAGCGGCCCACCCTTGCAAATGGCAATTCATTCCTTGTGTGATGGACTGTTTGACTTTGGGTAGTAGTCCCTTGACGGTGTAGTTTGGGAGAGACGCACAGGGTGCGGTGGGAGTGGCGAGCTGGTTGCGTTGGTAGTGGCGCACTGGGTGCGGTGGGAGTGGCGTGCGGGATAGAGTGTGAGGGGTGCATTCCTAGTGTTTCACCCTGGGCACCAAATGGACTAGAAACTGCCCTGCCTCACATACCTGACCACCGCCATCTCCCCGCTTCGCTTACCAGTTGTCTCTTTGCACCATTGGAAATAGTAAAAGGACTTCTGTCCTTCTAATACTAATGACACAATCTTTTTTTATTTTTTTAAAAAGGAAATCGAGCATGCAAATCTAATTTAAAAAGAAAACACTATTATCACCTGGGACGGTTGCCTGGAGTGCGAGTGAGTGCTAATACTATTTATTAAGTACCTTTTTCGAGAGAAAACGTAGCGATAACAACCCTGAGCCCTTGCTGAGTCCCTTAAGGCTCGAGCTGGGGACAGATTACTGCCAAAAACTGCCCTCAAACAGCTACCAAGTGCTACATTCAAGCACCACTTCAAGTGGTGCTGGTGGTCCTAGGACCCCAGCAAGCTTCCTCTGGTAACTGTCTGTCCGTTCAACATTTCAACCGTTGCCAAGCTCTTGGAAAGTCCTTCTCTGTGCCTGCTGACACATTCTGGAAATTCCCTTCCTGAGGTCAAGCACCACTTCAAGCGGTGCTGGTCCCTGCAACCCCAGCAAGCCTCCTCTGGTAACTAACTGTCTGTCCGTTCAATGTTTCAACCGTTACCAAGCTCCTGGAAGGTCCTGCTCTGTGCCTGCTGACACATTCTGGAAATTCCCTTTCTGAGGTCAAGCACCACTTCAAGCGGTCCTGGTTCCTGCGACCCCAGCAAGCTTCCTCTGGTACCTGTCCGTTCAACATTTCAACCATTACGCAGCTCTTGGAAGGTCCTTCTCTGTGCCTGCTGACACATTCTGGAAATTCCCTTCCTGAGGTCAAGCACCACTGCAAGCGGTGCTGCTCCCTGCGACCCCAGCAAGCTTCCTCTGATAACTAACTGTCTGTCCGTTCAACGTTTCAACCGTTACAGAGCTCTTGGAAGGTCCTGCTCTGTGCCTGCTGACACATTCTGGAAATTCCCTTCCTGAGGTTAAGCACCACTTCAAGCGGTGCTGGTCCCTGCGACCCCAGCAAGCTTCCTCTGGTAACTAACTGTCTGTCCGTTCAACGTTTCAACCATTACCAGCTTCTGGAAGGTCCTGCTCTGTGCCTGCTGACACATTCTGGAAATTCCCTTCCTGAGGTCAAGCACCACTTCAAGCGGTGCTGGTCCCTGCGACCCCAGCAAGCTTCCTCTGGTAACTGTCCCTTCAACGTCTCAACCGTTACCGAGCTCTTGGAAGGTCCTGCTCTGTGCCTGCTGACACATTCTGGAAATTCCCTTCCTGAGGTCAAGTACCACTTCAAGCAGTGCTGGTTCCTGTGACCTCAGCAAGCTTCCTCTGGTAACTAACTGTCTGTCCGTTCAACGTTTCAACCGTTACCAAGCTCTTGGAAGGTCCTGCTCTGTGCCTGCTGACACATTCTGGAAATTCCCTCCCTGAGGTCAAGCACCACTTCAAGCAGTGCTGGTCCCTGTGACATCAGCAAGCTTCCTCTGGTAACTGTCCGTTCAACGTTTCAACCGTTACCGAGCTCTTGGAAGGTCCTGCTCTGTGCCTGCTGGCACATTCTGGAAATTCCCTTCCTGTGACACGCTGGCTGTTGCGCGCCGTAAATTGAAGACTTTTCTCTTTTACTATTTCCTTAGTCTCCCCTTCCTAATGTTGATTGTTGGTTCCACACTTAGAAACCTCATGGTAGTAGAATCTTATCCAGACAAATAACAACTAACATTGGTGACCCCGGAAGCCATATTTACAGTCGTGGACTTGAATGCATTAACCAGCTATTGTATTATGGTAATTGTAGTATTAGTTTGCTTCAATAATAACAATTGACAAAAACAGCAGGTAATGGTGCTACGTAAACGAAATCCCAGGAATATCACATGAGTGTCCCGTGACATGGCGTCACCTGTTCACCCTAAAACAAAGAGAACTAGCTCATGAACTACTAATGCATCTCAGAAGACCCAACAGGTGTGCTCAATGGCAGGATTAACCCATCAGGTCATGGACCTGTTCGATTGGGCAGTACACTTGTTTGCCTACATTCCAACACACATGTGAAGTGTACAAAGAGTTTTTTGGGCATTCGGTTGGCAAGGAACCACAGTTAGAAACTAACTCTGCGCCATGATCTGTCCCAGTCAGGGGCAGAGCCTCCTGGGACTGTTAGTCCCGTTTTGATGTTTTGGGGTGCTAAGCCCAGGGAATCCCTTGGCATCCACCCTCTGGGAGGCACATCGGGTAGAGGATGGACCGCTCCATTCCACTGTGGATCAGCCGCCTCAGAAAAGTCAGACAGAAGAGAGACGATAGGGAGTTGGACGGCAACTGCATATGCTAGAAGACGCCGCTAGTGGAATATGGAGCAGGAAAGGCAGGGGAACCCAGAATTCTGGTGGCCATGGATGCCAGCAGCAGAGACAAAGTTGCAGGAAGAGAAAAGGCTGTGGCTGCATATGCCAAGAGTGGACACCCAGGAGGCACTGGCGGAGGGCAAGAGGAGCTCAGCGGCAGTGACCGCGGGCACTTCAGAAGCTGCCAGAGTCAGGATCAGGAGTAGAATCAACAAGTTGAGGGACAGCATCAAGCAACGGGGGTGAGTGTGTTTCAAGGCACACGTGTTAGCTCCTATGGCCTCTGCATGGGTGCATGCCATGTGTGACACTGTCGCCCCGCATGCGGAACCGCTCATAGGTCTGCCCTGGGGGAAAATGACAGAACTGCCCAACACCCTGCGCCCCACCTCCCACCCTGGAAGGTCTGGGCGTTGGTGGGTGACATGCATGAACCAAACATTCCATTCTGTTTGCAGTGATGGATTCTCTGGGCTCCAACGAGCTCTCCTCAAGGCACACTTGCGCAACCCACGTCTTTGAGGCTGGAGGCTTCCAGATTATGCTTAGATGCTTGGTTATTTCAGGAAGTGAATCTTTCAATCTTCTTTGAGAGCTGGTTGGGTTATTTGTGGGTCTCTTTGGTGGGGGGGGTCTGTTCCATGTGTTTGGGGCCAGCAGAAGGGCGGATTCTAAAAAGTGAGGGAATTGAAGAGGAGTCTGGAGGCTGGATTTAGGTTGTTTTCAGCTGCAGAGCTTGCTCCTGACCCGATGCATTGCAGTGAGGGAATTGAAGAGGAGTCTGGAGGCTGGATTTAGGTTGTTTTCAGCTGCAGAGCTTGCTCCTGACCCGATGCATTGCAGTGAGGGAATTGAAGAGGAGTCTGGAGGCTGGATTTAGGTTGTTTTCAGCTGCAGAGCTTGCTCCTGACCCGATGCATTGCAGTGAGGGAATTGAAGAGGAGTCTGGAGGCTGGATTTAGGTTGCTTTTCAGCTGCAGAGCTTGGTCCTGACCCGATGCATTGCAGAACGTTTCTCTTGATAGGGCTGTCGTCCTGGTGCAATGTGGGCCGGGGCGTCTGAAGGGATGAGCCCTGTTACCGCTAGCACACATGGCTGTGTACAGTGCCCACCTCCTGGGCCCTACCTCCTTTTCATGGCTGTGCTGGGCACGAGCCTGCAGATGGCATTAGAATTCAATATCCTTCCTGAATTTAATCCAAATCCACTTTGCTGCCATTACCAGGGCGGCCGCGCTGCTGGGGCCAATCTGCGGCTCCTGTAATGGTTTTGTGATGCATTATTCAGTCCGCTGGAACTCATTCTGGGGCCTCTGTCTCCTTGTTGTTTTTAAACACGCTTTTTGGATCTGCTTCTGATTACGGGGCTGTAATGTGCTTAAAACCGACCCTGTTTGTGCGCAGGTTAACATCGCCACCTGCTCGTCCCAACATTGGGCTACGTGCAGACCACAGGGACGCCCTGTTCTCCTTTTTGTTGGCCCCTCATTTGCCGAAACCTTGAAGGGTGGGGGTGGAGGAGCGGCCACGATATGCAGATGTGGCAGGGGAACTATTGAGGGGGGGGACACCATACATTTTATAGTCGTTCATTCCTAATAATAATTCATTTGGTCAGAGGGAGGAGCTGCCTTGATGGACAGAAATGAAATCAAAGGGCAGGCGATTAAGGCTAGGGGCCCATCTACAAAATGATCAAGGATGGTGAGACCTCTGCCATGGTTTTGAGGAGGTGGCGAGCATCAACTGGAGAACCAAGGGAGGTAGAGACATCAGCTGAAGAGTCTGCAAAGTTGCATCATCAGAAGAGACCAGAGAAGGAAGACGTCAACAGAAGAGTCAGCAAAGTTGCATCATCGGAAGAGACCAGAGAAGGAAGACGTCAGCAGAAGAGTCACCAAAGTTGCATCATCGGAAAAGACCAGAGAAGGAAGACATCAGCAGAAGAGTCAGCAAAGTTGCATCATCGGAAGAGACCAGAGAAGAAAGACATCAGCAGAAGACTCAGCAAAGTTGCCTCATCAGAAGAGACCAGAGAAGGAAGACATCAGTAGAAGAGTCAGCAAAGCTGCATCATCAGAAGGGACCAGAGAAGGAAGATATCAGCAGAAGGCGTAGCGGGAGGTATCTGCAAAGGCGGGAAGGTGGGTTTCATATTTCTTGTGAATGAAAAATGCTTCAACAAGAAGCCCTGTGCAAAGGGCTGGAGTGGTCCCATTGCTGGGCGTTTTAGAAACCTTTACAAAACCATCACATCGTAGTTAATACATTTATCTGGCTGGCGGTAGAGAAGGAGCTGGAAGCATGAAATGGAGACTTTAGAGGACAGAAGTTAATCATCCTGAGTAATTACAGCATGTACTGATATAATACCCCAACACTGTGGAGCTCCCCAATGGGCGAGAGAGAATTGCTTAGGGGGGATCTTGAAGCGAGTCGCAGATGAAGTGTCCTTCTTATCAGGGTATATGAAATTCCAGTGATGGGGAGCAATGAGGGTGATGGGGTGTGTGCTTAAAATGAGGAGACCGTGTGAGTGTAGAGTGCGGGTGACTGAGCATCAGGGAGACAGATTCAGCCAGGTTGTGGTATAGTCTAACAATAAACACGAGACGAAGGAATTTTAATAGGGAGCAACCTTGCACGGAGAGCTCTCCCCTGAAGGTGGCACGCAGAGATTTACTAGGATAGTGGGAGATGGCAGAGGGTATGGGTTGCAAAGTTATATACCTTGTTCAGAAGAGTAAAGGAGTTGATGCAAGTCCCATGAAGAGAATGCAGCAGTAATCCAGGCTGCTGAGAACTAGAATGGTGCTGTGCGTTCTGCTGAGCGAAAGGTGAAACAGGAACCGATTCTATGGATGATCAGGAGGTCATGTCTGGCAGCCGTAGCAGCGGAGTGCTGAAGAGTGTCACGGTTTATAATACGGCACACGCCAGCTAGGGAACTTCTTTCCCTACAATGAATGTGGCGCACAATAAAACATTTTTTTATTTTTAATATACTACGGATTCTTTTGAGTAGGCCTCGAACCCATCTCGCACCCAACCTCCACAAACACCCCATGTCACAATGGACTAGAAACCAGGCCAGTGTGTATCAATAAGATATTTATTAATTTATTATTTAATGAAAAAGGAAAATAATCAATATACAGCCACCACCAATGTTGTGGCAGCACCAATGATGTCATCTCTACAGAACAATTCGATTAAGATTTCCTATTACAATTCACAGAGTTCTTTAATAGCAAAACAGAAAGAGAACAATTTTTATATAGTGATAGCACCAAAGTTCTAGCACTCCCCCCTGCAACACTCACCCCCAAACATCAGCTAAACTTGATTCCTTTGAATGGAAGGCAGTGGCAAGAAGTAGGAATAGAGCGAGAAAATCGGATGTGGGGTAAAGCCCACCAGCACAAGATGGGAAGCTAGCAAAGAAAGTGAAAACCAGTTTTTGGAGCAAAACGGCAGAATGGGGTTTTGGTTATTTCTCACAACTGCTAGGGGACAGAATGAAAGGAAATTGGTATTGCTTACACTTTAGTGGATAGGGACAGTTTAGAGAATACTAATCAACACACCAGAGCAAAGTAGAAATGAAATGGGAAAATCGGTTTTGGGAGAAAGCAAATGCAAAAGAGAAAACACAGTGGCAAATGCACATTCATTTATACTGAGGTTTACAATAATTAATTATTTATTTATTATTTAGTATTTATATAGCGCTACGAACCCTCAGGTATCTGAGCGCTGCTTATTATTACCCACGGTGTGTGGTGCTCATTTATCGACCTCGGAAGGATGAAAGGCTGAGTTTGGCCCTGCCGGGATTCGAGCCTGTGTCAGCAAGCTCTGCACAGATGTCAAAGCAAGCGCTCTACTCGCTGTGCTATCGGACCGACAATGACAGGCAGCATCAGGGAAGGGGTTTAGCTTACAATAGGAAAATCGGTTTCAAATGACAAGGACAAAGGCACATAGCAGGTAGACTTCTAGGCAAAAGGGATTGCACACAATGGAACAATGGTTTGGGGTTTTAATAAGACAGGTGCAAATGGGAATTTGTTGGGGAATGCACACAATACACTGACAATTCGGTTTTCAGTTACAAGGAGACTAATTCTTTTGAGGCCACTTTAATGACTATAATAATTAAATACAACATCAGTGACAAGATGTTTAATTTTGAATTTCGACAATCTTGAACCTTGAATTTCAATGGGGGAATTGATTGATTGCTAAAAAAAATACTAAGGATTTACACATACAACCGAGAGGTTTTTAAAGGAGATATGCTAACATATACAGGTTACTAATAGATTCTTCTATGGGAAGGTCACATTTTTGAGGGTTTCAATGAGGTTTTCAATGGGGAAATATTGGATGCAATGCTACAAAAATGAAGGGCTTATGCAATTTAGGGCTGGGGTATATTCTACTTAAAAAGCAAGCCTTGGCTTAGGATTCAGGACAGCGAGCTGGATCTCAGGACACTCTGGACAGCTACGGCAAGGGGTCCGGTCACTGCACTCTCAAAGATGGTAAGGTTCAGCCGCCTTCTCTCTGTACTCCTTCCCCTATCTCCCCGGATTTTGTCTCTCCCTCTGACCTAGTACAGTCCCCCTTATATAGCACAAATGACATACCTAACTTTACAATCTAGGGGGGAGTACCCTGTAGTTATCCCTGTCGCTGGAAAGGACAGTTACCATTCCTCTCTCTGCTCCTTGGCATGATTGTTTCAAGGGAATAGAGCACCATCTGTCATTACCACTCTTTGGCAAAAACTGGTTGTGTCTCATAACTTCATACTCATACAAGCCCCTACCATATGAAATAGATATTCGGTTTTAGTTGGTCATAGGGAATCAGATAAGCTGATTGCCAACTCCGTACGAAGCAGCATGGCCCTTTGGCAGATATTTGTCATTTTCATAAAATGTAAACTAGTTATGAATCTAAAAATGATCAAGCATGTTCCTAATTTCATTTTCCATCTTTCCACCAACTGTCATATTTGTCACCTGTTCAGATCAGCCAGAAACTAGTCTTAACTGTCCATTTCAGTCCCCAAAGTCCTAGCAAAATGCAAATATTATCTTTAAAACCACCTGGAAATTACATGGAAAAATGGCATAAAACAAAATTATATTTCTGCTGGCTGCAAAAAATGCCTAAAATGATATCAGTCTTTTAATGTGAATTGGGAGTGTCGGTCCCCCCGGTGGGAGGGCCGCTTCATCCCTCCCACCCCCCAGCCATCTGTCTTCCTCTGGGCTCAGCTGGTGACCAGAGACTTTTATTAGTCCCTTTGAACTTTACAGTTTGCTCTTTGAGGTGGGTGCGGGAAGGACTCACACCTCCTGGTCAAGCTTTAGCCACACTAAGCTTTCTTGGAAATCTCTGAGCTCCTGCCTTCATGTCTGGCAGAGCAGGGAAT
Source organism: Ambystoma mexicanum (assembly GCF_040938575.1). Taxonomy (NCBI): domain Eukaryota; kingdom Metazoa; phylum Chordata; class Amphibia; order Caudata; family Ambystomatidae; genus Ambystoma; species Ambystoma mexicanum. The sequence continues at coordinate 337,722,574 of NC_090924.1, read as the reverse complement.
TATGACGCCCTCAACAGCATCACATTTTATGGCGTGATGGCTACGTGTGATATTCAGCGGGAAGTGGGGCTTTGTCATTTGAAGTTCCTGCCTCACCCAGAACTGGTTTTTCCAATATGACTGGAGTTTTGTGGGTTGGAACATAATGTACATTTGCTTTAATCAACATTTCCCTGACATTTACTGCATGAGCAGTGCTATCTTTCCACTGTGGCTTTTTAAAACTGTTTTTCTTTTCACACGTGAGCAGGCTTTTTGCTTCTAATTATTTGAAATCCTGTCTTGCAGGTCACAGGATTCTTTGATTTCTCCTTTTTGAGTAAGTTTGCATTTGCTGTTGGTCCATTGATAACGAGGGGTAGGCACTCTTCCACGTGGTTCTTTACTTTGATGTGAACAAAAGAAAAAGCCAAGCCATTTTTTGTTTTCAGTGTTTACAGGGCTGCTGTTCAAATGAAAGGGAAAGCACAAGCTGTTTCAGGTTGTAGTGTTGAAATTCTTGCCCCTCATGTGAATTAAAAGTAAAGCAAGGGCATTTTTGGCTGCAGTGTATAACTTCTTGTCATTCCGGTGAAATAAAAGCAAAGCAGGACCGTTTTTGCTCATAGTGTTCCAATGCTTGCCACTCATGTGGCAGGGAAAGCAAAGCTAGGCTGTTTTTGGTGGCAGTGTTTTCAGGTGAAAGGGATTTCTGTTTGGGGCCTTGAAATGCACCCCACAAGAGTCAGACCACTATTACAGTAAACCCCCAGACTGTGGGCCTTGGGAGAACTGGGTAAGGAGTCATGGGGACATAAGATAGGAGATTATGGTTCTGGGACTTTAGGCCGGGAGACATTTCACTTTTGGTTGAGAAGAGTTGAGCATCGAGCAACAGAGCACCATCAAGTGACAGATAGCAGATAGGCAGCTAGCGATGGGAGAGGTCCACTCAGGATTGATGGAGGTGAAGAGGTGGAATATTTCTGTATTACTGGCAAATAGATGCGAAGAATCCAAAGGGAGATAAGTTCATTGAGAGACGAGGCACAGAGTGTGAAGAGGAGTGGACCAAGAGCACGCCCTTGAGGGACTCAGAAGAGGAGGAGTGTATGAGATGAGCTTCTAGTGTTTCAGGAAGTGGAAAAGGAGCACTTGGGCAGGGTGGAGGACACCACGCGAGGACAGTTTGAGGAAATCCAAGAGATGAGGGAGTCTGCAGGAGGGGGGCTGGTCACCTTTCAAATGGGACAAACAGATCAAGGAGAATGTGAGCAGATGGTAGTGGTGAGCGGAGTTAGAGGCGTGGGTAAGCGCAGTCTCCATAGAGTGTCTGGATTGGTTGTGGTGCCAGGAGAAATGGTCCTCTTTACATGCTCTAGTTCTCTTTTAAACTTAGTCTCATTTGCACAGCACTGCCCCCTAGTCCTGCCCTCCCAGGACTGTTTCATTAATCCTGTCAGCCATCCCTCCGTATCAGCCCTGTTCTATAAGCCTACCTGCGAAGCCACTGACTTGGTATTTCTCATCTGTTCTGTGCAGGAAGTCCTGCTCTTTTATGTTGTGTCCCTCTGTCCCATATCCAGTCCAGCAATGGTTTTCCTTGGTTGTATTCCGTGGTCTTGTTTCTATCCCACGAGTCTCCGGACCGTCCACTCCCCCATTATTTTTAGGCTTGTCTTATAGTCTTTTTCATGGTCATTGGGCTTCTCCCTGGTTATGCTACCCAGTCCTCAGTTCTGTGCCCATCCCAACCTTAGGCCTGAGCTAACCCTGGCGATGGTTATGATTCTGGTTCCTGGTCCTACCTCATAGTGTTTTCATTTGATTCTGCTATGCCAACCCACCCTCATCCCATCATGCCATCCTAAATCTCTGTCATGTGCCAAGGTATATCTTGTAACCTGTCTCCATGCCTGTGATGCTCATTGCCAAAGCTCTGGTCTTGCCCCCTTCTTCTGCCTCCAGCCTTTTTTTCTTGTCCCGGCAGACTTTCTTCCATGCTATGTTATCGTATGCATGCCTCTTGCGTGCATCAATGCCAAAATGCAGCTGTGGGAGCCACGCTGAATCTCCAATCTACACTAGAACCAGCTAAAAGGCACCACAGTGCATATTAGAGACCAGCTCTAGAGCCTTCAAGCAGACTGTTTCTATCAGCCCTCCTCAGACACTGCCGGAAAGAAGACGGGCATGGGCATGGGCCCGAGCAGTGCAGAGCGCCAGGAAGTCATCCACGCCATCATTTATAATTCATCCACTGTGGGTCTTTGGCTATAAAAGGCATTACTCTTGCCAGTTACACTCAGAAGGGGGGAGGAGAGGACAGTGAGAAGAGCAGCACCTCGGTATCACTAGAAAAGCAATAGGATCTGGTCCCTTCCCCTTGTAAACCTATGAACACTTCTTTTCATAACATGATGACATTGGGGCATTCCACCCTGGGGGTGGCTGCAGCCAACATCCCTCTATCGTGACTGGAACACATACAGAGTTTCTTCCTGGATGCCGCTGTCTCCCAGACTATCGCAGTGCATTCCAACCAGCACCAATGCCCGCCTTCACCTGAAGGAAACAGCTGCTGGGCGGGGTTTGGCTACGGCTGGCGTCTGCAGCCGGTGCTTCTTCAGATCCACCAGACTCCCAAGACCCCTCACAGTGCTCTATGCTGCCCGGGGCTGATGTGAGTTGTAGTCCAACGTATTTGGAGAGCCAAAGGCTGCTGACCCCTGCAGGTATCCCATACCTGCTCCCTAGTGAAGGCGGCTTCTTCCTTCTCCTGCAGGTCCTGTGACCCAACTTCACCTTGTGGCCAACTTCACTCTTATTTGCCACAAATGGGTCCAGTGGTTTTCAGCCTTTTAGTGTTCAATGGAAGTACTTTTTTCTCTATGGGAAAGTGAAGAGAAGGAGGCCAAAAACAGCCTTTATTTTGTTTTCTTAATAACTTTTGAACCGTTTAAGAAATGATCTCCAAATTTCTAGCTCGGTCCTGTGGCCCGCATTTATTTTAGAAATCTTCATCCAAATCCTTTCCGCGAGTCAAACATTATTAGAGATAGAATTTGGGGAAAGGTCAATTAACAAAGTTTTTGACACTCTTAACTGTTTTATAATATCCCCTCCCAAGTTTCATCTATCCTGGAAAGTTTTGGCCTCAACATATCTGTACTACCTCAAATAATCCAAATGAACTATTTCCCAAATGTAAACAATCCGACGACAAATCATACTTCACACCAACTATACCACTTCTTTACACATTCTTTCATTAACAATGACAAAAACCATGCATGCATGATTGACATATAGACAAGAAGAAGGCCATGGGTAAAGTATGCTTTTGGCTGATGGACCCACGTGTTCAATGAAGTTAGCTGAGCTGCCCTTCAGTGGGTCAAGCATGCACCCACAGTCTGCACTGAGTAAGTTCAGAGAAGCCACAGAGTCAATGGCTTCACCGTGCATGCACAGTGTGCATTCAATTGGTCTTTTACCCCTGCACAGTGTGCATTCAGTGGGTCCATAATAGCTGCACAGCCAGAATTCATGGGTCCACCAAGGCCGCACAATTTGCATTCAGCTTGTCCACCTTACCTTCACAGTTAATATTCAGTGGGTCAATCGTGGATGTGCATAAATCTGAGTAACATCACATAACATAAGATAGTCTGCACTCAATGTTACCACTGTGACTACCCAGTCTGCATTTAGTAGGTCCATCGCAGCTGCACTGTGGATATTCAGTGGCTCAATCATGGTCACAACGTCTGCATTCACTGGATCCACTGTGGCCGGACAGTCCACATTGAGCAACCTATTGTGGTCCCACAGTCTACATTCCGCAAGTCCACAATGACTGCATAGTTGACATTGACTGATCCATCCTGACTGCACAGACTGGATTTAGTTGGTCCATTATTGCAAGAGACTGCATTCTTTCGATCCATCATGGCTGCAAAGTGTGAATTCGCAGGTCCACTATGGCCACCCAGCTTTCATCCAGCTAGCTGTTTCTGTCAGCCCATTCTGCATTCATTGAGTAAATTGTGACTGCTGAATCTGCATTCAGAGAGTCCGTCATATCTGTACAGTCTCCATTCACTGAATCCATTGCAGCTGCCCAGTGGGAATTTAGAGCGTCTATGTGGCTGCACAGTCCACATTCAATTATTCCATTGTAGCTGCCAGCTGCATTCATTGGGTCCACCATGGCTGCACAGTCTGCATTCAGTGGGTCCATCATGGCTGCACAGTCTGTATTCAGTGTGTCCACCATGGATGCACAGTCTGCATTCAGTGGGTCCGTCATGGCTGCACAGTGTGCATTCAGTGGGTTCACCATGGCTGCACAGTGTGCATTAAATTATTCCATTGTAGCTGCAGGCTGCATTCATTGGGTCCACCATTGCTGCACAGTCTGCATTCAGTGGGTCCATCATGGTTGCACAGTCTGCATTTAGTGCATCCACTATGGCTGCATAGTTTGCATTCTGTGGGCCCATCATGGCTGCACAGTGTGCATTCATTGGGTCCACCATGGCTGTACAGTCTTCATTCAGTGGGTCCACCATGGCCGCACAGTCTGTATTCAGTGGGTCCATCATGGCTGCACAGTGTACATTCAGTGGGTTCACCATGGCTGCACAGTGTGCATTCAGTGGGTCCACCATGGCTGCACAGTGTGCATTCAGTGGGTCCACCATGGCTGCACTGTCTGCATTTAGTGCATCCACCATGGCTTCACAGTTTGCATTCAGTGGGTCCATCATGGATGCACAGTGTGCATCAAATTATTCCATTGTAGCTGCAGCCTGCATTCATTGGGTCCACCATGGCTGCACAGTCTACATTCAGTGGGTCCATCATGGCCGCACAGTCTGCATTTAGTGCATCCACCATGGCTGTACAGTTTGCATTCAGTGGGTCCATCATGGCTACACAGTGTGCATTCAGTAGGTCCACCATGGCTGCACAGCGTGCATTCATTGGGTCCACCATGGCTGTACAGTCTGCATTCAGTGGGTCCACCATGGCCGCACAGTCTGTATTCAGTGGGTCCATCATGGCTGCACAGTGTGCATTCAGTGGGTCCTCCGTGGCTGCACAGTGTGCATTCAGTGGGTCCACCATGGCTGCACAGTGTGGTTCAATGGGTCCACCATGGCTGCACAGTCTGCATTAAGTCGGTCCACCATGGCTGCACAGCTTGCATTCGGTGGGTCCATCATGGATGCAATGTATGCATTCAGTGCGCCCACAGTGGCCGCACTGTTTTCATTCTGTTGGCCCAACGTTGCTGCCCAGTGAGCAATCTGTGGTCATGCTGCATTAAGTGCTAGAACTCTCTTGCTTGCACCCTCTCCAGTGGTAGTTCACACTAGAAGGAAACCCTTTTCATACATGTGCTTAACAACCGAAATGCGCCTCAGCTTGGGCCACGCCGCCAAAACGTACTGCTTTGTGGAGTTGCTCTCCCCTGCAGTTACACACATAATGTCACTTTACTCATTTCGCTAAACATTATTTTGGTTAAACAGCACGGGTCACTCTTAACCTTGTAATGCCCACCTCGGAGCTAGCATGTAATTAGGCGGTCCTGCGGGGGCAGGACAGCTGGGGAGATTACAAGGCGTGTGGCGTGCAGCTCACGTGGGCGCCTGGCACTTGCCGCCTGCCTTCACCTCTCACAGGAGCACTTACACCGAGAAATCACGGTGGCAGATTACTGCTTTGTAAACTCAAACGTTGTTAAATAGAGGAAAATTCGGCATTTTCTGGCTGCCAACTGGGGAGCGGGGCGAGCAGATCTGCCAGCGTCTCTAAACATCTACTTAACCAGTCGGCAGCTCCAAGGTGCTTTCTGCAGTTCGACGTTGATTGCCGTTTAAGAGGCCCCGCGCTGCTCCGAGTTCCAATTCAAGCAACGCTCGGCGAACTGGCAGTAAGTCTTTGGGCCTCATTAGGACCCAGGCGGATTTCGCGGTGCTAAATGCACCGCGAAGCACGGCGGAAAGCCGTCGATAGCGCCATGGGGGTTGGCGGATTTACCGCCCCATTCCGACCTCGGCGGAGCGGTAAATCCCCAATCCCCATTCTGCCCTTCCCCATTCCCATTCTTGCCCCATAGGGTATAATGGGAGTGGGGAAGGAGTTAATTACGCCACCGTAAAATACGGTGGCGTAATTAACAACGAGGTCCCGTAGCGCCATGGTTTTCTCCGCCTGGTAAAACCAGGCGGAGAAAACCTCCATGGCGCTAAGGGAACTCGTAGTACGGCGGACGGGTCCGCCGCGATTAGCGCTGGCGGAAACCCACTCCGCCTGGGTCCTAATGAGGCCCTTTCCCATTTGCTAACTGGTGCAGTGCTGGAAATGGAAACAGACACTGGCAATGCCAAAAATGTGGGCTTTTGTGTAGGCATGGGAAAGGACTTGCCAGCCACCGCCATGGTGGAAATAACTGCCCATTGATTTAAGCAGGTGCAAAATGCTGCGAGTACTTGAGTATCTAATAGCAGTACCTGGCTAATGCCTAAAACTGTTGGCTTGGCCAATGCTTGTTTTTAACAGGACTTCAGTGACGGACATGCATAGCGCTTCTAACTCAAGGGGATGAAGGCAGACCTGGTCAAGAGATTTTTATTACACCAGTAGCGCGTTAATAGCTCCTATTGCCTTGTCAACTGTCAGAAGACTGCTTTGAAAAAACACTGGCAGGCACTTTGAGTGCAAGGTTTGATGGTAAGGCTTAAATATAGCGACCTCACAAAGTTCCCATGAGGTGTTTTGGGCAGGGAGGGGCAGGAAGTGGGCGGGAATGGCCATAGGGATAGGCATGGCCATGGGCAGTCAATGGGTGGGCAAATAGCCACACAGCACCTACAAGTTTTGTGTCCCTCCTCATATGCGCTTTCTCCCAATCTGTACTTGAATGCAGTAGTTTTGGCTTATAGGTGGTGAAATGCCTCCTAAAAGCCCAAACTAAAAAGCCTCAAAAATATTCTGGGCAGAGGGTGGAGGAGGGTCGGTGGGAGGCGAGAAATCAGGGGGCGGGGGAGTCTGTGAGGTTAAGTCACGGCTGGCAAGTGATAGGCTTATAAAAAGTGTTACAAAGCTCCGAGTTAAAATAACACTATGTTTTGCTAGGGTCTGCAACCATTGGCTCTTCAGATTTTTTTGGGCCGCAACTTCAATGGACCTCAGCCTCTGTAATCAATGGTATTCATGGGAGTCATAGGGCAAAACATCTGGAGAGCCGCAGGTTGCAGAACCATGGAGGGATGGATGGATGACTTGACCTGACAGTATAGTTGAGCAAACTAAACAAAATGTATTTTAGATTTATTTTCCCTATCCTGAATGGAAGCCTACAATTACCAACCAGAAAAATATTGTGAGCATAAAAGAAAATCCTCTGGAAAAAGAAAGTGAAAGAAAGATGGCGTCAAACATCAAAACATCATGCAGCCCCGTGCATTCTTCCCATTTCTGATCACCCGGCCTTCGCACATCTTAGCCTCTTAGAATGATGCCTTATTTGCAACCATTTCATTTTATCCACACTCCAAGGTGCTCCAATACAAAACAAAAAGAAGGCAAGCTGGGGCAGAGCCCTTCTGATTCCTGGGAACAGCTGATTGCTGCGGTGCGGTGCAGTGCGGTGTGTGGTGGCTATGGCATGGGCTCTTGGTTTCCCCAGAACTTTGAAAAAACTCCTGTTGGCAAAGGGACATAGAACCCCTCTGAGACCCTCCTTAGTGAGACTGAACTATTCATAGTTGACGGACATTGACTCTGAGGCCCTCCTTACCTGAGAAGCAGTGACACTGAACTATTCATAGTTGACGGACAGTGACTCTGAGGCCCTCCTTACCTGAGAAGCAGTGACACTGAACTATTCATAGTTGACGGACAGTGACTCTGAGGCCCTCCTTATCTGAGAAGCAGTGACACTGAACTATTCATAGTTGACGGACAGTGACTCTGAGGCCCTCCTTATCTGAGAAGCAGTGACACTGAACTATTCATAGTTGAGGCACAGTGACTCTGACGCCCTCCTTATCTGAGAAGCAGTGACACTGAACTATTCATAGTTGACGGACAGTGACTCTGAGGCCCTCCTTATCTGAGAAGCAGTGACACTGAACTATTCATAGTTGAGGCACAGTGACTCCGACGCCCTCCTTATCTGAGAAGCAGTGACACTGAAATAGTCATAGTTAAGGCACAGTGACTCTGAGGCCCTCATTATCTGAAAATCAGTGACACTGAACTATTCATAGTTGAGGGACAGTGACTCTGACGCCCTCCTGTGAACTATTCATAGTTAAGGCACAGTGACTCTGAGGCCCTCCTTATCAGAGAAGCAGTGACACTGAACTATTCATAGTTGACAGACAGTGACTCTGATGCCCTCCTTATCTGAGAAGCAGTGACACTGAACTATTCATAATTGAGACACAGTGACTGTGACACCCCCCTTATCTGAGAAGCAGTGACACTGAACTATTCATAGTTAAGGCACAGTGACTCTGACACCCTCCTTATCTGAGAAGCAATGACACTGAACTATTCATAGTTAAGGCACAGTGACTCTGACGCCCTCCTTATCTGAGAAGCAGTGACACTGAACTATTCATAGTTGAGACACAGTGACTGTGACACCCTCCTTATCGGAGAAGCAGTGACACTGAACTATTCATAGTTAAGGCACAGTGACTCTGACGCCCTCCTTATCTGAGAAGCAGTGACACTGAACTATTCATAGTTGATGGACAGTGACTCTGAGGCCCTCCTTATCTGAGAAGCAGTGACACTGAACTATTCATAGTTGAGGCACAGTGACTCCAACGCCCTCCTTATCTGAGAAGCAGTGACACTGAAATAGTCATAGTTAAGGCACAGTGACTCTGAGGCCCTCATTATCTGAAAAGCAGTGACACTGAACTATTCATAGTTGAGGGACAGTGACTCTGACGCCCTCCTGTGAACTATTCATAGTTGAGGGACAGTGACTCTGACGCCTTCCTTATCTGAGAAGCAGTGACACTGAACTATTCATAGTTGAGGGACAATGACTCTGACGCCCTCCTTATCTGAAAAGCAGTGGCACTGAACTAGTCATAGTTAAGGCACAGTGACTCTGAGGCCCTCCTTATCTGAGAAGCAGTGACACTGAACTATTCATAGTTGACAGACAGTGACTCTGACGCCCTCCTTATCTGAGAAGCAGTGACACTGATCTATTCATAGTTGAGACACAGTGACTGTGACGCCCTCCTTATCTGAGAAGCAGTGACACTGAACTATTCATAGTTAAGGCACAGTGACTCTGACGCCCTCCTTATCTGAGAAGCAGTGACACTGAACTATTCATAGTTGAGACACAGTGACTGTGACGCCCTCCTTATCTGAGAAGCAGTGACACTGAACTATTCATAGTTGAGGCACAGTGACTCTGACGCCCTCCTTATCTGAGAAGCAGTGACACTGAACTATTCATAGTTGAGACACAGTGACTGTGACGTCCTCCTTATCTGAGAAGCAGTGACACTGAACTATTCATAGTTGAGGCACAGTGACTCTGACGCCCTCCTTATCTGAGAAGCAGTGACACTGAACTATTCATAGTTGAGACACAGTGACTGTGACACCCTCCTTATCTGAGAAGCAGTGACACTGAACCATTCATAGTTGAGACACAGTGACTGTGACACCCTCCTTATCTGAGAAGCAATGACACTGAACTATTCATAGTTGAGGGACAGTGACTCTGACGCCCTCCTGTGAACTATTCATAGTTGAGGGACAGTGACTCTGAGGCCCTCCTTATCCGAGAAGCAGTGACACTGAACTATTCATAGTTGAGGGACAGTGACTCTGATGCCCTCCTTATCCGGGAAGCAGTGACACTGAACTATTCATAGTTAAGGCACAGTGACCCTGACGCCCTCCTTATCTGAGAAGCAGTGACACTGAACTATTCATAATTGAGGGACAGTGACTCTGACACCCTCCTTATCTGAGAAGCAGTGACACTGAACTATTCATAGTTGAGACACAGTGACTGTGACACCCTCCTTATCTGAGATGCAGTGACACTGAACTATTCATAGTTGAGGCACAGTGACTGTGACGCCCTCCTTATCTGAGAAGCAGTGACACTGAACTATTCACAGTTGAGACACAGTGACTGTGACACCCTCTTTATCAGAGAAGCAATGACACTGAACTATTCATAGTTGAGGCACAGTGACTCTGACGCCCTCCTTATCTGAGAAGCAGTGACACTGAACTATTCATAGTTGAGACACAGTGACTGTGACACCCTCCTTATCTGAGAAGCAGTGACACTGAACTATTCATAGTTAAGGCACAGTGACTCTGACGCCCTCCTTAGCTGAGAAGCAGTGACACTGAACTATTCATAGTTGAGGGACAGTGACTCTGACGCCCTCCTGTGAACTATTCATAGTTAAGGCACAGTGACTCTGACGCCCCCCTTATCTGAGAAGCAGTGACACTGAACTATTCATAGATGAGGGACAGTGACTCTGACGCCCTCCTGTGAACTATTCATAGTTGAGGGGCAGTGACCCTGAGGCCCTTCTTATCCGAGAAGCAGTGAGACTGAACTTTTCATAGTTGAGGGACAGTGACTCTGATTCCCTCCTTATCTGAGAAGCAGTGACACTGAACAATTCATAGTTGAGGGACAGTGACTCTTAGGCCCTCCTTATCTGAGAAGCAGTGACACTGAACTATTCATAGTTGAGACACAGTGACTGTGACACCCTCCTTATCTGAGAAGCAGTGACACTGAACTATTCATAGTTAAGGCACAGGGACTCTGACGCCCTCCTTATCTGAGAAGCAGTGACACTGAACTATTCATAGTTGAGGGACAGTGGGCCTCATTACACGGAAGGCGGTGAGCCATGGCGCTATTAGCGCCATGGCTCATGCCGGTAAAATACCGGCACCGCCTTGGCGGAAAGGGGATTTACCGCCCCATTCCAAGGTTGGAGGGGCGGTAAATCCCCCTTCCGCCATTGCCCTTCCCCATTCCCATTTGTGCCCCATAGGGCTCTATGGGAATGGGGAAGGCGCTAATTACGGCACCGCAATTTTGCGGTGCCGTAATTAGCTCCAAGGTCCCTTAGCGGGTTGGATTTTAACGCCTGCAAAAAGCAGGCGTTAAATCCCCCAACCCGCAAAGGGACCTCGTAGTAAGGCGGTAGGGATTTACCGGTACCGGTATTTTACCGGTACCGGTAAATCCCTAACGCCATCCGTGAAATGAGGCCCAGTGACTCTGACGCCCTCCTGTGAACTATTCATAGTTAAGGCACAGTGACTCTGACGCCCCCCTTATCTGAGAAGCAGTGACACTGAACTATTCATAGTTGAGACACAGTGACTGTGACACCCTCCTTATCTGAGATGCAGTGACACTGAACTATTCATAGTTGAGGCACAGTGACTGTGACGCCCTCCTTATCTGAGAAGCAGTGACACTGAACTATTCATAGTTGAGACACAGTGACTGTGACGCCCTCTTTATCAGAGAAGCAGTGACACTGAACTATTCATAGTTGAGGCACAGTGACTCTGACGCCCTCCTTATCTGAGAAGCAGTGACACTGAACTATTCATAGTTGAGGGACAGTGATTCTGACGCCCTCCTGTGAACTATTCATAGTTAAGGCACAGTGACTCTGACGCCCCCCTTATCTGAGAAGCAGTGACACTGAACTATTCATAGTTGAGACACAGTGACTGTGACACCCTCCTTATCTGAGATGCAGTGACACTGAACTATTCATAGTTGAGGCACAGTGACTTGACGCCCTCCTTATCTGAGAAGCAGTGACACTGAACTATTCATAGTTAAGACACAGTGACTGTGACACCCTCTTTATCAGAGAAGCAGTGACACTGAACTATTCATAGTTGAGGCACAGTGACTCTGACGCCCTCCTTATCTGAGAAGCAGTGACACTGAACTATTCATAGTTGAGACACAGTGACTGTGACACCCTCCTTATCTGAGAAGCAGTGACACTGAACTATTCATAGTTAAGGCACAGTGACTCTGACGCCCTCCTTATCTGAGAAGCAGTGACACTGAACTATTCATAGTTGAGGGACAGTGACTCTGACGCCCTCCTGTGAACTATTCATAGTTAAGGCACAGTGACTCTGACGCCCCCCTTATCTGAGAAGCAGTGACACTGAACTATTCATATATGAGGGACAGTGACTCTGACGCCCTCCTGTGAACTATTCATAGTTGAGGGGCAGTGACCCTGAGGCCCTTCTTATCCGAGAAGCAGTGACACTGAACTATTCATAGTTGAGGGACAGTGACTCTGATTCCCTCCTTATCTGAGAAGCAGTGACACTGAACAATTCATAGTTGAGGGACAGTGACTCTTAGGCCCTCCTTATCTGAGAAGCAGTGACACTGAACTATTCATAGTTGAGACACAGTGACTGTGACACCCTCCTTATCTGAGAAGCAGTGACACTGAACTATTCATAGTTAAGGCACAGTGACTCTGACGCCCTCCTTATCTGAGAAGCAGTGACACTGAACTATTCATAGTTGAGGGACAGTGACTCTGACGCCCTCCTGTGAACTATTCATAGTTAAGGCACAGTGACTCTGACGCCCCCCTTATCTGAGAAGCAGTGACACTGAACTATTCATAGATGAGGGACAGTGACTCTGACGCCCACCTGTGAAATATTCATAGTTGAGGGACAGTGACCCTGAGGCCCTTCTTATCCGAGAAGCAGTGACACTGAACTATTCATAGTTGAGGGACAGTGACTCTGATTCCCTCCTTATCTGAGAAGCAGTGACACTGAACTATTCATAGTTGAGGGACAGTGACTCTGATTCCCTCCTTATCTGAGAAGCAGTGACACTGAACAATTGATAGTTGAGGCACAGTGACTCTTAGGCCCTCCTTATCTGAGAAGTTTGAGGGGCTCTCGTTCTGACCCATCCTAGTTGGAAGAGGGAGGACCTACTAGCCTGAGGTGCCCAGACCTTCCCAGTGCTGCAGTCTCTTACTCTTGCACCCCCATGTGACTGAGATTCTCTTCCTAAGAGACCCTCCTAGTCCATGTGGTGCTGAACAGAGACCGGAGCCACCTGAGGGGCTCTGTATCCGTCACCCCAATACATGGGCCGGATTTTCTGGAAAGGGCCTGCTGAGAAGGTGGTAGCTGCGTGCTGTTGTGTTGCATCTCCCAATGAATGATTGGCTTTTTCTTTACTGACCTTGTTATTGAGAACGCATAGTATTAGCCACCTAGAGCCGTGCATGGCCCCAAGCAGAGCAAAACGTGTCTGTGATTGTTCAGCCCATTTTGGAAATGCCTGTTTTTGGCGGTCACTGAGAATTTATTGGACCCTTGCTTTTACATGATTCTGCTTTAATAAGCTCTGCTGGAGATCAGTGAACCTAATATGTGGTGCTTCCACTGCGAATATATGCATACAGAGGACTTCTTCCTGCACTTTGCGCCTAGTGCCCAGAGTGTCCAACTCCAGGCCTCGAGGGCTGGTTCCATTTAGGATTTTCAGAATATCCCTCATTAATATTCATGACAAAAATTTGCATAAATGATTCTAAATGTACGTACATTTTTGCTCATGAGTATTAATGAGGGATATCCTGAAAACCCACCAGGTTGCTGGCCCTTGAGGCCTCGAGTTGGACAACCCTAGTCTAGACCAAGGAAAAGGAATGCAGCGGTTGCTTGGTGAGCAGACTAGCCACCACAAAACAAGCATTGGCAAAGCAATACATTTGTCTTTTCTATAGCTTGAAGAGGCCTTTATGCATATATTGTTAACATTACACCTTTTCTATATTACAATTTTCTACAAATAATCCCCATAAAATGAATGAAATGTTATTACTAGTATTTACATTTCTTTATATAGCCTGTAGCCGCACAGGGCCCCGCTAGTAGGAGCTACATGCTTGTCCCCTAATGGAACATATAGAAATAGATATGGAGACACCAGGGTAATAAAAGTAGTTTAATAAATGGGTAGTGTGTTTCTTTATTTATGTGTGTGTTTGGGTTAAACCACCCAGCCACCAATGGGCTGGATGGAATGTGTAAAAGAAACAAAGGAAAAGAACAATGGAGAAGAACTCCCCTGCCCAGGAATGGGCAGGGCAGGGGAGAAAAGAAAACCGAGAGGATTTAAAAATAGAAACATTAAAAAGAGACAGTTGAAAAAAGAGGGCAGAAAAGAGAGAAGCAGAGAAGAGATGAAAAGAGAATTACCTGGGGACTTCTGCCTTGCACGCCCCCCCAGGGCAAAAATCCATAAATGGTTCCGGGCGGCATGCTAACGTGGTCGCCTCGAAGATTTAGACTAAGCAGCGGGTGCTTCGGTGAGTGCGAGTTGGCCCCCCAGCCAAGAGGCCCCACCCAGAAGTTTAACAAGTGCCACAGACACAGCAGTGATTGCTGGTGGTGCCTTCGCCAACTGGGCCACCATGAAGCAAACATAGGCTGCAGGGGGCGGCAGTGACCATGGGCGGACCCCTGCTCATGAAGGCAGCTGCCCAGAAAATCCAAGGAAATGCGAGGCTGCGTGGTGAGTGTGGGTGGCCTCATGTAGTGGACGGGTCCACCTCAAAGAAAAAAGAGTGGTAAGGCCCCCATCTGTCATCACGTGGATAGGCTCTCAGCCATCCAGTCAGCCACCAGGACAGACCCTTGAAGGTACTGTGAAAGGGTGACTGACTGCAGCAGTCACCCCTTGGGGATATAGTTATTTATGTGTGTTATATGTTGTATGTAAATAAATATGTATGCGTAGATATAGGTATATATTTATTCATTAAATGTTCAGTAGCATGTTAAGTAGGGAAGAGTAAAATGGGGTTATACAGAAAGGAAATATTATGTAAGTTTAGATTTTGCCATTGCTATGAATCAAAGAATCCAAGCATTATATTATTACACAAAACAAAGGGGGGGTCTGAGAATCTTTCCACCAGCACGAGCACAGCCCATTGGCCTGTTCTTGGGTGAATAACCCCTGGGAGAGACTCTACCAAGTCTTCAGTTCACTGTCCCTTTCACAGAGAAGAAATGTCCCCACATATCAGTCTTTGTCCTGCCCAGGGGCAGTCCAGCACCAAAATGCTAGACAATTCTCCTCTGAACAAGAGTACCACAGCAACCCCATACACGTGTTTCAGCCTTGTTGGGCATCATCAGTGAGGTGAAGCTGTGCCTCTCTAAGAACAGTGAGCAAGGGGCCCACGTCTGGATCGCCCTGGTAACTTAGGGTGAGACCCAAAGTTAATTTATACAGAACAAAGGGGGGTCTGGGAATCTCTCTACCAGCATGAACACAGCATTATTACACATACCCCCCTCCTTCCCTCTGTTTTCCTGTATGCCTTTTGTCTGCCCCTTGTTTGTCCCCCTGTTAGTCTTCTACTTATGAACTTCAATTCGCTCTCAGATCTCAATGTTTATGAAGTTTCCTCATTAACTAGTCTCATAGCCTCATAGTCTCATAGCCTTACTCATTTGGCTATTCCTTTTTTTCCCCACTGTTTTACTGTGTTATCTTTGATTATATTGTGATTATAGCTATTCTTCATGAATGTCTGCATTGTTATTACTATTTATTGTTCTTAACCTCTTATAATCTGAATAAAGATTATTAAACAACAAAAAAAAAGAAGGGGTAGGACGATAAGTAAATGTAATGATATTAAAGAACTAAAAGGGGCTAGAGGGGAGGTACCCTTGCGTGAGGTAGCGGGATAGAGTGGTGGCCTGCCGAAGGCTGCCACCGATATGGGACCACCCACAGAGGCCGCCCTCTGGCCTCACACTCCATGGTGGAAGTACCTAGAGTTAG
Organism: Ambystoma mexicanum; assembly: GCF_040938575.1. NCBI lineage: Eukaryota > Metazoa > Chordata > Amphibia > Caudata > Ambystomatidae > Ambystoma > Ambystoma mexicanum. The sequence goes on along the minus strand of NC_090924.1, from coordinate 337,706,679 downwards.
GGAACAGGTCACTTTCATCAGACCCCCCCTGGGTTCCCGAGACCCCTCCGAGGAAGGGTGCGCTTACGTGGCAGACCCCGCTCTAGGTGGATCTCACGCCAGGGGAATCCTAGGGAAGAGTAAAGGGAAAGCTAGCATAAATACAAGAGTTTTTTCTATAAATACTGAGGGGTCCCCGCTGGGATCCCTATAAAACTCACTCTGGTGTATGTGTCTGTTGCTAATCCAAGAACTCAGGGTGTAGCCCATCTTCCATTAACAGCTATTTTATTTTGAGGTGTAGCGCCCCTCCCTACCGGCTGATGTGGGGCATAGGGGAGTGGTTTCATTAGCCTTATCGGGTGGCAAGCCCTCCTACATCCTCATCCGCCCCTTTTCTAATTCATGCCCCACCCTTTCTCGACCCTTCTCTACCCCTGCCTGACATCTGTTTTACTTGTTCCCCAAGAGAGATGTGAACGGGGTACTTTTTCTTTCTGTCTGGAAAGGGGGAGCCAGACCCCCATACCTCCTCCCTCTTTAACTCTCCCCCTTTACATTTTCCCATATGTTTGGCTGGTTTTGCAATGAAACCAGTCAACCCGATGCAAATGCAACAATGCTCACGCATCGACGTAAGTGCACGTTGCTGCAATAGCATCAACGCAAAGACGCGCCACCGTTCAGGGCTAAGAGCCTGGATGCTGCATTGCCTATATACATCTGGTGGCTGGACACAGTGTTGGTTAAGATGTTTGCATTACACCAGGGGCTGCTTGGGAGCTGCAATGAACCCATTACCTTTCCGACTGATGCTTTGGCATGTCTAAATGGCTGTTTTAGTCGTCTTAATATGGGAAGAATATATACAACAATGATAATTTGCCGCAGTTCATGCTGCTGGTGTGCATGTATCCTTACGCAAGGGCCATAAATAGAGCCAAGCTCACATATCCTTTCTATACCAGTATTCTTTCCTATACAGGTGGCCAGTACCGCCTCCATCATGAGCCAAGACCAAATGGCTAGGCTGCAAGGAAGCTGAATTCCTAAGTATCCACTTAAGGAAAGCCTCCGAAGCTTTCTGCAATTATCAGAGGACCTCCATGGGGCCTGTTTTGGTTGAAATTATCCCTGATGGTGCCTATTGGGATGGCTGCAGTGTTGTGGGGATTTGGGATTTCTCTTTGGCTTGGATTGGCCTCTTCAGGGTGTTATCCGCATAGTCCATGCTTTTGTGCCCTTCTCGGTCTTAGCAGCAGTTTCCGTCTCCTGTTAAAATAGGACATTGGGGTGAAGTCATGATGACTCACATATAGGCGTACAGGCAGTTTATGAGAGCCCTGCACCTCTGAGGACAGAGGCGGCTGCTGTATTCTGCACGCCCAGAGGAGAGCCATTTTATGGAAAAACCTCTCTGCGATTAAGGAGATATAAGAATGTGGGCAAGTAAAAGTAGAGATAAGCAAGTAATTAATTATGCATCGCAAGGAGATCTATCTAGAAGAGTAAATCTACTTAAAATGAAGGAGGCAAAAATATGGATGCAAGTAGAAATGGGACTATGCGTGTCATTCAAGAAGATTTATTTTAACCTCAATAATCATAATGGAGATTTGTCAACCATCAATGTGCATTAAACTAATGACACAAACTTTATTATAATTAATGTGTGATTTAAAAAAATGGAAATTAACTCTTGACTCACCGGAATCATTCATAATATGACAAATAAAACCCTCATTTTTTTCTTACTTTATTTCAAGATAACATACAGCCTTGAAGCACACTTTCCCCTTCCAGTAAATTATGGTGACACAGCATCTTTAATAAGTTCAGAAAATGTGGTACCCTGTGAAGCAATGCATTTTGGGTGGCAGTAGTCAGTCCCATCCTTCTTCCGCAGGCCGGGCTCGAGGAGAGCTCCCAAGACTAGACTGACTGAGCACAGGCACGCCAGTACTATGCCCTGCATACTATTCTGCGTCCCGGGTGCGGGTGTACCAGGCGCAATGCCAACCATATCTCAGCAGAGATGGAAGCCCAAGGCAGCGCCTCAACTCTAGACGCCCTAGTTTGCCTCACAGCCCGAGGATGGTTCAGGGGTGTCACGGGCAGGCACTCTCTGGAGACAACACTCTCTTCACCCTCCTTTCCCCCGAACACTCCTTCCCACCGCCTTCCACTAAACGTCACAACAGCCAGTTTCATTGTCCCAGACCACAAGAAGGATGACCCATCCATGGTCCACCAATCTTGACATTCCAAAGATGCCCTCTCAGACCAGACCCTTTGCGGTCATCTCGCAGGTGTTGCGGTCAACCCCACAGAACATGGCGTTCACATTTTAGCTATTAAAATGTCTGCTGCCACCTGGGTTAAGTTTCCAAAACAAATGCAACCTCTGGGAATCCACCAGTGATGCTCCTGAGCATATGCTGCACCAGGCCGGCCTTACTGGCTGCAGCGCCCTGGGCCAATTGGCGCCCTCCCCTCCCCGGTCAACATTGGTCTGGGGAGGAATAGGATGCGCCACATTTTATTTAATACCTCCTCGCTCCGTCGCCTCGCAGGGGGTTAATCACTGGAATAGGACGCTCATGCTAATGCATGAGCGTCCTATTCCAAAGAAAACCACCTTGCCCCCCGTCAGAGCGAGGAGGTAATCATGTGAATAGGGTGCAAAGCAACAAAAGGGCGCCTGGCACACCTCCGACATCTACGGCAGCTCGGGGGAGCCCTTTAAAGACTCCCCGGAGCTGGCGTGGTGGGGGGCTAATGGAGCCCTGGGGGGGGGGCATGGTGCCCCGGTCAGTTGCCCTCCCCGCCCTGCCTTGTGCTGCACCCACAGAAGGAGAGTAACCCCGAACGGTGCAGGCCCCATTTGAGCCAGGGGCTACGTATACGTGCTAGGGCTGGTGGGTGTTGTAGCCCAAAGCATCTGGAGAGCCACGCTTTCCAGCGCCCTAGCTTAGGGTTTAGGCACAGGATTGCACACATTAAATGGAGCCTCACAGTGCTGATTTAGTCCCCACAGCAGTCCCCTTGCCGCCACTTTTTAATACAACCCTTGAGTGCAAGGAGGCAATGGCTCGCTTAATAGGAACCCTGCCTGCACAGCACCACTCTGCAACCCCTATAGGGAACTGGCGGGAGAGGAGAATTGCCGGAGGGCAGCGTGTCCTCGGGGCCATCCTGCTATGCTATCCTGCCTCTAGAAAGGGCCGTTCAAGGGCGTTCGGGGGTTTTGGGCACACTCAGGGTGCTCAGCACAGACCATGTGGTGCACGGAGGCACGCTCTTCACTGCGCATGCTTGAACATTGCCTTTCTCTGGCTTCGGGACAGCAGTGCTTCAAGGCTTTTGTCTATGGGGTTGTCAGTTCCATAACGTACCCCATCATCGTTTCAGGGATTTGTAGAATGTTGGGTGTAAACACGTTTCTCTGTCTATGATGAAAAAAAAAACAATGGCGCTGAGAAAAAAGTGCACCACGGGGGAGGATTTTCAAGCTTCCAAAAATTGGTCCCAGGCAGACGGAGCCAGGAGAGAGTTGCCTTGAAGTCGCCATGGCAACAGGCATCCTTTGGAGCTGCGCGTCACTCTGAGTAACAGGCGCCTACTTGTTGTCCACCTCACTTCCCCAGGAATATAAAACGTAAACACGGCGCCCTGAAGCTGGATGGTCGGTCCCGTGCTCCGCTGTCCAGGGCGGGGTGACATGCTACCGGGAGTGGCCCATGGGTGGCACCAGGCCCACCAAACAGACTGGCACATCGGAAAGCTTGAGCAGGCAGCCCTAGCCCGCACCTGATGAGGATGAGACGATGGAGCCAGTGACTGGTAGGTAGATACTGTTCGTGGCTGCAATGGCGGTATATTTATCAGAACAGACAAGAAGACGTACTTGAAAGATGGCGTGGCTGCTGGGTGGTGTTACTCATTTCCAAGTCCCCGCCAACTCGAAAATATGTCTATTATGTCCTTGTCTTGGCGATTTTCCGGATGCTGCCAGAGATAGGGCAATGTGCACAGCAGGCACTGGAATCCAGGCAGAGAGCCGATTCAGACTCTGCGTGTCAGTGATCGAAGTGAGGGAGAACGGTCGGGAGCGGTGTTCCACTACTTTAATTTTTTTCTGTTTACCATTCCTCTACTTTTTACGACCTCATTCATCATTCTATACAGAGGATGTGTCCATTCATGTCCCTGTGCAAGTGTAAAGTTGCAATAGGAGCTTTAGTTACTGTTCACATAGGCTATCACAATCCCCCGGCCGCGACACCATGCCACATGTTGCACTATTTTTCTGCCTACCCTCTCCCCTGCTGAGACCACAGTTCCACTACTTTTTTCGGTACACTTCTACCAGTGTTACGGGTATATGGCCACTAGGCTGCCTCCCTGTCCTATTGTTTTCTGGAACTAGAGAGACCGCAATCTCAGAGGTATGAATGATGGGAGGGAATTCAAGCAACGACTCTTCACTGAAGCTGAAAGTTGGCATTATGCGCTTATGCTGTGTTACTCTGCATAGGTACAGCGCTAAATTGGCATTGGTATGGCTTTTTGGCACCGTGAACTGTCAAGGGAGTGGCCCCTGGGGTGGCACGTGCTACCCCTGGAATCTGATGTGCCACCCCATACTCCTAAACTATGATCATTAGCTGTGTGTGCGTTTGTACTTCATGCCACCCCTGCGTAAGTCAGTGCCCCACTGGGGCCACCCTAGTCAAGAGAGTCTGGGCACGCCACTGCTGGAAAGGCATTGCCGCGTGGGCCTGGCGTTTTTGGTGGATCGTATTCTAGCATTGGATTGCAAGTTTTCACAAAATTGCGTTGTCAGAGATAACTTACCATTACCGTTACCTTCACAACGTTCATTGCGTGCAGTATTAGGGTACTCTGCATGCTTGCTTGTTAGTACATTTGTGTAAGGATTCACAATGGTACATTACCCATTGGAGTCGTTACTTGATGCTGGTTAATAAGGGCAACATGTGGTTTCAGTTACCATTGCGTTAGCTAAGGCATCCCATTTAAACTTGTTGCAATCGCTAAGTTGTGTATTTTCAGAAATAATATATATATAGCCGGGAGGATAGCTCAGCAGTAACGTGCTCACCTTGGAAGCAAGACGACACGAAGCAACACAGGTTCGATTGCGGGGCCGCACTTAGAAACCTCTGGGTATTTAAGTGTGTTAAAATACGCAACTAAGACAAAACAATTACGCAACTAAAAAAAAGAAACAATTCCTGTAGCAGCGCCTCGATGCCCGCGGGCTGTGTGAGCGCTTTAAAAATGCAAATAAATAAATATATATATATATATTTACTAAAAAACATTGTTAAAGAGATGTTAAGGTTGCAAGGCAAAATCGAAAAACCAAAGAAATTTGCCATTTATGGTAAGCTGTGCAACCATATCTCTCGCCACCACCATGCAATGCTAAGACTAACACCCAGGACATCAAAGAGGACATCACAAATGGATATTTGTCCTTGCTGAAGGCAAGGTCCCCTGCCCAGTCACCAAAGTTATATCACTATTTTTTGTACTTACATTTTGACACTTTGGAAAAAATAAAATACAGGACAGATTTGCTAAAGCGTGGTGGTCATGCCCACTTTAACACCATTGCTGGTTCCAACGTCCAGATTGTCCAGGGCATGGCCTTTGGCCTTTCGGCCATGCCACAGACAATCCGGCCACTGGCCATGGCCACATGCTACACCTAAGTCACCAAAGTATACCACTATTTTTTGTACCCACATTATGACACTTTTCACAAAATAAAACACAGACACATTTGCAAAACCATGTTTCCAGGTCCTTGCCAACGCTTCTTGCACAAGTTTGCAGCAAATCTGTGTTTTATTTTTTGAAAAGTGTCAAAATGTGGGTACAACTTAGCAATATAACTTAGCCCCCACTTGACAAAATCCATTCAAACTTTGCAAGAACATTACAAGTTGGATCTAAAATCTTTTAGCAAACTTGTACAATATTTGGCAAACAGCACCAAATGTATAAGCCTTTCAAACATTTTAGGACTCCCCTCCAATTTTGCCCCCCTCTTGGTGAAACGGCACCAAACTTTGCAAAAGCATTCGAAGTTGGGTTTAAAATTATAATGCAGTTTCATTGAATGGCGACCAAGTCATAAGCCATGCGAAAATTGCTCTTCACTGACCCAATATTCCAGAAATATGCATGGATGCCCTAAAAGTGTTGGCAAGTATGCAAACATCTCAGCAATGTACCTGAACATTGGAGTTGTTCGCAAACTTTCGTAGAAGAAAAAACACCCAAAACACCCAAACAAACGTTATGCGGCTCCTTGATTCGACCAGAGGCATCCGCGGACACTGAGCCAGGAAGTGAGTCCGCAGACCGGACGGAGATATCACAAATTTTGTTGACTTACATTTTGTGCATTTTTAATGAATCTAGTGGACGGATTAACACCAAATTTGCAAAAGAACACTTTCGGGACCATGCTGCAGCACCTCGTGCACGTTTGGTGCAAATCTGTCCAGCATAGGTGTGTAGGTTGTGATTTATCCTGATGATGAGGGTGATGCCGAAAGAATGAAGAAAACTAGGAAGCAACCAAGCAGTACTGCATGGCAAGGTCTCCGGGAAGAAAGGATTTGATCTCTTTCAGCTATAGCATCAACATGGGGATACCCTCCTTGGCCTTGATGGGGCAACATTCAGAAACCTGCCTCTGCCCCAGCTAAGTCGTAGAGTGAGGAATGCGCAGTGGCAGTAGAAGAAGTAGTGGCAGGGAGGAGGAAGTGAAATCAATGAATATTTGCTTCTCTAGGATTATTTGTGATAGACAGATTACATTGATGTTAGTGGACTTCCTAGATTGATTAAGAGCCATAGATGACTTCCATTTAATGACAGTATGGTCAAGATTTTCAGATGAAGGAAGGTAAAGATGGCAGCCATGGTGGCAGCCATGGGAAGATCCAGTGGGGACAGAGAAATCCACAGTATTTACCTTATTAGAACTGTGAGAGAAATTAACTCTACTCAATGAAGCTGGTACCAGGCCCGAATCAGTAGCCGCGACAAAAAGCTGGTTGGGGTCAGGAGCTGGTTGGTTCTCTGATATAATGGCAAGTCATGTGCTCCTGCAAGAGGTGCAAGCATGCAAACGTTGGGGAGCCAGCTTTAGGTGATAGTTATTCCTGTCAGCCGTCTGCTCCTCGACACCCGCTCACCTCCTATTTACTCTGATGCAACTAACTTGTGGGCTTCAATTTGTCTCTATGGTTCTTACACAGGGTAAGTGGTGAGGCATAGATGCTGTACTTCACTTTGTCAATGCAAAGGACCTCCTGACGCATTGCACTTGGGCCCTGCCCTTGGGCTTATTAGTGGTCCACCCTCTTCACTCCCTGCCCCTATGAACTTTCCCTGAGCTGATGTGCAAATCCAGCTCTCAGCACAATGATTAGCTATCTCAGAGTGAAGTGGGGTTGGGAGCTCCTCAATTGGGTTCTGGTGTCACACAGATCCTTAGTGAAGTCGATGGCTCCTTTAAGCTTATACGGTTGCGGTAGCGGGTTGACGTACTGATGCCAGGGTAAGGATAGAATTGGTGAGAGGTGAGTGGCCCAGCCCTGTGACTAGTACTTTTCTGTTGCCATCTGGTGAACATCTTTGACAGTTCACAATGGGAATGTTCTACTTTCTTTTTTTACAGACAGGCAAAATTGTTTAATTTCTTTGTTGCTCCTCATGTTCCTGACCCACTGGATTTTGTAGGAACATTCTGGACATTTTGCATTTCCCTGCCTACTCTTCAGTAACTCTTGCCCAGGGTGCTTGGTCACTCTTCATCTCTCCTCTGTGTGGTTGGCACCGGCTGTTCCCCCTTTGAGATCCTTGAAGGTCATATGTTTCATCTCAATGGTATGCATCTCATTGAGATATTATGGGGTGGTGATGGGGAAGGGAGGAAGGGGGCGCTACAAGTTCAGGGTTCCAAATTGAGGGGAGCTGGGAGCTATTTAGCTCCTGCTTCTAGCCTTGGAGAGCCTGGTTAGCTTGAAACCAACAGCTACCAGGAGCTACGTTTGGCTCCTAGGGCCAACTGCTTCTAAACATACAAATGTGACATTACCTTTGAGTATTTGAGAATGTGAATAAAGAAGAATTAGAACACATCTAATATGTATTTAAACACAATGGTTCGTACAAAATGAGCAAAAAGTTAAAATAGCATCTCTGGTAGCGCCTGGTTCCCGTGTGGTAGCTCATGGTTCCCCTGCTGTAGCTCCTGCCTACATGGTGATGTCCGAGGCCCAGGATCTGGTTTAAGCTCCTGCTCATCGAATCTCAATTTCAAACCCTGGAGTTCCCACATTGACTGCACAACTGCCACCAACCTTCATGGGAAACTCGGAGACTCCTACTATAAAGTAGGGTCCTAAGAGAGAACGATTTATTCAGCCCAGCTTAGACATTATCGATGTTGAAGAGCTGTACTCGGCAAAAATAATGAGGAGAACATGGATCTGTATACCAGGTAAATAGATAGTCTGGGCAAGCGAGTTACAGATAAAGTTAACATTGTGATGGAACGATTCAGTTTCCATTCAAGAAAAACAGCAGCAACAAATGCGCATGCATGCCGACAATAGGAAAGTGAGAGAGTCGTATTGTTTGGGGACAAATCTGGACTTTTATGTGACAATAGAAATACCCCAGGGAATTGTAGCTTCACAAACAAACATGAATGTGCTGAAAAGCAAAAACAAGAATGCTGTATTTGCAGTGTCACATGACAGTTCAGGAGTACCCAGGTACTGGAAGCCTATTGCAGATGTGAAAACAGAGCAAAGCCAGAAGAGGAGGGTGCCTCAACATCAGGTCACCTTCACCTTTAGGTTGTGCCCAGCTGAAAGTGCCATGTGTGAGCCAAACATTGCACCCAGGCTCACGGTGGAGGCAAGAATGAGATTGTAGGGTCAAATTGGGTTAAACCTGCATCCTGGTGGGAATGTGGAAGTACTGACCGTCGGAGAAGATCCAATGCAGAAGATACAATCAAAACACCCTATCCATGTTCCCCAGAGTACTTCAGAGTCCAGAGAGATCAGGAGTCCTCAAGGGGTTTTTACGTAGAATTGTCATAAGGAAGGATGCTATCCGCATCAGACGTAAGGTGCATAGAGTGTCTATTACTACGCAGAAGGAGCTCTCAGAATCGGCATGGCCAAGAGTGAATTGATTGAGCCAATTGAAACTGCAGAACGGGAATCGCCTGTGGTCTTAACATGAAAAGCATATGGTAAGCTCAGGCTGTGTGTCGATTTGCAGAGTGTCAATCAGTACATTGTGGCTGATTGTTACACATTACCGAATTTGCCGGAGTTTTTGGCTTTACTAGGTGAGACCAGCATTTTTAGCACATTGGGCATGATTAGTTCCTATACTCAGATGGTGGACCTAACAGCATTTATAACGTCAGATGGCTTTTTCAGATTTAAGTGACTTCTTTTGGATTAGCATGGGCAGCTTCAGCTTTTCCGCAGCTTATATTTAACATCATGAGGAGCATACAAGATGAAGTGGCCTTCCAGGATGGCATTTGTGTCCGTTGCAGAATCAAGGAAGAGTGTGCTTCAGCTCTAGTTCAGAGGATCAAGGTGTTGAATGACAACGGGATGACACTGAGACTAAAAAAGTGTAGGAAAGGGGAAGCTGAAGTAGAATATGTAGGGCACACCATATCAGGTTCTGGAACCAGTCCTAAGGCCAAGCTATATAGCACCATGGAGGGAGCATCCTGTCTTAGTAATGTGAAGCAATTAAGACCTTTCTTGGGGTTTGCCAAATTTTGTGCACAATTTGTTGAGTCGTTTGCACATAGTACAGAACCTCTGAGGCATCCACTAAAGAAGGAGGAGGGTGTCAGGTCCTGAGTCTTGATCCACGGAAGCTGCTGGCCCCACAGGTCCCCCAAAGATTTGTAGTTAACTACTGATTGACACAGCAGAAATCTCCACACCCCCGAGGGAAAAGGGGAAGTGGAGAAAATAAAAACCAGAACACAAGTCGCTCTCTCTCTCTCTCTCTCGAAACAGCTGAGCACCTGCATAAGATGGTGAAACTTCCTTAACTCTTTTTCAACTACTGTTGCTTTCTTCTTATTATAAACTGCTTTTTGAATGTTCTGTTTGTAGACTCTTTATGAGATGATTCCTTCCTGCATAATATGTTCCACAAATTAAACTCCTTTAATCATGGAAGCTAGGAGAGCAGAACGCAAGTTCAAACTGACTGGCACCTAAATGTTCACTTCCAAAATGAATAATGTCCTTTTCTTCCTTAGAGAAAGACAATCTGTTTCTGTATTTCAATTGGAATCATTAGTAAAGATTCATGCAGTTGACTCTTCTTCCACATTAAATCTTTGATTGCAGGTTTTGATTTTGGTTAGTAAATCATTTAAAATGAAACTTCTTTTCAATTGCACATTTACCAAAACCTAAGTGTATAAATGTCTTTCTTATTAAAAGATTTGTTGTATGTAACTTTGTATTAATAATACACTAAACGTTGTGTTATTCATAAACTAATATACTGGTTTCACATTTCATTGTTTGTCTAAGAACAATCACTTGATACACTACCTCTCTGCTGCACACCCACGTTAAGGAAGTAGAAAAACTCTGGCTCTGCCACACGCGTGCGCGGTAAGCAGTGTTTAACCTAGACACCTCTTCCTTATTGCACACACGCGTTGAGACTACCGGGAGAGCACTAAATCTGACACACGCATGTGCGAAACAGAAGTGCCTTCTCTGAAAAGCATGCGCGAAGACGAGTAAACAAATGGCTAAACTCCAGCCATTCCATTTTGGGGTGTATATGTGCCTAGGTCCAATAAAGTCGACTTCCTGCCCTGTCTTCTCTTGAGTAACGTAACATAAAGGGATAGAATCCTGGATCAGGCATACAAATATTGCTGGTAGGGGTGGATGTCTGGACGCTGCCTCTGTGGTGAGCTGCATATTTTAAGTAAAGTTTGTGAGCGTAGATATTTTTTGGACCCAGATTGGTGGTAATTTGTAACGTGGGGTGCATGCTTTTGTGGTTTGCCAGTCTAGTAATAAAACTGCAGTGGCACGGGTGTGAACCAGGACACCTTTTTGAATCCCACCAGGACTGGAGCCCAGACTTGCCATTGACAATGCAAACTCCTTCCATGATTTATCTGATGACTTTGCCCGTAACTGTGCTTATGGATTATTATGCAATGTGACCCATTGTGTAACCCAGTAATGAGGTAACTGTAATAAGTGGAAGGACTTTTTTGAAGAAGTTCTTTTTGAGTGAGGGATTGCCTAAAGAGATATATTCAATGACGGTGTCCAATTTACAGGAAAATAAATTACTGATTTTCTCAATACATGCAAAGTCGTACCCAAAAACACTTCTCTACAGCACCCCCAGGGTAATGGTTTAATAGAGAGATGTAATAATTACCCGAAGAACCTGGTCCAAATGCATGTGCAAAACAAATGGAAAATGAAAGAGGAACTTCTCACTTTTCTTCTTTCCGACCACACCAACCCGCACAGCACTACTGGAACCAGCCTTTTTGAGCCCATACACGGGTGCATTCACTGCATTGACAAGTGTCCAGGGTTGTGGCCTAAGGGGTGGTCCTTCTTGTGGAGTAATGGTAAAGGGCAGGAACTGAGCCTTAGGGGTAAAGAGAAGCAACAAGACAGGAAGGTATACCAACACAAAACCGAGTGCCAAAAACCCAACAATGTCATGGGGGGGGAATTGGTTCGGGTCAAGCGGTCATGTAGAGTGACACAGGGCTACCCCAAATGTGCAAGTCCCCAGGGGGTTGAGGAGCACTGGGGTAATTCTGTGAGACTTGAAAACAGTGACAAGTGGAATGCCGGGTGAGTGCCTGTGCTCCTGACACAGGCAACTGCCACTGGCAATGGAGATAGTGGACCATGGACAGGCCTCATCAGCAGGAAGCCATCGCAGCTTGACATCCCGAAGGGCGCGTGACTCTGTTGTACCTGCACCTAGGTCAAGTCACCCTGCCTCTACCTGAAGGCAGCAGGCCAGACCCTGATGCCAGGGCGAGGCTGAGGACCTGTACAAGAGGGGCTTCAGCTAGGTCCATGGACTAGGCCATGTACTGGGACTCCTTCATTCATGTCCCCTTCTTCCACCCTTTCCTTTCTGTCCTTTAAGGAGGATGATGTGTTGTGTTTTCTAATGTCATGGAAGGTCACATGCTCCTTTCTGAGCTGCATGTGTGAGAATGTTGGGGTGCAGAGATTCCGTGATAGTCATTCCTGTCACCTGTCTGATGCTCGACAGCCACTCATACCCCATTCTCTTTTCTTTAATCAACTTTGAGGCTTTGCCTTTGTCTCAGGGACACTCATGTGGGCAGTTGGGCCGCCTCAATTCTGAGAGGAATCGTCCAATTGAGGGATGCACTGGCCTGGTAGACACGCGCAAGGTCCGGAGCAAGAGGAGGAGCTGGCCTCGGTAGCGTAGTCCCCAGGGGACCAGGATGCACAGAAAAGGATGCCATAGAGGCACATGTTGAGGAGGCCGGTGTAGACAGCAGATGAAGGAGGGGGAGATCAAACGGCCTCCAGTGCGGCAAATCGGGTTGTTAGGACGGGTGGGGATTGGTTCACCCCCTACCCATCCGCCACCTTGTCCTCTTATCTGTGTAGTGTTTTCTTGATGCTGAGAAGCATTTGGTTTCAGTTGCTATTGTGTTAGGGTAACTCATTGCATCTTGTTGCCATTGCAGAGCTGTGTTTTTTCGGGAACAGCAGCGCATTGCAGCATAACAGTGTATTCCCAGTTTCCAAGAGCACCCATCAACAGCGTATGATTTAGATCACCGGTGGGCTGCTATTGACAGAGATGAATATCTATTCATGTCAGCACTGCGCTTGTGCGCTGTGTTGGGTTTCATTTGTGATTAGTGTTTGGCTCTGCTAGTGGACAGGCTTGAGTGCATGAGGCTGCGGCCAACAGGGCACGCCGACAAGGGCTCTGCTGCCAAAGAGCCACGCCAAAACGGCTGGCGGGAGAAGACTGCGCCATAACACCCTGCTTCCTGAGGTCGCTGTCCACCGGAAGGGCTACTGGTGCGATCAGGCAACAGGCAGCCAGATATTACTTCCTGTGTAGGAGGTCCGGGTGCAGCAGTGGTTAAGCCTCCAGACCTGCACATGTTAGCGGTCCGACTAGATGACTCAGTTACCGACCGAGGTCCGCCCACTGGTAGACTCCACCCTCTTTTTCAGTGCTTAATTTGTAAAAAAAAGAAGTGCCAGCGCCCAAATATTTGTTTTTTAATTTATAAAACCCTTCCGGGTTTTAGGGAAAAGGAGGGGGAACATTGGCACAATTCCAGGTCGACTGCAGGGAGAGATTAAATCGCCATAAAGTAACAGTCCTAAACCAAATAATGTCATCATTTTACATGATCACTTAGACCAGATCTCTGCTATCCTGGGATTACAGCCATCTGCATTAACTGATTGTGCCACAGAAACTGGTTAGGAAATGTAGACAAAGCAAGGCCTGTACTAGCAATCAGAGCAAAGGCTGCTTTGTTTTTACTTTCTCTGCCAAATCTGCACAGTGTATAGCTTGCAGCATTACTGAACATGGACATTATTTACCGTGGGATCCCGCCAGCAATGGTGTGTGTGGAGGGGCCACTAGTCCTACTTTTATGTTTGTCGCTAGTCCAGGTTTTTTATTTTGAAAATCTGGTCACCCCAATGGAAGAGGTTGTTAGATTTCACATAGGTCATTGTCCACAGTGTCATGGATAAACAGAGTTGTCCATGAATAACATCCATGATCTGTCGCTGAATTTGGCCCAAAGTATTTGCCATAGAAGGAGAGCAACCAGAGCTACCCGTTGCCATATGTGGTCCCCCGCGAGTGCCTATTCAATGATTTGACCTTGGTTTGTACATGGTCTGCATATGGGTCTTTGAATCTGCTCATCTTTTTTTTTCGTGGATATTTATTATGGGGAGGGGGTGTAAATATTTTGGAGGGTATTTCTGTTACTAATAACATTGTAGCTGCTGTTTTTAGGCACCTTCTTTTTAAACACCAACTGTTAAATCCCAATGATTACCCTTTCCCTACACCCCCCGACCCCAGAAATCTAGTTAATATAAATCATTTTTAGCGCAATTAGTATGAATTGTGAACAGGTTGGATACATCGTTTTCAATGAAAGGCAGTGAAGGGTCCTGTGTTACCAGGACAGAGAAATGTATCTATCCCGGGAGCTACACATCCTATCTGCATACCCACAATCCCTTGCAAATTGCAGCCATCTGCATTTCCATTCCTGCATTAATGAATCCATATCTATAATAGTTCACAGTTCACATATAAATATTGTTTTCGACCTAACACTGTTGACATGTTTTCACTATGCAATTCATTAAAGTCACGCTAACATGTTTAGGGTCCTTTGAAGATGTGAGGCTTTATTAATATACACTTTGTGCTGAGCAGGAACAACCTGATTTGTATGGGGACTGGGTCTGTGTGTAATATTGCTGACAACCATGGTCATCCATTATGTTTTATGGTTTTAATTTCAAACCACCAACTGTTGACATTCCACTGTTTAAATTAATAATTGGTTAGCAAACATGCCAGAACATCTAAATGTCCATAAATATTTATGGTTATCCAAATTCTTCAGAATTGGGGATATCCATGCAAATCCATTGTACAATTGGCATCATTAGAATGTCTGTCTCTGAGCCACTTACCAGTAGTGCTTCTCAATGGCGAATCATGGTCACAACCATGTACCCACGCATAGAGAGTGTAATACCTTGATTGGGTCCTCACACATAACATCTCCATCCCTCCAATTATGTCTACTCTTTGTCCTTGGTCGGATCACTCTTTGATCTCTTTTGGTCTACATCGTCTGGCTAAGCTGCATGTGCTGATGCTAACCCTATGCTCGTTAACTTTACACTGACCTCTGATACCAATGAACGCGCTGATTAATTCCAGCAGATAACTTCTGCAGCCACTGACACTCTGGCACAAGAGCGATTGAAGACAATAAAAAGTGAAACAAAAAGAAACCTGGTTTTGTGACGACGTCGTTAGGTGCAGGAAGATTAAGCAGTCTAGAGAACAGATTTGGTGAAACAATCTGTGTGCTGACTCGAAAATCGCCTATAAGGCAGTGTAAGCCTACAAACATGCCATCAATTCTGCAAAAAAACAACAGATTACAATTCTAGGATAGCTAAGGCTATCTTTCTAATCGTCAGAGAACTTGAAGGAAAACGGATTTCAAACATAGAGATCATAAAAAGTGATTTTTGGTGCCAAATAATCTAGGATGGCCTAACGAGGAAGATATCTAATCATCAGGAGGCAATAAGTAAACAACAACGTTGCTTGAAGTATTTAACTCCTCTGGAAACTGGTCGTAATATCTCATATATGACCATTAATACCGAGCTGGAGCTGTCTAGGTTTTGCTTTGGACAGGTCTATGAAAGTGAGGTTTCCAGTATTGTGAAGCATATGAAACCTACTTCATGTAAAGAGGATATTTGCCCGGCAAATGTTATTAAGGACACATTAAATTCACTGACTCCTTGGATTACAATAATTGGGAATTCCTCATTTGCAACTTCTTGTATTCCAGCTAAGTTGAAAAAAGCATGGATTACTCCCTTAAAAAAGGAAGCATTGGATCCTACAGTGGTGAGTTATTACCGCCCTAACAAACACCCCATCCCTATTGAAGATCTTGGCTAGGATAGTGTATCTCCAGTCCCAGGAGTTCATTAAACTAAATAACATTCTGGGTGTTCGTCAATCAGGATTTTGGGCAAAGCATGGCACCAAGATGGCACTCCTCGGTCTCAAAGCTAACATCTTGGGAATTGTTGAGAATGGCCATACTGCCCTCTTAATGCCACCTCATTGCTGCTTTTGATTTAGCTGATCAAACCTTGCTATTCAAAGGGTTAGTTGAGATAGCAAACCACTCATGTAGCGCTGCTGCGTGGATAGCATCCTTCTTGGGCCAGCGCTCTGTTTGGGTCTTTGCAGGCGATTTTGCGGCTCGCCCTGCTCCACTGCTGTTAGTGGTTCCACAGGGCTCTTGTCTTTCGCTAACACTTTACAACATCTACTCTCGCCCATTATTTGATCTCCTGGATAGCCTTGGCGTCAGCTTTACAAACTATGCAGATGACACCCAAATGCTTCTTGAACTATCAGGTAACTATGTCTGGGACTCAGAGGCCATCAACCAGATATATTCCTTGATTTATTCATGGATTGCTATAAACTCATTAGCTCTAAACCACAAAGACAAGCTTTTAATTTGGGATCCGGGCCACAGCTAAAAAAGCTGGGACCTTGCTATGGCCAGTTTATGATTGCGGTTGTGCCATCTCAGTGGCACCCTTTGTAAAAACACTAGGAGTATATCTGGATTCCCAGCTATCTATGAAGAAACACACTGCCCATCTGCGATCATCCTGCGCTTATGTCATCATGCTACTAAGTCAGATTAGACCCTATCTAGCTGATGAAAATAGGTCTTTCATGGCTTGTGCCTTAATCAATTCCAGACTCGGTGACTGCAATAGCCTGATAGCTGGCACCTATCTTGTGAATCTAAAAAAAATAGCAGACCATTCGAAATGGGGCAATTAGAGCCATCTCAGGAGGCAGAATCATGTTACCGGGGCCAGACTGGCACTCCATTGCTCAAGTCAAGCAAAGAATTGCTCACAAAATTCGTACTTTCATCCACAAGTGTCGGAATAACAACGCACCTCGGTATCTCTCTAACCGACGTAAGTAGCACAAAGCAGGAAATAACTTTGGTCTAATGATGATAGTCAGCTCTTCCAGCTGCCGTTTAAATGGAAGAACTTTGGAGGGACCAGGTTTGATGCTTGGGCTCCCTCTCCTTGGAACAGCCTTCCGGACACTCTGCGCTCTATTTCTTACTTGGATCGCTTCAAGAGAGTAAATGTTATCATTATTAATATTGATATCAATATTATTATTATTATTATTATTATTATACTTGGTCCATTGGTACACCATGCCAAACCGGTGCGTGCCCTCACACAGATCCTTTGAGGGTCCCTTTTGTTGTTGATAATGCATTATTCAGAGTCATGGCTGCCATGTGCAGGTGGTTATCGCTGGACTATGGGAGATGTCCCTCAGTTTAGTGTCCTATGTAGGAAAAGGCTTTACATTCGTAAAAGGTATTTTTGAATGGAACACATTCTCTCTGGTGGGAACCTTAGGTGTGACGGTGCTGTGTATCTAACTCGTGGGGGGTCTGACAGTGTCGGGTCTCACAGTCACAGTGTGCTTCATGGTGTCAAGGCCCTCTCCTGCAGCAGGCGTGATGTTGTCAAGACTCTCACTCGCAGTGGGTGTGATGAGGACTCATGTCTGACTGCTGCTGGCTATAATGGTGCCCCGCCCCTGACGCTCTGCGGGGTACGATGGGGCCCGGCCTCTTGATCACATTTGGTGTGATCCGGATTTTGGTCTTTCTCAATGCTGATGTGTGATATGCCAGGTCATGTAAGGTGGTCTTTTCTATTATGGTGGCCTGGCTGCACGTGGTCCTGTAAAAAAAGAGCAGGTGTAATGGAGGGAGAGGCAGGTGCAAAACTTGTGGTGTTCATTAAATTAATTAATCTTTTATAAAGCGCTTAATACCAGAGACAAGTCTCTAAGCGAAGGATCGGGATTGGAACCCGTGTTGCTCTGCGTGCGTTGTCTTGCTTCCAAAACAAGCGTGTTGCCCCTGATCTATCCTCCCAGTGGCGGGCGATGTGTGCAAGGTAGAAGTACCCCCTTCCTGAACTCCGGTGTGATTTTGAACCCATGGCTGGGAGACTAGTGTATGTGTTAGCCAGATGGGAGAGCCGAGGAGCTGGGAAATGATAGCCCTGTGAGGCAGACTTAGCTGCTGATGCAGGGAAAGGTGATCATAGCGAAAGTTCTGGTAACGTGAATGTGGTAACTGATAGTCTATGTTCGCTGGGCAAGCTCGGACTGGCCTGTAGGGCAATAGGGCAATGGCCGAACCAAAAATGCAAAATGCTAGCATGGCCCAGTTTTTTTTTGGTCAAAGTGGGCCACTGTTTTGACCCATGTAGGCCAGTTTGATAAGTTACTTCTCTGTGTGGCTTGTAGTTTTGACAAGTTTTATTCTTTAAAATGCACAATTTGCATTACAGTTTATCAAAAAGGTCCTCCTTGGGTACTAAACAGTCTGTCACAAAAGGAGTGAAGTACCAATTGGAACCGTGGGCCACTTTTTCATTGATGCCCGAGACAATTGTATGCCCCAGTCCTAAGGCTCTATCGCTCTGTGTGTAGGGACTTGTGTGTGTAGTGTAAGGTGCGAGGGGATTTGGGGGTATGTTAGCAGGTGATAACAGGGGAAGTAGGCATGTTAGCAGGAGATAACGGGCAGTAGACATGTTTGCAGGGGATAACAGGGGCAGTAGACATGTTAGCAGGAGATAACAGGGGCAGTAGACATGTTAGCAGAAGATAACTTGGGCAGTAGACATGTAAGCAGGGGAGATAACATGGGCAGGAGACATGTTATCAGGGGATAGCAGGGGCAGTAGACATGTTATCAGGGGATAGCAGGGGCAGTAGACATGTTAGCCGGGGATTACAGGGGCAGTAGACATGTTAGCAGGAGATAACAGGGTCAGTAGACATATTAGCAGGGGATAACGGGCAGTAGACATGTTAGCAGGGGATAACGGGCAGTAGACACATTATCAGGGGATAGCAGGGGCAGTAGACATGTTAGCAGGGGATTACAGGGGCAGTAGACATGTTAGCAGGGGATAACGGGCAGTAGACATGTTAGCAGAGGATAGGAGGGGCAGTAGACACATTAGCAGGGGATAGCAGGGGCAGTAGACATGTTAACATGGGATAGCAGGGGCAGTAAACATGTTAGAGGTACATGCGTCAGGATTGATAGATGTGGTAGGTGTCGATTCCAATAAGCTTGGGTGGTGTCTCTGTTCTTCGGTAAGATATACCGCCCTCATGATTAGCACATGGATGGATTGGTGGGGTGTTTGTATGACTTTGGACTGGAGGCTCGCTCATGACGAAATAAGCATGGGTGTGGTCCTTCAATAGACTTGTCCAGGCTGCTCTCAAGTTGGTCTTTGTTGGTAAGGGCAGCTTTCTACTGAATCTCGCTCATGTTTCTGTGCCTCTTCTGTGCAATCATTTCAGCATATTAGAAGTGGTGGCTTTTCAATTCACTTTACAATTTTAAAAAAAGTGTTGGTCTCTTGCTGAGTTTCAAAAGTCTACCGGCAGAGACACGGCCCTGGCACAGCGGGCTTCCGGTGGGGCAGATGGGCACGACTTTAATAACGGAACATAAGCAGAGCGGAAGAGCAGAAACACATCTGCTGTGCTATCAGAAATACCTTCCCGCACTCCTCGAGTCACTTCAATGGCGGCAGTCTTCTCCCACACCTACTCCTCTTTATTCGCCGCTCAACACGTCTCACTTTTGTTCTCCCTTCCCGCATTTTGTTCCCCTTCTCTTCATCCCTACTCTCTTTTCCTCTCTCGCTGTTCAAACGCTTTAATTTTTTTCTTTCTCTCATCCCACCTTCCTTTCCCTGCTTTTGCAGTCTTCCTCTGACGAGTAACTTTCTGCAGCTGGTCCCTCTCGTTTCTTCTTCCCAGGGCCACCTATAGTGCATGGACGCCCGGGCCATCGCCCGGGGCGTCATTAGACCCCACCATGGCAACTCGGGGAAGTCTTTCAAGGTCTCCCCGAGCTGGCGTAGTGGGACAAGGCGTGTCAGGCACCCTATTGAAATTGAATGCGCCCTGCTCTTGTGCTGGCACCAGGCTTTCCAGCGCAGGAGCGGCCGCATTTAATAAGAATAGGGTGCTGATGCTTTCAGAGCGGCAGCCTATTGAGGTAAATACCTCCCGCTGAGGCGCGGTAGCAGGGCGCATTTAATAACATTAGGGTGCTGATGCATTTGCATCTGCACCCTTTTGAAGTGATTAATTCCCTGCTCTGGCGCGGGAGCGGGCGGTTTTCCTTAGAATAGGTTGCTGATGCTTTTGCATCGGCACCCTATTCCAGTGATTAACTCCCTGCTCTGGCACGGGAGCGGGAGTTGAAAAGAAGTGTGGCTCCCATCCCACCTAGCCCCCCACCTTTTCGGCAGGGACGCAGGGGCACATGTTTCTTTCAATGCCTCCGCTACGGCCGGCACTGCTTCTACCCCCTCCTTTTCATCCATTCTTCGTAGTACCACCTCTCATCAGCTTATTTCGCCCATTCGCACTTTGTTTCCTCTCATACCGCTTCCTCTTTCCTAGAACGTGTCTCTTTACTCAATGATCCTCTTTCACTCCCTGCCACCTCCCCTTACTCCGTCTCCCCTTCTCCCACTCTCAGTCCCGTTTCCTCTGTGTTTAATATGAAAAAAAACAAGTGACAGGGCCTAAATATTTTCCACCACGCATGTGACACTGCGTGCAGGTAATTCACCCCCAACTGCTGCCACCACCCAAAGGTCCTCCCCGCAGTGTCAACATATTTGTGGTTAAATTACAGCTCGCAACTGCTCATTGGGGTTGATGGGTGCACCATCACCACCTCATAATCAAACTTAGTCTGAGATAATAAGTGCCGAGGCTCAAACATAAGTACCAGGGCTGAGCCCTGGCAAACACCCAGACATATTGAGCACTGCTTCTCTTCCTGGAACCTCTGCCTTGATTTCCCTGCATTGCTCGCCCTCCCACCAACCTTTCTCACTTCCACTGAATACTTCTGAATGTGTTGCTGCTAAACTGGAGGGTGGTACCCTACTCTGTCAGGGACTGGGGGACTAGAATATGAGAAAAGGGGGGGTGGTCCCAACAGGAAAGGCCAGTAGAGCTAATAAGAACTGTACGTGTTATTATCTAGCAGAGTGTCAACTCCAGTTGTGAGACGAGTAAACACCAGGACACCACACTAGGTGCAAGCCATAAACATAGTGTATAGTGTGTCCTCGTCTTCACAGCCAACCATTGAGACAGCACACAGTGATTTATTCCACTGGCCTCTCCTGTTGGGACCAACCCCCTTTTTCTCCACTTCTAAATGTCTGTCTGTGCTTCTATGTCTGGGCTTGCAGACAGTGCTTGAGTTACCAGATGACTCCATGTCATGAGCGACACCCTAATCCACTCCTGAACTTTGAGTTTACTTTAGTTTTACTTCAGTCCAGTTTATTCAATTGAAGTGATCCATCACAACTACTCCCAGCAGGCAAATGGTGTAGAAGTGAAAGCCCAGTACTGGGTCACGGTCTGCAGTCATTTGGGAACCAAGGAGGCTTTAGAAGAGACGAGGAAAGAGGACTGCTGGGATTACTTACTAGCAATCTTCATTGCTCCTTGTCCTACTCTTCCTCGTCCCCGTACATAACATGAGGTGTCCCACCGCCCCCGGAACCCTTCTTCTATTTCTATTCTTTTCTCCCTGTGTCCCGCCACTCCGTTGGGGGCATAACTCCCCACCAGTCCCAGTTAAAAAAATACCTGCCTCGGGCTGGGACATACCTTCCGTATCAGGCGTGGAAGAGGTACATGGAGGTAATGGGTTAAAGGCCCAGAGAGAACACGTCAGCTCTCACTGTTAAAGGCAGGCTGGGGCGTAGCATTACACAGCACAGGTTGCGGGGGGAGGGCTCCGACAGGCATGTGGCACGGAGCAATGGCCCCCATAGGGACGCGCGTCTCCTGTAGCACCACTATTGCACACCGGAAAGGCCCCGCGACCCGAGATGCACCCAGCTGCCGAGGATCTTGGCGGCGCGGCGCTCAACGAGTTAAACATAGAACGTCCCGGAATCTCCGATGCATTATTGATTAGCCAGGCTGCGATAGGCTTCAGCCGGGAAGATAACATTTCATTCCGTGTTTAGTGATAGGACTTTGGGGGTGGGGCGTGGAGGTGAGCAGAGGTCAATGAATCCCTCGGGACGCATTGGAGACTCTGATTGACTTTCACCTCCTTCCCCAGGTGGGAGGTGCAGCGGAATGCGAGCTGCTGCGCCACAAGGAAGCAGTCCAAGAGGAGGAGTGCACGTGCTGCGTGTGGGCATCCGTCGGCAGGGCTGGAAATGGACGTTATTCACTGTGGGATCCCACCGGTGGCGGCATGGGAGGATGATGGACGGGGATTTTTCTCAAACCCCCCATAAAATAAACATGTCCATTTCAGGAGAATAATTAATACATTCGAGGGGGGTTATCAGCTTCACCCCATAAGTAAACATATCTATTGCAGGAGATTAATGAATACACGATCAATACATGGAAAATGATGATTTATCTGTATTGTTGTATACCTCTGTAAAGCGCTCCATTGCTACTCACAGCTGGGCCTGTGCTCACTGAATACCCTGACAATAACAACAAGGAGGAGTTTACTATAATGTTGCAAGCACATTATAAATGTTTCAGATCTTTTAAACGTACAAAGCTGTACTTAAATATTTTCTGCAGAGTGCAACCCTAAGCAAGATTCACAGGTTTTCCAAACAGAAGTTCCAGTGGTCTAGTGGGGAGGTCTCCCAACTCTGATCCTGAGGAATAACATACTGGGTTCAGCAACAAAAGCAGGTCCATTGCATTAACAGACACACATATACCCTCAGGCAACAAAAGCAGAATCATTATATAATAATTATATTAAAGGGCACACAAATATTTCCCCGGTCCGAGATCCGGGGGCATATATTTGGCAGGATCCGGGAAAACCTTGCACAGGGACCAGTGCTGTGCTTTATACAACTCAAACCAAACTATGAACCAGCAGAGCACTGTGCAGCACAGGGACCAAGTAATCGGTTAGAAGGGAAAATAAGTGACGTGCAGCTGGGTTTATTTCAACTACCTAAGTTCATTCATTATCTCTGCCGTGGGACCCCACTCTGCCAGGCACCTCAATTTACATGTCTTGACCACTCCTGGCACTTTCAAGCACTGCATGCCCACAGTGGCGTGTCCCGACTCTTTTGACTGGAGTGGCCCAAGTGGGGCATTCACCTATGCAGGGGTGGCATGACGTGCGAGCGCACACACAGATAACGATCATAGTTTAGGATAATGGGGTGGCACCTGAGGTGGCCAATCAGATTCCAGGGGTAGCACGTGCCACTCCAGGCCACTCCCTGCACACGCCCCTGCAGCGCCTCTTCATTGTGTGGATTCATTTCTTGAGCTCCCATTGAAGCTGTGAGTTGCATGCACGCCTGGCCATCCTAACTGCTTTGTTGAGTTCCGGGGTCCATCAGCCCTGGCCGTCTTCTGCTACGAGAGCGAAAGCCAAGTGTGATCCTTTCAATCCCCCTAGAAGAGCCCAATACAGGAACTTCTGCCACGTGTTCTGGCCTCTTTCTATGACCATGTTTATTGGCTTTAGAAATCATGTCTGAATATGGACTATCCTCTCCCATCCATCACTCCTCACTGTGCCCTCCTCACGGAGATAAAACAGGCCAGCCGAGACTCTGTAGGAGGATCTTGGGAGGATACCTTAGGGGCAACGTGCTCACCTTTGAAGCAAGACGACACATAGCAACACAGGTTCGACCCCCGGTCCGCGCTTAGACACCTCTGGGTATTGAGTGCGTTATAAATAACCAGTCATATCATATCATACATGGAGGGGACTCTTAGCATCCAACACTTGCTCCACTTGCCAGACTCCCTATCCGAGGGGAAGAGGAAAGTGGGGTCATGGGAAGAGTTAACTCACTGGGGAGTGAGCATGGGAACAATTGCCTCAATGTTGAGTGGGTCACTCAAGGGTTTGGCGAGAGGCCGCGCAGACGATGGATTTAGATCAGCCTTGTGGGTAAGCACGATGGAGCCAGGGGAGAGGCCACACAGGTGATAATTAGGGGTGGGAGATTAGTGGAGAACCTTCATCTGTGACCCCTCAGGGGGTCAGAGCACCACGGAGGTTGATGACCAAACGAGGGCTCCAGAGAGGGGCGTCACAGATTACTGGAGGACAAGAGAAAGGCCACTCAAGTAATCACTGTAGGACTACAGGTTTACCTCACATGGGGGGTGTGGTGGGGGGACAGAGAGATGAAAGGAGATATCATCAGAAACAAGCATTAGCAAAGCCAAATGCCTTTGTATAGGCGTGGGATTATCCAGGCTTTTCCATAATGGAACTCCCTGGCCATAATATGACAAACACTGGAAAATGATGTTACTGTAGCACCTTGGCATAACATGACCGTGCCTGGCATATCCCTATCTACTATCTATAAAAGAGCCAAAACTATTGGCTTTGCCAATGCTCGTGTGTAAGGAGAATTCTGTGCAAGTAACAGGTGAAAGAGTAGCCATATTGCTCATAAATCAGGTGGCTGAAGAGGCACAGTTCATTACACCAGGCACTGGTTTACAGCTCAAATTAAGCCATCACGTTTAAGAGACGCCTTAGAAGCAACAACGCATCCCATTACCAGAGAGCTTGCCGAAAGAGACCCCAGAGATGTCTGTTTTGGGTGGGAGGGGGCGTCTAATGGGCGGAAAGGCCATATGGAATAGTAAGCGCTTGGGCGGTCAAAAGTTGGGTAAATAAACACTCTGAAGCCCGTGCGACCTCCTCACATCCCATCTTTCTGCTATTTTCAATGAAATGCCAATAGGTTCGACTTATAGACAGATGCGCGTAGAGCCCGACCTCAACACGAGCTGCACAAGCTGGCAGCGCTGGCATCACCGGGCACAGACCATTCCCAGCCAAAACCAACCGCACCACATCTAAGCTTTGCATTCCATCTTCCGCTCCAAGACGCCGAAATTCAACTCCCCTGAATACAAAGCCAAGCCGGTGCAGGAGTGTGTGCGTGTTTGGGGGTGGGGGGAGAGTGGGGCTGCGGGGGCAAAGAAACTTCCTCACATCGCGGGTCCCCCGGGATGAGGCCTCACCACCTCGCCACCACAACCTTCCACCTTCTTCTTTCCCCAGAAGGGGCGGTTTGGATGGTTGCCTTTCATGAATTCCTTTAATGAAACAAGGGACTCACCCTTTAAACAGATTTCTTGGATTCTTGCAGGATTTATCTAGAATTACCCGATGAGAAGTTTGGGTTTGGGCTGCAGTGCCAGAGAAAGCTATTACACTCGCCGTACCGGGGGCGCCATATGCACATGCAGTGCCCCCCCCCTATATGGCTCTCTCTCCCTCTCTCTCTCCCTCACTCTCTTGCTCTCTCTCTCTTGCTCTCTCTCCCTCGCCCTCCCTCCCCTCGCGCTCTCTCTCTCTCCTTCGCTCGCTCTCTCTCTTCCCCCTCTCTCTCTCGCTCTCTCTCTCCCTCTCTCCCACGTCCGCTCTCGCTCGCTCTCTCCTTCGCTATCTCGCTATCTCTCTGTCTGTCTGTCTCGCTCTCTCTCGCTCTTTCTCTCTTTCACCCTCTCTCCGGCTCTCTCTCTTCCTCTATCGCTATCTCTCTTTCCCTTCCTCTCTTCCTCTCTCTTTCTCTATCTCTTTCACTCTCTTTCTCTTCCTCTTGCTTTGTCTCCCACTCCCTCTCCCTATCTTTGTCTTCCCCCCTCTCTCTCTTACTCTTCCTCGCTCTATCACTTTCTCAATCTCACTCTTTCTCTCTGCCGGTCTCTCTCTCTTTCTCTCTATCTCTTTCTCTGTCTCTCTTGCTCTCCCACCTCAAACACTCTCTTCCTCTTCCTCTCTCTCTTACTCACTCTTCATCTCCCTCTGTCTCTCTCTCACTCTCTTTCTCTTCCTCTTACACTCTCACTTTCTCTCTCTTCCACTCTCTTTCTCTCTCACTCTATCTCTCTTCCACCTTCTCTCACTCTTGCTCTTTCTCTTCCTCTCTCTCTCTCTTTCTCTTCCTCTCTCTCTTACTCACTCTTCTTCTCTCTCACACACTCTTTTTCTCTTCCTCTTTCATCCTCGCTTTCTCTCTCTCTCTTCCTCTCTCTTTCTCTTACTCACTCTTCCCCTCGCTCTCTCTCTCTCTGTCTCTCTCCCTTTCTCTTCCTCTTTCACTCTCGCTTTCTCTCTTCCTCTCTCTCTGTCTCTCTCTCCCTCTCTCTCATTCTCTCTTTCTCTTCCTCTCTCTCATTACTCTTCCACCCTCTCTCTCTTACTCTCTCTCTCGCTTTCTCGTTCTTTCTCTCTCTCTCTCCTCTCACTCACTCTCTTTCTCTTCCTCTCTCTCTCTTACTCACTCTTCCTCTCTCTCTGTCTCTCACACTCTTTCTCTTCCTCTTTCACTCTCGTTTTCTCTCTCTCTTCCTCTCTCCCCCTCTCTCTCTTTCTCTTCCTCTCTCTCATTACTCTTCCACTCTCTCTCTCTCTCTTTCGCTTTCTCTCTCTCTCTCTCTCTCTCTCTCTCTCTCTCTATCCCTCTCCCTCTCACTCACTCTCTTTCTCTTCCTCTCTCGCTCTCTCTTACTCTCCCTCTCTCTCTAAGAATGCTATGATTGCTTTGTGCAAATCACATTATCAAAACCTAGATTAGCCATGTACATACTTTTCCTGGTGGAGCTTCTCCTTCCAAGATGGACAGTCTTGCAAACTACAATTGTACCCTTTTGAGATACCCCTATGAGAAAGTGGAAGGTGTCAAATAGAGCCAATGAGGGTTGCTGCCTGCTTTTCATAAGTCACATAGCATTTTGGGAACATAGGAATGGCAAGGGATAGGTCTGTGATAAAATGAATTAATGATAGAATCACTAAGTTCATAATACATGCTGGGCGCTCATTTAATTTTTCACAACACGCACCCTAACATTAAAATGCTTGTAACCATGAACATATATACTCATTTGGAAAGTTTTAGGATTTGGATTTGAGCTTAAAATAGCTGTGACACCTGTCATTCCATTGGCATTCTGGGACTGTCTTGCTTCTTGTTTCTAGGGAATTTTATAGGCTGTGTAGTGTGGGCTTCTCCTTGCTCTTGTTTCCTAACCCCTACCTTACAGACATTTCTGTTGTGGAAAAATGATTGGCCGTAGGCATTTATTTTCTACAGGAAATACACAAACAAGAATCATGATAACAACATCTGTGTGTGCTTTTGGGCACACTATGTCCAGGGTTAGAGATGCCAGCCTACTCCTTGGCCAGTCTTGGTTACCCTTGGGCATCTGTTCCTTGACACGTGCTGCCTACGTCTTGCTTCTGCCGTGTACCGAAGAAAGTACTTGGCGTTCCAGCTCCTTCTTTTGCTCGTCTCCTTCTTCCCGAAGTTTTGCAGGGTGGGTTGGGTGGCAAAACGTTTCCTTCTCCCTTTTCCAGGCCCCAAGACGCTTGCCCGAACGAGGTGAGTGTCTTGCCTGGTTTGTTCTTCCCTCTGCTTTTGGGCCGTACCTATACTCCTTTTGTCCATTGTTATTCTACTGGGGGCCAGGCCCTCCCCGGCCCCCCTACTGGTTTTCCCTCACACCTTTCCCGGTGTTGGGGCCATTGCCCTGGCAACGCTGGGGCGGTGGCGCCACCTGGCTCTGGCTGCCCTTCCCCTTGCCTCTTCGCGCCATCATGCCCCCACCCTGCGCCTAACCCCCCAGTCCCTCCATCGGGCCGTACTTGGTACGGCCCGGTTCCTGGGGCATAGGCTGTGTAGTGTGGGCTTCTCCTTGCTCTTGTTTCCTAACCGCTACCCCATGGAATGACTTACAGAGAGGTTTGTTGTGGAAAAAAATGATTGGCCGTAGGCATTTATTTTCTACAGAAAATACACAAACAAGAATCATGATAACAACATGTGTGTGTGTGTGCTTTTGGGCACACTGTGTCCACGGTTAGAGATGCCAGCCTACTCCTTGGCCAGTCTAGGTTACCCTTGGGCATCTGTTCCTGGACACGTGCCGCCACACCTGAGTGGGCATTGCCCCGGCCGCCCAGGTTCCCCCAAAAGTACCACTATATACATCCTCGTTGTTCTAGTGCCCTAAAAATATTGTCTGAAAAAATCCCCATTCCTTTGTTGGACAGGTGTACCCCGTCCTGATGAAAAAGTTCTGGGTTGTTTTGTGAAAGCCTGTGCCTTATAAAATGGAGGCCTGTTCTCCTGCAGTATTTTTCCACTGCTTTATTTAGCTTCCTTCTTGACGTTTCCACGGCCTGCCTCCTGTGCGCCCCGTACCAGATTCTACGTGGTATTATTTCTGACCAGAAAATTTCAGTTTTCCACCAGCAGTGTGCTATGTTATGGAGCGACTCACATATGTCTCTTTGCAATTCTCCTCTGTTTGTGTTTTCTAGATCGTTGCCGCCCAGGTGGATGACCAGGTATTCCGGGGGGTCTCTAAAACTGATCAAATCTGACAACCTGTCATGAATATACTCCCAATGCATGCCCGGGAGGCCCCACCAGGACGCGATTATCTTCTTGAAATGAAGGCCCTGCTCGATTTCCTCGATCCGCCTGCCTTCCCGAGTCACGAACAAGCGCCTCACAATCCAAGCCGATTTGTAGGGGCCTGTATCTGTGGGCATGGGGTGAGAGAGGTTCTTATCCGTTCCTCCCTTATATATTTTTTAAAGCATTGTGACCTCCAACCCCCTATCTTTTTTACGCCCTTTGCTCCCAGGCCCCCCACCCACGCTGACGTTGCTGCACCTATTCTAAATGAGTGGGTTCCAAATTCTGCCGGGTCCCACCCTTTGGCCACCGTTTTCTTCAAAACTGCCTGAAACTGGTACCTGATGAGTGCACTGCCGTCCCTGTGTATTAGCAGTTGCCCTTCGACGTCTGGTCGGATGTCGAGAAACGCTTGGGTGATGCACCTGGGACAGTGGTCCTTCTCTCTGATGCAATTGTTGCTCTACCCTTACCTGCTTGGTCAGTTTTGGATCTACTCAGGAAAAGGGACATGCCTTTGGAACCCATACTAACATCCCCTTTTGCTAGGCCATCACCAGATCCTGTATTCCGAGCTACTAGCTCCCCTATTCTGAATGCCCCGTAATAAGCTAGTGCAAATGCTGCCCTAAAGAGCATTGTCTCGTACTCGCTGCTACATGTGTCCTGCAGTGTTTTTAGCAGTACCACCAGTTTCCCATAATTCAGACGCCTTCTGCTATCTGTTTTTTCTCCTTCTAACCTTGACCAACCCTTCATCGCATATCAATGGGCTGATGGTTGGATCGGCTACCCCCGCTATTTTTGTGGTGTATGCCACTGCTGACAAATGTGCTCCTGTCCAACTTTTCCTTTTCCCCTTAGAAAAAGCCCTTTCCAAGAATTCACACATTTTTGATGTTGTAATCTTCCCCACATCTTGAACTCCCATTTCCTTCAATACATTTTGCACATGTTTTCCATACTGTTTACCCGTTTTGTAGGTTAGGGCATTGCTGGCCAGGTTTTCTATGATCCGTACTGGTTCCTGCGGTTTTTCCTGTTTTTTCCCGTTGACCTTCTGACCAGCTTTTCCTTTTCCTCCAGCCCTTTCAGTGGGACCCATGCCTTTTTTGGTGTGGGCGACTTTTCCTCTTTGGCATCCAGCCTCAGCTCCCTGAACCTGTCCCACTGGAAACGAGACAAGGCGTCAGCCACCACATTTTCTTCACCAGATACGTGCCTTGCCCTTATGCATACATTGTTTTTTAGACATTCGAGTGTGATGGCTCTCATAAGTTCGAGAAACAGCGGGCATGATGCACTCCCTTTATTTAATACTTGGACCATGTTATCCGACCACACTGCCATTTCTTTGTTATTCAGCTCCGTTTTCCATGCACATAATGCCACCCAAATTGGAAAAAGCTCCAGCAACGTGATATTTTTTGTCCAAGCTGCCTCTTGCCATGCTCTGGGCCATTTCTCTGAGCACATCTCCTTTCCCATTATTGCCCCAAAACCGAACCCTCCTGCTGCGTCCGTGAACAACACTCTCCTTCCCTCCTGGTTGATAGGCGAGCGCCAGATAACCGAACCGTTGAACCATCTCAAAAATTCTGCCCAAACTTCCATGTCTTTCTTGATCCCCCCCCCATTGTCATGATGCCTACCCCTGGGCATCCGGATCGAGTCCATCAGCCCCGGGAGCAGGTATCCAGATACTTGTTAAAACCCCAGCAGCCCCGGCTGGGGGCTGTTTGGGTTCAGTCCTGGCGCCTTAGGCGCCAGGCTCATCTTAGAAACCAGTCCTGGCGCCATAGGCGCCAGGCTCATAGACATTACTTACCTCATGCAGACCATGCTGCAAATGAATCCAAGCCAACGTGAGGCCTGGATGGGACTAATTTATTACAGGGACTATTTCTTACTCGGGTGTGGTTCTGGGGAACTTCTTACCTGGAACTACTTTGGAGGCTATTTAAACCACGCCCGAACAGCAGCACACGCTTCGCGTTATTCTGCATCCTGCAGCGTATACGCTCACCGTGCCTGCAAGTCAGCATCCAGTCTTCTGCCACGCCCGCCTCGAATCCAGAGCTCCTAGAAAAAGGGGAAAGAAGGAGAAAAGGTTAGATCACAGACATTATTTTAATTCCTTACCTGATTCTGGATCCAGCACGTCTCCGAGCCTGGAAAGGACATTATTCCGGCACGCGTCGCATCGCCACCAGCAGTGCCGCGTCATACTCACCAGTC
Organism: Ambystoma mexicanum; assembly: GCF_040938575.1. Lineage (NCBI taxonomy): Eukaryota > Metazoa > Chordata > Amphibia > Caudata > Ambystomatidae > Ambystoma > Ambystoma mexicanum. Next base: position 337,675,966 of record NC_090924.1, on the reverse strand, counting down.
CACAGCATCTTTCGACTCGGCGCTGCCCCCATCATTTTCTTCGTCGAACTCCAGCACCTGGGGGAAAACAAAAGAGATAACAAGGTGAGCCAAGAGAGCCGACAAATACAATCTCTAACCACCATAGGCTTACCTGATTTTCCACCGGAGGCATTACCCTTTAATAGGCCTCATCTTCATATGCCGCAGCTATAAAGGGAGAGAAAACAACAAGTTAAACTCATGCAACTTTTACCGGACAGGGTTGGGTAATACAGACTCTTACCTGAACACCATCAGCTGCCTCCAGGCAATATTCCTTTAGACCAGCTGCAATTCAACAAGGGAATGGAACAAGAGTGAACATTGGACATATTGAACTCTGAACTTTATAAACCCTGGAGTCAATATTCCCCCGGAACTCCTCCAGTACCTTCAAACCAGTGAAGTAACTGGTATCTACGCGCCCCTGCGTGCCACGCAGGATGGAGAGCTCATCATTTAAAAACATAAGGTGAGGTTACTAAAAGGGGATATCGGAGGTGACAAGTGGGGAGAACGAGAACAGTGGGAGGGGGCCATCACTAAAATCCACGGGTGGCTAAATCCCTTTCTCCACTTGCAGGAGAATACTTCTACAGATCAAGCAGACGAGATTAGGCGGACCAGTCCAGACAGTCATCTCGGCACTACGCATCACGTTGGTGGAGACCGCAGCTGTCTGGGTCCGATCGACGCCCCTGTGGGAACCAGGTGAGCGTAACACCCATCCTGACTTTGTGATGCCCCATCTTGGCCCCTCTTGTTCTTAACTCAATACTCCTTTGAAAAATTCTATCCTGCGGTATGACCCTCCCTGCAAAGTTTAGTTTTCCTGCTAGTGACTGTAGTACTTTCACTGTGGCCTTGTTCCTTCCCTTTAGATCATTTATAGCTTTGAACAAGCCTGCCACTTTATCCTCTGGGATCCGACATACCCCCTCCCTTGAGTCAATTTCTATCCCCAAAAACTGTATAGCCTGTGATGGACCCATTATTTTTTCCTCTGCCAGCGGGAAGCCCCATTCACTTGTTAACTCTATGAATATGTTTAGGGTCGCCTGACACAGTCCCGACCCTTGTGGCCCTACAAACAGAAAATCGTCCAGGTAATGGACCACCCTGGCTTCTTCCATCTCTATTGTGAGTGCATACTGTTGAAATGGATTCACTTTTTTGAAATAGGCACATGAGATGGCACATCCCATGGGGAAGAATTTGTCAATTAAATATTTCCCCTCCCATTGCATGCATAGCCATTTTTGTGACTCCTTGTTCACTGGCAACAGTCGAAACGCTGATCTTATGTCCGCTTTTGCCATCCATGCCCCTCTTCCTGCCTTTCTGACTACCTCCACCGCCTCCTGGAAATCGACGTAAATTACAGTTGCTTCCATTTGTGGGATGCCGTCATTCACAGATGCCCCGGCGGGGTATGACAGATGTTGGATCAGCCTGAATTTCCCTTTCTCCTTCTTTGGGACTAGCCCCAGGGGTGAGCATATGTAGTCACTGAATGGCAGGGATGTGTAAGGACCCCCGATTCTGCCTAACTGTACCTCCTTCCTGATTTTTTCGCTTACTACTCTTCTGTTTTCCAATGCTAACTTAAACTTTTTTGGAGTGTTCTGTGATCCTTGTCCTGTAAATGGAATGTTGAAACCTTCCTGAAAACCAGTTCTAATCATAGAGATGGCCTCTTGGTCTGGGAATGCCCGGAGCCACTTTTCCATTGCTTCAATCCTAACAGGAGAGGCCCCCTTCTCCCCCCAGCCTCTAATTACATTTCTGCGTGGTTCTCTTGCTGGCTGTAGATGCCCTGGTGCATTTTGCGCTGCTATGGTCCCCTTTACAATTTTCACATTTGTGACTAAATTTGCAATTTCTCCCCCAGCTGCAATGAACCCCACTTTCGAAATTCCGGCACTGTACCGACAGTGCTCGTGGTGTCACATTGCTTCCCCCGCCACCTCCCTGGGCCGTTGGCAGCCTACTACTCTGCCAACTTCGCTGCGCGCTATATTGTCTAGTCCGAAAATTCTACTCTCTTTCTCTACCATAGCTGCAATCGTATCTTCTGTTGTTATACCTGTAATCACTTCTATAGTCATTTTGCCAGAAAGGTTTCCTCTGTTGCCCCCCTGAGCTGCTTTCCTTGTGTCCCATTTCTCTTTCAATACATTAAATAAGTACAGGTTATGGTTTTCCTCGTCCCACCCTATGTCAGGAAAGCAGTCCATTTCTTTCCTAAACTCATGGTCGTATTCCTTCTATGCTTCTCCCCCAAATGCCTTGTACACCTTCAGAACCCTTTGTTGATATGTAACTAGTGCCACCCCGTCTTCCGGGTATTTTTGTAAAATGATAGTGGACATTATTTGAAAAGCTGCTACCCAGTTCTCGAAACACTTTACCACTGTCACCTTCCTTAGTATACTTTTTTCATCCTCCTTCATGTCTTCTACTGACACGTTGATCCCCCTCTTCTGGCACTCTAGCTGGGAAAAGATGTCTATGAACTCCTTTCTCCATATTTTTTCCTTCGCCTTGTCGTTTATGTGCCATGCCATTGCTTTCATAGACCGCCCCTGTGCATCCTTCCCCATCGTTGGCCTGCCATATTTTGTCATGGCTGGCCCTCCTTCCTTTTCTCCTGTGGGACCTACCCCGGGTGAATCCGTCCCCTGAGGGGTACTCCCTGCCAGTGGTAATAGCGAGGGTCCCGTGGGTGCTGCGGGTGTGCTGGGTGGAAACCCTTGGGGACTGGGACTGGGTCCCGTTGGTGCTCCTTGAGGGGTGGGGACCGGGTTATCTATCGGTAGGGTCCCCGTTCCCCCTGCGCCTTTAGCTGCTCCCTCTAGCCTGGGCTCCTTCCACTTTTCTTTACTCACTACCCCCTTCCATTTCACCCATGCCTTCAGGTGGTCCCTTTCCTCATCATCGCTGCTTTCTATTTCTGTTATAGAATCCCCCTTCTCCTCCCTGTATCTGTTATGCCTCCCACCCCTTCTGTCACTGGTTCTGGGTGATTTACCCGTACCAGTGATGCAGGTTTTTAACATATTCACAATTTTCCTTCCCACTTTATCATCACTTTTTACAGTACCTTTATTCTTTTCTTTCCTTTTCTTCTTCTTCGGTGCCTTTGTCTGTTCCTGGGTTCTTCTTGTCTCTTCTCTCCCCTTCTTCTGTCCTTGTGGTGCTGCCTCTGCTTCGCTGGATACATCAATTAGTAAAGGCGACATTTCCTTTGCCGTCTTCGCCTTCTGCATGATGTCTAGGACCTATTTATTTATTTATTTATTCATTCATTCATTTATTCGCATTTGTTGAGCGCACAGCAGACCGAAGGCATCATGGCGCTTGTTGCAGTGTTGCTTATTGTGCCCCATACTCCTTTTCAGCTTTTCTGGCCCATTCACTGAATTCTCTTGCCCTCGTGTCTCTTTCTTTTGCCATTTTTCTACTTTGCCTTTGCGTTTCCGTCTTTCCCAGTTGTTTCCAACAAGTTTTGCAGCCTCGTATTAAGCAATTTTCTGTCGAGTGCTGCCTTTTCTCAGTGCACCCTCCTTTATCTGCCCTGCCCCTTTAAGAGGCTGACTTCTGCTTTGTGACCCATTTTTGTCGACATGTGCAATTTTTAGTCACGTGTGTTTTTCATTCGTCCCAGCTTTTTTCGGCAGTCCTTCGCCGTTCTTACTTCTTAGCTGTTTTCCGACAGCCCAGGCCCCACCTCGCCTTCTCTTCTTTCCTTGCGTATAATGCTACAATTCGTTTTCCACGCCACTGAAACAGGCGCCTTCTACTCAGCCGGGCTGGCTCCTCCTACCGCCTTCCCTGCAGCCGCTCCTTGCCTGCTGAGTATGCGCCCGCCCGGGCTTGGCGGTACACCGCTCATCGTCTCGTCAGCGAGGATCGCCTCCCTGCCGCAGGTGGATGTGCAGAGTCTAAGTTCTGGATAGATGTACTTAGCCTGGTCACCCTGGTCTCTTTCTCGCTGGACGCGTTTCCCTTGACGCCGCACGTCGCCGTCGATGGGACTGTACACCTGGCAGCAATGATCCCCCGGGCTCCTCTCTGATCCGTGGACTGCTGTGGCCCTCCTGTTTGCCGCGGTCTCCTTTCGACGCCTCCGCGAGTCAGGAAAAGGGCGCTTCTTACTGCTAACACAAATTTGGCAGTACACAAAATGTTTCCTTCTCCCTTTTCCAGGTCCCAAGACGCTTGCCCGAACGAGGTGAGCGTCTTGCCTGGTTTGTTCTTCCCTCTGCTTTTGGCCCGTACCTATACTCCTTTTGCCCATTGTTATTCTACTGGGGGCCAGGCCCTCCCCAGCCCCCCTACTGGTTTTCCCTCACACCTTTCCTGGTGTTTGGGCCGTTGCCCTGGCAACGCTGGGGCGGCGGCGCCACCTGGCTGCCCCTCCCCTTGCCTCTTCGCACCCCCACCCTGCGCCTAACCCCCCAGTCCCTCCATCGGGACATACTTTGTACGGCCAGGGGCCTGGGGCAGAAGAGGAGTGGCTGGGTCTTTATGTGATGACGCCCAGTTCCCAATGCGCAGGTGCACTTTTTTTTATCCCACTCTCTCACCGGTCATGCTGTTGTGGGTATGCACAGATGAGGGCTGCATGTGTGTTACAGTTCTGAAAGGGGCAGGTCAATTACAAGACAATCCCCCTTCCATTTCTCAGAGGGCCTAGTCTTTTAGCGCCATTGTTGAATATAGATGAGGGCGCTTATGGTACTTTCAGCCCTTCAACCACTGTGAGGCCTGCACACCTCCAGACCCATATTCCTCTGAATTGACAGAGTTCAGTGCTTTCGATCTGGGTGGTGGTTCCCCCCAAACCATTAACAGTGAACTGAAGTTTTGAGGGTCAGGCTACACTGCCCATATCTTCATTGCCATTGGTGATTTTTTTCACCCACTTGGCTACGAGCCACTGGCGGGTGTCTGCCTCTAAACCTTTGCACTATGCCACGGCATGTCTTAATAGTGATTGGGTTAATCTCAAATGGCATCTGGAACTTCCAACCACATGATTATGCCTTTCCGCGCCAAATCCTAGACTCGCATACCTGAGTTTTCAGCCCGCCTCCCCTTGCCCGTTTGCTCATTACGCGGCTGCCATCTCCTCTCAACATTTTCAACCGCAAGTTCTGTCAGCGATCATGTGGGGCGAGCTGGAATAGAACTTAAACACCCCTGAGAAGCAGTGTGGCAGGTGAGTGTCCATTGGATGAGCGAGGGCACGAGGGATATGGCCTTCGGAATGATCCGCGGCCAGCTCAGGATAAAGGGTTGAAAGTCCTGTTGAATTGTCCGGTCTCCCGGGTTTGACATTGAGGCTCGATGTGAAGGAGCTAAAACCAGCTCCTGAGTGTCAGGCATCTCCCTGTAGGCAGGCGCTTCTGCAGGGGTACTAGCAACTACCAGAGATGCTCCTTTAACTTTGTGGCCCTTTAGTATGAACCATTGTGCTTGAATGTGTATTAGATGTGTTCCAATTCTTCTTTAGTAACATTCTCAAATACTCAGTTCATGTCACATTTACATGTTTAGAAGGCACTAGTTGGCCCTAGGAGCCACACGTAGCTGGTTTCAAGCTAACCAGGCTCTACTATGTCATAAGCAGGAGATAAATAGCTCCCAGCTCCCCTCAATTTCAAACCATGCAGGGGATCCCTACTCCGGTCCTGGGCTTTACTTTTTTCTTTAGTTTATTTAAGCCAATTTTATTCCATTGAGGTGGCCAAAGACTACAATTCCTAGAATGCAATTAATAGAGCAATGAAAGCCCAGGATTGAGGTACTGGTGGCCTCAAGGACAGGTATATCTGGTCATCTTAACTGTGGTTCTATTAAAAAAGGGTACTTTATGATTCCATGGCTCCGTGGGTACCCTATTCCAGTCATGAGCTTTGCTTTTACTTTAGTTTAATTTAGTCCCTTTTATTCCTTGGGGGTAACTCGAGACTACAACTCCCAGAATGCACTTCATGGAGCAATGAAAGCCCAAAACGTCGGTATGGTGTCACTGGTGACAAGGGGTCATTTGGTAACGTTGCAGGGCTGCTGTATCTGTGCAAAGCTTTGCTCCTATCCCCTGAGCCTAGGGTATGGTACTGCCCTGCTTTGCCTGCTATTATTTTGGCGCCGAAGGTCACAATCATGCAAAAGGATGCTCAGTGAGTAAAGGAGGGCAAGCGAGCCCGGAACCTGGATACACTGAGGCACGGAGGGAGGTGTATGAGGGAGACAGAGACCATCAACATTTCTAAGAGATTCATTTCTAAACATGGAGGGATGTTGAACTAATCCGAATAGTGCCATGTCGTATGCAAGAGAAATATTTTTTAAATGCCACTTCTGTAGAATTTTCAGTTTTTTCCTTGCTTCCAATCTCACCTTTATTTCCTCTAGCAATCTGGAAAAAATGCAGTCCATTCTGTGTTTTTAAAAACGTAAACAGTTTATTTTCTGAATTAAAAAGCAGCATTGGTCAATTAGCTTCCAATCATAAGGCCTCTTTTTAATCTAAACATGAAGTTTTGCACACGGATTAGCCCCCTGGGGTGTGGGCATCAGCCATTCACCTCACACCCGCCCTGTCTCTGCCACCTGTCTTGCTGCCACTACCTGCCTCACTTCACCCACCCCACCAGAATTCCCAACGCCCAGACACACAGACACTGGTCCCTGCTTCCTTCAACATTCACTCATCTCTGACTCCCGACTTCACACCCTGGCCAGACATAGACATAGAAGAGGGGCTCGGCAGCCGAGCATCCATTTCCATGGTGGCCATATTAGGTGTATTATTTTATGGTCTGTCAAATAAAGGGTCGGGTGCTCGCCAGACCTGGCATTTTACATAAGTAAATTGTTCTTGGCACTCTATTATGCTCCCCGAGGTGCTAACAGCAGTAATACCCAGTTTGATGTGCTTTACCCGGCGATAACAGTCTGGGGACCCTCATTAAAGGCCCTTCCTGTGCCCATCCTATTAACTTGGGCAGTTTGGCCCCAGAACATTAACACCTGGTACAGCCCATTGAACCTGGTATTATTGCTAAATGAGTGTCTGCGTTTGTTTTGTGTCTGTGTGTTGCTGAAACTATATATATATATATATATATATATATATACATATATATATATATATATTGGGGTCTCACCTCTGACCCAAGACATCCATCACTGCAATTGTCGGCCAATTACGAACGTGCCATTCTTGTTGAAAATTTTGGACAAGGTGGCACACCTTCACTTCCAGAACTTCTTGGAGGGTAATGAGATTCTACTGCCCTGCCAATCCGGTTTCCGGAAAGGGCATGGTCCAGAAACCGCAATGCTCGACCTGCAAACCAACTTATTACTGTACATGGACCAAGAACAATTAGCGATCCTCATGCTGCTGGATCTTTCTTCAGCATTTGATCTCGTGGATCATGATCTACTCAAGGGCAGACTACGGTCTTTGGCCGGGTGCTCTACAAAAGCGGCCGGTTGGATCTCGTCCTTCTTGGACCCCAGGAACTCTAGGGTGAACATAGGCGAAGTTTGCTCGGAAACTTCACCTGTCACCTGTGGGGTGCCTCAGGGATCCTGCATCTCGCCAACATTGTTTAATGTTTACTTGATCCAGTTCCTGCTACTGTTGATCAGTCTGGGTATCTATGTGGCCAATTATGCTGATGACACGCAGGTGATCATCAAATTATCTGGCTCATACGCTGAGGATGCAGTGAAGTTGAACATCATTTACAAAGCCATCCACATTTGGATGGCTGCTAACTCCTTGGCCTTAAACGCTAGCAAAACTGAGCTTCAAATTGTAGCTCCCACTATGAGGTTGAGGTCTTTGCCAGTAGAGTACACATATTTTTCACTCTTGGATATGCTGATTCCGGTGGGGGAGAGGGTTAATACCCTAGAGGTGGTCTTGGACGCCGAGTTGTCAGTGTAACATCATATGGCTCTCATCCAGTCCTCCTGCGGGTTGATCACAAAACGTCTATGCAACATTCTCCTTTTCTCTCTTATGAGAACCTAGCCACCCTGGCCTCAGTCCTAATTAACACACGATTGGCCTACTGTAATAGTTTGCTCAGTGGTTGCACACACACCACTATAGCTGCCTTGCAGGTCTCACAGAATGGTGCAGCGAGGGCAGTCTCAGGTCTTGGTAGGCGAGCCCATGTTACTGCAGCAAGGCGGGGCCTACATAGGCCGCCCCTAAAACTCAGAGTCAGGCATAAAGTTCTGACTCTCACACATAAATGTGTGATGAACATGGCACCGCAATATCCCATAGCGTGCCTAAAACTTCAGGTTTCATCTCGCCCGCCCAGGCTCCAATTTCGCTTGAGACTGGTCAAACCCAGATTTAGGCTGGTGAAGGCGGACGGGCGTAGATTCAGTGTGCAAGGTCCTGATTTGTGGTATCTGTTGCCTTCAAATTTGAGAGCCTTGGAGACAACAGTTACGTTTAAAAAGGAGTTAAAGATGTTCCTCTTCAACCTACCGCACGATTAGGTACCATCTGCCTGAGTCCTCGGAGCTGGTTTTATTGACTCTGAGTTTCGCCCCCGGCACTTCTCCTAACACTGTTTTAATGCTATTTGTTCTGGTTGTTTGTCCTGTTGTCTTGTTTGTGCGCACCCTGAGGCCCACGGGCATGTGGCGCAATGGTATAAGAACCTTTAATAAATAAATGCTCACCTCAGAGTGCAGATACACATGCAGTGTGGCACAACGAGTTCTGCGGAAAGGCAGGCATTTTCCCGTTTTGCACACGTATTTTCCCGCAGATTTGGATGGCATCCAATCATCGTGTTTGTGTTGTTGACGGAAAAAAAGTGCTGCAGTTGAATGGCGGAGAGGCTCGCAGTGGGATGTATATCTGGGTGCACTGCATGGTGTGTCTATGAAAAGATGAATCACGCAGCCAATGGTTCGCAAGGGAAACTAACTTATTAAAATCCTTCTTAACGACCCACATGTGCCAAATGCACTGAATCAAAACAAAGTCGGCGGCTCGGAATATGACAGCGTTTATTGGTCTCATTTATGAAGTCGATATCTTTAGGCAAAACTGTTATTTAAAAAAGTGTCATAAAAAGTGAATGCTTTAAAAACAATAAACAATACAACGGGATAATAATTGGATAAAAACCAAAAACCAAAAAACGCAGAGCTACTTTGAAAGAAAGGCTAGAAGCAGATGTTCCTTTCTGTTTCTCGCTGCAGTTGCAGTGTTTAGTTTGAGCTCTTAGGTGGCGCTTTAGCAGCAACTATAAGCCGAAACTATTGCATTAGAGTACAGCTAGGGAGAAATGGCATATGAGGAGAGACACAAAGCTTGTAAGTGTTGTTTGGTTATTTGCCCACCCATTGACCGACCCATGGCCATGCTGATCCCTATGGCCATTCCCACCCACTTCCTGCCCAAAACACATCCTGCTGGGATCTCTTCGAGCTTGCTTTATTCAAGCCTTACCATCAAACTTTGCACTTGAAGTGCCTGCTAGTGTTTTTCAAAGCAGCCCTCTGAGAGTTTATGAATTAAAAAAGAGTTGTAAACGTTCTACTGGTGTAATAAACACGTCTTAACCAGGTCTGGCTTCAGCCAAATCTATTTATAAGCATTATGTGTGTCCTTCCTTGAAGTGATGTTAAAACCAACCATTGGCAAAGCCAACCGTTTTGGCTTGTACATAAGTATTGAGCATTTTACAGTCACTGCTTATTAGATGCCCATGCACTTGCACCCTTTTGCACCTTCTACCATCAGTAGCCAGTTAATACCACTACGGCTGGGCCTGCCAAGTGGCTTTGCCATGCCTACACAAAAGCCCAAACTGTTGGCATTGCAAATGCGTGGTTACTTTGCGGTGTGCTTTTTAGTGTGCTGTGACACTTGGGCCAAGTATTCGTCTAGTTGGCAGCAAAGACAAGGCTGGAGACTGATCTTCTTAGAAGAAGGACAAGGGCCCTCTAGAGGCAAAGCGAGACCTGGCAGAGAACCCCAGAGCTCTCGACTGGGGGTGAGTTGCTGTAGCCTTGCACTCTGAAAAGCAAGGATTGGCCTACCTTTGTTAGCCCTGTCAGGAGCGTACAACAGAGACAGGAATTCTGGGAGATGGGAGGGGTACGCGAAAGCCAGTGTACGGTGCGACTGGCACTTCCCACTTGGACCCAAACCCAATTGCTGTATTTCTCGGAGCCAGCTGTTCCAGTAAACATGCACATTGCTATTTTTCTTGCACAAAAATATCAAAAGAATCATGGCAGTTGTACTAAGACAATTTGGGAGGATTGCTCAGGGGCAATGTGCTCGCCTTGGAAACAAGACAGCACGAACAACACAGGTTCGATCCCCAGGTCTGCGCTTAGAAACCTCTGGGTATTAAGCTCGTTATAAATAACATATCATATCATTCCACTAGGAGTTGCACTTTATTAGCATATCTCCCAATCTGTCATGTTTTGATAAGTATTGTCTCTCCAGGCCACGGTTGCACCTTAGGGTTACTCGCCTCGCCTTCTGTGCCAGGCAGCAAAGGGACAGCGTGTGGCCGACTGTAGAGCCACCCTCACCAGCTCAGTGTAAGAAGATACTTAAGAGAAAATGGCGGCCAGGCCAATTTCCAAACATTGGCAACCTCCACACAGTCTCCCACCTACACCCTTCTGAATGATAACTGCCTGCTTGAAAGGCTGAAGGGGGGACTTTCCACCTGTCTGTGTCCGCAGGGCCGCCATTGAGAGAAAGGAACACAGGGAGGCCCCCTACCCTGCATCCTCGTCTCTAGAAAGTGGGAGGGATAGGTCCCCTTCTATCCGCTTTTATCAATAAAGTGGGGGGAGCAGGTCTACACTCTATTATGCCCCTGTGCTCGAAGGCGAAGCTACCGAGTGGAGGCCTTGCATCCGAGGGCCACAGATCCACACCATTTCACTGCATGGGACATGGGCGAGCAATCCCTGATACCTAAGATTTGTATCCCTTTATTCTGCCCCCCTATACCCACTGTTTGGCCACCGCCTGACACCCAAGTCAGACCCATAACTGCTGTGGGGTGTGGGGGGGGGCACTAGGATCACAGTATCCAATCCAGAAGTCCTTGACCCGAGGGTCTGCAGCTAATATGAGATCTGCTCAGTTCAGGCTGGGCGGGAGCCTTTGGCCAACACATTACCGACCTCCCATGCAGACAGCGAAGCTTGACTCAAAGCAAATGGGGCCTTCATCCACATGTTCCCCCTCTTCGGGAAGTGATCCCTGAAAACGTGAGAAGCCACCAAAGCAGAAGAGCACAGAGCAATGGCGAGCCAGGCTGAGAACCGTAGGCATGGGCTTAACCATGGCTCAACCCATTGGAACCAGTGAGACTGCGGGAGCAAGGGTAGCTTTCAGGCACACAGGCTGGTGATCTCGTGCAGCACAGAGGAAGGACAGAGAGGGCCACTTTAGCAGACCCTGGGAACAGGCTGATCGCTTTGTGATTCCCTTAGTGAGAGACTTATCCCCTTAATCCTAAGTAATGCGCTTCCATGTAGTTTGAGCCCTTTGATTAACAATTGCTGCTAGGAATTCCCACCTTTCACTGTTGATGGCCTTCCCATATGGTTGCTGCTTGTCCCTTGCTGTGTCGCAAGCTGTGGCACTGCCACCCCGGTTTATTTTCTTGTTCATTGGTTTGCCACATGCTCTTCAGAAGCCTCATGGCCCACATCACCAGTGGCCCGATTCATGCTGCCCCGTCATGTGAGGTAACTGGCTGCTATTGGGTGGAAAGTGAGGGCCTGAGGGGCCTGACAAATTCAGCAACGAAAGAGAATTTAAAATTGCAGAAAAGCAAATGATACTATCCTTTCAACAAGGAACAGAGCTTCAACACAAACCCGGGCCCACTTGGTGCTTCCAACAATGTAAAAATGGGACACCTAGATTTCATATGCTTCATTATTCATTTGAATAGAAGTACAGTTGTTTATCAATTCACAATTTTCTCTTTTCTAAAAAAAATAAAACAATACCATTAGTCCACATTGATCCTGATCTAAGTGAAAACCTCTCCACTGGAATGTGATCATTGGCAGGAGGGTGCCCAGCTGCAGGAATCACCTGTACACAAGCTTCATGGAAACCACTAAAAGCTTGCCAGGTTACCTTCCGTGCCAGGCAGCTTCTATAGATGTAATAAAGGTGAAGTGTAAAATCACACAGAGTAAAACCAACATTTGAATACAATAATCGCACACATTTTTCCTGGTTCCCAGCCCCACCACCCTTACCATCTATGCATTCTATGCACAGGTTTATGTATGCACCAAATTCTATATAAGAAAGATTGCATTCTTGAACACTTGTGTTATGTCAGTCATCAAGCGGAAACCCAACCTCTGTCCAAACTCTGGCTTTAGGAACATGGAAAGGAACCGGAAACCAGAATCAGATAGTCTGGCGTCAGTCATATCCAGATCTCCACAGGAGGCGGGATGAGAACCCCAACAACATGGCAGCATGAAGGTCAATCGATCATGAAACTGGGATCAGTAAAACACGGACTGAACATGGAACAGGAATGTGAAGTCCTCTTAGGTGTAGAAGACTGTTCATCAATGTGCATATTTATCATAACATTTATTTTTCATCCCATTCTATAGATAGCATGGACATAGTTGTCATTGATTTTGCTATGCCAAGCGATACAAAGTCATAACTAAGATCACATTAATATCTGTCTCTTACATGTTAGTCTTTGCTCACACCTGAGTTGGCCTCACCATTTGGCAATATCATTATTAAAAACTGTTTTGCAATATCCTTTTGCCATAATATAACCTTTGTTCTATATTCAACTCCTCCATGTCTTTGGCTTCCCGGATCAGACACTATGAAGTCTGTTATCAGTCTTTCTTTTATCCATAGTACTTTCTTGATTTCTACTATTCGCTACATTTGGCCTTGGACACTTTGTATTTGTTCATCACCCCATTTTACAATTCTGGTGGTTTGTCTTTTGACCATTTCCATCACTTCCCAACCCACTTCACCCCCCCCCCTGCTCCCGTGCATAGGTTCTAGGACCCTAGATGTAGTGGGTGGGATGGCTTCGTTCTCACACTGATTTATCTCTCATCCCTTCAATCTTTCCATCAGCCTTTAATCTGCATATTTCACAGTGCTACACATATCTGCATCATCGAAGGCTACGTCTTTCAGTCCAATTCAATAGTTCCCTTTTTGAGTCAAATAGGGTTTCTTTTACATCCCATATCACTAACATAACATTTCATTGTTTATCATTGTTACAGAATGAACCTTTCATAATGCACTGTTTTAAATAATGTATCTGTATCTCAAGGTACTTGTGTCGAGAAACATGTCGGCGTCATCAACACAAAGACACAAGTCTCTTCCTCAGCGATGGTTTATTTTTGAATGACATGTGGTTCTTATGAGGCTTTGAGAAGGATGCTAATGAGTTGTGGATATGCTGCGTGGGGGGTAAAGATGGCCGCTCACAGTTGTACTGGTTTAACTGCCCCTGGTGTTCCTTCCACAAAACCCGAGATGCAAAGTGCACCAGCGTATCTTTCTGATGTCATCCGCTATCAACGAGAGCCCACTTGATCCACTCAAACCTCCACTTGGACGCTTGGAAAACAATTAGTTGAGGAGGAGCCGGCCAGCAGTCAATCATTGCGCCCTCGCTGCTCCGGTAGATGCGTTGCCGATCACTCAACGGCTTCCCCCTCTGCCCCGCGCGCCTCACACCTCCTGACACAGCTGCTGCCCGCAGAGGACGCAGATTGATGACCCGGTTCCACATGTTTCTGCACACCTTGCACTCTGCTTCGGTCTCCTGACTCCTCTCGCCCGCTGTGCTGAATTGAATCAATACAGTCGATGGAAACAAAAACTCCTTGAAAGTAATGGTAGCTTCCGAAAGTGGCAATACATGGTGGGCGAGGACAGAGTCTGAAAAAAACAAGGAATCATATTCAAAATCCTTGGTGAAGTAAAACGTATAAAACGCTAACAGATGAGACAATCGCATTTTAACATACAAAGTCAGGTGTTCCCCCTGAATAGTCTGTGGTCCTGTATTATTGCCCTTTTATGTGGCTTGTATTTTGTGAGCCGCCCCAACGCCTTCAGATTCCCAACATGCATAGTTCTCTTATCTCATAATGAATATGAAATGACATGACATGATGAGTCATCTATAACGCCCTGTACACAAGTGTTTCTAGGCGCAACAAGACAAGGTAGGGATAGGGAGGACGAAAGAACGATCTTACTAGGCCTTGTGTCATTCAGATTGTGCAAGTGCTGGGGAATGGGGGGGGCGGGGGTGAAGTGCCAGAGGGAGGGAGCGGTCAGGGCAGCAATTGCTCTGAGTTATCTCTCATAGATATATTTATCAAGGTGCTTGTAGGCCCCTCTCCTCAGGCAGGAACTTCGTGTTCCTGCGTGTTGCTCCTCGTCATGTGTCGCCCACTCTCCTTCACCTCCAAGGTGGTACTAGTCTGGTCTCGCCTCTCCCAAATTCTGCTTCCTTTTCTGGCTCAATGGTTATGGGTGGGTGTTCAGGGAATATCTTGCTATGCTTTCACGGCGAAGCACCCGCTGCGTAGTTTTGAGTCTGTCAGCAGTAGACCTTAATCTTGACTTTTCGGACTTCGGCAGAAGTATGTGCTGCATTCACCTCTGTGCTGTCCAATTCGATGTCCGCCATCTTGCAGAACCTCTGCCATTGCCCTTGGTTCCTGGATCTACCGAATTGTGAACAACAAGACATGCTTTTCTGGATTCCCATCTGGTCACTCGGCCTCCAGTGCGCCAGCACAGCTTGAAGTTGTACACCTAATGCTGAAGACTGCTCCCTTTGGTCACCACTGGGGTTTTGACTGTGCTGTGTGGTGCTGTTAGTTGTATCACCCGACAGCCGCCAGCAAAGAAAGACTAATGAGCGCACCTCTCTTGGACAAAGTCTAACGTAGATTTGCCCCAAGCACCTGTGCTGTCCTAGTAGCACTCTAGGAACTGCAGGGGAAACAGAAGAGCAGGGCAAGGTGAGGAGAAGGAATGGAGCAGGCGCTGAAGGAGCCAAAATGAAGTTGGGTGAACTGGGTTGTTTGAGTAGCGCTTAGGCCCATTCAAAGCACTGTGATGTTAGCAAAATATGGGTTCCGTCATCTCTGCCGGTTCCGTTAATCTTGTATAAAAACTACTGCATGAGAGACAGAAGGGCAGATATCTGTCATTACTTCACAGCAAGGCTGTGTAAACAGATCATGAAGTGAGTAGCTGTGCACTCCACGCTGGGTTATGTCACCTTACATTTAGATAGCGCCTTCTGCTATACTGTATGTGGGCTAGGTGACAAGCATGGATTCTATGAGAGATTTGAGAGATATCCCATGGGAGAGTAGGGGGTGGGGAGGAACAAAGAGGGTATCACCCCCCGAATATAATTTTAAAAAACCTCTTGTAAAGCTCTCCAGCGAAAAAGACCATTACAATGCCGGTTTTAAGATCAAAAGAAAATCGGTCATTGTAAATCGGTCGTTTCACTTGAGAGCTTTAAAATGAGGTGATTTCGCATAGAACCAAACAGTCAGGTGTTTGCATACAGGCTCCCACGAGAGTAGAGAAACCGAAACATTTAAAACTGTTTTAACACTGGAATATATTTTTTTTACCACACATTATATTTTATAGCAAGAAAACATGTGGGCCAATATGCATTTTATATACAGTTGCATGCAAAGAACAGTTTAAACACATGGTGTGTGCGTTTCATGATCTATTTTGTAGCACATTATATTCCATATTCTGAATGTAATTAGCACATTTTGTTAAATGCAGAAGTTGTACCTTTTTTTTTATTTCTCATTAGTAATTTCATTTTTTTGGTGCTTTGCATATTCATACCACGTTATATTTCGTACATAAGCAGTGCATTATTTTTACATATATTACATGTTATAGTTGCAAAGTTTTTAAGCTCCAGTGTGCACTTACCTCTATGGAATGAAAACGTTCAGACGGGTCTTCCCATGCATACTCTCAGGGCTTCATGTCTCAGTGGCAGGCATCCTAATTAGTGCCAAGCTTCATTACTGCACCTTGAGTGCAGTTCTTTCCGAATAATTGCTTACACGGTACAAAGTGCTGACACTCATGGGTTCCAACTTTGGTTTTTCGCTACTGGGGCAGAAATTCCCACACCGAGTGAAGTGGGGGGAGTCATTCCCACCTCCAGGTCGAAACATCACATTTTACAGCACATTTTGCAGCAAGAATTGGGAAAAAGCTGGGTCTAAACACAAAACATTTCAGCAACAGTCGCCTAACCTGCTAACGGCAGCTCAGGGTCATTTTGGGGCACCCCTGCAGGGAATCAGCTTGGTGTCAACCAAGATGGGGTACTCATAACCCATAATGGTCTAAAGCAGGGATGGCCAACTCCAGGCCACGGGGGCCGGAAACGGGTTGGATTTTCAGGAAACCCCTCATTAATATTCATGAGATATTTGCATACAATGATTCTAAATGTATCCACATTTGTTCTCATGAATATTAATGAGGGGTATCCTGAGAACCCGTCAGGATTCTGGCCCTTGAAGCCTGGAGGTGGACAACCCTGGTCTAAAGACAATAGAGAGTGGACAAGCCAGGCACAGTGTGAGTGATATTGCATACCATTCCATTAACACTGCAATGCTTGAAACAATGGGTCGAAAACTATGCACACAACATTAAGGAACAGCTACAGGTGGTCCACAAGGTTGAAAGGTTCCTTTCAGAAAACAGTGTTGATGCTGTAGAAGCTAATGGCCAAATGGTTCGACTTGCAGCTCTTCCGTCATACTGGTCAGTGCCAGGCACTATGTAGCACCACATCTTTACCTGCTAGACAGGTGAGGTCAGCGTCAGCTATGGCTTGGCCGGGTAAGTTCATTTTCTTGGAAACACCCAAGGTGAGGGCACCTCTCCTTAGGGCGCTATAAAGAGACCAGCCTTTTCATAAACCGTGTGTAAAGGAGGGTGCTCTGCAGGGCAGGCCTCTGTACAGAGGGGGCATTTGTTGAAGGCCTATTGTTCTTGCTGGGGGGAGGGGTCCCACAGGATGCAAATTTAAGGGGATGCCACGAGATGGTGCTCAGCTGCCTCAGGGTCAGAGTGCTCTTGAACGTTATGTTATTATGTTGTATACTGCACACCAATGCCATTTGCAAGGTTTCCAGGTTGGGGGGCGCCGACTTTTGGTTTTTGACGGGGGGAACCAAGGGTGGGGTAGGGGCCACAGCAGCGTCAAAACAAGTCCCATTCTAAGAATAGGGACTTTCACGAAGATGGACTTCCTGGGCGGGCCCCGGGGCACACCCAGGTGCGCTGCACAAGGCGATTTAGCAG
Source organism: Ambystoma mexicanum (assembly GCF_040938575.1). Classification (NCBI taxonomy): domain Eukaryota; kingdom Metazoa; phylum Chordata; class Amphibia; order Caudata; family Ambystomatidae; genus Ambystoma; species Ambystoma mexicanum. The sequence continues at coordinate 337,658,508 of NC_090924.1, read as the reverse complement.
ATCTTGAAGAGAGCGGGAGCGGTTGGTTAGAGGAAGAGAGCAAGGTTGTGGTGATTGTGTTGTTGGCACAGATTGCAGGAACCTCCAGCTCTGCGTGCATGCATACATGCATGCATGCATGTTTCTAGGTGTGGTGTGCTGGGCGCATGGAGGGCTTTGTGTCCAGAGGGGTGAACTCTGAGTTTGCAGTGTTCTAATGCATTGGCTAGGTGTGGCACTTGGCTACGGAAGTGAAAAGTTGTGTTGTTTGGAGTCGAGGGAGAAGGTTCTCTAAATGCAATGTGTTGGTAGCTGGTGTGAGGTTGCATGTACTGAGTATGGTGGAGAAATTGAGGGCTAGTCGAGAGGGTTATTGGTTGTGTTCCCTTATGGTATATCTGTGTGTGGTTTGGCCGATTCAGAGGTGACTATTGTGTATTTGGCTAGTTTCCATTGTTTACGCATTGAAAAGATGCAGGTTTGTAGAGTTTTTCTGGATATCAATTGGCCCTGTGATGTGCAGATTTCCCTTGTACGGGTTGTTACAGGTTGGCCACCATATTGGAGAAGGCAGAACCTCTTTGTTTTTCTCTGTAGAATCTCTTAGTTTGTATTAGCACATCATGTATGGATCTTAAGACACATGTTGATTGGTAATGAGGGCTTTGGCTTTGATGGTTTCTGCTCCTTCACTTTGGAGAGCTTTGCGGGCAAGTCAGAGGGGCTTGAAATGGATTCTTGGGTTGAATGGTAGTATAATGGTCTTGGAGTTGATGGACGTCCATTGAGAGGCAGTATTGCGCCACAATGGGCAGCAGGCAGTGGCATCTTCCCATGCTCAGATTGCCATAAACAGATGACTATGCCCTCTTCTGAACTCACGTGCCGGTGCTATCAACACTGACCACCAAGTCTCCTTCCGGACAGATAGCCAAGCGGTGAAGATTACTCCTGCCTCTAAATATGGGAGCTGAAAGGAGGCTCCCTTCCTTCTAGCAATCATGAGTGAACAATTTTCAGTCAAGAGGCAGTCCTTCACTAATGGCAAGGGACACAACAATAGGGTGACCAGACGTCCTGGTTTTGCTGGGACTGTCCAGGTCTGTTTTAAGTTTAAAAACCCTGTCTGGGGATTTGGGGATAGAGTGGATACCATCCCGGTTTTTGGCCCGATGTCATGATTTTTCCATCGGTTTGGCCAAAAACGGGATTGTATCCACCCGATCCGCAAATCCTAGACAGGTTTTTTAAAATTAAAATAGTCTCGGACCCCGGGTGCCCTCGTCACTCAATCAACATGACACGGGACAGTCCACCAACATGGAAGTAGGACTAGTTTCACAGCTGAAGCTGTAGTCCCACTTCTATATCTGTGGCCTGTCCCGGTTTTTTATTTTCAAAATCTGGTCACCCTACACAACAACCAGGGTGGGCATTGCATCTGCTCTCATTTATCTATCAGCAAGTATCTCGTTTGCACAGGGAATTCTCCAGAGGATGTGGAAAAATGCCATGCTACTATTGGTACTTACTGGAGTTGCAGAAGGCAAGGAATGATATCACTCCACTCGGCAGTCGCCAGGGAATGCTTCCATTCCAGCAACCCCTCCTGGAATCACCAAAGTTTCCATCGCAATTCCTTTTGCTGAAGCTCTATGCTTTGGTTTCAAGATCAGACTTCATTCTTGCAAAAGTCAAGCAGGTTTCCTGTCGCATTCCATTAGCAGTGCCAAAAAATCCCCATGATATACTGACGATGATCTCGGGAGGATCAACGTGCGCGCCTTGGAAGCAAAACGACACAGAGCAACACAGGTTCGATCCCCGGGTCCGCGCTTAGAAACCTCTGGGTATTAAGCACGTTATAAATAACCAATTACGATGATGTCCTTATGCAGACGTGTTGTACTTTCTAGATCCACCTGTACTCATTCATTAAAGGCTGCTTAATGTGTTACAATGCCTGCCTTCACATGATTTGTGATTTGCAACCATTTTGTTCTGTGACGGCTTCTGGCACTCAAAGACGGAGAGAGCTAGGGTGGCGGTCCGCAGGGAGGCTGTCACTAGTCGCCCAGGGTATTTACCCGTCTACCCACCCCTATGTTGATTGCACAAATCCTGTCATTAATACAAAATCATTCATATGGATAGATTATCAAGAAACATGAGACGCGGTAAGGTGCAAAAACAGCGAGATGTTAAGAGACGTCGTTGTAGGGACTCTTAAAGACACCTGCTTTCTGCTCTGCTCCTCATCCACCTGTGGCAGCTTCTGACTGCTATTGACAGAGTTAGTCCTTGCCTCCCTTGCTACTTTGGGGACTAGGTTGTGCACAATTATTCTCCAAAGTAATGTGTATGCATGCACTTGACACTGACATAACCACAGCAGCAGAGATTTGTAAGAAAAGAAACATGGCACCAAACATTTTGGAAAGGAGGCCTGGTAAGCATGTCTTATAAAGGATAAAATAACTCCATAGATATCCAGTATGTGCAGAGGCAGCGCGGGTGATACCAGCACTGAGCCCCTCCCCCTATCCCTGCAGAAATATACCGTCAATAAAGAAATTACAGCATTTCTTTTCATGCAGATTTGTCAAACAGTGCAAGCATCTGATGCCCCAATGCCTACAGGTTTGGTGCGCTATACAAATACATAAATAAATAAATAAAAAGTGCACTTCCTCTCGAGATCCCAACTTAACCACAGCTGCAGAGGCAAGGCACTATCTCTCTCTCTCTCTATATAGAGAAAAAAAACGTGTTGATGGGGCTCTGGGGTTGCAACGCAGAAATATGGCAGTTATTATTACCAAAGCTACCATACCTCAGCCACCACCATGCACTGCTCACGGGCTCTCATGTTGAACTAATTCACCCTCTTGAAAAGAATCGTGAATGTGCCATTGGACTTTGTTTTGTGTTGGTCCTCAAATGTCAAATAAGTACTCTGGCGCACTACTGATTTTCCTTAGCTGCGTGTGTTTCTCCTGTCCAGTGGAAAGTGAGGGTGTGTGGATGTGATGATGTCTTGTATGCATGTCATCATGGGCGGTGCATGGATGTGGTTGAGTTATGGTTTATTTAAGGACCATAAATGGCATAGTTCCAAAAGTGTGATGTTTTGCCCTGCAACTATAATGGCCGTCCTTCAAAAAAAGGTAGCAGGCGCTCCTCTCCAGAAGGAACATGGCATGATAACCAGTTCTGAGATGAGAGTTTGCAGCACACGCTTTTTGCTCACTGTACCTTTCACAGGTGGGAAATATCCATTTGCATATCAGTCTTTGTCCCGCCCACATGGGCAGTCCAGCACCGAAATGCTATGGCAAATCCTCTCTGAACAAGAGTACCAAAAGCAACCCCATGCACATGTTTCAGCCTTGATGGGCCTCATCACTGAGGTGAAGCTGCGCCTCTCTGAGCATAGTGAGCAGAGAGTCCACGTCTGGTTGCCCCCAGGTAACTCAGGGTGACCAACCCCAAGTTCCTTACAAATATTTCAAAAAAAGGTAGCAGGCGCTCCTCTCCAGAAGGAACATGGCATGATAACCAGTTCTGAGATGAGAGTTTGCAGCACAAGCTTTTTGCTCACTGTACCTTTCACAGGTGGGAAATATCCATTTGCATATCAGTCTTTGTCCCGCCCACATGGGCAGTCCAGCACCGAAATGCTATGGCAAATCCTCTCTGAACAAGAGTACCAACAGCAACCCCATACACGTGTTTCAGCCTTGGTGGGCCTCATCACTGAGGTGAAGCTGTGCCTCTCTGAGCACAGTGAGCATGGTCGTCCAGCTACATTTTTTTCTGTGAATGTCTTTGGTTTTGTTTGTTTATTGAAGGTTAACCATGATAACTGCACTTAGCAATAATTTTTTTAGTGAATGCCTTTGTTTTTTTTTTTTACAGAAGGTTAACAATAACTGCACTTAGCAATGTTTTTTAGTGAATGCCTTTGTTTTTTGTTTGCAGAAGGTTAGCCATAACTGCACTTGGCTATGTTTTTTTAGTGAATGCCTTTGTTTTTTTGTTTACAGAAGGTTAGCCATACCTGCACTTGGCTATGTTTTTTAGTGAATGCCTTTGTTTTTGTTTACAGATGGTTAACCATAACTGCAATTGGCAATGTTTTTTTAGTGAATGCCTTTGTTTTTTTGTTTACAGAAGGTTAGCCATACCTGCACTTGGCTATGTTTTTTAGTGAATGCCTTTGTTTTTGTTTACAGATGGTTAACCATAACTGCAATTGGCAATGTTTTTTAGTGAATGCCTTTGTTTTTTGTTTACAGAAGGTTAATCATAACTGCACTTGTCTATGTTTTTCCAGTTAATCTTTTTTTTTTCAATCATATACACTAACATACTCACTCTGCCCAGCTCATACTGTGGCCTGGGCATGGCTTTTGGCCCTTGCCCAAGCACATCAAACATGCCCAAACTTTACACTGCACATGAGCTGTACTTATTCCAAATGGGCACCGCAGACATACACAAAATCTCACTGAGCATGGTCTGTTGCCATGCCAAGTGTAGCCTGTACTCAGGACCTTGCCTTTGGGCTTGCCCCAGGCACCTCTAGTAGACAGCAGTGCCTAGACAGAAAAAACACGGACATTTGCCAGTTATAGTTCCAAAAGCAAGCACAACCATAACTCGGCCACCGCCAGGCACTGCTCATGGTGCCATACATGCCATCACAGATGACGTGCAGGTGACCACGGTTCTCACAGTGCATGCGGAGCAAAAACAGTAATTCCTAACTGGCGAATGTACGTTTCTTGTATGTTTTGTTCTTCAATCATCACATCCATGCAATTAAATGTTTTAAATGAATGTGTACGGTTTGCATTTTGTACGGTTTAGTAAGGCCTTTAGCTAAGTCTGTTCCGACCAATCGAGTGACTTTGCAGTATTACCAGATCAGTCCATCCCGCAGAAACATCACTAATGCAGTCCTTGGCTTTCCTTTTACTAACCTTTGCTGTTCAATGTAGTCTGGGAAAAGTAGTGTCCTTGTGACTTTTGGGGTGGGGTGGGGGGTCATATTCGCGCCTAGAAACACTTGTGTACAGGTGCGTTATAAATGTCATATCATATCATTAACCCTATGTCTGAGAGCTGGTCAGTGCCCTCATAGGCATGATGTAGGGTGGTTGAGGAAGAATCTGAAGTACGGTCTCCCTATAGAAAAGGTGCACCTATATAATTGCATAATGAAGATCTCTTCAGGTGTGATTGCAAACAAGCTATCTGGTTGGAAAAGCAGTTATGCAGCGCATAGACCATGCATTAAATAACATTCTCTCACATGGAGGGACAGCGGATGAATACAGGGAATGAGCAATGTCGGAAGTGGGGCTCGTTTCCACATGCCAGAAATCCTGCAGATGTTGTCTCCCCAGATCCTGCATCTGGGAAAAGCAAAAGCCGGTGCTTTAGCTGACATTACACACTGCGCCCGCTGTGATCATCTTCGCCAGCATTCAGAGATGAACTTCTCAGCCCGGAAGAGCTCTGCTCTTGATTCTCTTTTTCTTTGTTTTGCATGGAAACAACTTCAAGGGTGATTAACATTAGTTGGCTGCAGATGCAGCAGTGAGTGGTTGATGGGTAGCAGCTATGGTTTGTGGCATGTCATGTAAGAAGACTACTTTGGGTGGTTATAACTGGGGGTGGTTATAATGAGAGCTTCATTTTGTGTTAAACAATGACTATGATCAGGTGCTCTTATCATTCATTTTCTTTGGCTGTTTATCTTTCTGTCTTGATGGTGCAGGCCTATTAGCCAAAGGAGATGTGTGTAGCCTGGCATAACTCTGCTGCTGGTAATTGTGGGCTTCCATTCTTGATGGCGAAAATAAACCTTAATTCATACTCTTCTCAACATGGCCCTACAATGATTTATGTATTGCGCTGTAGGATATTATGCAGTTTGTGTCATCGCTATAAAACAGTGTTATTTTAGCTCTGTGTTTTTACAAGCCTGTCACTGGCCTGTTGTGACTCCACCTCTAGCCCAGCCCCCATCGGTATGCCAAACTCTCCCCCACACCACCCCAGGAACTAGGTTCCCAGAGTACATCGTTTCCATTTTCAGCACAGGGCATAAACTTTGGTTGGGGGTCAGATGGACTAAAAATAATGTTTGTGACTTTTTCTTTTTTTTACTACAAGCGACTGCTTGTTGTCCTTTTTGGGCCTGGCATTTTCAGTGAGGCAAGCCAACTCTCGGACTGGCAGAAACGTACGGCCTTGTCCCAGCAAGAAATGCCAGTGGCTGTTATTGCTCTTCCCCGCGAGTATCTCTGTGTGTTCAGCTCATTCCAGGGAACAAGTCAAGTGCAAGTGCAGATTTTCCAATCTGCTGAACTTCTAGTTGGGGGCAGAATGCTGCTGGAAAACAGAGAGAAGGGGGGAGAGAGGGAGGGTGGTAGAGAGGGAAGGAGGAAGAGGGAGAGAATGGGGAGCAAGGGAGAGGGGGCTAAAGGGAGAGGGGGAGAGGGAGAGAAGAGGATAGTGGGAGAAGGAGAGAGGGAGAAAGCGGAGAGGGGATTGCTGCTGTAATGGCTTATGATAACTCTAACACAACATACACACAAAACGCAGCATAACATACTGGGGCACCAGTGGTCCAGGGATCAATATCTGTTTCTAAACCATCAATCAGCCCCACACCTCCAGTACAGCAGAAGGGATCTGAACAGATTGGAAACACAAGCAAATTATAAACCTCCCTGTCCAATTTTGGTAACGTGGACAGAACAGCAGGTTTATCTCAGCAAGGTCGTGGATCATTAGTTAGTTGCAACACAGCAAAAATACAATTGTTACCCAATGATACAAGGGACTGTCCATTCAAGGTTGTATAAAAATATCTACTTTATTATTATTCAACAGACAGTTCTAGCCCACTACAAAATACAACCCACCCTGAAAAGGAATGCAGAGGACAGACAGTATCAAGAAGGAAAGGGGATGCACTGTGGATACTGACGGGAGGGTAGTCGGTAAAGTAATTAATCACAATATTTTAAGGATACTTGGTTTCAGCACAAAGGGAGCAATGGGTCACAAAATGTCACTATGGGCCTTCGGGGAAGGACCAGGGAGACAGAATAACAATGTACCTTGTGCGTGTAGAAGTTCTTTGTACTCGACAGCGCCAAGTCGGTTTCAGAGTGCTTTGCAGCTTCTGCAACAGAGTTCAAGATGGGAGAGAGCTGCGGGTATCAGGCAGTTCAGCAAGCGAGGCTGGATGGACGGCTGCAGGTTGGCCTACACAGCGGCTCAGGGCCAGGAATCGTCACAGTGCTGATTGGCAGGTCTGAGGTGTCACGGACGGCATGAGTGATTGCTGCATGACAACAGTCAGCAGTGCAGTCGGTTGCATCTCGAGGGGCTCGACTGGCTCGAAAATGAACTTAAGGTGGATGCTGGTTGATGCTTGTCGATGCACTCCTCTAGCTTCTTCACTGGGCTTGTGTCGTCCTTTAAGGCGGACGGCCCGAAGCTGAGTAGAGTGTTGTAGGCAATGGCCTTGTCCTTGGTTTGGTTCAGAGACTCTCTGGCACTTCCCACCAAGGAAGCTTGCTGCAGAGCCTAGCAGGTCATGCTGTTTAGTGTAGTTTAGTTAATTGTTGGCTTATTAGGCGCTTATACAGCAAATACATTCTGTTTCAAAGCACCCACATGGCAACAGTGAGGGAACATGGAATTGCAGTACAATTAAAATATACAAAAAAATTACAGTGGGGGAAAGGGACGGACAAACCTACTATGCCTTGTGAGTATTCAGAACGTGCAAGTACAGCAAGGAATAGGGCAGTGGGGTAGGTGCTGGGGTGTCTGTGCGCGAGGGTGAGCCACAGATGAAGTGAGAAGTATGTTAAGTGCAATGCGGCAAGGAGCTGCGTTGGGTTCAAAAGTACAAATCTCCAGTGCGTAGGGTGCCAAGGCAAGTGCTGAAGGTAGACAGAAGTTGGGGAGATTAGGTGTGAGTGGTCAGGGGCCTGAGGATGCATAAGGGTCCAAGACACCAATCACAGCAACTGTGAGATTAGCAGAGGTGGGACGAAGGGAAGGCGGAGGAGAAGAGGAGAGTCTTGAGGTGCTTTCAGAATTTAAGTAGGTCCTGATCAAGACGAAGAGGGAGGGGGAGGCTGTTCCATAGGAGGGATACAGCTGAGGAAAGCGCACAACCACCTGCTCTCTGTTTGGCAAAGCGTTTTACACACAAGGTGTTGGTGCCAGAACAACATAGAGGTTTAGAATTAGACTATTTTGTAAGAGAGAGTTGCATATAGTGTGGTACCCAGCTGTGTCCTGGCTGGGTATCAATTCTGGAGCTGCTTGTAGGGTCCTCGGGATTCAGTACCTCCCTCTGTTCCCTGTGAGATGTTTAGGGGAGGGATATTGCTTCCCTCTTGGAAATCCTGGCCTTCCTTCACTGGTGGAAGCTGTAAGGCAGACTGTACCTTCAGCCAGGGTCCAGAGGAGTTATTCTTGTTACTCCTTGCTAAGTCTTCAGATGATCTGCCAAAAGAGGGTCTCGGCCCTCTTTTAAAGCCAAATGGGCCCCAGTGATTGGTGTAGGCTAGAAGCCTACCTTAATGAACCAATCCTGGGGATCCAGCAACAATCTACTGTATTAATGAGGTTATAACCAGAGTGCTTTGCAACAGAAAAGGTAAAGGGGTGAAAACATGTAATACTAAGTCCCACCCATCTTCCCATCTGTTGTAGATCAAAGGGTCACTCTAGTTAATGGAGCACTCTGTGGTTCCTGATTAAAGCGGCAAGTCTCCCTTGAAGATGCGGCGAAAACAGACGTCCTGTCTCCATCAATCCACATACTCATACCTTCTGAATGGGGTCCCACTGCACGGGTTGCCTACTGTGAACACACAGTCCCAGACATGACAGATCCCTGTCCTTGATTCTGAGAGACGGGAGCTGGCTTCAGGTTGACACAGTGCATATCAAAGGTTTTAGGGGTTTTCCTGTCTTTTGTTAGTCCTGCAACCAGGCTTCTCAGGGGCCTGCTTGAATTAACTCTTACTAGTATGCGAAGCTGCCACCAGAAGCTAACAAAGGACAGGGCGGATCCATGGAGCCTTTGTTAGGTAATTAGGCTGGCCATGGAAGGAGGAAAGTTTTGCCTTCTGCTTTCTGAGATGCCTTGATGTACTCTTGGCTGTTATATTCCAACTAGATTTGACAGCAGGGGAGGCGGCGCCTGTAGGCTGTGTCCACCCAGAGTACACAGGTCTATATGTAGGTTGTGCGGGGAGCATAGGAAAATGAGTTTGGATTAGTCCCACACATTTTCTGGAGGTTGATCCACCAACATACAATTTCATTTAAAAGTTTAAAAGAAGCCCAGGCGAGCGCACATCCACTGTGTGGATGGTTGAATTCCTCACACACACCACATAGCATGGTATATAGCAAAATAATATGACACATACTAAAACATCAAACTCCAAATGCACCACTATAACTTAGAAAACAATATAACATGTTAAGATAAAAAAACAACCAAACACGGCACATATTTGTAGCAATATAATAACATGATGTGACACGTAACATAACATCGAACTCCAAAACACGTACCACTATGGCTTACGAAACAGCATAATATACAAGATATAAAGATAATAATACAACCAAAATGGCACACAATTCAGTAAATAGAATACACTAAAAAAATACCAGCACAGCATATAATGTTCTATGTTATCCTTTTTAGACATTGTGCTGTTAGATGTTATGTACACATAACAGATATAAACAGAACATACTGTAATCCCACACCACGTAATATTATCAATCTGTTCAGAATAAACCATTTGGTAGCTGTGAATTATAGTGTACGTGCAGGGGTCTGCCACCTTTTGCTCGCTAGGTGTTTTGGACCACAACTACCACCAGTCCTAGCCAGCATAGTCAAGGGTGAGGCATCATAAGAGTTGTAGTCCAAAGAATCTGGAGAGCTGCAGGCTGCAGACTCATGCACTCTACTGTGTAAGGTAATGCTATTGAGAGAAGTTGGTAACTTCATGAAATATGCTACCCTGTCAGTATGTATTCAAGCCTACACGCTGGTGTGATTTGAGGTGGAACAAAAGACATGTACTTGAGTTAACCTGGAAAACATGTCTTGAATTGCAATACATGAAATAATATTGGTTAGTCTGTAGTCAAAAGCATTAAAAATATATAGTTTACATTTAAGGGTTTATTATGAGTCGTGGGTATTCCGCTCTGGATCAATGCAGGCTTTAATTACCATTACCTCATACACAAATGTGGCAGTTCCTGCAGAATCCTGTGCGTACTAGCACTTCGGCCGGATACTCACAGCAAATGTATTTCATAAATACAGCATGCTAGATTTTGAAACACTGCATGCCATGTTTTTTAAATGTTTAAAAAAAACATTTCTAGCCATCTTTGTTAGAGTGATATATATACACACACACACCAAGAAAGTTATGGTGGGTTTAAAAAGGTTTGAAAAAAAAAATCTTTCACCTGCTGATGGACGTAGAGCACTGTGCATTTTATCATTGCTGTTGTCTGGACATTTTTCTCCTTTAAACTTTTTCCCTACCTTGCAGCTAAATATTATACATTTTAACAACTGCTGCTATTGCACTAAGCACTTTAAATTTGCTGCTAAAGCACTTCGCACTTTACATTGCTGCTAAAGCACTAACCACTTTATATTGTCTCAAGACTGCATTATTAAGTTCGATTTGTATTACACCTCGCATATGTATGCGTAAACTTAGACCTACATGACTATATATCTTTGTTTATCCGAGACCAACGTTGGACACTTAGAATGGCTATATTTTGTCTAGTGAACACATCATGTTGTGGGGCTGCTTGGACAGCTTTGAGGTAATGGCTGTTTCAGACGTTATAACGTGGACAGACCTACAAGGCAGTGCTCGTCATTTTTGGCGGTTGCCCTAGAATGGCATTATTTTTTTACTTTATTTTATCTTGGGTACCAGAATTTGTTGACAGACACACCATTGGAAAACACACGTTTATTTTGAACGATGTGTATTTGTATATATCTATATATCCTTTTTTTATATATATTTTTCCTTTGACACTCGTTATGTACCTGAGGCTTTCTTTTTGCCATTTTCCTCCACAGTCCTCGCAGCCAGCACATCTGTGCAATTGTTGCTATATTCTTCATCATATAATATTTGGTTGATGTATTGACACTTACGATGTGTTTTTATTTTACTTAATACACTGCATGTTGCAGTGCCTTAAATGTTCTAAGATGGCTGCCATGTGTTCATCATTTTGTACCACCTCGTGAATGGGGACATTCTATGCACTTGTATCATAGAGGTTTTTAAAACATATATAAGAAGTCCTTCTTCCAGGAAACACCCTACCTACGTGAACAAGCGGTCCGTGTATCGCGAAACGCGTCGTTTTGTAACCAGGCTTTCCCTTTTTGCTGCACCTTTTTATTAATAAAGAAACATTTGTGCTGCCTGGATTTGCTGTCATGCCTTTTCCTTGCTGAGACTGGATTTCGTTTCTCAGCTGCTCTTGGGAGTGCAATCCATCGAATTTTGCCCTGTCCTAGGGCATTTCTTTCCTTTTTTGAAAAAAAAAAAAAAAAAATATATATATATATATATATATATATATATATATATATATATATATATATATATATATATATATATATATATATATATATATATATATATATATGGGCCTACGCTGGTGGGCCAATATGGATATATTTCTTTACTGTAATAATTTAATGGCCATCAAGAGTAAAGCAAACATGATAAGTGTTATTACATTTCAAGACTGGCCTATGTTGCTGGGTCATAAATTGATCCTATGTCATGGTATTTCATTATGGGCATCAAGAGTAAATCAAACATGACTCATGTTTGGTTTACTCTTGATGCCCATTTCGCTATTATGTGGCACGAGTGGCCTACATTGGTGGGCCAGCCTAGATATATTTTCTTACTGTGTTGGTATGGCATGTTTTAATGGGCATCAAGGGTGAAGCAAACATGGTTCATGTTTCCTTTTCTCGTGATGCCCATTTTGGTATTACGTGGCAAGACTGGCCTACTGTGGGGGCCAGTCTGGATATATTTTCTTACTGTGTTGGTCAAGAGCAAAGCAAACATGAGGAGTGTTATTATGTGACTTGACTGGCCTACTTTGGTGCAACCAGTCTGAATATATTTTCTGACGTGGCATTGCATGTTTTACTTACATCAGAGGTAAAGCCAGTATGGTGAGTGTTCTTATGTTGTGAATCTGGCCAAAGTTGGTGCAGCCAGTCTTGACATTTTTTCCGATTGTGACATGCCCTTTTTAATGGCAAAGCCAGCAGGAGTATGTTCTTACATGAGAATACTGGCATAAATTGGACAGGTTTTATTTTTAGAAAAAAGTATAATCACATCACTGTGATTATGTGCAAAGCAAACATGAGTATGTTCTGATACGGGAAGGCTGGCAGATATTGGTGCAGTTAGCATGGAAATGTGTTTTTTACTGGCATATATATTGTGGGAAGAGGCATCATGAAAATGCTCCTGCGCACTGCACTGTTCGTGACTTGCACCTATTGGATTGTTTCATAAATTACCCAACAAAAGCAATAGCAAACTGTGTGGCTTTTTACCCAATTTTTCAAAAAAGTGTGATGTAAAATGCACCATTTTAAACAGTTATTTAAAAAAAGGTTTTCGGGGGAGAAACACTTATGCCTCTCCAATTAAAAAACTCGCTAACATAACACAGCAGGCTCTTAAAACCGTAGTGAGCCCATGTCACCAGGCAGAAGGCTACGACGACTCCCTGACCCGAGAGCCTTCTCTGAATCCCTGGCCTACCTTCACTGCCAGACCGGCCTTTTGTCAATCTCCATCACAGCTTTTTGCGACCCCACCCTCCTCTTTCGCTCCTCCATCTTGAGTCATTGCTTGCTCTTTCCCTCTGCTCCAACAGCTCAAACCTTTGCATTCATGAATTCTGTAACCTTCCGGGGGACAGATTTCACAAAGGGTGGGTGCCATCTCAGAGAAAAAATGTGCTAAAACCTAAACAAATAAGAGACGCGTGCGCCTTTGACACCTCTGCGCACCGTGCTAAAGGTGCCCCCCAATTGTGCACCCCTATGACGTTTCCCTAATTACCAAGTGGTGATTTCCATGGCAATTAGGGAAGGAATGCAGATATGGAGAAGCTTTGCCAGTGGATTTAAAAATAAATACCGCCGCAGTTTGAGCCCCAGTATTTGAGACATTGTTTTCAAGGTGGAAAAGCTGGGGCTCCAGAAACCATAGAAATAAAATAAATCTCTTGTAGATACCACAACAATAAAAATGGAGGTGCATGCCTAGATGTAAGGGGTGTGGCAGGGATGTCATTTAGGGGTCGCCAGAGGTCGCAAATGCGACCTCTGTGGTCACCCTTGCGACCTCTAGAAAAAAAAAGAAAAAAAAGTTTTTTTTTTTTTTTTAGTAATGCAAGCTCATGTTCCAGCACCATGTGGCTCTTTAGTTCTGTGGCTTTCTTGTTAAAGCCCCTTAAAAAAAAAGAAGAAACAGAAGAAAAGGAGTAACACAAGTCTAACACTTTCAGCACTGACCCTAAATTAGAAAGATTAGGAATACCAAATAATGTGTCTTTGTGGAATTCCATACAATAATTGCTAGACTCATTAAAGGCTTATTTCAGGCACACTTCAGGGGGTGAGTCACTGATTTAGTCTGTTCTTAAACGCCTCAACCCAGCCTTTCATTCTTCTGAGGTCGATAAATGAGGACCAACACAGGTCGGGTGATATTGGGTGTATATTTTTTCTATATAAAGCGCTTAAGCGTAAGTGCTATATAATAACACATCATTATCATTTGGTCATGGACGTCTGCTTGCATTCCCACTAATTTGGTAATATGGGCCTATACACCCTGATCTTATTGATACATATGGCGGTCCATTCTTGTATGAAATGTACATCACATTATAACGATATCGTAACCATATTTTTTGTAGTGTACAATATGTGATAGCACTTCCTGTTTTGTCAACGGGTGAAAGGTCGCGTTCCATCGCTTCCCGCGATATCACTTTGGGGTGGGGTCAAAAGACATCCCTTCCTGTGATGTCACCAGGGTCAAGGGTCGTGTGATGTCACTTCCGCTACCCCTGGCATTTTGGTGAAATTACGTCCCTGGAGTGTGGTGGGTAAAAACATGGTGTCTGCAAGAATCATATTTAGGGGCGGCACAAAGAGGGCCACAAGAACAAAGAAGGGGGGGTCCCAATAATGCAGAATAGTAACGACACAGCTGTTTGTTTTTATACATATAACACATACATGTATGGAGATGTAAATGAGATTCGAACATATGTCGTGGAAGCAAAGAAAGTGCATGAGATAGATTTTTTTTTTTTACTGGCATGTCTGAAGTGAAAAAAGAATGGTCAGGTTTATGAGTGGACTGGCAATGGGATGCTAAAGGCATCACACAGCGGGTTGGGGAACTGCCTTCCAGACATATAAGGCAGTGTGTCGATGGGACATTGCACAGAATACAAGACAAGCAGAGCTTGGCACGAGCAGACCTGAGCGCACTGCAATGTATGTTGTTAGACTGAATGAAAATAGCTACTGTCAGTGCTGATTTTACAAACACGTTCTCTTGCGGTTTGTTGACACAGTGGGCAATCTGTACAGACTATTTTAAGAAGACCATGTTTCCTGCTAGTATTTTATTTGTACTCATGACAGCACAAAAAAACTCTCCCTTGTTAGGCAACATCTTCATTTGCAAACTTCGTATGCCCAGGGGCTGGCCCCCCTTCTTTTCCCTGTGGCCCTCTTTGTGCCCCCCTAAAAATGTGGATGCTAATGGCCGGGCGTCACCGCAGCAGATCACCATCCTTGCATTCAAAGGCTGTAGCACGGGCTGGCGGAAGGAGGGCCAGTGCCCTGTTCAAAATGATGCCTGCACTTCCAATTTTTCATTTTTCTCACCTTAAAATGGGCACATTTGTTAATGAAGTATGAGAAATCCAATGAAATTAGACGTTCCGATACGCCAGGTACCAAGTGTCGGGTCACGTTGCTGAGCAGAATGAAGGAAAGAGCAATCCTTCGTCATCTCTGTAGAAAAATGTTGTCACATTTAGCGGCGGCTAAATAAACAACTATTTATTTAACCATTTTAAAAAAAGAAAATTATATTTTATAGTGCCATAACCAATTGTGGAGCCCTTCATGGAGGATGGTGCAGGAAACACATGTTTTGCATGTGACCATCAACAGCCCGGCACCCATTTCCTTACAGTGACTGATCCTGCAGTGTGTCCTCTTTAGGCGCAGCCCTTTTATTTTTTTTCCAAACTTGTTTTTATTGGTTTTTCAGCAAGCACGTTATACATTATGGCTTGTGCAATGTGGGCAGGGACGTCATTTCACCAAAATGCCAGGGGTAGCGGAAGTGACATCACACGACCCTTGACCCCGGGTGACATCACAGGAAGTGATGTCATTTGATCCCACCCCGAAGTGATATCGCGGGATGCGATGGAACGCGACCTTTCACCCGTTGACAAAACAGGAAGTGCTATCGCATAGCATTGTACACTACAAAAAATATGGTTACGATATCACTATAATGTGATGTACATTTCATACAATGGATCGCCATATGTATCGTTAAGATCAGTGTGTGTATAGGCCCATATTCCCAAATTACTGTGAATGCAAGCACCATGACCAAATGATGATGTGTTGTTATATAGCACTTGCGCTTAAGAACAGACTAAATCAGTGACTCACCCCCTGAAGTGTGCCTGAAATAAACCTTTAATGAGTATCAATTATTGTATAGAATTCCAGAAAGACTTTATTTGGTATTCCTAATCTTTCTTATTTAGGGTCAGTGCTGAAAGTGTTAGACTTGTGTCAATCCTTCTCTTCTTTTTCTTCTTTTTTTAAGGGGCTTTAACAAGAAAGCCAGCCACTCCAAAACTAAAGAGCCACATGGTGCTGGCCACAGCCCATGAGCTTGCATTACAAAAAAAAAAAAAAAAAAAATTAAAAAAAAACATTTTATTTTTCTTTTTTTTTCTAGAGGTCGCAAGGGTGACCACAGAGGTCGCAAGGGAGACCTCAGAGGTCGCAGTTGCGACCTCTGGTGACCCCCAAATGACGTCCCTGAATGTGGGTGCTGCAGTCAGCACTGTCTAGCTTGAAGATACATAACAGAAAAATAAACATGAAACATAAACAATAACTGTAGGTCAGTGGGTAAGGTGAGAATGCGTGAGGAGGTCTTGGTTCGGTGGGCGTGCACTCCTCGAGGGCTCTCTTCGGGTTAAGGGCTCCTGGCAGTTGATGCTGCTCCGAGATCCTGATGGGCGAGGGGAGAAGGCCCCTTCCGGTTCCAGGGCTTCGCTGTTTTGGCTATGCTTATGCCTGCGGGAGTTGAACTCCCCAGGAGTGTCCTCCTGACAGCTCTTCCATCTTTTCTTTCAATCATATTTGTCCAACCACCGAAGAGAGGGGGGTTGTCGGGCCAGGCCAGGGTATTTCTGTGCGTAGTCCAGGAAGGGAGACCACGTAAGAAAGAATTTGTCTCTGTTCCCGAACCTGAGTGCTGTGATTTTTTCGGCCGCAATTATGTCCCAGTATTTAGTCAACCACATTTGGACCGATGGGCCCTCTGGGTTTTTCCAGAGCCTTGCCACTGAGATCTTGGCGGCCGTCAGCAAGTGGGAGCAGAGTTCTGCTCTGTGGCCTGAGCGAGGGAATTGGCCTTCACCGCTTGCGCCCAACAGTACGATACCTGGGTCCCAAGGGATTGACAAGCCCGTGATCATGTTGATTTGTGCGAGCACAGGTTTCCAAAATTGAGTCGCCTTGGGGCATGTCCAGAGCAGGTGGTATAGTGTGCCTTTGTCTGGGCACCATATCCAGCACGACGGTGGGATCGCCGGGTTGCATTTGTTGAGCGATTCTGGGGTTCGGTACCACCTGTAGCATACCTTGAATGCTCCCTCCTTATTGGACACACATTTCAAGCTTCTATTTGCTCTCGTCCAGATTTGGTCCCTTTCTTCCGGCTCGAAGGGTCTCCCAATGTCTCTCTCCCATTTGAGCATATACGGTTCCTTGCGGGTCGGGTCGGTTCTATCTAGAATCTTGTAGAGGGTAGAAATCTTGCCTTTGGGGAGAGGCGATGTGAGGGTTTGCTCCAGGGCTGTCAGGTCTCTGCTTCCCAGGATTTTCATGCTCCTGCTGGAGAGGCAGTGTCGAAGTTGGGTGTATCTGAACCTCTCGCTTTCAGCAACCTTGAATTTTGCCTTGCAGGCTTTGAAGTCCAGGGGATTTCCCTCCACGAAAAAGTCCTGCACTCTCTCCAGTCCTCCCTCGCTCCACTTCGAGAAGTGCTTGGGGATGATGCCTGGTGAAAATTCCGGGTTCGCCCAGATCGGGGTGAGCGGGCCTGTTGTGCTTTGGACTTTCCACAGCCACGCCGCCTTCTTCCAGCTCGCCACTGTGTTTACAGTTGCCGAGAGAGGCCCCTTGTCTGCCCGGGCCGTGGAGACTTTCAAGTGAGGTAGTGCGCTTATCAAGACTGGACTCCAGGCCTCCTCCAGCTCCAGCCAACGGGGCTTAGGCGAGGCAGGAGGCCAAGCGAATGCATGCGAGAGCTGGGCAGCTAGGATATATCTGGCAACGTCCGGTGCTCCGAGTCCCCCCACCGCCCGGCCCCGCAGCATGAGTTTCCTTGGAATGCGTGGCTGTTTTCCTTCCCAGATGTATCTCATGATGCTCCTTTGTAGTTTCTGTGACGCTTGCTTCGGCATAGCAGTTGGAAGGGCTGTGCAGTGGTATAGCAATCTTGGAATGAGGTTCATTTTAAGAGCCGTGATTCTTCCGAACCAGGAGATCTCCTGTTTCTGCCAGCGTAGTAGATCGCTCTTGAGTTCTTTAAACAGCGGCAGGAAGTTGGCTTTGTATAGTCTGTGCGGTGTGCTAGGCAGTTGGACCCCTAGGTATGATAAGTACTTTTCCGCCCAGGGTATGCAATATTCGTTTTCCAGGTCTGTGGCCAGAGGCCGGGGGAGGTTGATGCCCAGCGCTGATGACTTAGACCTGTTGACCTTGAACCCTGATGCTTCCCCGAATTCTTCCAGTTTGGTCCACAGAGCTTTCATAGATTCCCTGGGATTGGTTAGTGATAAGAGGACATCGTCGGCATATAAGGCGGCTTTGTATATTTGGGATTTGATTGTCAGGCCTTGGATTGCTTCGTTTTGCCGAATCCTGCTTGCGAACGGCTCCATGGAGAGGGCGAAGATCAATGGGGAGAGGGGACATCCTTGCCTTGTGCCTCTTGCGATATGAATTGTGTCGGATTTGGTTCCGTTGATTCTCAGTCTGGTGGATGGATGCTGGTAGTTAGCTAGTGTCCATTTTAAGAAGTTAGGGCCAAATCCATAGTGCTTTAATGATTTTTGTATATAGCCCCAGTCAAGCATGTCAAAAGCTTTATGAGCGTCTGGCCCTTCCTGCTGGCTGATTCGATGATATTAATCGCTCTTCTTATGTTGTCGTGAGTGCGGCGGCCGGGGATGAATCCCGTTTGGTCCGGGTGTATGATGTCCGGGAGTAGGAGAGCCAGTCTGTTAGCCAGGATTTTGGCGAAGATTTTAGCGTTATAATTCAGGAGTGAAATCGGTCTGTACGAGGCACAAAGGCTCTGATCCCTGCCAGGTTTTAAAAGCAGCACTGTTAGCGACTCTTCCATCGAGGGGGTGGTCGTCCCTGATGAGAGGAAGGAGTTGAAAAGGAGAGCCAGTTCGGGGGCGAGTATGAAAGAGAACTTCTTGTAAAAAGGGGCTGTGAGCCCATCCGGACCAGGCGTTGAGTTTTTCAACTTTGCTATAACCTCACTCACTTCCTCTGACGAGATCGGGGCTTCCAGAGTTGCCATTAGTGGGTGAGGGACGCCCGCCTGTACCCCATCTAGATATCTTGAATGTGCTTCTCCTGCCGTGGGGGAACCCGACATGATTGCTCTGTGGTGTGCCGTCATGATGTTCATCTTCTCTGAGTTGGCGTAGTGAGGTGTTCCTTGTGCGTCTTGGAGGCATTGGATGGAGTTCCTCGAGTGCAGCTTTTTCAATTTGTGGACCAGGAGGCGGTTTGCTTTGTTGCTGTGCACATAGTAGAATTGCTTGGTGTATGTAAGTGCTCTGGCCGCCTTGTCTGCTAGGTGCATTTCTAGGGAGCGTTTTGCTTTCTGGAGGACGCGACTCGCTTTCCTGCTCTGACCTTGTTTCAGGATACGCTCCGCCTCAGCTACCTCCGCTTCGAGTTTGTCCTGCTGTAGTTTGCGTAGACGTCGTAGCCTGGCCATGCAATCATTAGCCGTACCCCTGATCACCGGTTTCATGGCATCCCAGATCGTGGAAATCGCTGTGTCTTTGATGGTGTTTTCCTTGAAGTAATTCTTAAGTGCTTCCGCTATTTCCGTTCTGATCGCTATGTCTGTCAAGATCTGATCTTGCAGTTTCCATTGACGCTGGGTCGGTTCGGGGAAGCTCTGAACCCTCAATTTCATTATGACCGAGCGTGGTCCGAAATGGCTCTGTGTCCTATTTGGATAGTTTCCACAGAGGGAATGAGAGAACTTGAAAGAAGCAGGAGATCGTTTCTGGAGTGTCCCAGATGGGCATGGGAGAAGAATGTGTAATCCCTAGTTCCCCTGTTGGCCCACCTCCAAACGGCTATGGAGTCGGTTACCCTCAGGAACTCTGCCATAGCGAGAGCTTTGCCGAAGTCTTCCTTAGATGGCGGGAGTGTTTTATCCAGGTTAGGATCTGGGGTCAGGTTGAAGTCGCCCCCTATGAGCAGCTGACCTTCAGTAAAGGTTGAAATTATGAGAAGCAGGTTGCGGAGGAATAGGCTTTGTGCTGTGTTCGGGCAGTATATGGCTGCTATGGTGATGGGAAGCTCTACCAGCTGGCCTTTCAGAAGAATGTACCACCCCTCAGGATCTCTCTTGATTGTGGCATTCGTAAAAGGGAGATCTCGGCTTATCAGGATGCCCACTCCTCTTTTCTTGAGGCCTGCAGAGGCAAAAAAGCGTTTTGTGTAGTATCGGAAAGCGATGCAGCTCTCATCTGTCCTGAGGAGGTGAGTCTCCTGGAGGCATATAATATCAGGAGCCAGTTGGGAAAGCCTGTGCTCTACGGCTTTCCTCTTCCGTGGAGCGTTCAGGCCCTGGACATTCCAGGATAACATAGTTAGCTCTCTATCCGGCTGGGCCATTTGTCAATGGGTTGGATAGTGGCTTTTCCTTGCTTCCGTCCGACTGCCAGGTTGCCGTCTCCCCCTCCCATGTCGCTTGCGTCCTGCCCTCTGGTTCGCCCCTTCCTTGAGCTATCTTCTCAGCTCCAGATCCCCTCTTCCCTCTGACCATGGTTAACAAACAAAAGAAACTAGAACCAAACTTAAAACAGAGAATCGGTGTCGGTATCCAGACCAGCCTTCTACCAACGGGGCTGTCGGCTGGGCCGTGGCTATCAGCTAGTTGAGAGGCCTTAGGGCCTCATGCATTGACGGTGAGAATGAAATTGTGCGGGGTTGTGTGTGGATCTTTGTGTCGGCCGGGGGCCCAGGAGGCCCTGGGCCCCGTCCTTAGCTGCGTTCCCTAATCTTCATTGGAGTTTTCAGTAGACAGCGAGGGGGTGGCTTCAGCGATTGTTCATGTTCTTCCCCTTGACGGGCGGGCTCCGCATCCTGTGACGCCTCTCAACTCGGGACCACGAGCGGAGCGACTCTCTATTAGTTCCTTCGGGTGAGTGGCTCGTGCTCCCGGGGGCCTCCCCCTCCGCTTCCGGGTTCATGAATAGTTCCGCTTCTCGGGGATTCGGGATTTGACGGGTTTTTCCTTCCCAGGGGAAGGCAAGGCCTGAGGGGAAGCTCCAACGGTAGGTTATCTTGCGATCACTTAGCCAGTCAGTCATGGGTTTGAGCGCTCTACGTTTTGCCAATGTCGCTGCTGCCAAGTCTTGAAAGAGGGATATCTCAGAGTCCCGGAAGTGGACTTGACCCATTGCCCTGGCTTCTTGCATTATCTCCTCCTTGAGCTTGTAAAAGTGGACTTTGACCAACACGTCCACTGAGCCATTAGGATTTTGCCTAGGTCTGGTTCTATGCACCCGGTCCAGTTCCAGGGGAGCGTCATCTGGAAGGGTGATGATATGGCGGAGAAGATCGGCAACGTAAGATGGGAGGTCTTT
Organism: Ambystoma mexicanum; assembly: GCF_040938575.1. Classification (NCBI taxonomy): domain Eukaryota; kingdom Metazoa; phylum Chordata; class Amphibia; order Caudata; family Ambystomatidae; genus Ambystoma; species Ambystoma mexicanum. The sequence continues at coordinate 337,637,181 of NC_090924.1, read as the reverse complement.
CTCCGGGATCGCCAGAGGAATGCCCCGAATCCTGATATTGTTTCGCCTAGAGCAATTTTCCACATCTTCTTGTCTGGCTTCAACCCTTTTAGTCTGGCACCGTTTCCTTACAGAGACTGATCCTGCAGTGCGTCCTCTTTAGGCATAGTCCTTTTCGCCCGCCACCCGTTTTCTTACAGTGACTGATCCTGCAGTGCGTCTTCTTTAGGCACAGTCCTTTTCGCCTGCCACCCGTTTTCTTACAGTGACTGATCCTGCAGTGCGTCCTCTTTAGACCCAGCCCTTTTCGCCCGGCACTGTTTCCTTACAGTGACTGATCCTGCAGTGCGTCCTTTTTAGGCGCAGCCCTTTTCGGCCGATCCTGCAGGACGTCCTCTTTGTCGCAGCCCTTTTAGTCTGGCACCGTTTCCTTACAGTGACTGACCCTGCAGTGCCTCCTCTTTAGGCGTAGTCCTTTTCGGCCGGCACCGTCTCCTTACAGTGACTGATCCTGCAGGACGTCCTCTTTGTCGCAGCCGTTTTCGCCTGCCACCCATTTCCGTACACTGACTGATCTTGCAGTGCGTCCTCTTCAGGCGCAGCCCTTTTAGTCTGGCACCGTTTCCTTACAGAGACTGATCCTGCAGTGCGTCCTCTTTAGGCACAGTCCTTTTCGCCCGCCACCCATTTTCTTACAGTGACTGATCCTGCAGTGCGTCCTCTTTAGACACAGCCCTTTTCACCCGGCACGTTTCCTTACAGTGACTGATCCTGCAGTGCATCCTCTTTAGGCACAGCCCCTTTCGGCCAGCACCCGTCTCCTTACAGTGACTGATCCTGCAGGACGTCCTCTTTGTCGCAGCCGTTTTCGCCTGCCACCCATTTCCGTACACTGACTGATCCTGCAGTGCGTCCTCTTCAGGCACAGCCCTTTTAGTCTGGCACCGTTTCCTTACAGAGACTGATCCTGCAGTGCGTCCTCTTTAGGCACAGTCCTTTTCGCCCGCCACCCATTTTCTTACAGTGACTGATCCTGCAGTGCGTCCTCTTTAGGCACAGTCCTTTTCGGCCAGCACCCATTTTCTTACAGTGACTGATCCTGCAATGCGTCCTCTTTAGGCACAGCCCCTTTCGGCCAGCACCCGTTTTCTTACAGTGACTGATCCTGCAGGACGTCCTCTTTGTCGCAGCCCTTTTAGTCTGGCACTGTTTCCTTACAGTGACTGATCCTGCAGTGCGTCCTCTTTAGGCGCAGTCCTTTTCGGCCAGCACCCGTTTACTTACAGTGACTGATCCTGCAGGACGTCCTCTTTGTCGCAGCCCTTTTAGTCTGGCACTGTTTCCTTACAGTGACTGATCCTGCAGTGCGTCCTCTTTAGGCGCAGTCCTTTTCGGCCAGCACCCGTTTACTTACAGTGACTGATCCTGCAGTGCGTCCTCTTTAGGCGCAGTCCTTTTCGGCCAGCACCCGTTTTCTTACAGTGACTGATCCTGCAGTGCGTCCTCTTCAGGCGAAGCCTGTTTCTCCCTCCACCCGTTTCCTTACAGTGACTGATCCTGCAGTGCGTCCTCTTTAGACCCAGCCCTTTTTGCCCGCACCGTTTCCTGGCAGTGACTGATCCTGCAGTGCGTCCTCTTTAGGCGCAGCCCTTTTCGGCCGGCACCCGTTTTCTTACAGTGACTGATCCTGCAGTGCGTCCTCTTCAGGCGAAGCCTGTTTCTCCCTCCACCCGTTTCCTTACAGTGACTGACCCTGCAGTGCGTCCTCTTTAGGCGCAGCCCTTTCCACCCGCCACCCGTTTCCTTATAGTGATTGATCCTGCAGTGTGTCCTCTTCAGGCGCAGACGTTTCGCCCGCCAACCGTTTCCTTACAGTGATTGATCCTGCAGTGCATCCTCTTTAGGCGCAGCTCTTTTCGCCCGCCACCCGTTTTCTTACAGTGACTGATCCTGCAGTACGTCCTCTAGGCGTAGCTCTTTTTCACCCGCCACCTGTTTCCTTACAGTGACTGATCCTGTAGTGTGTCCTCTTTAGGCGCAGCTCTTTTCGCCCACCACCCGTTTCCTTACAGTGACTGATCCTGCAGTGCGTCCTCTTTAGGCGCAGCCCTTTTGTCCCCAGACATTTTTTCGTGTGGGGCGCAGGTCCCTTTCAGGCGCACAGTGTTGGCCGCGGCCGGTAGTGCGCAGAGATCTATCCACCCCGGGATATTATAGTTTCCTTAAATATCCTGTCATCCAAAGCACTAGTTAATGCAGTGCCTTGAATGAGAGCATATTTAAGAAAAACACTACAGACCCGATTCATGGAATTTCTTGCACGGTTCAAAGTGACGTTGCACCACTGAAAAGTGACTTTGCACTGCCATCACAAACCCTGATTCATGGAACTGTGCAAATGTATTTTTGCAGTGCAATGTCAGAGCAAAGTCATTTTGTTCTGCAAAAATGACTTTGTACTGACTTTGCACTGCAAAAATACACTTTGCACACTTCTATGAATCAGGGTGTGTGTCGACAGTGCAAAGTCACTTTTCAGAGGTGAAAATTCACTTCGAACTGTGCAAATAATTCCATGAATCGGGCCCTATGTGCTCAGTACATGGAGCTACACTTTAACTGAACGTTACATGCACAAATAGGTTGCTTTGTCCCACAGTTTATAATGATTGCATCGAATGCCATAGCATTTAAAAAAAAGAAAAGAAAAAATCATTGAATGCATTTTTTTCTTTTTTTTAATGGGGGTCCCCTCCAACCCCCGTTTTTTTACCCCTTGAACCCCATTATAATTAAAATAAAACCTTTACCTTTGAAAACATGCATTCAACGCATTTATTTGATTAATTTTTTTCGATGCTTTTGGCATTCAATGCAATGACTGGATACCGTTTCCTGCATGTCATGTATGAGTGCCCATCATTTCACGCTAAAACTAGTACATGTAAACATTTAGCCTGTTACATTAATATAATAATCTAGCCACGCACATGCCTGTGCACCTGCTAGAGTGCTCTCCGAGGCCTTGGTGCATGGCGCAGCGCAGTGCACTGAGCCCTGCATCTGCTAGAGTGCACTCCGACACCTTGGTGCATGGCGCAGCGCACTGAGCCCTGCATCTGCTAGAGTGCACTCCGAGGCCTTGGTGCATGGCGCAGCGCACTGAGCACTGTACCTGCTAGAGTGCACTCCGAGGCCTCGGTGCATGGCGCAGCGCAGTACACTGAACACTGTATCTGCTCGAGGCCTCGGTGCATGGTGCAGTGCACCAAGCCCTGCATCTGCTAGAGTGCACTCCGACACCTCAGTGCATGGCGCAGTGCACTGAGCCCTGCTTCTGCTAGAGTGCACTCCGACACCTCAGTGCATGGTGCAGCGCACTGAGCCCTGCATCTGCTAGAGTGCACTCCGAGGCCTCGGTCCATGGCGCAGCGCACTGAGCCCTGCACCTGCTAGAGTGCACTCCGAGGCCTCGGTGCATGGCGCAGCGCAGTACACTGAACACTGTATTTGCTCGAGGCCTCGGTGCATGGCGCAGCGCAGTGCACCGAGCCCTGCATCTGCTAGAGTGCACTCTAAGCTCATGGTGCCTGGGGCAGCGCAGGCGGTCAGTGCCCCACGTTGACACCTATGCCCTCAGTCACCCTTTCTCACACCTTCTCGTTTCGCTCCCTGGGGCTGCTTATGCCCTGTCTTGTTCTTTCTGTGCCAGACTCCCTCTTTCTTGAACCCAACCTTCCGCTGTCCTTTCTCTTCCAAGCCCCATCCCACCTGCCATTTTCCTTCCCCATTTCCTGTTGTCTCTCTCCCATACTTTTCCCCTCACTTTTTCTATATCACCCTCACTATATTTCAGGGTCTCCCTGTCTCTTTTTTCAACCTCGCGCTCTGTCGCTGTTTGTCCAGCTCCTATTTTCATCTTACCTCTTTCTCATCTTATCACCATTAGTCTTACTACCTTAAGTCCAGGGGTCAAAGTGGGCGGGGAGTAAAGGGTACGACATTCCTCTACTTTCCAGTAAAGTCAGCCATCGTTCCTTTAGTTTTTCACGACTGAGAACGGTTCCTGGAATGAAAGGGCACATTAATGTTCATTTTTGTTGTTGCTGCGCCTATGGCTTTGGACCTTGGACCTGCTGAATCTGAAGTGACTTCACATCGCGTTGAGCTATCTTGTAGATGTTGGCTTGCTGTGTATTACTTCAGTAGCCTGCTTGGGACAAAGGCCATTTCCGAATCCCACCTACCGAGAAATGGTTGCATCCTGCAGGCACATCTCTGTGTGCATCTAATGGGTGGGGGGATGCATTCAGTCGAAGCGCTTCAAGGCGGGAAGTTAGCAAGGGAATACAGTCGTCATTCTTAGGCCTTGAGGTTTCCGAATGATCTTATAAAAAAGTAACTAGCATAATATCTCCTAGTGCAAGTGCATGAAAGTGTATCAGGCGCTACCAGATTAGCTAGGGGAGATAAAGGGGGGGACAAGACAGAACTTACTACGCCTAGTAAATTCAGGTCACGAAAGTGTACAGACGAAAGTGCAAGGGAGGGGGGAGATGGAACAAGTGCACCAAGTTCCACAGGGCTCTGGGTTAAGTGCAGAGAGGTTACCCCTCTCATGGAGCGTATGCTGAAAGTGCAGTAGTGCTGAGCATTCTGCACAGGCCCTCAGGCAAGTGCAAAGACGAGCGGGGGAGCCTGGGACCTGTGAGGCTCTGGAGGTGAGCCAGGCGACCAGTCAGCAAAAGCTGAACAGAGTTAGGGGAGAGATGCTGGAGTAAGGTGGAGAAAAGAGAGGAGGTTAGCAGGAAGAGGGACAGAGAACGTGGAAGAGAAGAGGAAGGTCTTGAGTAGTTTCTGGAACTTAAGGAGCTCTGGCTCAAGGCAGAGAGAGGAAGGGATGCTGTTCCAGAGGGAGGCACCTTCAGAGGATAAAGATCTACCCCCAAATCTCTGCTTAGAAAAATGGCTCACCAGCAAAGAGTTGGAGGAGGACGAGCGGAGGGCTCTAGAAGGAGAGTATTTAGGAAGAGAGTGTTGTAGATAATGGGGACCCCGGCCCCAGAAAGCCTTGTGGACTATGCATATGGTCTTGAACTTGATCCTAGCAGACACTGGGAGCCAGTGGAGGGATTTCAGCACCAGAGAGATGCGGTTCCTGGGCTGAAGGTCAAGTATAAGTCTTGCGGTTCTGTTCTGTTGTAGCAGATGGTGAGCCTTTGGGGGAAGGTGAGAAAAGGTAGAATACCTCTGAAGAGGTGCAGCTGGTAGTGGGACTTGTTGGAGATGTCAGACGTGAGATGAGAAGGAGAGAGTGGAGTAAAAAATGACCCCCAGATTTTTTGCCTTACTAGCAGGTGGGGGTGCAGGGCCAAGATAGGCCGACCAGTGAGAAATTGGGAAAGCAGGGGCAGGGGTCCCAATAAGGATGATCTCCGTCTTAACATTTCATTGAGGCAGAGATTGTTAGCAGCACACCAAGACTGAATTGCAGACACACAGTCAGGAATGATCGAGGAGGAGGAAGAGGCAGAGGGTAGCCTTAAAGAGAGCTGCGTGTCAACCACATAACACTGAAAGTTAGAGGTGAAGATAGAGATCCTGTGGGCTAGAGGGGTCATGTAGACATTGAAGAACCAAGGGGATAGGTTTAGATCCCTGTGGGATGCCACAAGTAGTGAGACTGATAGATGAGAGAAAGGACCCAAGTTGCACCTGGGAAGGACGGTCAGAGAGAAAGGAGGCAAGCCACGGCAGGCCCCGATCTGTGATACCCAGGGTATCACAGAGACAGGAGATCAGGATGTTGTGGTTTACCATGTCAAAGGCAGAAGAGAGATCGAGAAGAATGAGGACAGAAGGAGAGTTAGAGTCAAGATTTGAGAGCAGGTCTTCACGGGTGTTCAGAAGAGCAGTTTCCCGTGCCTCTGGATGCTCTAAAGCCAGACTGATGGTCATGGAGACAACTAACACATTCAGTCTGGAGGGTAAACTGAGAGATAGCTAATTTCTCCAGGAGTTTGCCCAGGAAAGGAGTGATAGAGATCGGGCGACAGCTTGCCAGGATAGAATGGTCAGCAGAGGGGTTTCTGAGCAGAGGGTGCACAAGCGAGTGCTTGAGAGAAGTGGGGAAACCTCCAGTGGTAAAAGAGGGGTTGCAAAGGTAGGCCAAGGCTGGAGTAAGAGGATCAATGTTGTCCTTGATGGTTTTAGGAGGGCATGGGGCAACCTGTTTGGAGGAGGTTTTCATGGACCGGACATGTCTCAAGACCTTCTCAGGTGTGACAGTGGAGAGGGAGGAGAGAAAAGGGGGGGCATGACCGAGGAGGGCCCAAGAGAAGTAGGTACAGGATAAGGTATAGGGGTGAGAGAGGACAGAATATCCTGTGTTTTGGCAATGAAATGAGCAGCCAGGGCCGAGCAATGGACCTGGGTGGGTGCAGTGGAAGAAGAGGCTGCAGTAGGATTGGCCAGTTCCTTGCAGACTTTGGAGAGTTCAGCCGTGTTGTTAGATGCCGCTGAGATGCAAGCTTAAATATAGACTCTTTTCTTGGAGCAGATGTAGAGTTTATATTGCCTTTGAAGGAGGCAGCATGCTAGTTTGTCAGATGGTCACCTGGATATCCCCATTTCCGTTCCACTGCTCTACACTTGCATTTAAGGGCAGGCAGCCCGGAGTCATTCCAGGAGTTGCACTTTTTGGAAGGCTTCAGACGGACTCTCATAACAGGAGCAAGAATGTCAAGAATGTTGGAGATGGAGAGGTGAAAGTTTGAGGGGGCTGTGTCATGGTGGGAGTCAGCCGCAGGAGCAGAAGGAGGAGAGTAGGTGGAGGCAAATGCAGCCACTGTCACTCTTTTCATGGGTCGATGACCCTGAAGGCGGGAGGCAGTGAAGGGTGTGCCAGTGCTAGAGGAGAAGAGAGCTTCATGTGGGAAGTGAGAAGACAATGATCAGTCCTGGAAAGTGAGATAGTGAGAGGGATAGAGAGATGGATGGCAGTGGAGAGGAAAGCATCTAAGGTGTCTCTAGTGGTGTGTGTCGGGACAGAAGGTAGAATGGAGAGAGAAAGAGAGTCGCATAGGTTGTTGGAAAGGCCCTGAGGAGTCAGGCGAATCAAGATGGATGTTAAGATCCCCCAGCAGGTGGAGCAGAGGCATTGCTAGGGGTGGCCTGAGGGGGGTATAGCCCCGGGTCTTTTGGTTGTAGCTCCAGATTGAAGCTCAGTGTCTACAACCAAAAGGCTATAGGTAGCCCCGAATCCCGCCAGTCCCGACATTAGCTTAGCCCCTGATATTTTCCAGACCTAGCAACACCCCTGAGGAGTTGGGAGAAGGAGGAAAGGAGAGAAGAGGCAAGGTCAGCCCATTCAGAGCGAAAAACGATCTTGAAGCGTTCAGGGAGAAGTGTGTTGAAACTTGTGATAGAGCTGTCCTTGAACCATGTCTCAGTAAGGGCTAGCACACTGAGATCCAAGAGTTTAAGGAGGTGACAGACATCAGAGGAGTGCTTAACAGCAGAGCGAGAGTTAAGAGTGGCAACATGGAGCAGATTGCTGTTTTTGAAAGACTTACGGGGGTGCAGGGGATAGTGGACCCCCGAGTGAGCAGCAAGAGTGCCTAATAAAGATGGGAAGGGGCAGCAAGGGGAGGGGAGGGGGCATACATCTGCATGCTGTGGGGGAGGGGCAATGAGTGAAAGTAATGGGGGATTGATTAAAATGTATTTTGCATTTTCTAGCAATGTGTTTCTTTTAGGGTTTCCACACTAATTTCCAAATGAGATAGAAACTATAACATTGGGTCCATTTTAAGTGACTGCTTATGCTTTAAATGTCTTGTAGGGGTGACCAAGTGCCCCTTTGCACACGTTGTCCAACAAAGCGCATTGATGTCACTTATGTATGTTTGCATGGCATCAGTTGGACTTGCGATCAGGGCAGCTGACTTTTGGTTTTCTTGGGGGAAAAGGGGGTCTGTGTACTCACTGCCCCTGCTTTGGGAGTCAAAGGAAGCTCCAAGTAGGAGCTAAATAGCTCACTCGTCTTAAAGGGTGAGGTGGGTCTTGTTGCCCCTCCTCAATGGCAATACAGAGTTTTAACACAAAGGGAGAGAGCCCCTAAACACGTTAAAAAACATTGGTCCTTACAAGTGTCATGAGCAATCTACAGCTGGCCCCCTGTGTGCGATAGGGAAGATGACTCCAGTGATAGTGCCCTGGTGCAATGCCTGATGGGAAAGTACTGGGTGAGTGGATATGCTCTCTACTGCCCCCCAGCGTTCAGGCTTAGAATCCCCAGACTAGGACCGTGCAAAGTGCGGCAGTCACCACAACCTTGCCCAAGGTGCATAACCATCACAAACACAAAGAGCAAATCTAGAGGAAAGTGGTGCCGCTGCAGGCACACGCGGGCCCTTTAATTTCCACAGACCCAGAACAGCCACATTAAAACGGTATTGCTTAGAATGATGAAGGTGGGGGGAAAGCATGCAATTAAGGAAGCGCCCGTTAGGCTTCTACCAATGTCTGCTGTCCATCTACTTACAGGAAATGGGCCACTTCTAATAATAGAATTGGCCTCTAAATCAAAACATAGGCATTGCTGGTGGTTTAATCCTCTCCAAACAGGACATCAATGGTGCAGTGCATTTACCGCCCTCTTGAGGCCTCATATCTCTTTAAGACACAACAACAACTAGACCATTTCTATCATCTTTTAGCACCTCTTCCTTATTACATGTCACAAAGATCACACCGTTCAGGTGCAAGATTGTAACAAGGCGTATCTCACCCATGCGACCAAATTGTTGGTTTAACCCAGACGCTGCTTATTCCATACTTAGGTTATTGCAGGGAGAAAAATAAAAATGAAAATACACAGTATGTTTAATACTTTGTGAGGTGGTGTTCGTGTACTTAACGACAGCCTCATAGTAGCCGTCCCACTGACTATCCTTGGCTATGAGACGTGCACTCTGCCTCAATTACCCATAATCCATCTGTGGCATGGAAGCACTGTGTGAACTGTGGGTGGTGCACTCTGAGTGGCGGAAGATGCGCAGCCGCGCCATCTTATTTTGCACTGTGCATATAAGGCTACGGGCAACTAGACTGCATTACTGTGAAACATGGTTGTCATACCGGTGGCCCTGTTAGGTTTCTCAGTATAATGCACATATCTAACTCGCATGGGGCTAAAACGTGATGCCCTACTGGGTTGCCATGCTAAAATTATATCCTGAGTCAATCCCACAATGACAAACATATATTGAGGCCTGCCCAAGTATTGCACTCTCCTATGTGTTTAATGCAGTGCGTGCATATAAAGTGTATCAGTCCTTAATGGACCCTTAATCAATTCCTAACTGACACATGATGACATTTTACTCAGTTTTAATTATACCACCTCTCTCTTATGGACACTCCATTATTGGTCACTATAGGGAATAATGTGCACATACTATGACTGTCTGGAGTTTAAAAAAAGTAAAGCTATAAGGATGCTTTTAGCCTAGTGGCATACACTTGGATATTCTGTGCCTATGAAAAGGAGAACACACTGTGCTCACTCTTAGCCATGTGAGTAGGCTCCTGCCAGTAATACAAGAGGGGCACCAGGCATGAGGTATAAATCTCATCTCTGCTGGTCGCCACTATACATCTTGGGTTTGCTGGTGAGTAGGACAGTCCTTGTATCAAGCTACCGCCAATCAGTGCCATTCTATCTTTTCATTGCTGCCTCGCCTAGCTGTGCTGAATCTGAAAATCCAATGCTGTTCTCTGATTAAAAGGAGACGCCCCATAACCCGTTGTTAGGACTTTCACATGTTCGACTGCAGTCCATGTAAAGTCATCTGGGCCATGTTGGGCCTGAATGAAGTGTTCTATCAGCAGGGACACAGGATTCTGATTTTACAGTTAAGCAAACAATATTTGTTTATTGTCATTTGAAATGGCTTGGATGCGAGACTGACAAATCCGATTCCACAATGACCTTTGATAAGGTAAAATGGGTTTGCTGAATTGCAATGTGTAAACCCCTCTCTGAATCCAAGGAGTGGACAACCCGAGACCAATCTCTCTTGACCTCTTTGTGAGTGCCACACTGCACAGTTTCCACAGGGTGTTGGAGGTATCAATTGCCGTAGTGTTGCTTATTTGACTACCAGACTTCACCTAGTCATTGATTGGGAACTCTAAGCCGCACAGCTGGGGGGCACTAGAGGGGAAATACTCTCACCCAGTACCTTTGAGTCAGGTGTTGCACCAATGCTCAATGGAAAGGGTCAGTTCCTCTTTCACACCAAGAGGGCCAGTTCTAGCTTGTTCAGGACACAGGTCGGGTCCATTGAATGTTTACTGTTTTTCTATCCCTGCTATTGAGGCGGGGAATAATAACAACTATTTACCATGCAATGCAATGGCAAAAGCTGCATTTGCATGCATTAAATAATACATTGTTAGAATTCTCACTTGTTCTCCTTCTAATGGTTCTTGTCCTACTTCATCTATCAGAGATGTTCCACACTTGTCTGTTTTTCTGCACCGTCACGCTTTCCCTCTCTCTTGGTCCTCCTCCCTTTGTAAATTATTCTATATTTCCATATTTCCCATTGTTCGCTCTTCCATGCCTGTTCTGAACTGCCTTTTCTCCTTTGCCTTGGCTCATTATCGAGTAGCTTTGATCTGCCCACCCCCACATTAATTCTGACGGATCCCCACATCTGAAGCCTAAGCAGTTACTTGCATGCAATAGTGGTTTTGCAGTTTTGTATCTGCCATAGATTCACATTTTTTCTCCCCCTATGAGATCCTTCATGTCACCTTTATATGGCCTATTTTGGCTCTATGCATAGGAGAAGCCAAATACCTGGCTGTCCAGCTTTATCACCATTGTTAATTTTCCATTTGGTACATGCAGTGCAGCTGGGGCCTAGAACTCAAACCAAGAGCTGGTGTCTCTGATCAGGAACCCTTTGGGTGGGGCGTGGGGGAATCTCAGGTGAGGGTTCTAGTACAGTAATCCCTTGGCTGATCCCAGGAGCCGCCTTGAGATTTAACAGCATTATCGCATTTGCCTAAGCATAGTAGGATTTCCATGTCTCCGAATAAGTCCATTCAGGGATGCTTTGAATACGTTTCTTAAACATCAGATATACTGCTAATTAGTTTATTAACGCATGAAGAGGTGGAGGCAGGCAAGGTATGAGGAAGGAGTGCAGCTGCTAGGAATGGCTACAGCTGAGCATGGCTAAAGAGCGGTTTTGTGGCCCAAAGACTGTGTGTGTATTGCTGAGTGCGGGACTGGATCCGGGCCATGTAGGTTGACTAAAATCAGCCTTAGAGGGTTGACTGACTCAAGATTTCTTGAATCGTGGTGGATCATGGTCCACACGGTAGTGCGTTTTATTAACTTGATGTTTTACACAGGGAGGAAAATCCGTAACAGAAAAGGCATGGATGGTTAACTGAGCGAAGAGAAAGGAGAAGACCCATGCCCGCTGGACTATGTGGCAAACCAGAAGAAGGGGTCGAACTCGAGGATATTTCAAGTGTGTTTATTAAACTAAAAAGGAAAATGCCTATCTATCCATATTGCTAATAGGGATTTCCCTCCCTACAAAAGTTAAGGGTGCTCACCCTCATTCCAAAACCTAATCGCAATCTGGCACTACCACAGTGGGGAAAAAAGAAACATAAATTAAACCACAGCACTATGACCCAGTCTTTTTGGTAACATTTTTCCTAGTATTATTCTCAGTTCCAAATAACATTTTCAGTGTCAGTTCACCAAAGAAGACTCTTCAACTCCCCCTTTAACTCTTTAGGAAAAGGTGCAAGTCTTGAAATAAATCCCAAATTGTATATTCTTTTAACAAAGGGATGCTCCTTTCATCCCTTTTCCACCAGTTTGGTTGTTCTCCTCTTGGCTTTTGTTTTGCTCGTTTGAACCATCCAAGATTGCATTTACTCAGATAATGTATATTGTGACTTGCTTCAATAGGGTTCTCCTGACTGCTCTGATTCTCTAGCTTTGGCCATAGCCAATGCTTAAGACTCGGGTTTCTAAGACTCCCGTAACCTGTTCTGGCTTCCTGTTCTCTTCCTTTCACTCACCTCCCTCTTCCGTTGGGTCTGCTCCAGCGGGATAGCATCTCAGTGTGGTGATTTTCATTCATTCTCCTCTCTGGCTTCTCCAATATGTCAGCGCCTTTTAACAGAGCAATGTTTCCTTCATCCCTTTTCCATAAGTTTGGTTGTGCCTCCCTTAGCTTTTGTTTTGCTTGTTTGAACCCCCTAGAGTCCCTTCTCCTTGGATAATGTATAATGTCACTTATTTCAATAGGATTTCCCTGACAACTCTGATTTCCTAGCTGCAGTGATCTCATTGGCCATGACCAATGTTCAGGTTTCGGGTTTCTAGGGCTCCCGTAATCCATTATGGCTTCCTGCTCTCATGGTTCCACTCACCTCCGTCTGCCCTGGGCAACCCTGGCACCTCTGTTACAGTCGAGTCTGCTCCAGCGAGATAGCATCTCAGTGTGGTGATTTTCATTTGTTCTCCTCACCGGCTTCTCTGGTGTGTCAGAGCATGCTTTCTGGACTCTGCACATCTTTGCAGTCTCCTTTCTCGAATTTGGAGCAGAGGATTCGTTCCTTGATTTGACCATGGTTTTAATGTTGTTCTGTGGGCCCCCAGACCCAATACGGCCGCAGCGTAGTCACGCCACCAGGAGAGATGTCCATTCCATCCTCGTCTGGGTTGAGACTAGTTTGACACTCTCAGTGCTAGCCTTCTGGCGTCCTTCCTTGCTCCCTCTCTTCCTCCACGCTACCGCTGGCTTTGTGGTGCAGCATGGCTCCGCCCCTCCAGGACATTCTCACACCAAAGGCTTGCCTCTGCGTAGCATTCTTTCTCTACCTCTTCTCTTTATTTCTGCTGCCGTATTTGAAAGAAGCGTGTCGTTCTTCTTTGACTGTTGAGTTCAAGGAGAATCCAGCATTGCCTGAAGCCAAAGAGGTTGACGCAATGTCCCTATTTGTTGGATTGAAAACAGATGTAAGATCCGTTTTTTCTATTCCAATATATACAGTCAGTGTATTCTTGATAGGAAGTTCCTTAGAGGAATGGGAGTCCTTGTCCCCTAGAGATGAGTCTCCCCCAGTCTAGTAAGGGCTCAGTGGGAAGGCAATGGGGTCCTGGGTGTGCACAGGGTTTGTGGGATAGGATTGGGTTGGATGTGCATAAACAAGATGCAGCTCTATAGTGTTTTATTTCATGGGTCAGGTTTTAAGGGATACATCTGTGATGAATTTGTAGGTAACACACAGAGTCTTGAAGGGGCTCAAGAATTCATGTGGAAACCAGTGCAGTCTCCAAGGGGTCCTCGTCATTGGATCCCAGAGAAATGTTTGATGTGGTGCTTTGATCCCAATGCAGGCAGGGGTGTTGATGTTTGTGAAGAACGAGGTAGAGGAGGTTTGTGTAGTTGAGCATTGATTTGATAGCAACTTCAACTTTTATTTGTCAGTCCTTTGCAGGCAACGTAGGGGGATTGCCTTAGACTAGAAGGAAGCTCTGGTGCAGTGTGCAGACCACCGGCCTGAAATATAAGCAAATGTCATTTTCCAGTCACAGGTGACTCCGAGACTTTTAGCTCTGGCCTTTGGGGTGATGGGCTGTCTTATAACAGATCTACATGATTATCACAAAGCAGGAAATTGCGAATCCGAAAAATATCGAATTGCAAAATCCTGCTGCACAGAGATCACATAGATCACAGTCGCCGACCCCTCCCCTACTTACCTTTTCGGCGGCACACACAGAAGTGTGCCACCGACTCTCCTGTATCCCTGCAGCGTCAGTTACGATCCACGTTAGTGGGTCGGAGCTGGGGCTGCAGGGTCTCTTTTTCTGTTTTCTTTTTGTCTTTATTGTCCCCCCCATCCTTTGAAGCCCATAATGCCAGATATGGGGAGTTGGGGACAACCCTGCAACCCCCACTCCCCACGTTCAGCATGATGGGATCCGATTTTTTGTGTGCAAGCCGAATGCAAAGTAAATGCGCATTCAGCTTTTTTCCCCCACTATTGTCGGGAACGACCCGTATAACTAACTGGTAGCATGAGCATGCTCGTGTCGGTGGCACATTAGCAGCGAAAATGAGAAGTTCTGTTTCAGAGCAGTTTTCCTTCAGGAAGCTTGTGACCATCCTTGATTTGATGACAAACAGGTAGGTGCCCAGGTAGGTGCCCGAGTTCTGGTATAGTTTTGCCAGTTGGTGATTTGTTGTAGCATTGCGTGCCGTTGGTGAGGAGTGGTAGAGAAGATTGTGGCTGCTACGGATCTTCAGAAGCAATAAAAGGTGTGCAAGGAAGAGTTTGGAGAAAGGCAAGATTCTTGCTGGGACTCTGCAGAACATCGACCTGGTATGAGTCGGACTGAACCTGATTCACTGCGGTCATCTGAATCGCAGGTAGTTGAGCCCTGGTGCGAGTGTGGGAGGTGTTCTGTGACACCTGAATCTTCCACAAGCAAATCAGCAGGATCTCAAGGTTTACCGCAATGAAGGCCCTACTGACGAGTACCTTCATTCAGACCATGGTTTCCCCTTATCAGCTGGTTGACTAGGGTTGGATTCAATAGGGTAGGGCTGTTTTGATTTCATGTTTTGGGTGAAAGCTGGCCTGTTGAGGTTCAAGAGAGCTGTGCTATTGAAAAGAACTTGTCATTGGGATACGCTGGTTTTTTTTCAGTGGTTTGTTTTCTGAAATTTTGGAAATGGTGGGGGGGATAGTCAAAGGACCAGTGGTTGCCCCTGGTGATTCGCTCATGGATGAAGAGGGGGTGATCTCTCGCTTAAGTACTTTTTATTGAAGTATGTGAGTGAGAGGGGGTAAGATGTCTGCTCTGAGCGTTGTGGTGGTACAATGCTGCTGGATAAGAAACCGTTGAAAGGACTTCTGGGTGTAGTGTCCAGGGTAAGTGTGACATCAGTGGCTGATCTGCTAGACTCGTGCGTGTTTGATGCCTGCTTTGGGAAGAGGCACGCTGGACCATTTTGGATGTTGTAACTTTTTCAAAGCACTCTCCAGAAAAGTTGCAAGTCCTTTGTTGTGATGTCTAGGCAGAAGGGGTTTGTAGACTGGTGATAATGCTGAATACCCTGCAAGAGCAATGGTGAGCCTCAAGGTGAATTTGTCTTTTTTGTAGTGATAATGCTTTCGTTTGTGCTATTCTGTCTCTTATTTGAGGTTTTTTCCAAAAAAGGTCCTCTCCAGACGGATTCCACACGAGTTTTTGTGTGTTTGGTCTAAGTGTGTTGTTACACCAGCCATCATTTTCCTCGTGGCTGAGTGCTTTGCCAAGACCAAGAAGGAAATCATTTTTGAGTTTTGTAGGATGCCAAGATTTAAATCTTTCTTTGAGTTACAGTAACAGTTCAGTATCTGTCCTAAAAGTTTGTTTTGTAAGATTGTAGTTATTTGGGTTTGTTTTGTAAGAGTGTAGTTCTTTTTCACTGATCTCTGTTTAGGTTATTGTGGCAGGGATTGTAATTCAGATTTGATGAGCAGGAGCTCAAAGCAGATCCTGGAAATTAGGCATCCCAGTACTCAGGAGCGAGTGCATAGTATGCCACAAATCTAACTTGTGCATGTGATGAAAACTCTAAATTTGTGTCCATTGGATATGATCCCTTAGACGTGTCTTTTATTCTCCTTCACACACACTCCCAAACAAGCAGTATTAATATCCCATAGCCATGCTTGTATGGACCATCTGGCCTAGGCAGTCAAAAGTAGCTCCTGGTAGCTATTGGCATCAAGCTAACCTGGCTCTACCAATCTGCCAGTAGGAACTAAATAGCTCCCAGCAATTTGCAACCCTGTTCTGGGCGCTGCTAGCACTGCAGAGTGGATTGATCGATTATGAAGTGGATGGTTGAGGGGTTGCTCTTCAGGAGGGATGTGAGCAAAGGTGTGCTCTTCTGGCTGTAACTGTAATACATAAGAACATGGCGGCGTTGCTGCTGCACCAACCATGATTAAATGTATGTAACATCTGCTGCCTAACAGCGAAGGCTGAGAACATATGCCTAAGTAACACAGGGGCAAGGGATGCAGGGACATATGGAGAGGTGTTGTTGGTGCTCTCTCCTGTCTCTATGGCAACAGATGCTGTTGTCAGTTGAGCACTGCGCAGCTAGACAAGGGTGTGCTAAAGTATGAGTGAACGCAGTGAAGAATTCATGAAAGGGGGGTGCGATGGAGAAAGGGAGCGCGTGACCGAGCGAGAGAGAAAAGATAGCGTGAGAGAGGGAGAAATGGAAAAAGAGAGGGAAAACAGAGGGAGAGAGGCGAGAGATCGGTCAGATCCTTGAGCAGGCCACCACCACTACTACTAGAGGCATGGCTCGCCTTTCTGCGACTGCCGTGGGTCCTCTGTCATCTGCCCGCCAACCAGGCAGCAGCTGGCATTCCTCCCTACCTGTCTGGGAACAAGAAAGTCTAGTGCCACCCACATAACTGACTTGACGTATCCAACACCTGCACCTGGGCTACTCTTGCCTAACTTTGGAGTGCCATGCTGATGGGAACTCCGTCCCCCTCCCCACTGAGGGCTAACATTGAAAATGTGGGAGAGTTGGATCCTGGCTGGCTCTACACTACAGTTACCAGTATTCCCTGCTGCCACTGCCTGGTACATACCAGAGGGATTCAACCCTGCACACCTACATCCAATTAGCCTCCCTGAAGATTGCTGAGGCATGAAAGCTAGGAGGAGAACATCTTTGGACTGTTTGAACTTACTGCATCTGGGACTCAGAGTAGCACCCCTGCATACATTCTCTAAACTTCTCTGGAAACAAGAAGGAACACAGCCAATGCAGTGCCAGATGCTACAGCTATTTTAATATCAAATCCAAGTCCTCATGCTGTCTAAATTAGTATATATGGTTCATGGTTAAATACATTTTTAATGTTAGGGTGATTGTTGTAAAAAAATGAATGAGCACCAAGCCCGGTGTGTACACTGTACTTCACGATTAAAGCATGCAACTATTTTATCACAGACATATTAGCCAAATATAAAGCTCTGTATTTATCTTGTGTTCCCAAATGCTCTCTGAAGTTATGCAAAACAGCCAGGAACCCTTACTGGTTCTATTTGCCCCTTCTCCTTTATTGTATGGGTATTTTGAAAAAGTACAATAGGGGTGTACTAGACTGGGCATCTGGGAATGAAAACCTTTTATCAGAAAATGTATATGATTCTTCTAGGTTTAGATTATGTGCTTTGTTCAGTAAGACTTTCTTAATGACACCCAGCGGTGAGTAGCTGGTTAGTCAGATGGCTTGCAAAGCGGGCGGTATATATCAGTAACCAGCTGCATTGTATCTGTCCCAGCGTGTCTGCCATCTTTTCTCACTTGCCGGTGTCCTTAAGCCAAGTCACCCCCTTCGCCTTGCCTCCCTTCCTCTCCCGTAGTCCCGCTTCCCCTCACCCCCAATTCTGCGCCACCTCCCAACCTCAATGTACCTCTCTGCCACAGTCTGCTCCTCAGTCCCCTAGAGCTAGAGCAGTGTATGTTACCAGTAGCTAGCATACATCATCATGTCCTCTAATCTGTGGAGTGGGCACTGGCTTCTGTAGGCTGGCACATTGCTGACCCCTGGGCACAAGTGCATTGAAGTACCAGCAGGTTGTGGTGGATATGGGGAGAAATGGGACGTGCCCAACACATGCACATTAGGGAAAAAACGCATTCTAAAAAAATCCCAGTGAACTCTGCTCACATTCCACTAATTAATGAGCTGAACCCCTTCTGGTGAGAGGCATCACCCATGAGTAGGAATTTCAGTGATCTGAACAGACGAGCTTTGCATAGCTCTTAGAAGCGCTTTGAGGAGCGCGAAAAGGAATAAAGAGCTAGGAAAGGACAGAGCAGAAACGGGGAGGGCATGGCCTTAGACATTGAAAAACAATGGAAAGCCATGAAATGGAAGACTCTGGCTCTCTGCCAGCAGCGTCTCCAGCCAGGCCCCCTGTTCCCGTCTAGAAACGTCCTGTTACCTTTTGGATTTCAGTCGAGATGAAGCCGGCGTGTGCTGACGCTCTGAGGAGAGAGGAGAAGAAAGCGCCTGTGCTTTGAAAGGGCTGATGGGCGTTTGATGGTGCGCCAGGCGTGCGTGAGCGGCGTCCGTACTGACATGCGTCACCGTGTCTGCGTGAGGGCAAAGCAGAGCAGGCCGCAGAGGGAGGGTGCCCCCTGCCGACGCAAGGGCGCCTTACTACCCCAGTCCTTGAACTCGTTTTTGTTGTGGAGTACAATGTTGTTAAATAGTGAGACATTTGAACATCGGATTTTTTGAATGTATGATATAGTGCAGGAGACTGACCGTTCTTTTGTTGCTTGTTTTTGCTTTTTGTGTTTCCTTTTCTACTACAAAATGTGGACCAGTCGGGTGAAGTCAGCGACCTCACCATATCATATGATGCGATGTGGTATTTATAACGCGCCTGTACAGTGTTTCTAGGCGCAACAAGCCAAGGAGGGGGAAACAAAGGGAGAACAAAACAACAATCTTACTAGGCCTTGTGTCATTCAGATAGCGCAAGTGCGGGGAAGAGGGAAGGGGAGAAGTGCCAGCAGGGAGAGGAAGGGGGAAGTGCAGTTAACTCACCAGTGCAGCCAGTGGGTGGCTCATAAGTTCAGAGAGAAGGGACTGTAGGGTTGCAGATACAGACCCTTAAGTGTGGGGATAACCATAGAGTTCCGCAGCACTTACGCTCTCCATGGTTTATGCCACAGGTCACTGGGAAGTGATGCTCCTTTCCACAAATTGCTAGTAGACCTGGGGCCAGGTGTAGGAGCTGGCTGCGCCTCAGGGACGCGCTGTTTTTGCACGTGCTCCCTGAACACTTGTGTTGGGGAACCTGTGTAGCTGCGTGTTTCGGGCTCATGCCCAGGGCAGCCACTGACGTTAGTGGCCTGTGCTTCTTCCGCGCTGTGAACAGATGTTCGGGCAGGTTGCAGTGATGTCCAGTAGTTGGTAGGACGACTTCTCGTTGTGTTATCTTTATCCTGCTTTCCCGGTAGCTCGGTTGTCTTTCCTCAGTTTTTTTTTTGGACCAGGAAGAATGTTTCTGATTCGTTTTTATTTCTTTGGGATGTACGCGTCTGACTCTGTCCCTGCCAAGCAGAAGCCTTGAGCGCAATTCCTTGCTTTATCATGTTGCTGACTTTGCATTGCTTGCAGCTGGAAGGACTTGCCACTTTGGGTTGGGGTTGCCAGAGGACTCCATGCCAAGAGGGACACCCTGCCCCACTCCTGTGCTTTGCTTTTGCCTTAGGTTCACTTCAGTCCATTGTATTCCATTGAAGTGACCCAACACTACAACTCCCAGCAGGCAACTGATGGAAAAATTACGCCAGGCACTGGGACTCCTGACGTGGAGACCATCTGGTGCAAGGCGTCTCATACAGGCTGCCGGGGGACTTGGACATTAATTTGGTTTTATTTATTGTTTGCATATGGTGAGTGTAACGGCAGACATTAAATATATGACCCAGTGTCCTCGTGGGCATTACCTGTTCAACTTTGACAGGAATGTGTAACTTCCTGCGCAAGAGAGATCCTGAGACAGGAGGCTCAGGTCGAGATCCCAAATTAAAGAAATGGTTGACCTTTCAGTCCAGCCCACCGAAGGAAGTGTGTAAAAAAGTGTGATATTGTGATGCTTGTTTTGGTGTAGAGCAGTGGGGGACCTTCAAGAATCGGCAGTGGCGGTCCTTCAAGAATCGGCAGTGGGGTAGTGCCATTCCAGGCGTTTTGGGGGGTCCAAGAGGGAAAAGCAGAGCGCATTCAGCTTGGTTCGCCACAGAGCCTATCAGCTCTGAGGCTGGCTGAGCCAAGCCTCTGAAGTGCAAGCACTAGTCTGTGTCTGCAGTGTTAGTGCATGCCCAGGAGCCAAGCCTCTGAAGTGCAAGCACTAGTCTCTGTCTGCAGGGTCAGTGCAGGCCCAGGAGCCAAGCCTCTGAAGTGCCAGCACTGGTCTGTGTCTGCAGAGTCAGTGCATGCTCAGGAGCCAAGCCTCTGAAGTGCAAGCACTAGTCTGTGTCTGCAGGGTCTGTGCAGGCCCAGCAGCCAAGCCTCTGAAGTGGCAGCACTGGTCTGTGTCTGCAGGGTCAGTGTATGCCCAGGAGCCAAGCCTCTGAAGTGCTAGCAGTGGTCTGGGTCTGCAGGGTCAGTGCATGCCCAGGAGCCAAGCCTCTGAAGGGCCAGCACTGGTCTCTCTCTGCAGGGCCAGTGCATGCCCAGGGGCCAAGCCTCTGAAGGGCCAGCACTGGTCTGTGTCTGCAGGGTCAGTGTATGCCCAGGAGCCAAGCCTCTGAAGTGCAAGCACTGGTCTGTGTCTGCAGGGTCAGTGTATGCCCAGGAGCCAAGCCTCTGAAGTGCTAGCAGTGGTCTGGGTCTGCAGGGTCAGTGCATGCCCAGGAGCCAAGCCTCTGAAGGGCCAGCACTGGTCTCTCTCTGCAGGGCCAGTGCATGCCCAGGGGCCAAGCCTCTGAAGGGCCAGCACTGGTCTGTGTCTGCAGGGTCAGTGTATGCCCAGGAGCCAAGCCTCTGAAGTGCCAGCACTGGTCTGTGTCTGCAGGGTCAGTGCATGCCCAGGAGCCCAGCCTCTGAAGTGCAAGCACTGGTCTGTGTCTGCAGGGTCAGTGCATGCCCAGGAGCCAAGCCTCTGAAGTGCAAGCACTAGTCTGTGTCTGCAGGGTCAGTGCATCCCCAGGAGCCAAGCCTCTGAAGTGCAAGCACTAGTCTGTGTCTGCAGGGTCAGTGCACGGCCAGGAGCCAAGCCTCTGAAGTGCCAGTACTCGCCTGTGGCTGCAGGGTCAGTGCAGGGTCAGTGAAAGCCCAGGAGCCAAGCCTCTGAAGTGCCAGCGCTGGTCTGTGTCTGCAGGGTCAGTGCATGCCCAGGAGCAAAGCCTCTGAAGTGCCAGCACTGGTCTGTGTCTGCAGGGTCAGTGCACGCTCAGGAGCCAATCCTCTGAAGTGCCAGCAGTGGTCTGTGTCTGCAGGGCCAGTCCATTCCCAGGAGCCAAGCCTCTGAAGTGCATGCACTAGTCTGTGTCTGTAGGGTCAGTGCAGGCCCGGGAGGCAAGTCTCTGAAGTACAAACACTAGTCTGTGTCTGCAGGGTCAGTGCATCCCCAGGAGCCAAGCCTCTGAAGTGCAAGCACTAGTCTGTGTCTGCAGGGTCAGTGCACGGCCAGGAGCCAAGCCTCTGAAGTGCCAGTACTGGCCTGTGTCTGCAGGGTCAGTGCAGGGTCAGTGAAAGCCCAGGAGCCAAGCCTCTGAAGTGCAAGCACTGGTCTGTGTCTGCAGGGTCAGTGCATGCCCAGGAGCCAAGCCTCTGAAGTGCCAGCAATGGTCTGTGTCTGCAGGGTCAGTGCATGCCCAGGAGCCAAGCCTCTGAAGTGCAAGCACTAGTCTGTGTCTGCAGAGTCAGTGCAGGCCCAGGAGCCAAGCCTCTGAAGTACAAGCACTGGTCTATGTCTGCAGGGTCAGTGCACAGCAAGGAGCCAAGCCTCTGAAGTGCCAGTACTGGCCTGTGTCTGCAGGGTCAGTGCAGGGTCAGTGCAGGCCCAGGAGCCAAGTCTCTGAAGTGCAAGCACTAGTCTGTGTCTGCAGGGTCAGTGCATCCCCAGGAGCCAAGCCTCTGAAGTGCAAGCACTATTCTGTGTCTGCAGGGTCAGTGCACGGCCAGGAGCCAAGCCTCTGAAGTGCCAGTACTGGCCTGTGTCTGCAGGGTCAGTGCAGGGTCAGTGAAAGCCCAGGAGCCAAGCCTCTGAAGTGCATGCACTGGTCTGTGTCTGCAGGGTCAGTGCATGCCCAGGAGCCAAGCCTCTGAAGTGCCAGCAATGGTCTGTGTCTGCAGGGTCAGTGCATGCCCAGGAGCCAAGCCTCGGAAGTGCAAGCACTAGTCTGTGTCTGCAGAGTCAGTGCAGGCCCAGGAGCCAAGCCTCTGAAGTACAAGCACTGGTCTATGTCTGCAGGATCAGTGCACAACAAGGAGCCAAGCCTCTGAAGTGCCAGTACTGGCCTGTGTCTGCAGGGTCAGTGCAGGGTCAGTGCACGCCCAGGAGCCAAGCCTCTGAAATGCCAGCGCTGGTCTGTGTCTGCAGGGTCCGTGCATGCCCAGGAGCCAAGCCTCTGAAGTGCCAGCACTGGTCTGTGTCTGCAGGGTCAGTGCACGCCCAGGAGCCAATCCTCTGAAGTGCCAGCACTGGTCTGCGTCTGCAAGGTCAGTCCATTCCCAGGAGCCAAGCCTCTGAAGTGCAAGCACTAGTCTGTGTCTGCAGGGTCAGTGCAGGCCCAGGAGCCAAGCCTCTGAAGTGCAAGCACTAGTCTGTGTCTGCAGGGTCAGTGCATCCCCAGGAGCCAAGCCTCTGAAGTGCAAGCACTAGTCTGTGTCTGCAGGGTCAGTGCACGGCCAGAAGCCAAGCCTCTGAAGTGCCAGTACTCGCCTGTGGCTGCAGGGTCAGTGCAGGGTCAGTGAAAGCCCAGGAGCCAAGCCTCTGAAGTGCTAGCACTGGTCTGTGTCTGCAGGGTCAGTGCATGCCCAGGAGCCAAGCCTCTGAAGTGCCAGCACTGGTCTGTGTCTGCAGGGTCAGTGCATGCCCAGGAGCCAAGCCTCTGAAGTGCCAGCAGGGACACCCAAGCGTGGTGGGGCACATATCACACGCATGGCTGCTGATAGGCACAGCCCATGAGAAGCCCGCTCCCTTGTTTTGATCCCTTCCAGCCGGCTTCACTGGCTGCGTACTTCCCACTGTGACTTACAAAGCGCTCTGTTGTTTCCTGAAGCTAGTTCTGCACTCAATAAATACCATAATAATAATAATAACAATAATAACATAAAACATGCCTTGGGGACGCAGAGGTTTCATGCCCTGGGCGTCTGCACATGTCTGGGGCTGTTAGCCACTCTCCTAAGGCCTGCTTTGGCTGACAGCGGAGGCAGGTCGCAGGGAGAGAGAGAAATGGCTGCCACATCACTCCCTGCATCAGCGGAAGAGCCAAAGGAGAAGAGGCATGAACTGCAGGAAAGGAAACAAAAATGAGGGGCCCGCCTGACAATGAGAAAAAACTAGCAACAAAAAAAAAAAGTGAGCGTGCGTGTAGATATCAAGGGGAGGCATGGGCGGGGGGTGGGGGGTATGGAGCAGTTCAGTGAGTCCATAAAACTGACATGGAGCAACATTAAAGGTAATGAGATTGACATTAGGAACATGGGGGCAGTGGGAGAGTTCCGGGGCAGTGAGAATGACATGGCAGAAAGCATGGGGCAAAGCTGGCATGCATGGCACTGTTGAGACTTTTATCATATTGCTAATATGCAATTCAGTAGGGCTGTTTGATGTGGATAGGGGTTGGAAATTGCCATTTTGGTGTTTAAATGAGGAGGCTAGCACATTTAACTAAGTTTGAACATAGTTATTTATTATTTTATTTTATTTTGACATTTATATAGCACACACAACCCAGAGGTATCTAGGCGCTTTAACTTAAGAATACGGTTACAGTAAGTGCTTAACATAGCATTTGATGGAAACACGCTTGTAGGTCCTTATCCTGATATTGTTTGGTGCTATGAGAGTCTTAATTGTATTCTGTGGACCACAGGATTTGAATTGCATTTGTATTTTGTATTTGACATTTACAAGACACACACAAATGGATAGGTAACTGGGCGCACTTTCCGGCTTGTGTATCAAGAAGGTGAATGACAAAAAAAGGTAAAAATTAAAAAAAACTTTAAAAAAATGAGAATAAGGTAAAAAACTAAAAAAGCCATATGTTTAGCTTTCGTCTGAAGGAGAGGAGATTATGGGTGAGGCGCAAGTTAACTGCAAGCGAGTTCCACAATAACGCAGCCTGAATGGAGAAGCGTCGTCCTGCGGCTCGAGAGTGGTGGGACCGGGGAAAATCAATCAGCGTTTGGTATGGGGACCTTAGGTTCATAGCTCAAAAATGAGGTTGAAGTCAGCATTTCAGGTAACAATGTAATGCTATAGAGCGTCTTATGTACTATGACCATTTCCTTGAATGTGACTCTTGCAATGAATGGCTATCAATGCAACTCGAACACGATTCTGGTTATATGATGCCTGTGGGGAGCGTTGGTAGAAATCCTTGCTGTGGGTGCAATCTGCACCTGAAGCCGGTTAGTCACATATTTAGGCGCTGCAAAGAATAGTGAATTGCAACAGTCCTTCTAGCCAATAATTACACAGGCGACCACTCTGAGGTGTACATGTGTCAAAACCGGTTTGATCTCTTGATGCAGCATTACATGATATGCTGTCATACTAACAAGCTGAAAGGCATGTAACGTCATGGTTAATTTACCATCAAGGATTACTCCTGATGTCTTACCTTTATCTTGTGGCACAATAAGGTTTCTCGATAACCCTAATTTTGTACAGGCTAAGGGGGTGGAGAGTAAATTATTTTTCATTGAAACAAGAAGGGTTTCAGTTTTGGCAGGTTTTAGGCATACCCAATGTCCTTCATTCATGACTTGGTAATGCCAAAGATGAAATTGATCAAATCAAGGGCTTGTGTGGCCTCACCATCTATGCTAAACACCAACTCTGTATCATCTGTGTGGTTTTCGAAGGAGACATTGGGCCTCATTATGACCTTGGCGGTAGCCAATACAGGCACGGCTGAAGCCGGTGTCATTTTTCTTCTGGCGCCTGTGAATGGGCAATTACCAGGTCATTATGGCCCTGCCAGATCTGGTAATTGCCCATTTGCGGGCGCCGGAAAAAAGATGCTCCCTATTACCATTCGGCCACATAGGGCCGAATGGGAATGGGGAGGTCGGATGCATCGACACTGTTTATAACGGTGCCGGGCAGAAAGGCACCCACGAGCACAACTCGTAGTTTGCTGGTCCAGGATCTATGGTACCGACAAGCTTACCGGTACCGTAGTTCCCAGATCGGCAAACTTATAATGAGTCCCATTGTGACGTAGCAACAGATTGTGGAGTGGTTTGATATGAGTATTAAATAAGAGTTGAAAGAAAGGCACCCTGATCCAGGCTCTGACTGGCCTACAGGGCAATAGGGCAAAGCCCCAACCAAAAATGCAAAATGCGAGTGTTGACCAGTTTTTTTGGTCAACGTTGGCTGCTTTTTGGACCAATGTGGGCCAGTTTGATGAGTTACTTCACTGTGTGGCTATTCGTTTTGACCAGTGTTGCTGAATAAATATTCTTTAAATTGCACAATTTGCATTACATTTTATCAAAAAACTCCCTGTTGGGTACTTTTCAAACAGTGTGTCACAAAAGGAGTGAATTGCCACTTTTTCATTGGTGCCCGAGACATTTTTATGCCCCAGTCTGATCCTGCCCTGCGGAACCCCAAATTTAAGGAGGACCTCCTTTCAAGAAAAAGATTCCAAACAAACTTTATTGACTGGATTGCTCAAAAAGACTCCAATCCACGTTGAGGCATGCCGTGTCATCCCCGCCACATTCCTGAAACCAGAGGAGAGAATCTGGTGGTCAAGGGTGTCAAACACGCCCGATAGACCTAGTAACAGTGGTATGGTCCCCTTCCAAGGACTCCAAACCTGGCTCTTCAGCCAAAGTAATTAGAAACACAATCACTGTCAACAAGCCTCATTTACTAGATCACAACTTGCACTCTACTATACAGATGCTTTCAAATTATGTAACCGTACATAACCAAGGTATTACTAAACTCTGTGACATGATGTAACTCTATGCAAAGCGCTATGCCTGTAACATAATGAAACTTGTAACTAAGGTAACCGCCAATCGTATGTAACCAGTGCCTAGATGCCTCTGGGGTAGGTGCGCTCAACAAATGCCAACATAAATAAATAAACATGAGCCAGCCATCTTGGCCATTATCAAGAATGTGTAACAGCTCGTCTTTTATATTCAGTAGGGCCAGTTTGGTACTACGTTTTTACCTAAAACCCGAATGATAGTCTCCAAATATGTTATGTTCTTCAAGATGCTCTTGGAATTGACAGGTAGCAATTTTGTCAAGTATTTTCATTAAAAAGGTAACATTCACAAGGGGTTCTGTAATTAGAGCTAAGAGTGTGATCAAGGAGAGGCTTCTTATGAAGTGAGGTGATCCACATATATTTAAGATATTGTGGGATTATTTTTCAACAAAAGAGCAGTTTATAAAGTGGGCGATAATGGGTGCTAGCACTTCAATACGCTCTTTCGTAATATATGAGGGACAAGGATCACGTGTGCAAAATGAGGGGTTCATTTTGTGAACGACCGCAATGACCTGTTCGGGTGAAACTTGGGGGAAAGGAAAAAGGACTTATGATTTCTATGGAAACTTTTATTTCACTTTGTTCAGAAGCATTAAAGCTTTCACCTTTTCATCTTTCAAACTGACCTGTGGAACTGGCAGTAGAAACCAAAAAGGTCTGAGTAATAAAAAAAAATACATTCTTACAATAAATTCGATTTCTTAATGTTCAAATGCATATCAGTGATTTTGGACAGAATGCAGACTCGAGTGTATAACACCGTTTCTCAGAAGGTTATATTGAGGTTGGGGCAGGAAAGAGGTTGGCAGGTTTTTCTACAGTTTTAAACCGTTTTTTGTGTGAGTTATTGTCTATTGGATCTGTAAATATTCCTTCTTGGCTTTTAATAGTAAAAACGTCTATTGTTTACGAGTGACCTTCAGTGTTTTATCTAGAGAAGTCATTGGGTTTTTGTGCCATTTGCATTCTAGCTGCAGAATTTGGTCCTTTATGCTTTTATGAGTTGATGGGTGGCATGCTTCGTGTTTATGTTCACCTTTTACTAACTTGAGCTTTCAAGGGGCCACTGTGTTAGCAAGATTGGTACGACGTTGTTACATCGCCAATATATTTTCCGATTGTTTTTTTTGCCAAGAAATGTTAAACAAAGAAACACATGGAAAAATATAGGGGGGTAAGGGTATACAAGGGGTGCGGGTGGGGAATAGGGAGTAAATAATAGGAGAGGGGGTGTTGGGTGAAAGCCCCAAAATATTTTTTTTAAAAACGTGAAGAGTTTTTTCATTAAAACATTTTTGGCAAAAAAACAATCGAAAAAAATAGCTGGGGATGAAAGAACACAGAACTGCAAGAATACAGAAGGTATTTTTGTAGTACAATATTACCACGCTAATTCGAGAGACTGGTCAATACGTTGACTCAAATTTTTGTTAAATACTGGAAGCATTTTTTCTCCAGTCAAAAGTTGAAACTTTCTGTGAGGTAGTTATATAGGCTCTGTTTTCTAGGTTAACTCCAACTTAGGTGTAGAGACAAATATTATTTTATGAGCTGACCAATGTGCAACCTGGTACTGATATTACAGATATCTACGTTCTTGTGTAAAATCCAATCCCGTTACGGGGGCTTAGAGCTCTGGGTTGCCTGATGCCAGGTCTACTAAAGACGACCCAAAGATGCTCGACCTGGTGATCTTCAGGGTCATTATACCCGACATTGAAGTCTCCTGGTATATATACTTGATTGCTTGCTTTAATAATGGCAAGCGTTGCTTCAAGCAGGTCTTCGAGGAAATTAATTAGAGGACTTGGTTGACGATAAACAACAGAAATGTGAAGTGATGGGTGATTCTGGATTAGAAATTTCATGGAAAGCAATTCACAGCCATCTAAACTAGTACAAGGACAAAAGGCAGTATGAAAAGAGGATCTATAAATGCTGGCAATCCCTCCACCTCTACCTGTAAGACAGTTAAAATCTTTAATAACCCAACGGAACGGCTAAGGTGAGGGAGCGGTCAGGGTGGGATTGCATCCAGGTTTCCGTGATGGCCCGCCTGTCTAAGTTGTTTAGTCTGATAAGGTCTGAGCTCTCTAAAGCATGCTTAGGGATCTTCAATTGAGAATGGCAGATGGCCATAAAAAGTGAATTTCTTGGTTGTCTAGTAAGAGTTCTTGGGAGGAGTCCTTCGGGAAGTGACTATTCGGGTGACTAAAGGAAATATATACGTTCCAAGATGCCATTGGTTCGGGGAGCCTGCGAATGGCGTAAGTGGCATGAAGAAAGGATCGGACCCTGAGAGTGAGAGTCACTCTCTATTTGGTTCTTCGGGTCTTCATCACTGTGGTTAATTGCCAATGGGTTTTCTTATTTGGGGGATTAACCCTCAATGGGAGTCGTGTTGCAAGCGAGCGGGTTATTAGGATTCATAGTTGGCTTCCAGACTAGCCAGGTTCACATATCTGCTCAGCACCATCAATACTCTGGACACTGGTGACAGCAATTATAAATTAAGAAGGGCCATTTATAACCCTATCACACGAGCGAAGTCAGTATAAAAGAGACTTTTGATATGACCCCTGAAGCACGGGAGACCTGAAAGGAGGGGCGTGCGCAAAGTCAGTGCACCTTCCCCCGCAAAGCAGAGGAGTCTGGGAAACGCAGTCTCATTGAAAGGAACAGACTCTGAATAGCCGTTGCCCGGTGTGGCGCAGCGTGAAATGAAGCCGCCAATGAATGCAAGACAATAAATGTCAAATATAATCACCAATCTCTTAAGGGTTAATCAGGGCCTGAGGCCCCAGTAAGGAAATTAATCCTATTCAGTTAATGCAGGCTGCAATAAGTGTGAAGTGCAATTTAAAATTCTATAAAAGCACAATTGATACATAGTGTCCATGTGTGTGAAACTAATCTCGCGCCTAGGCAAGTCTTTTGAGCCAGAAGGGCTCAGATAGATGGCGCAAAGTCAATGTATCTTCCCCAACAGAGGAGTCTAGGAAATGCAGTTGCCCACTTAGGAAAGTTAAAATATCACAATTACAGTATAATTTGTTATAATGGTGTCACTTCTACAACCATTTGCAATCAGCATTGTTCCCAGTGTAGCGGTGGCGCCCTGTATAAGGCGCTACGTGAGAGACATGGCAGAATTGCATATCTGTCCACCATGCATCCAGTATTTCTCAGGCATATGGCATTTGTTGTGGTAAGCGGGTCCTTATGCTGTACGTGGCCTGGCATCAGAAGTACTGGAATGTACCATGTGCCCCTCTGCAGATTTGCCTGGAATTGCTATTGTTTTTTTCAAATCCAGCTATTAAATGCACCATTTGCCCATTTTTAGATTCCAGTTCCTCTGAGTGGTTTCAGGCTAACTCGTTGCGTATCACTCACAGTTATCATCAGGTAACAGGAGTAACCACAGGGTCGTGCATGAAAAATTGGTCACGCCAGGTATCCTCGCCGGTGCGTCATAGGAGCTATGTCAGACCACTGTCAGACATATGAAGTGGGAGGTCAAAAATGAGCAAGCCGGGTTCATATAATCCAAGGGGAACAATCGAGGGAGGCAGGCGTCGGGAGCAGGGTCGGACTGGGCCATACATTTGTCTCGGGCACCAATGAAAAAGTGTCACGTCTCGGCTAAATTGGAAACTGCCTTGGCGATTGTCTGAGCGCTATCCGGCACGTAAAACCCTTTGAAACTACAACTCCCACAACTCTTGCTATTATAGCCACGTGACATACACGCATGACGTTGCTGTGTTTTCATTTGTTGTGAACTGCATTTAACTCCCGTCTATCCGGAGATCGAGTGCTCCTAAGCTGTTGTTAGTTACGAGCTCTGTTCCCGGACTCCTGTTTGAATCCTTGACTACCCGGCGCTCGAATCAAGTTATTGTCTCTGCCTTGTCCTTGTCTGCCTCCCGACGCCTGCCTCCCTCGATTGTTCCCCTTGGATTATATGAACCCGGCTTGCTCATTTTTGACCTCCCACTTCTTAATCCTTAAGTTTTGGTGACCTGATAACCCGAACATTTCCTTGTCCACTCCTGTTACTTTGAACACTTTTGGAACGCTCTGCTGTTTACCCTTTGGATTGCTTTGAACCTTTTTGGGACGCTCTGCTGTTTACACTTTGGATTGCTTTGAACCTTTTTGGGACGCTCTGCTGCATTGACTCTGGATTGCTTTGAACACTTTTTGGAACGCTCTGCTGCTTTCATCGTGGTGTTCCTAAGATACTGGCACACCTTCCCTTCACCAGACATCCTCCTTGTTTTCTGCACTTCAATACTAGTAGTTTACTGGTATATTGTTCCTACGGAGCAGGAAAGAGTGGGTAATTGTGGGCGGTGTTGGCTGTTTGTTCTCCGGCACTACTTGGCTGCATTTACTGAACAACTGTTTTGTTCTTTGTCCCTCTAGCTCTGACGATTCTGCTCCGGCCTTTTCACTCAAGCCCCCGGCCTGCCAGGTGTATTGATCCCTGTAGGCTGTGCTCTTGGGAGGGAAGTCTTTGGCACATCACCATAAAGACTCCAGATTCCTTGAGTGAAAGGAACTTCCCCAGAAGAGTGGGGAAGTATTATCTGCAACGACCAGAAAACAATCTCTGAGTTGTGACAGATTTAGGAGCCTTACAAAATGCCTATTGGTTATGGAGGCTGCATCAGACCCAATGGCGGCTCTCATGCAGGCTTTTTCTGCCTTGCGTACCGATATGGCATCCGCCCATGTGACCTTACATCAACGCATGGATGTATTACAGAGCTTCGTGCAGCCATTACCCCATGATGAGGAATTCGGTGATGCCGCTGCAGCAACACCTCCTCCTGTACTCCCCCCAGCTCCAGCTCCAGCTCCAGTTGTCCTTCCTGGGCCCTTTCCTTTGGCCCCGCCCGAACGCTTTTTGGGGGATCCCAAGGCGTATCGGACTTTCGTGAACCAATGTCGCCTTCACTTTCTTTGTCGTCCCTTGGCGTTCCCAGACACTACCACTAAGGCGGCCTTCGTTCTCTCCCATTTAGGTGGCACTGCCGCAGCATGGGCTAATCCTTTGCTGGAAGCTAATGATCCGGCTCTTTATGACTTCGATAGGTTAATTCAATCCATGAACAGTGTTTTTGATATGCGATACAAAGCACAAACTTCGGATTTGGAATTCTTGGCTATTAATCAAGGCAAGACGGATCTCTTGACCTACCTGGCTCGTTTCAACCAGTTGGCGGCTGAGACCACGTGGCCAGAACAAAAGAAAGCGGCTGTTTTCTATAAAGGTTTGTCGGATGATCTAAAAGATGCCTTATCAGTGGTGCCCGCCCTTCCACCTGGTTTTCCTGAGTTGCTCGACCTGGTTCTTCAGGTTGATGCTCGGATTCGGCAAAGACGGGGCGAACGTCGGTATCCTGATATTCGTACCTCTTCCCGACCAGATGGCACTACTCCTGTTTCTCAAAGCAAAGCCGAACCCATGCAAATTGGGGCCATCAGGGGTCCATTATCCAAAGCTGAACGAGAGAAACGGGTACTGAATAACCTATGTTTCTATTGTGGCCAGTCAGGCCATAATATTCGTTTGTGTCCTAAAAGACCCGCCAAACCGGCGGGAAACACCAGGACTCGTCCGTAAACCGGGCCTTTAGGATGAGTCAAATGTACCCGGGCTCGGATGAGTGTTTTCCGTCTTCACATGTTTATCTTATTATGTGCTTCAAGGCCCCTGGCATCAAATCGTTTTCCAAACCTGTAATGATAGACTCAGGGGCTATTGGGAATTATATGGATTCTAGGTTGGCCGAACATTACGGACTACCCATAATTCCCAAAATCCGACCTGAGGACATACATGCTGTAAACGGTTCCCGTTTGGTATCTGGGCAAGTTACGGAGCAAACGACTTCACTACAAATGTCCACCTTACAAGGTCATTCAGAATCCATCACCTTTGACCTTATTACGTCCCCCCAGTTTGGTATGATTCTGGGTCTTTCTTGGCTGCAAACCCATAATCCTGTAATTGATTGGGTTGAACAAACCATGCGGTTCTCTTCCTCTTTTTGCATACAGAAATGCCTTAGGTCTCACGAGGCAGCAGCCTTCTCTCCCTGCCTGGCCCTGGTGACTAGTGTTCCTTCCATCAGTGCCTTATCCTCTATCCCGGTCCCTGTACTTCCATTGGAATACCGAGAGTTCTCGGATGTGTTCGATAAAGGCTTGTCAGAAAAACTGCCTCCACACAGAGATTATGACTGCCCCATTGATCTCATACCTGGGGCAGTCATTCCACACGGCCGTATCTACTCACTTACTCAAAAGGAAGAAGAACACCTGCGAGACTATGTGGACAATGCTTTGCGCTTGGGACACATACGTCCGTCCCGTTCACCAGCGGCCTCCCCGATATTCTTCGTACCTAAGAAGGAAGGGGATTTACGCCCCTGTGTGGATTATCGTGCCCTCAATAATGTCACGATCAAAAACCAGTATCCACTGCCGCTTATCACGGAGCTCCTTGATAAAATGACCTCCTCTACTATCTTCACCAAGTTGGACTTACAGGGAGAATACAACTTGGTGAGGATACGTAAGGGGGATGAATGGAAAACCGCATTCAAGACGAAATTCGGGCTTTATGAATATTGTGTAATGCCGTTTGGGCTTTGCAATGCCCCAGCGACGTTCCAACACTTTGTGAACGATATTTTCAGGGACTTGTTGGATTGTTACGTCGTAGTATATTTGGACGACATCCTGATATATTCAGAATCCTTGTCTCAACACATACAACATGTACGCTCTGTCCTACTCCGTCTAAGAGAGCACTCCCTCTTTGCAAAACTGGAGAAGTGTGTGTTCCATGCATCGTCTGTAGAGTTCCTGGGGTTTCAAATTTCTCAAAAGGGAGTACTTATGTGCACCTCCAAGGTCTGGGCAGTAATGGATTGGCCTGTCCCGACTTCAGTAAAAGCCCTTCAATCATTCTTGGGTTTTTCTAACTTCTACAGAC
Organism: Ambystoma mexicanum; assembly: GCF_040938575.1. Classification (NCBI taxonomy): domain Eukaryota; kingdom Metazoa; phylum Chordata; class Amphibia; order Caudata; family Ambystomatidae; genus Ambystoma; species Ambystoma mexicanum. The sequence goes on along the minus strand of NC_090924.1, from coordinate 337,604,346 downwards.
GTTTCATCGCTTCCTTTTCCGAATTAGTTGCGCCACTAACTCGGTTGACTAGTCCGAACGTCCCTTTCCTTTGGGATGATCAAGCGCAATCTGCATTTCACAAATTGAAGGAGGCTTTTACCACCGCTCCCGTCTTGCAGCACCCTAATCCATCTCTTCCATTTATCGTGGAAGCCGATGCCTCTGCAATTGCAGTGGGGGCCATCCTGTCGCAAATTTGTCCAGCTACCCATCGACTACATCCGTTGGCTTTCCATTCTCGGAAACTCACGTCAGCCGAACGTAATTATACGATCATGGAGAGAGAATTACTGGCGATTAAGGTGGTGTTTAAAGAGTGGAGACACCATCTATTAGGTGCTAGGCACCCCATTACTGTGTATACGGACCATCGGAATCTTCAAGCATTGTCCCATGTGAAATGCACCAATGCTAGGCAAATACGGTGGCATTTGTTTTTTACCATGTTTGATTTCACGGTGACATATCGCCCCAGTCCATTACATGGAAAGGCAGACGCGTTATCTCGTATTGGTACAGATATGGAAACTACGAAGCAGTCAACCCCAGTATTACCCTCATGGACGGTAGTATGTGTTTGTTTGGTTTCTCCGTCCATCATAGATGGGTTAAGGAGATGGGCTAAGGACCATGATCCTATTCTTAAAGAGATGGACACCGAACTCATCACCGGTCTTCCATATGTTAAAGGTCTACTATACCTGCCTGATAATCAAACTCGGCGAAAAGCTCTCGAATGGTCCCATGATCTCCCGTTGGCAGCTCACCCTGGTCAGGCCAAAACCTATGATCTTCTCCACCGATGGTGCTGGTGGCCTGGTATGAAGAAGGACACCAAACAATATGTCTCCAAGTGTGCCGTATGTACACAGTGCAAAAGACAACCAGGCAAACCCGTAGGTCTTCTAATAAGCATGCCATTACCCCCGTATCCGCGGCATACAGTCACCCTTGATTTTGTGGTGGAACTCCCTTGTATCGGGGGCATGTCCACCATTCTTGTGGTTGTGGATGTTTTCACCAAAATGGCACGATTTATACCGTGCTCGGGAATACCTACTGCTTCTATGTTAGCGAGTCTGTTTTTTGACCATGTGGTACGTTTTTTTGGACTTCCTACGGTTCTGATTTCTGACCGAGGGTCTCAATTTACCTCGCGCTTTTGGCGCTCCCTCACTTCCTCCTTGGGTATCGATGCCCGCTTGTCCTCGGCCTACCATCCTCAGACGGATGGCCAGACTGAACATACCAATGGCCCTATGGAACAGTTTCTTCGCTGTCTGTGTCTGCAACATCAATCTAACTGGTTCACGCTACTAGGTGCAGCAGAATTTGCCTATAACAACTCTATACATTCATCAATTGGTTGCTCTCCATTTTATGCTTTATATGGTCTGCACCCAAGGACTCTGGCGCCTGTCTTGCCTTCTTTAAAGCAGTTTCCCACAGCTAATGCCGTGAAGGATTCCTTGCTTGCCATCCATAAATCAGTGTTATCCCATTTACAAGCTGTGCAACGTCGTACCAAAATGCAGGCTGACAAGCGACGTGCACCGGCTCCTTCGTATTCTTGTGGTGACCGTGTATGGCTCTCTACAAAACATCTGGCCATTAAGGGTAAAAGGAAACTGTTGCCATGTTACCTGGGTCCTTATGCGATTCTACGGTGCCTTAACCCTGTCACTGTTTGTCTAGAGATTCCATCTCCTTGGCGGGTGCACCCGGTATTCCATGTCTCCTTGCTTCGCCCTTTTGTACCTGGCACGCGGTTACCTGCTGTCCCTACCCCAGTTAACGTCTATGGAGAGGACGAGTATGAGGTGTGTGCAATCATGGACACTCGCCTATGTCGTGGGGTTCGGTCTTACCTGATTGATTGGAAGGGGTATGGTCCAGAGGAGAGGTCCTGGGAACCGGCCTCTAATTTGAACGCACCCCGTTTGTTACGTGCCTTTTGGTCTCAACGCTTGCGAAGGCTCAGGAGAGGGCGCTCTTTGTGGAGGGGTACTGTCACGTCTCGGCTAAATTGGAAACTGCCTTGGCAATTGTCTGAGCGCTATCCGGCACGTAAAACCCTTTGAAACTACAACTCCCACAACTCTTGCTATTATAGCCACGTGACATACACGCATGACGTTGCTGTGTTTTCATTTGTTGTGAACTGCATTTAACTCCCGTCTATCCGGAGATCGAGTGCTCCTAAACTGTTGTTAGTTACGAGCTCTGTTCCCGGACTCCTGTTTGAATCCTTGACTACCCGGCGCTCAAATCAAGTTATTGTCTCTGCCTTGTCCTTGTCTGCCTCCTGACGCCTGCCTCCCTCGATTGTTCCCCTTGGATTATATGAACCCGGCTTGCTCATTTTTGACCTCCCACTTCTGAATCCTTAAGTTTTGGTGACCTGATAACCCGAACATTTCCGTAAGGGAAATAGCGTGAAGTGAACGCCCGCTTCCCTGATCATTTCATTCCTTTCCTTGTCCACTCCTGTTACTTTGAACACTTTTGGGACGCTCAGCTGTTTACACTTTGGATTGCTTTGAACCTTTTTGGGACGCTCTGCTGTTTACACTTTGGATTGCTTTGAACCTTTTTGGGACGCTCTGCTGCATTGACTCTGGATTGCTTTGAACACTTTTTTGGAACGCTCTGCTGCTTTTAATGTGGTGTTCCTAGGATACTGGCACACCTTCCCTTCACCAGACATCCTCCTTGTTTTCTGCACTTCGATACTAGTAGGTTACTGGTATATTGTTCCTACGGAGCAGGTAAGAGTGGGTAATTGTGGGCGGTGTTGGCTGTTTGTTCTCCGGCACTACTTGGCTGCATTTCCTGAACAACTGTTTTGTTCTTTGTCCCTCTAGCTCTGACTATTCTGCTCCGGCCTTTTCACTCAAGCCCCCGGCCTGCCTGGTGTATTGATCCCTGTAGGCTGAGCTCTTGGGAGGGAAGTCTTTGGCACATCACCATAAAGACCCCAGATTCCTTGAGTGAAAGGAACTTCCCCAGAAGAGTGGGGAAGTATTATCTGCAACGACCAGAAAACAATCTCTGAGCTGTGACAAAAAGTGACCCACAATTACAAATGGCTGTTCATTCCTTTTGTGACACTGTTTGAATAAAAAACCAAGGGGGAGGTTTTTTTGGATAAAGTGTGGGGAAAACTGCGCTTTAAAAAAAATATTTATTCAGCAACACTGGTCAAAACTACTAGACGCAGAGTGAATTAACTCATATACTGGCCCAAATTGGCCAAACGAGTGGGCCACTCTGACCAGAAAAACTGACACACACCAGCATTTTGTGTTTTTGGTTCGGCCTTGGGTCTATTGCCCTATGAGCCAGTCCGAGCCTGCAGACCAGTAGACTGATGAAACTTTGTTGTACTTACAGCCTGATTCATGGAATTATTTGCGTGAAAAACGCAGATTTGTGCGCCTTTCTTCCCGAAAATCCCCATACATCAAACAGGGATTTTCGGGCAGAAAGGCGAGCAAATCTGCGTTTTTCACGCAAATAATTCCATGAATCAGGTTGCAAATTTCAAAAGACTAAGAATGAAAAATGATGGAGCAACCCAATCCACTCCGTCCGTGACATCCACTCCATATCTTCGATCGATTCCAAGGTTGGTTGGAAGGCCGGACCACAACTGCACGAAAAATGTAAAATATGTGTATTTTGCTGCATGTGTGTAGTGTGTGTCAGATGTATGTATGTGAGTGTTGGGTGAATGAGAAGTGATGTGATGTGTGTTTTTGAATGTTCTGTGTGCGTGGGTGTGTGCCTGTGTAGAGAATGCAATGAGTGGATGTAAGAGAAGGTGTGAGTGACTGGTGGGTGAATGAGTATGAATGTGGTAGTGTGTGTTTGAATATTGTTGGTGGGTGTGTGTGTGTGTGCCTGAGTGGTGAATGCAGTATGAATGAATGTGAAAGGGGATGTATCGGTGAGTGACAGGTGGATGAAAGGGGATGCATGAGTGCATGTGTGTCTAAGGCCCTAGGAGACTGGGGATCACTAGAGCATTTTTTACACAACCTTTATTGACTTTGCATGTTTTAGTGGTATTTTCAGGCAAAGCCAAGTTCATGAGTGTAATTACCTGGCTATACTGGCATTTTGGTGCAGTCAGTCTAGTCATTGCTTACTGTGGCATGACTTTATTACTTATTCTGTATTTAAACAACGATGGTTGAGATTTACTGTCCGCATTCAAGTTGAATATGTAGGATGTTTAAAATGCCAATTATCAGTATTTCATTATCAGTTTTTCGAATAAGCCACGTCTGGACCGACACCAATTGGGCCACTCTTGGGCCTCAGTTATAACTGGATCATCATCTAATTATATGTAGCGGGGTGTCTAATGGGCGATGCTCATACCTTTTTAGACTACTGGAGTAAGCTTTTAATTGCTCTAAAACTGGTCCGCATCTTTGCAGTCCTTTTAACTTACTGCCCCACACAAACAAAAAATGTTTTTCTTTCGGACAGAATGGCTAATTAAGTAACATATTTAGTAAAACTCACCAGTTAGTTTTGATTTTATAAGGTGCACATGCTGAGGAGCGCGAATGCTTTCTAGTGAACGCGTATATATTGCCACAGTTTAGCAGTTTTAATAAGAAGGAACCGCCGCATAGTTAAGGAGGCTTGCTGCCACGACAACAAGTAATAAAGACCCAATGTCAGTAGACCCTTGGAGTCTTGTCGCTATGACAACCAGCAACACAAACGCAACGCCACGTAAACAGGTAACGTCTTGCACAAGAACGTTTCCAGGACAACGTTCGTGCTAAACCTGAACAGACCGTGGCCAAATGAAGACTGCGGCGAACTGTATCCCTCAGACTATTACAGCGCTTTTAGGTAGGTAGACATTGAATGCACATTTATGCCCGCATTGTTTCTGATGGCAAGTAATTGAAAGTCATTTTTTGAAACGCAGCTTTTTACTATCCGGCAGGCGGGTACATACACGTCCTGGTGCTGCAGACACAGCGAACAGCCACACACGTATTTGCCCTAATAAGATCTTTTGTGAAAGTGCCATCGAGAATAACCTCCACTTTAATCTATTACAACAAAAGAAAGTTCTAACTCTCTATAAGGTAAGAATAGTACGAACTATACAATTTCTCTGAGCAGCTTTCCTCATATATAGCTAATTAAGTATCATACATATTTTATATTCTTTCCAGAGAGGATTGTTGAAGGGTAGTTGTAATAGAGGAATGACTCTACATAGGCTGTACGGGTAACAGGAACAGTTACACACGTTCACATATGAGTTTGTCATATACCAGCACGCATGATCAGACATGCGTGACATGTATATTTCAACTGCCATTCTGTGGAATGTAACATCATATTGTCATAAATCAAATAATGGTTAGTTAGCGGATCATTTTACCTACATGACTAAGCTTTAATGTTTTACAGATGCGAGGCTCCCTACAATTGATGCAGAAATTAGAATGATGTTTTTGATACATATCAACTTGTGAAACAAAGGCGCTATTTTGTTTGATGATAATGAAAATATCACTGTGATGAATAAGTGACAAGGACAGATACAATTGCAGGTATTTACTCTACTCAGTATGGTAACATGTTGAGATCAGCACGATGGGTTTGTGTGAGTACTTTACATGATTGATTTATTTTGTTTGTTTTTCTTTTTTGTACTATAGAAAGTCGTCCTGATGAAGGACCAAGTGTAGGTCCAAAATGCATTGGCATATCATTTCTGCTTCTCCTAAATTAATGAATTAAAGAAGTCGCTTATAAAAGGAGCCGTCCGGGATATCTTCTTTCTATGAATGGAGGGTATCCCTATTATACAGCTATTTATGATTTGTATATCCTTACGATATGAATGAATCCAACATTCATCAGTAGTTTTTACTACAATTGGCGACCCAAGGTTAATGACAATTTATTCTCATCCGACATTACCACAGTTTTCCCTTCACCCCAGTATAGTGTATACTGGTTTACTTGGAGACGCCATTAATCGCATGTTTCAATCAACGAGAAGTTATATGAACTTCAAACAAACTTAGCGGTGCCTGCCCAAACCCCTCTTTCTTGATGACTTTATTACTTCACATCTTTAAGAAATCAAGCATGATAAGTACTGTTACCTAGCTAGACCGTGTAAGAAGATTCAATTCAACACTACAGCTAAGTCAATGCCTAGTCTGGGATACTGAATGGAAACCCTTATTGATATATCTTTATGTCCAGTTCATGAGTTCTGGATGACTACCCCTATATAACACCCCTCTCTTAGAATCCCCCTGACCCCACTGAGCCAAGAAGTAGTTCTGTTTTGCAAGTTTAAAAGGTTTATTTGAGAAACATTAAACAAAATATATATATATCACACTTTTATAATGAATTAATAATTGAATATCACACTTAATCTGAGCAGTAATCAATAATGGATAGTCTGGCACTAGCACACTTCTTTATAATCAATGATGAGTGGGTATAGGATGGATAAGATAGCAACAATACTTTTATGGTTTCAAATAGATGCAATGTGGAATGAAAATGCAGTACAGAAAATAACTTGATAGGATTTCAGCAAAAGACAATGTGATCACTTTCTTGGACAATTCACCCCCCCCTTTATGCAATGTAAGGAGATGAAGAGGAGAGCACACAGTTCTTAGGAATGCAATCAAATAGAATTCAGTTCAATCCCCCCCAGCAGCTTATACAACAGATAGGAGTTTTGAAACACAGGCAAAATGCTTTGAATATGGTGACAATGCAGTGAGAAATATGCTGAAAATGCTTTTAATTCCCTTTAGGAGGTTCAGGGTGAGTGAGAGATACTAGGGATGAGTGCAGGCTCACTTTAGCAATGATTCAGGGATGGTGATTAAGAGGCAAACGAAATTTTTGGCAAAGGAAAGCAAGGAAGCTGCTGTTTTCACACGTGGCTGGATTTTTAACCAAATCGCGAATCGCGGCAAAATTCGCGAATGGGTGAATCGCGATTACGGCAGAAGTATAAGGAGTAGCAAGTCTGTTCTAGGTTGAAAAGCTAAGATTCTAAGCTTTCAGAGGAAAGTTAAACCAAGTTTCTAGCCCAAACGGTTCCAAAGATATGAATGATATTGTAAAGGTCGTTTTTCGAATTTAAAGTAACTCAAATTGACAGTTGACAGCTTTTAAAAATGACAGGTGACAGCTATGCGGCTGCAGAATTGACAAGTGACAGTTAGGAGGCAGTTCTACTTAGATTAAATAGATTGAATTATATCACTGGAAACTAAGAGATCGATTCTGCACATTTCTGCTAGGTACTCACAATATATTTTTGAAGTAGGCCTGGCCACAGATCTGGTCAGGTTTTGGACTGGACTCCGGTTCTGGTCTCGGCACTTCACAGTGATCTGGGTCAGCTCTCTGGTTCTGCTCACAGCAGTCTGGGTCGCTCTGGATCTCTGGCCTCTGGTTCTGGATACTGCTCTGCTTTCTCTGGGTACAGCACTGCTTCTGGATCTTTCTGCACAGCTTTCTCTGGACACAGCGCTGATCTGCACGGCTCCTGGATGCTGCTACCGCTGTTAGGTTTGCTGGATGCTGAGGCCTGCTGAGAAGAGTTCTCAGTTTGTGGGTTTAGGCCCTTGCTTTGAGTTCTGAATGAAGTTCTTTGGAGTTTTAAAGTCTAAGTGTTGGATCTGGTATCTTCTGGATGTTGTGTGGTCCGGCAGAGCGCGTTGCAGCAACTGGATTTGAATGTCCTCTCTAGCTTCCAGTGGCTCTTTTTATGTCTTTTGAAAGTGGGTGTGTGTGCAGCATCACTAGCCAGCCCCTCTCTCAACTGCCCATTGGTCAAGCTTTCCGCACTGCTTTGATTGGGGGAAGGAAATGTGTGTCATGGTGATGCTGTTTTATGGTCTGCAGAAAGGATACTCCCCTATCAAATTGCACACAAATCTATATTTGACCCAAATACATATTTGCACAGGTACACATTTGTTTAAAATTACATGCACCCATCACATATCACATGAGGTATACTCTGTTCAAACTCTGCTGTTCCTGGGGGCTTGCATTCAGAAATGGCAACATTTTGTGCTTTTTAGTGGGTTTTGCAACATCGGATTTTTCTCCAGATTTATACACATATACACCCTCCTCCCACACATATCTCAGTAACTTTCCAGCTCGCTAGCTTAATTACAGAGTATGTGGTGTCAATAAATAGCGGGGTTTTGCCCCAGAACATCACACAAATTCCCAACGCGTCTTAAAACGTGCACAGAAAAATCACAAGAATTATGGTATCATTTAAATAATTTTGACAAGTCCGCACTGTGAGTTATACATCTTTCTTAGAATCATATTCTGGCCAACAGGGGTGTGTCTTTTCAGGTCACATGGTGTAGAAACCAGTTTATCCAGTTTCTGCCAAGCTCAGAGACCCTGCCCCTCCCAGCTTCTGCCAAGAGGAAGCTATTTTACGGTCCCCCCAATAAACCATCTGCCTGAGTCAAGGCAGGGCTTTGTTCAAAAGGAAGCCATTTACGACCACCCCAATAAACCATCTGCCTGGGCCCTTTCTTTAGTTTCTTGCAATCCCCTGGTAATTCAATCAGAGAGTGTGTGACCTCCTTTTGGCAGGAGCAACAGAATGCAGCCAGGCCTGGGAATGCATTTGTTGGGCAAGCCCCCACTCCTGTCGGGGGTAGCTGTCTGGCAGAATTCCAGTTTCCTTAAGCCAGGTTTCAGGTAAAATGTCACTTTTTGTTCCCCAGTTTAAGTCAAGACAATTTTTACATATGCAGCAAGAATGCTGATTCTAAGTTCAAAACTATGACATTTCAACAGTGACAAACTATGTGACACTGAAAAGTAGGTCACTCAGTTAATTTAAACATTTTTAATTTTTGGTAGTTTTAAATCCAGTTTCAGTTAGGCTGCTGACATGCATAGCTCAGCCAGTTTTGTTATGAACATTGTTTTGGGCTCTTCATCTTCCCAGATTTTGTATGCACACATACTTCATTCTGCCAGATGTCTGCTGGTGTTCAGTGAGATTTTTGGATATGTTGCAATGTTTGAAATAGGCATTTTGAGCTGGCATTCAGGGAAACAAAAGGTGATTTTAAAGTGCGGTTTTTCCTTTGGCACACATTTCACTCATGGCACCCCGGCCCATCCTGCTCGCACTGGTGGGTGGCAAGTTAGGCAACCATTTTAGTGTGCACAAACTGCGTGGTTCTCCTGGATTTTGGCGCACATGTGGGCTTTTTGGCCATCTTGGATTTTCTAAGCCCACAGCACCAAATGTTGCAGCATGATAGCTCAAACGTGGGTCAGGACACCCAACAAAGCCCCCCCCCATGCGACTGCACTTTGAATTTGAGTCGATGGGGAGTCGGGTGCACAGAAGGTGATGACCCACGCACTGGTATGTCCGCATAATCTTCTTCCAATTCTGCAAATGGCACAGTTCAGCATCTTTTCCTCCATCCGGTACTGATCGATCGGTTCTCCTCGCCGGTCCTGATGGAAATATTGGGCGGTACCCCGGGCCCCTTGTGTCTCTGCTCCCGGTCTCCGGATCGTCCTCCCTGGCCAGTCTCCAGGTTTTCTTTCTCCTAGGACGACAAAGGAAAGCGGCAATACCTATTCATGGACATTTCTCCCCCACCATTGATATAGTGGGGTGGCATATATATTTTAGAACTCAACAGATATGAACATGCACATTTTTTTTAAATTAAGAGACAGGAACACATAAACTTGAGAAACACAGAATTTGATAGGCTATACGTAGGATATTTTAGGGTTGGAATTGAATTACTCTGGAGCGGTACCCTCTGGGATTGCAGAGGACTCCTCCAGTTGCTGCAAAGTGTGCCTGGGATGGCAACACTTCAACTGGTTTATGTGGACCCACTTGTCTTCCCCCTCTGCCAAACCGCCTTTGGGGATGCGGATCTTGTAGGCCACAGGGGAGATCTTGTCTATAATCTCATAGGGTCCCTTCCATGTAGGCAAAAATTTTCGCTGTTTCGCCTGGTTTCTTTGGAAGTTGTATAAATAGACCCGGTCCCCCACCTGATATTCCTTCCTGGAAGTTTCCAGGTCATAGTGGGTCTTCATGCTATCAGCTGATCTTTCTAGATTCCGCTGAGCATAAGCAAAAGCATGTTGAGGGTGTTTCCTTAAATTCTCCACATACTCGTGAGTTGTGGAGGCATTTATTAGTGTCTGCTCTTGGGTCCTGTAGAGCAAATGCTGCGGAAGCACCATCTTGCGCCCAGTCATTAACTCGAATGGTGACATTTTGGTTGCAGATGACGGGGTAGATCTGATGGCCATTAGGACCAGAGGTAATCGGATATCCCAACTTGGCCCAGAATCTGCCACAAACTTCTTTAATATGCTCACAATGGTTCATTTATATCTCTCTACTGCCCCAGAAGAAGCTGGCCGGTAAGCAATATGTAACTTCCTTTTGACCCCCAGTATCTCCCTCATCTTTGTCATTACTTCACTGGTGAAGTGGCTAACCCTGTCTGACTCAATCCTTTGAGGTAGACCAAAACGGGAAAAGATGTGGTTAATCACCAGGGCAGCTGCAGTTTCTGCCTTGCAATTTGGGGCTGGGAGACATTCCACCCACTTGGTAAACAAGCATTTCACAGTCAACATGTACTTATTCCCCCTAGCGGAGCGAATCACGGGGCCTACAAAGTCTATTTGTAAATTTGACCATGGGAGTGTCATTCCCCTCTTTTGGAGAGGCGCCCGGTGTGTGAGGGATGTTGGCTGAAATTGTGCACACACAAGACAACCCTTCAAATATTGGTTGAGGTCCTGGCCCATGTGTGGCAAGTAGGCAACCTCTCTTAAGATCTCAAGTGTTGTATGAAACCCCCTATGACCGGCGGTAGCCGCATCATGGGCGTGACTTAACATCAGGCTTCGGAAGGAGGTAGGAACCACCCACTGATCATGGCCAGCTTGGGATTTCCTTACCAACAAACCGTCTTGGATCCGGAACATTTTTGGACATTTCATCAACACTCTAAGGTGCTCTTTCCCGTTGTAATCGGTATCCGTCAGGGGAAAGTTCTCAGGGTCCTCAACGTGTTGGTAAAATTTACCAATTATTGGATCCCCCTTCTGAGCGGTAATCAAATCAGCATCAGGGGTCTCCTTACTCCATTGTGCAATTGAAAGATCATTGTGAGCATTTGTCTGGGACCTAGTGATAGCAGTGACCTGGATTTCCCCCAACAGGGACTCAATCTCAATTAGATCCCCTTGGATGGCCCCGGTTTTGGCCAGCTGATCAGCTAAGTCATTTCCAGTTTTGTCTGGTCCCTCTACTTTGGAATGACCTTTGATCTTTTTCCAATAGATGGTCATCTCATTCGAGGTGACCAGATCATCAATGTTTTGGATCAACTTCCCATGTTTCAAGGGTTTGTTGTTAGCACATAACATGCCTCTGGTTTTCCAATTAACCAGGTGCTCCACGAACCCGTTCCGTACATAATCAGAATCTGTGATTGTGACCAGTTTGTGGAGTTGATGTTGGACAGCAGTGAGGATGGCTTGATGCACAGCCATCAATTCTGCCACCTGACTACTTCGGGGACCAATTTTGTATCCAGCGGAGGGTTCTGGGGACTCATTCACCCATGCATTCCCTAAGCCGGCCACCAGTTCTTTCTCCCCGTTGTTGTCAACATGGTAAGAGCATCCATCCACATAGACAGTGGGCATTCCCTCACACTTGTCTTCTTCAAAGACTTTGTGTGGGGAATTAAGGTATGCCTCCATGTTGTCTGTGATTTTTAGACTTTCGTCCTCGAGACAGTTTTCTCTGGCACAATCATGCAAGTCAGCCAGACCTTGCGCGAGGGGACTCTTCTTGTTTTGGCCATATCTGACCTCCACATGAAAGCCTTGCATTGACAGAATCCAGGAAGTAATTCGGGAATTACTCACATTTCCGGCCCGGATTCTGTCCCTTTGGAGATATTGCAGAGGCTGGTGTGGAGTCTCCACTATGATGTGTTCCCCATGGATAAACGGGCGGTAATTCTCTAATGCCCACACCGTTGCCAGGAGTGCCTTCTCACAATCGTTGAATTTTTCCTCCACAGAGGATAAAGTTTTGCTCGCATAGGAGATTACTTTATTGACCTTGTCATGCTTTTGGTATAATACTGCCGACAAGCACGTATTAGAGAACCCTGTCTCCAGGAAGAACTCCTTGTTTCTGACAGGGTAAGCTATGCAAGGCGCTTGTGAGAGGCTTCTTTTGAGTTGTCTTACTGCCTCGGCTTGTTCTGGACCCCATTCCCACTTGACCCCCCCCTTCAGGAGATGAATCAGGGGTCTGGTGATCTCTGCGTAGCCCTCAATGAACTTTCTGCTGTAATTAGTCAGTCCAAGGAGGCTCCTTAGTTCCCGTAGAGTTGTGGGGTCTTTCAGTTTCTGAAGTGCTTCCACTTTCTTTTCTTGGGGACAGAGACCCTGAGGAGTAATCTCATGCCCCAAGAAATTAACACGGGTTCTACACCACTGTGCTTTCTGAAAGGAAAGTTTTGCTCCGGCGGCCCTCAACTGTGTCAGAACATAACGGATCTCCGCTATGTGTACCTCCACAGATGAAATTTTGATGAGGACATCATCTACATAAGCCAGGTTACCCCTCGCACCCAGGTCGGGCATGGCCTTATGTAGGAAAATGTTGAATTCATTGCCGGAATTGAGGTATCCGAAGGGAGTCCGGGTCCAGGTGTACTGCTGGCCCCCAAAGGTAAAAGCCAGTTTGTATCGGTCCTCCCTACTGACAGGCACGGTCTAGTATCCATTGGTCAGGTCTATAGCTGTGAATACCTGTGACCCCTGAATCTGGGCCAGCCCTTGGTCAATGTAGGACAGAGGCCATCGGGAAGTATGGACCCGTTTGTTGAGCTCCCTAAGGTCAGCGCAGAGTCTCCACTGGCCGTTTGGCTTTAATATTCCCAGCACCGGATTATTGAAGGTGCTGTGGACTGGACGGATTATTCCCCGGGACTCAAGGTTCTTAATTATTTCAGTAAGGGACTCCATGGATGCGAGAGGCAAGCGATATTGCTTCACAAACACTGGAGTCATGCCAGGGTCCGTGGGAATTGTTGTTGTGTGGATGTCGGTGCGACCACAATCATATGAGTCTACTGCAAAGAGATCTTGGAAATCCAAGAAAACTTGTTTCAACTTTTGCTTTTGTTCCAAAGTCACACAGGCATCAGCTAGGTTGACTCTCTCTTCCACCATTTGCCTGAAGCCTGGAAAGACTTCTGGTTTGGCAATCTCAGCGGCCTCCTCCAGCTGGGTGGAGAAGTCCCTGGTCAGAGTGCTGATTTGGACTGGAGGCCTCAGGTGGGAAAGGCAACCCTCATGGACCTGGAAAACCACCTCATCCCTCCTGAAGTCACAAGTCACATCTTCCTTACCATAAGGGCAGGAAGTGTACACCAGGAAGTTCCCCCCATGCCGGGTAAAAATCCTGTCTGGTGTTGTATCGTCATCACTGTCACTGTCAAAACAGTCCTTGGGGATTGGTCCTAACATTTCATTTCCTAAATCGATGGAAAAATGTCGGTCATCAACCGCCATTCCAATAATGGTGCCTGCGGCTAGAGTAATACTCTTTAAGTCGCTGTTATCCACCTCTATTAGAATGGTGTCATGTTCTATGTTGACTAATGGAGTTGGGTTTACCCCAACCCTTGCTGTTGGAGAGAAGCATTTAGATGTATGTAAGCATCAGGGTTTTTCAAATGTTGTCCTCTTTTAACTTTCACTTCCAGGGAGAATTGTCGGGTCCTTTCTGGGATGGTGACTTCCTCTTTGATCTGAATTTCAACTGCATAAGGTAGCAATTGAGCTACCTAAATGCTTTTTCTGGATCATCAAAGCCCATGGGATTATCCGCTAATCGGGACCAAGCTTTGAAGTTTATTAGGTCCAAACTAATGGCAAAGCGATTGAGAATGTCACTGCCTAAGTAAAAGGCGGCAGTGACGTCTCCCACGACCCAACAATTATGGACTATGCTCTTGTTGCCAATGGAGATTTGGAGCATACACCTGCTTGGCAGGAGATGTTTGGAATTAGGTGCTTCCAGGTCCATTTCCCATTTGTCTATCAGTTTGAATGTGGGAATGGCTGGATCTTTTGGGAGTTGGCGGAACATGGCTTCGCTGATGAAGCTCTTACCGTTGTTCACACACACTCGAGCGAGAACAGAGTCCTTCCCATCATTTAACTGAACAGGGATGAACAACTGCTCTCCAATTTGCTGAAGATCAGCCAGGCTCTGAGCTGATTTCACATCTTTCTGGACTATAGGAGTGGGATTTTCTGATTGTGGATTAGTAAAGAATTTCAGAGTGTTTCCTTCCAGTGTGGAATACCACCTTAAACTGGAAGGAAGGTTGATTTTCAGAAATAGAGAGGACCCCCCATCACCAGTCTGTTGTCCTACTGCTATTACTGTCACGTCTGGAATCTGGCTGTTCTGGAAGTGAAATTCTACTTGGTCAGATTTTTGTTCAACCATGTGGCAGGTGTCGTTTAAACTAACATGGTTGACACTCTGTTTTAATTTTATTGGTCGGCTAGTCTGGGTCCAGAGGACCTTGTTTACACAATCTATTAGGGGTGACAACCTTCTCAGGAGGTCATTCCCTAGTAAACAAGGGGTGCCCTCTGGAGTCACTACTATGACCGGGTGTTTCACCTTGTGTCGTTCAATTTTAATGTCCAAGTCTGCAGTCCCCTCAACGGGAATTTCCTTCCCGTCAAAGTTCTGCAGTTGTCCAGGAAGAGAGGTGAGAGGAATACGGTAATTCTCCCCCCTTCCTGCATTTAGTTCCTCAAAGGCCCTTTTGGACAGAAGGGTAGCTTGGGATCCAGTGTCCACCAGTGCCAAAATTGTACCCTGCCCCTGTACTTGTACCAGGGCATAGTATCTTCCCTCCTTCTCCTCAAGGGGGCACAGATAATGCACATTTTTGGACAACTGGTGGGCTAATTTTCTGGTTTTGGACATTGCTAGCGAAGAGATTTGGGCAGAATTATGTGGAGAACCTTGGGAATCTGAATGAAAAAGTTGGCAACTGGAGATCAGAGCCATTGTGGGTTCCCCTGGTTCCGGTTCTGGGCCGCCCCCCCCCCTTTTTGGAGGCAGTCACCAGGATGGGTTTGAACCAGGGGATTTTGGTATTGTGGGTTCTGGGATGAGATGATGGGCGGCGGTAGCTCAGTCTCCATATCTCCCCAGTCTGAATTGGCATCCCTTGGGACCCATTTTTCCTTGGGAGGAGTTCCCCCATCTCTAAAGGAGAAGATCCTTTCCCCAGGATCCTCTGAGGATCCCTCTCCCTCAAATTGGAAGACCTGTACCTCCTCCACAAAGTGGGTCTGTTTGGGTCCTTTGTTTCTCCTACCCCCCCTCTGCTCCTTGGGAGGCAGGCTTTCAGGGGTAGGAGATTTTGTTTCCGGTTCCTGGTTTTCCAGGGGCTGTTTACAAGTTGGGAAGGAAGCTTCCTCCAAGGCTTTACACCCCCCTTCCCCTTGTGCCTCCTCCCTGGGAACCGGTGTGTTATCGGGGTGCTGCCCCCGTCATTGTTCTGGAGCACCAGGTCCAGAGTTTGGGGCATTCGGCGGTGGCATGCTCATCTGACGGTTCTGTTGAGCCCTCAGTATGTGACCCAGATCCCGTGCCATATTTTGGACCTGGCGCTCTAACTGGGAAACCCGCTCAGGCTGATACGGGGCTCTATTTTCTCCCCTGGGCTGATCCCGGGAAGGGTAGCTATCCCTTCTCTGGTAGTACCCCTGGTTGGGAAGATTTTGGTACCCCTCCACCCTTGGCCTCCCCTCTCCCGGATTAGGTTGTCTGGGCTCAGGGAATTGGGGAAAGAAGGATGGATGATTTTGGGGCTGGAAATTTGGTGGATACCTGGGGAAAAAGTTCTGCCCAGGATTTGGAGAATTTCTGCCCTCCTGGGGGAAGTTGGGAGGGAGATTCCCTGGGTTAGGTTCTTGGCTGGATCCCCCCCCTTGGGCTGGAGGAGTCCACACATAACCCAGGATTGGTTGGTTTCCCTTGTAGCGGGGACTTACATAGTCAGGGGAGCGGGGGACCCCATTTGTGGGACTACCTCCTCGACTCCCTGTCTGTGACTGGCCCTAGGGCCTCCTGGGCTGTGAGTTATTTGATGCAAGCAGGTTTTTAGGCCCCCCATCTCCAAATCTAAAACGGGGGCAACCTTTACCTCTGCCACCTTGGCAGCAGCAGGGGTGCTGTTGGTTTTGGGGTTTTCCAGCGCATTATTTTTATTTTCAATAGGCTTCTGCACCTCATAGATCCGGGTAGCCTGTTCAATGACCCAGTCTAAAGATCTTTTCTCATGAAAATCTCTCACGAGCTGGGTCATTATATATTTAGGGAGAGCATGGAAAAATGTATTGACAAACTCTTTGCTGTCTGTGCGCACCCTTCTGGAGGTCTGCGCAAAAGCACGCTTTAATTCTTGCACAAACTCTTGTGGGGCCTGATCCTCCCCACATTTCAAATTGTAGGCTGCCTTGCAAGCCTCTTGAGGATTTCTGTGAACAGAAAAATGTTTCAAGATGGCCGCCTTATAGGTGGACCATCTTAAATGATTTTGGTCCTCCAGCCCCACAAAGAAACTGGAGTATTCTGGGGAGAATGTCCATTTGACGTACTGGATGCAGCTACTGCTGTCCTTCAAATGGAAAGTCTCCATCATTTGCTCATAGAGCTCCAAGTGTTCCCAAACAGAGTACTTGGCGTTCTTATGATAAGACGTGAAGACACTCCTGATTGCCTTAATCTGTTTCAATGGGTCCTTAAGCAAGGCCCTTTTTTGCCTTATTGGCCTTTTTGGTTCAGGTAACCC
Source organism: Ambystoma mexicanum (assembly GCF_040938575.1). Taxonomy (NCBI): domain Eukaryota; kingdom Metazoa; phylum Chordata; class Amphibia; order Caudata; family Ambystomatidae; genus Ambystoma; species Ambystoma mexicanum. The sequence goes on along the minus strand of NC_090924.1, from coordinate 337,587,358 downwards.
TGGTCCATTCATCCTCTGACTCAGAGGCACTGCTCCCAGAGGTTCCTGTCTGATCTTCCAGGTTTTCCCGGATTCTGCGAGCCTGGGAATGGCTGGCAGAATGTGGGGACCTGGTCTCCTGTGTCCTGCGCCGTTCAGAGGAGTCTTCAGATTCCTCCTTGCTGCCAGGATTTGATGGGTACCCCCCACCACTAACCTAACTGGGCAGAAGTATTCAGGATGCCCTTAATGGGCCTATTCTCCTGGGGTTCCCCACTAAATTGCACTGTGCTTGGGTGCCCATACCCGGATGCCCGCCCATCCTTTCCTGGGAGGTACTGGCCTATGAGCCCCATGCTTCAGGCTGGATAGTAATCTGCCATCCCTGTGGCCCGGTGCTCATGTGCGCCCGGGGACATGGGGGTGGCAGAGTCCAGGGACTGAGAGAGATAAAGGCCTCTGGTACTAGGGCTCCTGAGGTTATGCTCAGGAGTTTCCCTTTCCCAGCGAACCTGGTCTCTATCCGCCCCTGCTCCCTGTTGCAATGCAAGAGCCTGCGCCTTCAGTTCCTCAGTTAAGGCCTTACTAGACTCTATCAGTCTCTCCTGCATCGCTACCTGTTGTTGGAGCCTATCATTGTGCTGGCAGAGAGCCTCATTCTCTCTCTGTGTTTCCTGATTGGTCCTGGAGCACTGGGCCAGTCTTTGCTGCAGGAGGGTTACCTCCTGAGTCCCATCCCTACTGGCCTGCTCCTGTCTTGCCAGAGCCTCCTCCACCCTCCTGGTGTGCTCTAGCAAGTCCTGGTGTTCTTTTTGGAGGTCACCCAGTCCCTGGTGGGCCAGGTGATTTTCTTCCATTTTTCTTTTTAAGTGGCAGACTTCCTGGCCTAAGGTGTCCCTTTCCTGACCAAGAGCCTGAATTTGTGACGCCAGGTCCTCCCTTTGCCTTTGGAAGGCACCAGCTTTCTGGCGCTCCTGATCAAACTCTGCCTGGGTATCCAGGTCTTTCAAGATCAGTTTATTGCTCTCCTCTTTCTCTCTGTCTAGTTGGATTTGCAGGGTGGCTACCTGCTCTGTGCATGCCCTGTTGAAATTGATCTGTTGCTCCAGCTTTTTCTGGCTCTGCAGTAGGGAGTCCAAACTGTCTTGGCGTTCCTTCTGCAAAGCCAGAATTCTGGTATCCTGGTCAGCCTTTTCCTGTTGCAGTATATCCATGTCCTCTTTTATTTTAATGATATACTGCCTACTATCATTTTCTGCCTCCTGGCTCCTCTGCAGCCTCTGCTCAGAAGAGACCAGGTCAGATTGGACCTTTTCTAACGCCATCTGTTGCCTATTTGCCAGATCGTGGCCTTCAGCACATCTGTCTTGCATGGCTCCCATATATAGATACAGATATGCCGTTATCCTAACCATCTTGTCTTGTTCATCCTTAGCTTTAGGAGCCGTGTATAGTTCACTCAGGGCCACATGTAAGGGACCCTGATCTCTCCATATATCTGACCCTGTTTCAGTGACCTGTTGCGTGATGGCCTGCAACCAGACCGTTTGGTCCTGGTGAGTCCACTCACCTCTCACAAATAACTTATGTAAGAAGTGCTCTCTGGCTATTTTCATGTCTACTAAGGTCGTCATTCTAGAGATTGGTCTCTGTCCTGACTTACAGAAATTAGTATTTTATTTTTGCAAAACAGACCTTTTCCTTAGAGCGTTCCTTTCAGGAGTGCTTTACAGCGTAACACAGCGTGGTGATCCGACCGGATGTATATCTCCTGTCAGTTAGCACACTGTATTAATCTGCACAAGTGATAGATCTAACCCAGACGTCCGGCTCGAGCCCCCAATTTGTAAGAAGATTCAATTCAACACTACAGCTAAGTCAATGCCTAGTCTGGGATACTGAATGGAAACCCTTATTGATAGCCAAGAAGTAGTTTTGTTTTGCAAGTTTAAAAGGTTTATTTGAGAAACATTAAACAAAATATATATATATCACACTTTTATAATGAATTAATATTTGAATATCACACTTAATCTGAGCAGTAATCAATAATGGATAGTCTGGCACTAGCACACTTCTTTATAATCAATGATGAGTGGGTATAGGATGGATAAGATAGCAACAATACTTTTATGGTTTCAAATAGATGCAATGTGGAATGAAAATGCAGAACAGAAAATAACTTGATAGGATTTCAGCAAAAGACAATGTGATCACTTTCTTGGACAATTCACCCCCCCTTTATGAAATGTAAGGAGATGAAGAGGAGAGCACACAGTACTTAGGAATGCAATCAAATAGAATTCAGTTCAATTCCCCCCCAGCAGCTTATACAACAGATCGGAGTTTTGAAACACAGGCAAAATGCTTTGGATATGGTGACAATGCAGTGAGAAATATGCTGAAAATGCTTTTAATTCCCTTTAGGAGGTTCAGGGTGAGTGAGAGATACTAGGGATGAGTGCAGGCTCACTTTAGCAATGATTCAGGGATGGTGATTAAGAGGCAAACGAAATTTTTGGCAAAGGAAAGCAAGGAAGCTGCTGTTTTCACACGTGGCTGGATTTTTAACCAAATCGCGAATCGCGGCAAAATTCGCGAATGGGTGAATCGCGATTACGGCAGAAGTATAAGGAGTAGCAAGTCTGTTCTAGGTTGAAAAGCTAAGATTCTAAGCTTTCAGAGGAAAGGTAAACCAAGTTTCTAGCCCAAACGGTTCCAAAGATATGAACGATTTTGTAAAGGTCGTTTTTCGAATTTAAAGTAAATCAAATTGACAGGTGACAGCTTTTAAAAATGACAGGTGACAGCTATGCGGCTGCAGAATTGACAAGTGACAGTTAGGAGGCAGTTCTACTTAGATTAAATAGATTGAATTATATCACTGGAAACTAAGAGATCGGTTCTGCACAGTTCTGCTAGGTACTCACAATATATTTTTGAAATAGGCCTCGCCACGGATCTGGTCAGGTTTTGGACTGGACTCTGGTTCTGGTCTCGGCAATTCACAGTGATCTGGGTCAGCTCTCTGGTTCTGCTCACAGCGGTCTGGGTCGCTCTGGATCTCTGGCCTCTGGTTCTGGATACTGCTCTGCTTTCTCTGGGTACAGCACTGCTTCTGGATCTTTCTGCACAGCTTTCTCTGGACACAGCGCTGATCTGCACGGCTCCTGGATGCTGCTACCGCTGTTAGGTTTGCTGGATGCTGAGGCCTGCTGAGAAGAGTTCTCAGTTTGTGGGTTTAGGCCCTTGCTTTGAGTTCTGAATCAAGTTCTTTGGAGTTTTAAAGTCTAAGTGTTGGATCTGGTATCTTCTGGATGTTTTGTGGTCCGGCAGAGCGCGTTGCAGCAACTGGATTTGAATGTCCTCTCTAGCTTCCAGTGGCTCTTTTTATGTCTTTTGAAAGTGGGTGTGTGTGCAGCATCACTAGCCAGCCCCTCTCTCAACTGCCCATTGGTCAAGCTTTCCGCACTGCTTTGATTGGGGGAAGGAAATGTGTGTCATGGTGATGCTGTTTTATGGTCTGCAGAAAGGATACTCCCCTGTCAAATTGCACACAAATCTATATTTGACCCAAATACATATTTGCACAGGTACATATTTGTTTAAAATTACATGCACCCATCACATATCACATGAGGTATACTCTGTTCAAACTCTGCTGTTCCTGGGGGCTTGCATTCAGAAATGGCAACATTTTGTGCTTTTTAGTGGGTTTTGCAACATTGGATTTTTCTCCAGATTTATACAGATATACACCCCCCTTCCACACATATCTCAGTAACTTTCCAGGTCGCTAGCTTAATTACAGAGTATGTGGTGTCAATAAATAGCGGGGTTTTGCCCCAGAACATCACACAAATTCCCAACGCGTCTTAAAACGTGCACAGAAAAATCACAAGAATTATGGTATCATTTAAATAATGTTAACAAGTCCGCACTGTGAGTTATACATCTTTCTTAGAATCATATTCTGGCCAACAGGGGTGTGTCTTTTCAGGTCACATGGTGTAGAAACCAGTTTATCCAGTTTCTGCCAAGCTCAGAGACCCTGCCCCTCCCAGCTTCTGCCAAGAGGAAGCTATTTTACGGTCCCCCCAATAAACCACCTGCCTGAGTCAAGGCAGGGCTTTGTTCAAAAGGAAGCCATTTACGACCACCCCAATAAACCATCTGCCTGGGCCCTTTCTTTAGTTTCTTGCAATCCCCTGGTAATTCAATCAGAGAGTGTGTGACCTCCTTTTGGCAGGAGCAACAGAATGCAGCCAGGCCTGGGAATGCATTTGTTGGGCAAGCCCCCACTCCTGTCGGGGGTAGCTGTCTGGCAGAATTCCAGTTTCCTTAAGCCAGGTTTCAGGTAAAATGTCACTTTTTGTTCCCCAGTTTAAGTCAAGACAATTTTTACATATGCAGCTAGAATGCTGATTCTAAGTTCAAAACTATGACATTTCAACAGTGACAAACTATGTGACACTCAAAAGTAGGTCACTCAGTTAATTTAAACATTTTCGATTTTTGGTAGTTTTAAATCCAGTTTCAGTTAGGATGCTGACATGCATAGCTCAGCCAGTTTTGTTATGAACATTGTTTTGGGCTCTTCATCTTCCCAGATTTTGTATGCACACATACTTCATTCTGCCAGATGTCTGCTGGTGTTCAGTGAGATTTTCGGATATGTTGCAATGTTTGAAATAGGCATTTTGAGCTGGCATGCAGGGAAACAAAAGGTGATTTTAAAGTGCGGTTTTTCCTTTGGCACACATTTCACTCATGGCACCCCGGCCCATCCTGCTCGCACTGGTGGGTGGCAAGTTAGGCAACCATTTTAGTGTGCACAAACTGCGTGGTTCTCCTGGATTTTGGCGCACATGTGGGCTTTGTGGCCATCTTGGATTTTCTAAGCCCACAGCACCAAATGTTGCAGCATGATAGCTCAAACGTGGGTCAGGACACCCAACAACTGATGTTTTGGTGTAGCGGCCTGTATATTTTTTACTGTAGCGTGAATTCTTATTAACTAAGCATCTATGATGAATCAGGCAAGTGTTCTTATAGGTCTAGACTGGCTTACATTGGAACCAGTTTGGACAGGTTTTGATATTGTGACATGTCACTCTTAGTGGCCAAACCAACGGGAGTATGTTCTTACATAGGTGTACTGGCATGTATTGGCTGAGCCAGTTTTGTGCCCGGTGCCAGTGACGATACTATAAAAGAACATCTTAAAGCGAACATGAGTATGTTCTTAAATGGGAAAACTAGCATACGTTGGTGGAGCCAGCATGTAAATGTATGAGCACTGCCAGCGTGAACATTTTTCTTATACTGGCATATATTGCAGGGACCGGCATGATAATACATGATAATGCATTGAGAAATGCGCTGTGCACTGTTGGTGACTTGCATCTTTTGTACTTTTTTTCATGATTTACCCTACACACTACAAAACCGATTGTTGGCCTTCTACCCAAATTGTTAGCCTTTTACCTACATTTTCACAGAAAGTGTGCTGTGTAATGAGCCATGTTAACGCATTATTCAAAAAAAATTCTCAGGGGAGGGGGAAGAATCCCCCCAGTCTCCCAACACATTTTCGTTAGTTTGGGTCCCCTTGCTACGTTCAGTCACAATCACATACTTGTGGCAAATATTTACACCATCCAAAAAAACAACTCATCAGCCACCACTGATGGCTGGTATATTTGTGGACCAGGCACTGCCCCCTTCTTTCTATGCTACGTGAAACATTTAAGCTTTGAATAAAAAACCTATTGACGTCTTTCACTTGCAGTAGTGCATGCCCCTGCAGCGGCATAATCATCATGGACATTGCACACATGTGGTGGTCCGGGCCGGTCCGGCGCGTGATTTGCCCCGTTCTTTGTTAAGGAGCTTGGAGTGGCCCCCAATGCATGGCCTGCAAGGGGGGGCTCAAATTGTGTGCTACGCCATTGTCTGACAAAGGGGTAGAGTGCAGTGCACGCCTTGAAGTCTGCCACTGAGTCCCCGGGTGAGAAGCAACTTGTGGGTGTTTCGATTTAAAATAACTGTGTGGTGCCACAGATTTATGTGTGCAGCAATGATATTACATTAAATTGGGCTGGCTTTTTAAGTCCTCTGTCATCCAGTATTACGCTTAGATAATAAAAACTATGGGGGGGTCTTAGGTACATTGAAAGAACCTTTCCCAGGTACTCCAGCAAAGATAACATTATCAGGTGCACACCTCTGTGTGCACGCAGACCAGTCTAATAGGTTTCTTCTATGGTAGTGGTAGCTGACTCATAAATACATTTATAGTCGGGAATTTTGTTGATACTAAATCCTGCTCAATGATTTCATTTTCAGGCTTTGCTCCTGCAGCATTTTGCTCCTGGGTAAAAAGCAGCGCACGCCTCCCCAGGTCAGGGCTTTTTTGGCTTGTTTAGCAGAGCAACGCCACAGATAACATGTACTTCTGTGTCCATTGATCTATAGATGTTTCCTACACTAGCTGTAGCCTGCGTTCGAGATTTCTGTTACCCTGTTAAAAGTACTGCATTATGTGTGTTTTACATATAGACCCCACGTCGAATATGGAATATAGTGAACAGATCACGCCTCCCTCCATTCCTCGGTTCTTCTATCTGGCTGCAATGAGAGCGCCTGCAAACACAGGTGCTAGACGCATCTGAAAAATCTGAAGGTCGTTTGCTATCACTTTCCGTGATGTCACTTGACGGCAGGGTCAAATTACATAATTTCCTGTGATATCATCAGGTGGTCAAGGGTTGTGTGATGTCACTTCCGCTACCCCTGGCATTTTGGTGAAATGACGTCCTTGCATCTGTGGGAAATTCCCCTAGTGCTGCCTACCTATGCAAGAGTTGCCACAGGAACCCATTTGCCAATGTCATTTGCCAATGTCCGGCCAACCCAATAAATAATACAGGCCCTAGCTGGCAGGGGGCAACATTGCAGCAGACAGAATTTAAATAAGCTCTGTTGCATGGGGCTTCTGTTTTTGTAAAATTCTTGGGAGTAGACTGAGGGGTCAGTCAGATAACACACTGGTGAGACAGGCAGGTCAGGTAAGTCAAAACTGTCGCTTCCCCTGGAGTGGCATGCCAGCTCGCACTGCCCATGCCCCTATGCCCCGTGTTCTGTGGTAGGTCTCCATGGCTAGGTCCCGGGCGTCGCTTTCGGAGGCCGGCCGAGCTTTCCATGGCCGGGAGACAGTGTCTGGAAGAGATTCCGACCAGCAGAACACTGTCTGCGTTGCATTCATTACGTATAATTGATTATTATGCGGGGAGAAGCCGGCTGGAGATGGACGTCGTCCTCTCTCCCGGGAGTCCGCATAGGAAGTGAGTACTGAGCCTGGTTTCCTAGCAACCACCACACACATCTCCTGCAAGGTGAGGTGCATACGGGAGGCTTCTCTAGCAACGGGAAGAAGCTCCTTTGCCCGCTAGGAAACCGCTCGTGGTTTGGGTATTGCTGCCTTCTGGTACCGGACCATGCCGGACAGGGGGCACGCCAGTGGGCTATTTGCTTCCAAATACGACGATGTGTTGTGGTTCGTGTAGTGCTGGTGCAGCAGCTCAGTGGGTTGTGAACATTCCGCATTGATATTTGATGAATAAGCAGTGTCTAATTGCCGTTATTAGCTGCCCTTCCGAGGTCCGTGAAATGAATGCCACTGTGGTAGTTAATACAAATACATTGACTCGGCACTTACCCTAATAATTGGATCTATGAAGCTTTTGGTCTGTAGAGGTAGCTGGCAGACGTGCTGCATTACACGCTTGCGGCAGTACTCACTCTGGAACCTGTGGCGACACCTGCTGTTCCTGAAGAGAGGTGCGGCTGCGTGAATGTACCTCAGTGCGGTCTGATGCGGCGCGGGCCCCTGCTCTATGCAACCAACTCCATCAATGCACGCCTGTGAAACCCTCTCCCCCACCCGGCCTTTCTTATTTTTCTTCACCCTTCCTTCTTTTTGGTTTGCTATGCATTTCTTTTACTATATACTCAATACCCTCCCTCCCTCCCTCCCTCCCTCCCTCCCTCCCTCCCTCCTTCCTTCCCTCCCCCCCTAGCATTCTACTGCCACCCCTCGCTCTGTCTATCCAGGGCCCTCCCCCGGAACCTGTCACCACAGATTCCTTCTTATAAACTGTGAACTGGGGAGCAGTGCGTGGGTGGGGGTTGACAGCGTGTCCTCCCGCCTCCGGGGACAGCCGTGTTAGTGGGCGCAAAGGTCCCTCGACGTGCTCGGCCTCCCGATCACACGTGTTTTACTGGATGGAAGATAGTGATGGTGTCTGAGAAGCCGATGGGGGCTTGGTAGATTAATGCGCAGGAAACCGCGGGGGGTGGGGGCGGGGGGGGGGGGGGTGCGGCGTCAGAGGACGTCGATCCACAGCAAGGCAATCCAACTCCCCCTACGATCGATACACTTCATGGACAGTGACTGCGAGAAGTGCATGTTTTCTCTTCTGCGACACGGGTATAGTCTGCATGCAAAGCCGGGGAATGCGCAGTAAACGCGGGCGTTGAGATGCTGGCGCACAATACACCAGCTAATGGAGGCAAAGTATTGCCCACGGACTGTTCCCACTCAACGCGACTCCCTGCCTTTAGCTCAGGTCACCCTGCATTCTTATAATGGCCTTGTGCTTTTATTTGCCCTTCATAATGATAGGACAAAAAGTATCAGAACGCAAAGCATACTTTACACCTGGCAACTCGAGATCGGCTTAAATTATTCTACTACTTTAAATATGTAAATATACTACTACTCAAGCGCGGCTGTGATAAAGCCACTTACTTGTAGTCATTTGTTGATGCCTGCATGCCGCTTGTTGTTATTCCTGATGATTTGAAACCTGTAGTTCAAGTACGTTTTTGTGTGCCGGGCAGCCATCACTGACAGCCTTTAAAGCGTATTATGCAATAACATATGGAAACGCCAATGGAGGCTGGGAGAGCAGCGATGCTAACCCCATCACTAGTTACCCAACGAATGACACTCTCAGGAGATCTAGAATGCATCTAATAAGCATGCCCCTCCCCCGCCCCCCACTGTATTACCAGCTAGCGACGCGATGATCGGAAACATGCCGCAAAGCAAACAGTGACAGGATCAGTAATTGTGGCCCCGAGCAGTGAAACAAAAATGAGCCCCACTCATCCGAGCCCCTGGTCAATCCCGACAAGGGGGGTGGGGTTTGGTGGGGGCGCCACATTATTTTTTATCTTCCCACCCCCTATTGTTAATGAATGTGCCCTGCTCCTACGCCGCAAAGCCTGGCGCCAGCACAAGATCGGCGTGCGTTACATTTCACTAGGGTGCCTGCCATGCCTTCTACCACCACACTAGCTCGGGGAGCCCTTGAAAGATTCCCCGGAGCTGGCATGGTGGGGTGCTAATGGCACCCCAAGAGGTCGCTCGAGCGGCCCTGGCCTAAGGCCTGCTCTGAAACCAACCCACAGCACCTCATTCTGGGTGTGTTTACATCTTATATACCTGAGTAGTTACACAGGTGTTTGTAATGGTATATCATATCTGAGGTTACACAGGGCTGGGAGCGATCGTTGTCCCCAAGTGTACCTAAAAAATTAGTGGAACTGTGGTCTCGGCAGGGGAGAGGGTAGGCGGAAGAATAGTGCAACATCTGGCAAGGTGTTGCCACTGGGGCATTGCAATAGTCGAAGTGACTAGTAAATAAGTCTCCTATTAAAATGTTACTCTTGCATAAGGACATGATTGGACAAATCCTCTGGTGGATATGCTCGGAAAAAGTAGAGGAATGGTAAAGAGAAAAAAATTAAAGTAGTGGAACACTGCTCCTGACCATTCCCGCTCACTTCGATCACTGGTCCCCGGTGTTTAACAGATAGGTATATGGCAGCAATACTTCAGATCAGTACCTCCTGTGTTGCATTTGCCTCACTTGTTAGGGTACTTAAATAGTCTGTCAAGGGTTGCCATATGTCCTTAGGTGTACATTTTTGTTTGTACGCTCTGACCCCATCTCATTCTAATTCATGTATGGTCTGCTTCTTTAGGTGCTTCCTTGCATCGCCATTTTATCCATATTCTACTCCGAGCTAATAACAGGCCGAGCCGTACAAACTTCGTATTCAAATAGTATCTTCAAAAACCCCCAGTAAACAGCCCACTGGATGCCGCCTATCTGGTTACTCAATGCTTCTCCAATCTCTGGCTGCTACTCCCTAATCCCATGTCCAGGCGAGGTGCACAAAGTCAGCTTCTTCTATGCCGCATTCGGACATGTGTGCGCTTGGTCTTGGTTTATTTTGTGCAGTCTCTCAGGGGTGTTGAATATCTGGTGTATGTATTTTTAGAAAACCTGAAAGGAGCAGGAAAACTCCGACCTCTGAACCAGAATATTATTAAGACATGAAAAGCAGAAAAATTTGCCCAGAGCACATCATTTATATCAATGTATCAAAACTTATTTCAGGTGATACATAAATAGAAAAGCAATTGAATTACCATTTAATAAACACTAATAAATTTAACATCGCAATGCAGCACCAAAATGTGCCTAAAATAGGCTAAAACATCATTCATACTTGCCGTTCATAGTGCAACTTTCACTCACGACTGAACACACAGTGACAGACATCCAAAATGCTAAAAAAACAACCACAAGTCTAATACTAAAAACAGATGAGGAGAGGAAATCCTGCCGTTCATAGCAAACAAGGACCGGTCGACAGTAGTGGGGAGTCTCATCAACTTCCGACTAGGCTATGGTAATGCTCTGCTGACAGGAATCCCAGCAACCCAACTACAGAGATTGCAAGTAGCCCAAAATGCGGCAGTTCGATTGGTGTTCAGGGTGGCAAAATCATCACCTATCTGTAATCTAAGACGGTCATTGCATGAGCCAGTCAAGAAGGAACGCAAATATTTAAAAATTCTCTGTTTTATCTTTAAATGCGTGAACCAGCTAGCACCAAGTTATCTATCAGACAAAATTAAGTTTTACACTCCATGCAGTAAATTATGCTCCTGCGATAAGATGTTGTGCAAGTGCCACGGTCAAGATACCTGAATAAAGGGGACCGAAGGTTTGGAATTTACCATCCAAAACTTTGCAATAGCCTCTTGAGAGCCATTCGAGTACATAAAACTCTCATTGCATTCAGAAAGGCTTTGAAGACTCACCTATTCTGGTAATTGTAACACCGATGTTTAGTCACTTGTCTGCACAATTTTCCGAATTGATAACATTCGCATAGACGGCTGATTTGTTACTGTGTGATACATCTGCGCCCAGATACGATCAATTTCGTCAGGAGCGCATTTATAAATAAATCAAATCAAATCAAATCATTTTCCTCTCACTTTCCACTGCTAATTTTCACTCCTAAGCCTCAGCGTCCTCAACCATGGGTCACCCCATTAATACGCTCTGTCCGCACAAACAGCGCCAGCTGCTATGCAAATGGAGGCATACCCACTCGCATGAGGACCTGAAAATGTACCTCTCTACCCTAAAATCCTCACTTTATGGAGCAAAAACAGATTTCTACTGCACCCTCATTGACTCTCACTCCAACCATACACGCCGGTTACAGGGCACCCTAAACTCACTCCTCACTCCTTTTAAACCTATGACTATAAACTCCACTCTCACAGCTAATGACCTAGCTGCATACCTCCCTGCAAACATTTTCAAAATTAGAGATTCTGTCCTGACCATCATCACACTCCCTCCTCCTACATTCTACACTCTGCCTACTCTACTATCATCCCCTGCCTCTATATTCCACTATAGTCACACTAATACTGAAGTATTATCACTACTGATGAAGGCTAACCCCTCTTGTGCCCCAACAGACCCTCTTGCCCCTCAGATAGTCAAGCCTATTGCCCTTTTAATGTCCTCTCACCTCGCTGAACTCTTCAACCTGTCCTTCGACTCTGCTTGCTTTCCCTATATTTTCAAGACAGCCACGGTCATCCTTCTCCTAAAAAAGCAAGGGGTTGACCCAAATCTACCATATAACTTTTGCCATGTATATCTCCTTCCACACTGCTCTAAAGTGTTGTGTTCAACCATCATACCAATTTCTTAGATATCCACCACCTTCGAGACCCCCTACAAGCAGATTTCTGCTCCTGTAACTCCACAGAACCTGTTTCCAACTTCATCTCCTCTGTTAAGCATGCAAACCTATCCTCTATACACATTCTCCTTGACCTGTCTGCTGCCTTTGACACTGTCGATCACCCTGCTCTCCTGCTCTCTTCTTGGGATTTGCGATTGAGCCCTTACCTGGATTGTATCCTACCTGGCACCTCGCCAATTCTCTGTCCCCTGCTGGAAAAACAACACCTCTCAACTCACTCCTCTAACTGTTGGTGTTCCACAAGGCTCGGTCTAGAGTCTGCTCCTCTTTACACTGTACACCACTGCTCTCGGAGCACTAATCTCTTCCTTTGGATTCTCATACCAAGTCTTTGCGGATGACACTCACCTCTTCTTTTCTTTTCCTGAACTCTCCTCTGATCTCTCTACCAAAATTTCAAACTGTCTCCCTGCCATTAAATATTGGATGGCTTTGCACTCTCTAATGTTAAACTCTATAAAAACAGAGTTGCCCTTCTACTCTGCCAAATACCATCTCTCTCTTTCATCTCTTCCCCTGCCTCTCCAGTTCCCCCAGACACTCTCCCCTATTCTTCTTCAGCTAGAAACCTCTGTGTCATCAATGACCCCTCTCACACCTTCTCTACATTCATCTCCAAAAAAGCAACAGCATCTCGCCTCAACCTCCTAAATATTAAGAAAATCAAGCACCTCCTTCCTTTCAACACCACCAAGCATCTCTTAACCACATTTTTCATCTCTAAACTGGACTACTGTGCCAGCTTCCTCTTTGGTCTCCCCAACATTTGCTTTTTGTCTTCTCGACCAGATCATTAACTTTGATACCAGGACTCTCTTTGAACTCCCTCACCTCACACCTACATCCTCATACCACCATCAGGCTGGAGGTCTGACGATGCAAAACAGGACCAGATTTACATTTCTGCTCCTGCTTCACAAATCTATCCACTTTCTGGCACCACTGTATCTATCCTGCTCTATCCAACTCTATACGGCTGCTCGTAATCTCCACTCTGCCTCCTCAACTACCCCTGTGGCTCCTCGCCCTGCGCATGCTTCTTCTCGATTCCACTCTTTCTCTCTTCTTGCTCCACTTGCATGGGGTTCTCTTCCCCCGGACATCCGAGAAATAGTCCACAATGATTTGTTCAAACCAAACTAAAAGCCTACCCACTTGGCTCCAAGTTACCCTCTTAACCTACCTCTCAACTGCCTTTTAGCTGACATTTTTCCATCACCTGTACCCTGTCCCTCACTTCCTACTGCCTCCACACTAGCACTTCATCCATCATGGTCACACCCCTAACACAGCTGGCCGTACCGCCTACCTGCACTTAAAAATGTCTAATGTTGGCTGTCCTCAATCTATGTATGTCTACCCATGTATTGTCCCCAGTGACTGTTCCATTTACCCCCCTACAACCTAGTCAGAATGTCACTCGAACTCACCCCATTGTAAGAAGCTCACTGCTTCCTGTTAAATATGAGTTCTTATCTATTGTATGTTCTTTTGTGATCAAAAGAGCATTGTTCCTCTCAGTATAAATAAATAAATAAAGTATTAGGCACAGTCTAGTGCTCAGCGAGATATTACACGTAAAACGGCATGGCTCTGTCTATTTTCCTAGAACCAGCTACTGACTGCTCTGCAGGTTTCAGCCAGCTTGCTATCTTGCTGTTGTCTAAAGACACCAGAAATCGTTTTCATAGAGTTTGTGTCACTATCTAAAATTCTTATTTTCTTCTGGTGGTCTAGTAAATTCGAACCAGTGTTTACATAGTGCCGCTCCAAGACTATTGTATTGCAGTTGCATTTTAGAGGTTTCCACTTGTCGCTGCATAATATCACCTAGTGTTTTAAATCCATTAGCATTTATCAAGTGTTCCCATTTTGTTATTCCCGTCTCCTGCCATGTTCGTTTGACATCTGGATCCACAGTGGGTAGCAGCGTTCATGTGTCCCACACATACATTTGTAGCAAGAAGAAGCGATTATCTCTTACCCTCTTCCCCATGTAACGCCATACCTACAAGATTAATTCTGGTCGGCACTTCAACGATCTGCCCAGGACTGAAGATTTAAGTGCTTCCGGATCAGCATATGCTTGTTCTAAGCTTATGTGTTGGTAAGGATAATTATCCCTTTACCAGTATACCACGAAGTGGGCTTGCACAGCCCAATAATCTTCTTTGAGTGTAGCGATATTCATCCCACCTTTTTCAAATGGTCTGGTCATTACCTCCCACTTGACTCTTGGAGTTTTCCCTCTTGGTCCTCAAAGAAGTTATTCGGCAGTGCAGGTGCCTGAAACTATTATAGAAATGTGGGCAAAATAAGCATTTTGGCTATTGCTGCCCTGACAGCCATAGTAAGTGACAGCTTTATCGCCCTGCCGATCCTATCTTCGGGATATTCCACTAGTGGTTTGAAGTTTAGATCAACCATCCTGTCCGAGTCTGCTGTGATTCTGACCCCTAGGTATTTCACGTCAGCAGACGGCTGCCTGATTTCTTATTGAAGCAGTGAAAAGCTGGCTGCCTAGTCATTGGATACAATTCTGACATCACCCAATTTATTTTCAAGCAGACAAATTCCTCATATCTCGATATGTCTTCCATTATTGCCTTAATGTTTTTTTTCCTTCTAGGTCCTTTACATATACTACCATATCATCAGCATATAGAGAAATAATTGTTCTATGCTTCTTGATTACTGACCCACGATGGCTGTGATTTTGTCTCATTCTCCGTACTAATGGCTCTATCGCTAGCACAAATATAATTGATGACAATGGGCATCCCTGCCTTGTCCCCCTTTTTAATTTGAAATCATCTGATATATTTGCATTGGTGACTACCCTGGCCCTGGGCATAGTGTATAGCAACTTAATCCATCGTCTTAATGCCTGTCCGATACCAAATTGGATTGCCTTGCTCATATAAACCCACTCCACAAAATCAAAGGACTTTTCTGCCTCTAGAAGGGCCCCAACTGCATGGTCATCCATTGACGCATTGTCATCATGACCAGCAATCTCCTAATATTCATTTGTGTGGATTTCCCCATGGATAAAGCAATGATTTTGGACAGTATCATATAGTCAGAGTTAAGCATTTATACCGGTCCATACCATCCGCAGTAATCAGGGTTGTTACCCTTCTTCCGCAACACAATGATATATGCCAGTAGCATTGATTCTGGTAACTTCCCCCTTTCATATGCCTCGTTGTATACCTGGGCGGTTGACATTTGTAGATGGATGACATATGAGTTGCTAAAATAGCTCAGTGTGTTAATGTGTCTTCTGTAGAAGGCAGCCTGAAACTTGCAGGACTAAGGTTCCAACTTTAGTGGCGATAACTCAAACTTTCATGGTCTGCTCACCATCTCATTCTTGCCAGATTGATGAGACAAGTGCCTTTAAATTGGATTAGGTGGCAGTAATACCTGTTGTTTAAAGCGCTATGTAGCTGTAAAATGGCGGCAGCAGGCAGTGTGCATTAAAGCAAAATATGTAAACCTCAAAGTAACAGTGAGGTCATTCAGAAAATAGCAGAAAACATCCTTGCAATTAATGCTCCCATCCATGATGTTGTCTTTGTTTGAGCCTGTGGTGTAATTCTTGGATGTCTGATTGGTCTAGAACTCTCTGAACTGATCACACGGTGGCATGTTGGTGCTTTGCGCCAAATCAGT
This sequence comes from Ambystoma mexicanum, assembly GCF_040938575.1. Lineage (NCBI taxonomy): Eukaryota > Metazoa > Chordata > Amphibia > Caudata > Ambystomatidae > Ambystoma > Ambystoma mexicanum. The sequence goes on along the minus strand of NC_090924.1, from coordinate 337,571,551 downwards.
CAAGTTCATTGTTCCTGAAACACATCAACAAAAAAAGACTGAACCGCCTGGTATCACCTGCCACTGCTCCGGAAGATCAAAGCCTTACTTCCCATCGGAGTATTTCAGACCCATGGTCCAGGTCCTGGTAATCTCGAACCTCAGTGGAGGAAAAGCCCTCCACACTTGCGTCCTGGCACGCACCTGCCTCCTCCACCCCTTTAGGACTGTTCAACGCACCGCAAAATGCCTCATCATAGGAACTAAGAAATGTGACTGCATCAAGCCCATCCTAAGAGAATTTCACAAGCTACCCATCCCTGCTAAGAAACTCTTCCAAACGTCTTCCATCATATGCAAGGCAATTGCTGCCTGAACCCAGTCTATCTAACCACAAAACTCAGGAGCTCAAGTGGGGCACAGTCCTCTAGGAGCCATACAATTGAGGGGTTCTACTAAATTGGCATTCAACGAAAAAGCCAGGAAACAGGTCTTCTCCTGCTGCACCCCATCTTACTGAAACACCACCCCGGCTGCAATCGGGGCTGCTCAAACTTTCCTGCAGTTCTGAAAGGAACTCAAGACCCTGCTCCTCAGGGAATATCTAAGGGACACTTAAGACGTGCTGCTAGTAGGTATTTGTTACCCCTGTAATTTGGGATAGCCAAACTATATTATCTCTAACCTCCCTTCCACCAACTTGTGGTAACCCCACATTATTTATAGAGCAGTCCATTGCTTCCTAACGAGGCTCACGCTGGTCTCTGGTGGATAGCACAGGGGCAACGTGCTCGCCTTGGAAGCAAGACGACACAGAGGAACACAGGTTCGATCCCCGGGTCCGCGCTTAGAAACCTCTGGGTATTAAGCACGTTATAAATAACCAATTACAGTTACGCAATATATAAACCAATATGCAATAGGAAAAACACATATCATGCGCTTGAGTGATAGGCAGGAACGGCCACCATCCGCAGACTAAACTTAAAATCAAACTAGCAGCACAATTAGCTTGATGAGAAGCCGCACCAGCTGGACATGCATATCCGGTCCCCATTGGCTCTGTGTGAACAAAAGCATTCTGGGGAATATGCAAACAGCGGAATCACTTCTGGCCGCACTTCCTGCGGCACGTGACACAGCTGGGGGGCGGGGGACCTGTGTCACTGGCAGATCATTCCATTTACTGGGGCGGGCATTCTTTGCTGTGGCAGCCAGAAGAGTCAAATCTCTGGGGCCCGTGAGAACATTGCCTGCCTCCCTGCAGCTGCTCGCCTTGGCATTTGCTGTGCCCAGGGCAGCTGTTTCTGTGGTGGGAGTAAGAAAGGTTGGCTGCTGCTGCGTAGGGCAGGGTCTGATTTTGCTGACCACCCCTCTGATTGAAGGAAGCAGTGCTTTAAGTGGGGTTAGAAATTGAGGGGGCGTGGCATCCACTGTGGGCGTGGCCTAAAAGTGCACAAATCATAGTAGGATGCGCAAACAAATACATAAATGTATGTGAGCATTTATATATTTGTATGCGTTCTACTATGGTTTGTGTATTTTTCAAGCCTTCTTTTATAAACATAGCAATGTTACATATTTCTATGTTTATAAAAGGTGGCTTGAAAGTGCACAAACCATAGTAAGTTAGGCACACTTGTGTGCTTACCTTACTATGGTTTTTGTACTTTTCAAGCTACCTTTTATAAACATAGACATTTGTAACATATATTTCTATGTTCATAAAAGATGGCTTGAAACGTACACAATTCAAGCCATCTTTTATAAAGCGTTGAGGACGGACAAAACCCAAGGTGGCTTTGTCCGTCGACAAAGCTTTATAAAAGATGCCTTGAATTGTGTACGTTTCAAGCCGTCTGTATTAAACATAGAAATATTTCTACGTTTATAAAAGATGGCTTGAAACGTACACAGTTCAAGGCATCTTTTATAAAGATTTGCCAAAGGAGACAGGCACCTCGGGCTCAGTGATCGCTGCTCTGAGCAGAGATCACAGAGCCCAAGGCGTCTTTCACCCTCTGGGAACCCGCAGGCTCCGTGATCTAATCTACATATTAGATCATGGAGCCTGCAGGTTCACAGAGGGTCAGTGACCTGGCGAGGGCAAACAAAGGAACTGTAACTTCCCTGATGACCCCTCAGATGTGCGGTCATCAGGGAAGTTACAGTGACTGACATAAGTGCCAGCCAGCCTCAGCAACGCTGTGGCTGGCTGGCACTTCTGTCCGCTTGCCTAACGTTAAACTGGCGGGCGCATCTCCCGTCGCGGCTGCGGCGGGATAATGTGTGCTGCAATGGCGTGGTGGGACGGGGGGCCCCGGCAGGGCCCTGGCTCAGCCCCACTTTTTGGAGACTGGCGGTGCCCGGCCCCAGCCCACTTAAAGCACTGGAAGGAAGGGACAGCGGTTTCCGTTGAAGATTTTGGCAACTAAAATGTACTCCGTTAAAAAGTTGCGTGAAAAATACACTTGCACTGAAAAAGTAGCCAAGCAAAATTGTTGCCAAAAATGAAGTGCTGTTATGGTATGCAGTAGGTGGGTGCTGATCATGGGCAGTGCCAGGCTTGGGCTTGGGAGGGCTAAAGTTCCCCCACTTTGAGGCAGCAGCCATCCCTCTGCTGTGACCCCAGCCCGGGCTCAGAGGACAAGAACCTGTCACATTTCTCACCTCGTAGAGCAGTGTATTTACTTACTTTTAAGTAAGCAAATACATGCACCCTGGAGGTGAGGAAACAGTAATTGAAGTGAACGTTGAGCCAGAGAACAAGAGTTGGCCCAGGGGATATCAGACCCCAGTAACCCATATATATGTTGTAGCAAAAGGCTTATCTGCTGGCCCAGCTTTTACATGCCTATTCTCCCAAAAATTAGCATGAACTAAAAAAAGCGTATTTGTGTGCATGCAGGGATAATATACATGCATGTATGAATGTATGCGTGCATGCATGCATGCGAGGGAGTGTGTGTGTGCATGTTTGTATGCGAGGAGGTGTCTGCAAGGGCACACAAATTAATTCATGCTGTGTGAATGGTGTACGTGAGTGCAACTGCACGTGTTAATGAGAGCAGAGTGTAAATGTTCTAGGTGCTCGTGTGAATGACAGATCAGCTGTGTGGGGTGCGTGACTGATTGGTGTGTGTGTGTACGAATGTGTATATATGTGCGAGTGTGTGTGCATGTGTGTGAATGGAAGCTGGTTGGAGCATGAACATTTATTGACAAGAGCATGGCATGTTTTACTTCCGTTTTTGGGCAAAGGAAAGCCAACCTGAGTCTTATTATGTGACGGTGGGGTTGGGGGAGGGAGGAGGGAGGGACTACTACAGTGGCGCTGGCCTGGCTGGGTCTTACTTTGGCATGGAATGTTGTACTTGAATGAAGGACAATGCTAAAATGAGTGTTCTTAAATGGGGGAAGGCATGTTTCCTTATTTTGACTTGGCTTTTTTTGTTTCTTATAACTGGTGTTAAGGTCAAAGGCAACATAATAATTCTTACATGTTAGGAATATAACATGATGAGTGCAACATAAGTGTTCTTGTATGGGGGATTTGTGTAATGATAACATGGTATTTATATAGCGCTTTCACCAAAGCGCTGTACAGAGAACATATTTAGATAATATGTATCACCCAACTGAAGTTTGCACTCATTTATCGAGCTTTGAAGAATGAAAGTAAGTTGGCCTCGCCAGGATTTGAACCTGCGAATCACACTCAGATTGCAACAGCAAATGCTCAGCCCGCTGAGCTATCTTACTGGATACCCAGCAAAAGGATGTTTTCTCACCTTGGCATTGCAGTTTAGTACTGGTGTTAAGGCCAAAGGCAACATACGTGTTCTTTCATTGTGTGGGGGCATTCGTGCAGCCTGAAAGTCAATGTTTTTTTCCCTGTGGCATGACATTTTTTACTGCCGTTAGGACTAAATACAACATGATGAGAGATCTTATATGGGGAGTGGGGGATTTATGTAGCCAGCAAGGATATGTTTTCTTACTGTGGTGTGGCTTTTTTTTTTACTGGCATTAAGACAAAGCCAACATGTATATGTTCTCATGTCGGGATACAAGCATGTATTGGCAGAGCCATGTTTTGTTATAGTATCATTACTGGCATTATGGACAAAGCAAACTAGTATTTTTTATGTGGGAATAGTGGCATATATAGGTGCACCAGAATGGACATGCGTGAGCACAATCGATATGAAAATGCTTTTTTGCACTTGCAGAGTACTGGCATATAGTGGGCAAAGGCATTATGAAAATGCGTTTGAAAATGCTCCCGTGCATTGTTTCTGACTTGGCATCTAATGGACTTTTTATGTCCTAAACTACAAAACAGACTGTAAACTGTGTAGCCTTTTTACCTAATTATTCACAGAAAGTGTACTGTAAAATGCACTATTTTAACCCATTATTTAAAAACATTTCCCAGAGGGGACAACCTCCCTTGATTGGTTTACCCTCCCTCACTGCACTCGGTCACTCCTGTGCATTTGGCTGGTGGGAGAAAAAGCAACCTTACTTCTGCGGACTCTTCTTAGTGTAGGCCCTACCACATTACCTCCAGGCCCCACTTGTTACAGAATCATGGCTATGTATCTGGTGAGTTGGGGTGAAAGATGCATCTAAGGGGCAAAACGAAGGCATAATATCTGCTCAACCTCCTGGACTTGGGGAGTGGGGTAAGGGGGATGGATCAATAGCGCAAAAGTTTTAATGTCCCATCTCACTAACAGTTTTCAAAACTGCCATCCACCCCCCCCCCCCAAGGTTTTGAGGCTGGCTCTGCCCCTGCTTGTGATTGCCTTGTTTAGGGTTAGGATATAGTAAGGGTCAGCATACGTGTTACGGTAGAGGTTATGATAAGGCTAGGGTTAACAGAGTAAGGGTTACAGTTAAAAAAGGGATAGCAAGGTTGGGGAGGGCTGGTCTTGTAGGGCCTTAGGATAAATCTTCGGCTTAGGTTAGAGTAAGCATTAGGGTAAGTGTAAGAGTTTCAGTTAGGGTAAGACTATGGTTAGGATTAGAGCCAGGGTTGGGTAGGGTTAAGGTAAGGGATATGGAATTTGTGGAGGGCTAGTGATAGCGTTGGAGGAACGGTCTATGGTCATTTCCTATTTATTTGATGTTTTGTATTGCATCACATTTAAAACATTCTTTGGAAGGCTGAAGTGTTAAAGAAAAGCCCATGGGTTAAACGTAGAATTTGGGTTGTAGTTGGGACAAGGGTTTGGGACCAAGTGATTGTGGAGGGCTGGTGATTGCCTGGATTTATTAGCGGCTTGGGTCTTTGATGGGGTAACAGCTTTGTACTTTCGTGTGTTATGAATAGCTTTTGTTTGGTGACCTTATAACTGGCAACATTTTCACAATTTACATTGCTTGTAAAAGAAGTTCTACATTTGGAAAACTATGTTTTTGCTGTCTACATTTTCACATGACTACATTTTCCTGTAGACATTTTCACATTGAACCAGGACAGGACTTACTTTCCTATGCTGCCAGAGAATTGTCTCCCACCTGGAGATTGGGGAGAAGGAAAAGACCTGCTCACTCACTATTAGGAGGTAAATATAAGGGTGCTTTATGGAGAATGCAAGCCCTTCCTAATGTTAATGCATTCTAGGCCTAACTGTGACGAATAAACTTCTGGCACACCAGTGGTCCAGGGAAGAATATCGGTTTCTAAACCATCAATCAGCCCCACACCTCTAGTACAACAGAAGGGATCCGCAAGGATTGGAAACACAAGTCAATTATAAACTTCCTTGTCCAATTTTGGTAAAGTGGACGGAAAGGAAGGCTTATCTCTGCAAGGTCTGAATCGTTGGTTAGTAGCAACACAGCGAAAATACATTTATTACCCAATGATAAAAGGGACTGCCCAGTCAAGGTTGTATAAACATATTTGCTTTATTATTATTCAACAGACAGTTCTAGCACACTACAAAATACAACACCCCCTGTAAAGGAATGCAGAGGACAGACAGTTTCAAGAAGGAAAAGGGATGCACTCTGACTACTGACAAGAGGGTAGTCGGTAAAGTAATTAATCACAATAGTTCAAGGATACTTGGTTTCAGCACAAAGGGAGCAATGGGTCATAGAATGTCACTAGGGGCCTTCAGAGAAGGACCAGTGGGACAGAACCACAATTAACCTTGTGCTTGTAAAGGTTCTTGGTGCTCGACAGCGTCAAGTCAGTTTCAGGGCAATTTGCAGCTTCTGCGACAGAGTTCAAGGTGGAAGACAGCTGTGGGTACCAGGCGGTAGGCAGTTCGGCGAGCTAGGCTGGTTGGATGGCTGCAGGCTGGCCTACAAAGCGGCTCAGGGTCATACATCTTTTTCTTAGTGCTGGTTGGTGGGTCTGAAGCACTCGTTGAGGCATCTCGGATGACGTTAGCGACTGCTGCACGATGACGGCTGTGTCCGAGCTTTGGTTCAGAGACTATCTGGCACTTCCCACCTAGAAAGCTTGCTTGCAGAGCCTTGCAGGGCACGCTGTGTTCTGGCTGGGTATCGTTTCTGGAGCTGTTGGAGGGTCCTCTGGATTCAGTATCTACCTCTGTTCCCTCAGAGATGTTTAGGGGAGGGATCCTGCTTCCCTTTTGGAAAGTCTGGCCTTCCCTCACTGGCAGAAGCTGTGAGGCAGACTCTACCTTCAGCCAGGGTCCAAATGAGTTCTTCTTGTTACTCCTTGCAAAGTCTTCACATGATCTGCCAAAGGAGGGACTCAACCATCTTATGAAGAAAATGGCCCCCAGTGATTGGTGTATGCTAAGCCTACCTTAATGAACCAATCCTGGGTCCTCACCAACAATCCTCTATTATGCGGGAGGTCATAACCAGATTGATTTGCAACTGCAAAGGTAAAGAGGGGAAAACATGTACTACTATCCACCCATCTTCCTGTTAATTGAGCTCTCTGTGGTTCCTGATTAAAAGCGGTAGCTCTCCCTTGAAGCGGCGGTCCAAACCAGACTCTTGGTTGACGCCAAACCACATTCTCATATCTTCTGAATGGGGTCTCCCTGCGGGCATGACTTCTGGTTGTCCCGGAAATGACATTTCACTGCCCTTGATACTAAGAAGCGGGAGCTGACTTCAGGTTGACACAGATGCATGTCAAAAAGGTGTTTAATTAATTCTCATCAGTATGCGCTGCCACCAGCAGAACTGTCAATGGGCAGGGTGGATCCATGGAGCCTTTGATAGTTAATCAGGCTGGCCATGGCCGGAGGAACATTCTGCCTTCCTCCTCTTGAGTTGTCTTCCTGTACTCCTGGCTGTCACATTCCAACTAAATGGGGCAGAGGAGTGGCGCCTGTAGGCTGTGTACACCCAGAGTACACGGATCTATGTGTTTGTTGTGAGGGGAGCATTGGAAAATGTGGGTGGATTAGCTCCACACATTTTCCGAGGTTCAACTCACATCATTCAATTTCTTAAAAAAAAATATCAAAAAAGCCCAGGCGAGTGCCGCCCACTGTGCAGATGATCGAATTCCTCACATTAACACCTTACACATCTCAACTATGCCCTAAAACTTAATACATGGAGTACTATAAGCCATGCCTGTCTCTCGTGTACTGCCGATCAGACGTCAGACACTACTGCCTGAAAACCTTTATTATTTGCCCCAAATTCCTTCTACCCAAGACGTTCATCTTAGCACATTTCTCAGTGTTATCACCAAGGCTTTTCTTTGCTGCTCTTGACATTTTGGGGGAAATTTGGCCATCCAGGCGCTGCTTCAACAGCTAGTGGATGCAGGTACCATAGAAAATGGGGACGAGCCTTGAGTGACCAGAATAATCCCAGCCTTCCCCTGATGTACACAATCAATGGAAAAGCCAACAATTTGGACTTTCGATAGGCAGCCATGCTCCACAGTCATATTCTTTTTAAATTACAACTTGTATATGTCCCCATTTTTTACAACGCATTCCAATAAAACAAAATATGTTACCACAAGTCTTCTTTTCACTACAAAACAAACAATAATAAAATGCTTCTACTATCCTATAGATTTTTTATACAAAAGACCAGGAGACAGGTTAAGTGCATTCCTTCTGGGGTGTGTGCTGCATTACTTAGCAATTAGAAATTGTGTGGTTGATGGCATACTTGGTAAAGAGGTTTTATTACACTAGGATTTGCCAAATAGCAACAATTTACTCATTACCTTTTAGACCACTGTTTTTGTAGGCAGAAGAACAAGTTACTTCTTACCTTGTAACGTTCTTTCGACGGGATGTTCCTCCGACGTATTCCTTATCTTTGATAATACGTTTCCAGCTTGCTGGTCTCGGAAAGTTTTTCTGTAGAGGGTGTAGCGCGTCGACGTCCGCCGAGTCGATGACCCTCGACGGCCACCGTATCGGCACCGACGTCACCATGCCCATAAATAGCCACGCGCTGCGTCATTTGCTCAGTTCCGTTTTGTAGCATAAGAAAAGTCATGCCTGAATTGGTTATTGACCTTGAAGGAGCGTAAGCTGCAACCACAAGGGAAGTATTACTGCGGGGATGGATGGGAGTGGCGATAAGGAATACATCAGAGGAACATCCCGTCGAAAGAACGTTACAAGGTAAGAAGTAACTTGTTCTTCGAAGGGATTGTGTCCTCCGACTTATTCCTTATCTTTGATAGACTCCCATAGCAGTGGCAGGTAATTGGAGGTGGGAGTAAGAATGTTATGTATCCCTTTAGGGATGGACCGAATGTAATACGGTCTTGCCAAATCTGGTCTCTTGACTAGTGGAGGAATCCAGGTTGTAAAATTTTGTGAATGTATGTGCGGACGACCATGTGGCAGCCGCACCTATGTCTCGGACCGGTACCCCTCTTTGGAGAGCCGAAGAGGCTGAGATACCCCTTGTTGAATGAGCCCTAAGATTTTGGGGTGGCTCTTTCCCTGCCAGTTTGTAACATTCCAGAATGGCCAAAATAATGCACCTGGAAATGATTTGTTTTGTTATGGGTAGTCCCAACTTGTGACCTGAGTATCCTACAAACAGTTGGTCTGCTTGCCTGATCCTAGCCATTCTGCTGATGTAAAAGCTGAGAGCTCGCCTTGGGTCCAGCCTATGTAGCCTTTCTTCCTCTTTCCCCGTGTTGTCCGTCATTATCAGGACATTTCTCCCCTGTACTGATGGCAGGAAAGCTTTCAGCACTAGTCTGATTGCTCTTAGCTCCAATAGGTTTTTTATTATTTATTTATTTATTTTTTTATTTTTATTTTATTTATTTGTTACACGCCCAGACCCTCGGGTGTCACGGCGAGGTTATAAGATAGCTTAGAAATTAGTCACATTCAAACATTACATTAGTTGCATTACATGATATAGGTTACAACATATTCACAACAATATACAGTGGCCTAAGTATTCACAACAGTATCCGATGAAAGGGGTCCTATCTTTGGGTGCTAATATTGGTTGAATAACCAGGTTTTTAGCTGTTTCTTAAAGATCGTGAAGGAGGATGCTTTTTTGATGATGATGGGTAGGGTGTTCCAGTGTTTGGGGGCTAAAGTGGTGAAGCTGCTGCCCCCTGCTCTTGCGGTTTTGAATCGGGGGGGGGGGGTCCAGGAGGAGTTTGTCGTTGGATCTCAGTAATCTTATGTTAGTTTTAGGATGCAGAGTGTTATTGAGGTAGATAGGTCCTTTTTTTGTAATGCATTTGTGGGTGATGCATAATGTTTTGAAAATGATGCGGGCTTTGATGGGGAACCAGTGGGCATCTTTCCTGGTCTTGGATATATGGTCTGATTTTTTTATGCCTAGCGCTGCCCTCAGGACTTTGTTTTCCAAAAGTTGCATTTTGGCTAGGTTGGTGTTGGAGAGGCCCAGTAGTAATACATTACAGTAGTCCAATTTCGATAGGACCAGTGCTCTGGCCAGGGTGAGGCAGTTTGCCGGGGTCAGAAATTGTCGGCTGAGTGCGATTAATTTGGAAGTGTAGGCCGTGGAGGAGGAAAGAACATTGATCTGTTTAGTCATGGTCAGGCTAGCATCGAAGTACACTCCCAGTGCTTTTACTTGTTTTGACACTGGAATATTGGTGCCCTCGATGTTGATGGTTGAATATTCTGGCTGAAGGGTTGCTAATTTGGCTGGAGCTCCTACGATGAGGACTTCCGTCTTCTCATCGTTAAGACATAGGCTGTTTAATGCCATCCAGTTTTGTATGATGACGTAAATTTTATTGATTGCTAAAGTATCCTGGTCGTAGTTGCCTGTAAGAGGTATAAGGATCTGGGTGTCATCCGCAAAATTTGTGTATATGACACCCATATCGTCAAGTGCTGAGAACAGGAGCTTGGTATATGCGTTATACAGCGTGGGAGAAAGGCAAGAGCCTTGGGGCACTCCTATGGGGACTGGGATGGGGTTGGCTGCTTCTTTGCCTATGGACACTCTGGAGGTGCGGTCAGTTAAGAATGATTTCACCCAAGCAGTAGCTGCCCCAGAGAAATTGAATTCACGGGCAAGTGAATTGCAGAGTTTGTCGTGGTCCACCAAATCGAATGCAGCTGAGAGGTCCAACAGCAGGAGAATGCAAAGTTTCCCTGAATCTCTAATGGCATCCATCTGGATTTTGAGGTCCAAGAGAGCTGTTTCAGTGCTGTGGTTGGGCCTGAAGCCTGATTGTCTGGTGCCGAGGAGCTGGTTAGATTGTAAATGGGTTTGAATTTGGTTGTAGGCTAGTTTGTCGATGATTTTGAGTAAGAATGGGACCGTGGTTATGGGGCGATAGTTAGTTGGAATGGTGGGGTCTAGATTTGGTTTTTTTAGAAGTGGTGTAACCCAGGCTTCTTTAATGCAAGTCGGAACTGTATTGGAGTTGAATGAGGCATTGACAAATTTAGTGATGAGGGGGGTCAGGGTGGGTGCACAGGCTTTGACTAGTTTGGCTGGGACAGTATCTCCTTTGCAGTTGGATGCTTTTAGTTTGGAGATAGTATCGAGTACGAGATTGTGGGTGACTGGTGTGAATTGGAAGGGGGGGTTGGAGTTGTCACTGGAAAGGGTACAGGGATTAGGGAAGGGGGGTTTTTTTGTAGCTAGGAGTAATTTTTTGGAGTTGATTTTGTTTTGTAACGTAGTGATTTTGGAGGCAAGAGCATCTTGTATGGTGGTACACCATTCTTTGCTTGTGTTTATGGGTGTGTCGGTCGGAAGTGGATTTTCAAGTTCTCTAAGGATAGAGAAGAACTCTTTGGAGTCGGATGCTGCATTGCTAATGCGAGCATTGTAGGCGTTAGCTTTATGTGAGATCATAGCTGATTTGTAGAGGGTGTTTGCGTCTTTGAATGCTTTAGCCTAGTCCGGGGAGGGATGTTTATTATAGGCATGCTCAAGAGAGCGTTTTTTCCTTCTAAGGGCAATTAATTCCTCGTTGAACCAGAAGTTGGATTTTTTGTTGAGGCGCCTTAGTTTGGAGGTCACAGGTGCTATGGTGTTAATCGCTGTGGAGAGGCATTTGTGGTAGTACTCAGCGATAGTAGTTGGGTCATTTCTGAGGATTGAGTGGGTATCTAGCAATTTGTTCAAGGTGGGGTCGAAGTTCTCAGCTGTGAGCTTTTTGGAGTTTCTACTTTCGATGATGTCCATAGTTGATGTGTAGTCTGGACTCCGATGGAGACCAACGACCGCTGATGATCAGGTCCTTGGCATGGGTTCCCCAACCCATAAGTGAGGCGTCTGTGACTACTGTTATCTCCGGCCATGGTTGCCAAAACAGTTCTCCTTTCAAGATGTTCTCTGGATAGGCCCACCATTGAAGGTCGCGGGCTACTTTGTGCGGAATCCGGAGGAGATCTGTCATTCTCCCTGAGAATTGTGACCACTGAGTTCTCAGTGCCCACTGAAGAGATCTCATTCTCAGACGAGCCTCTGGCACAAGGAAGATACAGCATGCCATGAGGCCTAGCAACCTCAAAAATTCGAAGGCTGGGAGACGTTGGGCATTTTGAAACTTGTTGACCATCTGCAGAATATCTTGAGCCCTCACCTGTGGTGGCGAGGCTTTTCCCAGGGAAGTGTCCAGGACTGCTCCAATGAACTGGAGTCTTTGTGATGGTATTATCTGTGACTTCTTTAAATGGAGGGAGAAGCCCAGTTTGTGAAGGAAGTGGCAGACATAATCTAGCTGGACCTGGGCCTGTTTCGAAGCCTGATCAGCCAATCGTCCAGGTAGGGGTAGACGTGGATCCCTTCCCTCCTTAGACTTGCCGCCACTACTGACATTAGCTTGGTGAAGACCCTCAGGGCGGAGGTCAGCCCAAATGGCAGAACTCGAAATTGATAATGAGAGTCGCCAATTGCGAACCTCAGGTATTTCCTGTGTTTGAGATGGAGTGGCACATGGAAATAAGCATCCTGAAGGTCCAGAGATACCAGTCAGTCCTGGAGCTGGAGGGCCTGAAGGATCTGAGAGAGAGTTACCATCTTGAACTTGTCCTTCCTGAGGAACTTGTTCAATTCTCGTAAGTCCAGGATGGGTCTCAGTCCTCCGTCCTTCTTTGGTATGAGAAAGTAGGGGGAGTACCAGCCCTTGTTCTTGTCCGCTACAGGTACCGGTTCTATGGCACCTTTCTTTAGCAGGTCTATAATTTCCTGCAAGAGGAGCGGATCTGGAACTTTTAGGGAGCTGTTACCCGGTGGATGACTCTGAGGGATGTGTAGAAAGGGTAGGCAGTAACCCTGGGCAACTGTCTCCAATGCCCAAGCATCTGACGTTATAGCCTGCCATTCTGTCAGATGGTGAGTTAACCTGCCCCCTACAGGTGTTTTGTGTGGAAAGACCTCAGAGTAATTTGAGGGCGGCTGATGCAGATGCCGAGGGTAAAGAGGCACCTGTTGCTGCTGCGGCCTTAGTACCTTTGACCCGTCCACCTCGGGTGGATCTCCTTTGGCCTCTTTGAGCAGCTGTCCTCTGCCTTTCCCGAATGCGGAATAATAGCGAAAGGACTTTCCTCTCCCAGAGGTTCCTGAGGGGCGAAAAGGGGTTTGGCGGATAGCAGCTCCTAAAGATTTTGCTGCTGCTTTAGAAGTCTGCAACTTTTCCAGACTGTCATCAGCCTTTTTTCCGAATAATGAAGAGCCGTCAAAGGGCATATTCAAAAGTGTGGCCTGTACATCTGGAGCAAAGCCAGACCTTCGCAACCACGCATGCCTGCGGATTGTTGTACTTGCCGCCATGGCCCTGCTGATACTGTCAGCGGAATCGATACCAGTTTGAAGTGATTCGCACATGGCATCTTTGCCATCTTGAATAATGTTAAGGAAGGCTTCCTTTTCCTCTCCTTCGGGTATGCAGTCAGCCGCTGATGAAGCACACTCCCACAGTGTGTGACTGAACCTGGTGAGCGTACAGGTGGCGTTGATGGACTTCAACGCCATACTACAAGCAGAGAAGACTTTCTTCACCATAGAATCGTACCTCTTGTCATCTCTATCCTGTGGGACAGTAGGGTAAGCGGTCCTACTGCTAGATGAAGTTGCCGCTTGGACCACCAGGCTCTCTGGAGTCGGGTGTTTTGATAAGTATTCAGGGTCAGCAGCCGCTACCCTATACTTGGCTGACAATCTTTTATTGACCGCAGGGATAACTTCAGGAGTTTCCCAATTAGATGTAATTTTCCTTTGTAAGGCTGCATGGAAGGGGACCACAGGGTCCTCCTGTGGACCTTTGTCGAATATGTCTGTCAGGTCATTCTGTTGAAAAACAGGCGAAGGCGCAGACCAACCCATAAATTCAATAATTCTTGCCATATGGGTTCTATAGGGTGTTTCGGCATGTTCCCCTGGGTCTGGCTTAACAAATTCCACTTCTGGGGAAGTGTCCAGCCCACTTGCCTCATGTAGTGACTCCTGTAGGTCCTTCAACCTTCTTTCCTCAGAGGTGAAATCCTCTGAAATAGGCAGTGTGGTCCTCTGCAACCCAAATGTTTCCTGGTCAGAATCTTCCCCCTCTTCATAAATTGAAGATGGTCCAGGGTACTCTGACCTCTGAAATGGTGTAAAACCCATCTCTAAGGCAGAAGGAGCCAAACACTTCATTATTGGGCGAGAAAACGTCGATGTCGTCGACGCCGATGTGACAGGCTTCGAAGGCGCCGAGAACGGCGTTGAGAAAACTGGAAGAGGTCTCGAAGAACTCGAAAGGATCGGGATCCTACGCGAGGACATCGACGACGGTCTCTGCGTCATGCCGGAGGCATTTGGAATCACTGTTGGCTGTGGAGTAGCCTTGGTCTTCTCTTAGATATAGAGGGTTATCCTGACTGAACTGAGCAACGATGTTCCAAGGCCCCATGAAGCGCGGAAAAACGGAACTGAGCAACGGACGCAGCGCGTGGCTATTTATGGGCATGGTGACGTCTGCGCCGATACGGTGGCCATCGAGGGTCATCGACTCGGCGGACGTCGATGCGCAGGGCCCTCTACAGAAAAAATGTCCGAGGCCAGCAAGCTGGAAACGTATTATCAAAGATAAGGAATACGTCGGAGGAAACAATCCCTTCGAAATGTCTGTTTTAAATCCCCTTGATGTACTAAAAATGCACCTAAGACAAATAATTAGGTAATGGGCCCCTGGCTATGCTACGTGTATATGTGTGTGCGTGTGTCCGCATGCGTGTGAGTCAAACATAGGCATGCTTTCTATACAAACCGTTTTATTCGTATCCAGTTAGCTAGCGCTACCTATCTGAGCTAAAATTGAAAACACAGAAAAAGGTTCATCTTGTTATATGAAGGAGAGTATCCCTGAACCCCTACCACTGTACTTTGGGGCATGAGGGAGCGGTTAAGCAGCCCCCACCCCAATACCTTTGAACCTTCCACCACTGCATGGAATGTATCGGTCTGGAGGGAGGAAGAAAGAGAGGGAAAGAGTGTTCGGGAGAGGGTGAGAAATAGGTTTTTTGCAGAGTTTAGAGGGTGTACTTTGGGATGATGATGACTGGGGGGTTGGGTGAGTGGGAACTGTGGGGGTAGAGTTGAGGACCAATTCCCTTGCATCTACTTTTTCAGCGGAACCCAATGCCTGTTGTACAAGTCGAAATATAAATAGCAAAACACAGTGTAGTAGAGACTCATGGACCATCACACTGAGCACCTGCTGTAGCGAAGGGTTCTCGACTGTACTAGTGCAGTGGAGTCATGTGGCCAATCATGTCAAACTCTTGCTGCAGTGCAACCGTTATGACTACACTATTTCCGTAGTGCCCCAAGGCAGAATATGTCATACTGCTCCTGCAGTGAAAGGAACCCTGTTGTACTAATGATGCAGAGTCTTATGGACCATCATGTTGAATTCCTACTGCGGTGCTGGCCCACTATGCTAGTATTATTGAGCCATATGGGTCATTGTATTGAAATCTGCCTCAGATCACGGACAACTGCTATAGTAAGGGTTGTTGCTTACTCGAGAGCAAGCAAGTTTAGGCACCTCATCAAATTAATGGACATGGTATGGTCAAGAGGGCCATTGGAACAGCGTGGAAGAAGCCTGGGGGCCCGCAATATGCCAGATGGTATGGTGAACTAGAGCACTGGACGCGGGCTCAAACTAATATATGGGGTGAAGGTGTGACTAGGGCAGGCATATCTGCTCCCCGCATATGAGGCCTGGAAGGTGCTGTTTTGGGACATGTTCCACCCGTCGGACGATAAAACCCCCATGGGGGAAAAAGGACCAGTGCATGATAGACGGCACCAATTGAGATACAGACTGCCACATTCGAGAGTACTAAATTGAGGCCTTCTGGCTTTAACAGCCCTCTTGTCTTTGAACCAGCACATGGCAAACTCTACATCTCGCCCATCTTACTTGGGTAAGGTCATGAATGTGAGTGAATGCCATGTGTGAAAGGTACTGTGAGTATCGGACGGCCCCAGATCAGGACAGAGATGCAGAGATGCTCTCGCACCCCGCCTGGAGAGAACGTGGAAATTCCGGACAGCAATACCAATTAACCAATCCACTAACCATTTCACCCCTCTGCATACACCTCTCAAACTCTAACCAAACACAACCACAAGCCTACAACACAGCAAGTCTGGTAACACCTGGGGTCTCACTCTGGCAACATAGATCCCATGTGCCCAAACCCCACTCACTTGGCATCTTTATAGCGCAGATAGAGTGTGTGCTTCCTATCTGGATGCATCGACACAAATGTTTTCACATTTTGATTCTCTCTTCTACCCACTAACTCCAACCATGCATTCTCACTTACGGGCCCTAGCTCCAAGAAGCCACAAAAATGGCAGAAGGCACATTAACCTACCTCTCATCTGCCTGCTAGCTATCATTCTCCCTTCACCTCTAACCTGCTGCTCACTTCCTCTGCCTCCATTCTAGAACTTCATCCGCCATGGTCACGTCCCAAGCAGAGCTGGCCATACCACCTACCTGCGCTTAAAAATGTCCAATGCTGGTTGTCCTTAATCTATGTATATCCCCTTATGTATTGTCCCTGGTGACTGTTCCATTTACTCCCTGCCACAGCCTGGTCAGAATCTCCCTCAAACTCATCCCGTTGCAAGAAGCTCACTGCTGCCCATCAAATCTGATTTCTTATCTATTGTATGATCTTTTGTGATCAAAAGAGTATTGTTCCTCCTGTATATAAACAAATAAATAAATAAAATATACAGGATCCATTAACATTGCATTATACTGAAATACCAAAGAAAGAAACAATGAGATTAAGAGACGCAGAGCCAGATAAAAAAGCTATTCCCGGCAAAGAAAATGTCATTTCCAGTGTAATATTTACCTGATGTTCTCAATCTCTGAACCCCAGCTGTGCCTCCTGCCAACACCTATCAGAAAGCCGTCATGAGCTGGTCCCCGTTCTTCGCACGAGCCTACAGCTGGACGGGTCGAAGCAGCGTGGGGTCGCTGGACAGCAGGCTGTGTCTAATGGCTGTCAGAAGCCCGACTCTCCAGCACCACTCTCAGACCTTGAGGTGCGGATACCTGCGTGATGTTCCAATCACTCTCCAGACCGCGATAGTGTGTGTACAAGGGCTGCCTCTCACGCTGCCATGTGCGATGAAAAAAACAATACTTGTTTTACAGCATTCTCTTGAAAAGTCATTTACATGTACTCTCAAACATACAGCTGAAGAACGCTGAAATGAAAGGAACGTCTCATTGCAGCCCAAGAGTCAGGGTTTCCAGTCCTGGGATTTCCTCTTACAGCCCATTCGAATAAGGCACTTTAGACAGGGGCCGCTCAGTTATATTGGGCGACGGTGTGCTCCTGGGCTGGCTTTTAACTGTTCCCCTTTGACAGTTTAAAATCCTCAGTGCAAATGTCCAATGGGCCATGCAGGACCAGGGGGCCCTTTGTTTCCCCAACCTTGCACACGGCCCATTGGGGTTGCAGGCTGGGGAACTGAAGGCCTACATTTGCCGAGGGGACATTCCTGCACCTCCCTGCAAATGTAGGTCTCGCTGTGAGGTGTTCATGGGCTTCTATGGCTCCCCTATGCATGCCCTCAGGAACTGGGGAGCTTTCTCTGCTTCCTGGTTCCTGTTAATGCGTGGGAGACGGAGGGCCTCCGGGGGAAACAGTGCCCGGACCAGCGGGGCTGCAGGTAAGGATGCATTGTATGTCTGTATGTATGCCTGCATGCAGGTGTTTGCATCTGTAAGTGTCAGCGAGTCAATGAGCGTGTCTGTTGTATGTGTGCACGTGTGAATGGAGAAATTAATTGCTGTATCAATGCATTTGTGTATGGGAGAAATTAATGAATGATTGTGTAGGAATGCATGCTCTGTGTGTGCTGGAGAATGGACCTGCCTCTGATGGTGCGTGGGAAAGGGATGTGGTGCAGGCAGGGATGAAGGGGGGTCTGCCAAGGCTTGAATTTTTTAATGCCAATCAACAATAAAGCAAACATGACAAGTGTTATTGCATGGCCAGACTGGCCTGCGTTGGTGGGCCAGTCTGGATATACTTTCATACTGTGGCATAGCATGTTTTATTGGACATCAAGAGGAAAGCAAACATGATTCGTGTTTGCTTTGCTGTTTTTGCCCATTTTGTTATTACATGGCGAGACTGGCCTAGGTTTGTGGGCCAGTCTGTATGTATGTTGGTACTGTGCCATGGCATGTTTTAATGAGCATCAAGAGTAAAGCAAACATGATTCATATTTGTTGTATTTTAGATGCCCATTTTGTTGTTATGTGGCAAGACTGGCGCATGTTGGTGGGCCAGTCGGATGTATTTTCCTACTGTGGTGTGGCATGATTTAATGCTTATCAGAATAAAGCAAACATAATAAGTGTTTTTACATGGATAAGCTGGCCTGCTTTGGTGCAGCCAGTCTGAATATATTTTCTAACGGGGCATTGCATTTTTTTCTGGCATGAAGGGTAAAGACAGTGTGATGAGTGTTCCTACATTGCAACACTTGGCTATATTGGTACATCTAGTCTTGAAATGTTTTCCCATTATGGCAAGACCTTTTTACTGGCACAGCCGGCAGGAGTATGTTCTTACATGGGGATACTGGCATATACTGGCTGAATCCAGCATGAATATGTTTGCTTATAGTATCGTTACTGGCAATATGTGTAAAGCAAACTATGAATGTTTGATATGAGAATTTTGGCTATATTGGTGTAGCGAGCATGGAAATGCAAGGACACTGCTAGCGTAAAAATGCTTTGTATACTGGCAAGTATATATTGTGGGAAAATGCATCATGAAAAGGCCTACAAACCAATTGCAAACTGTGTGGCTTTTTAGCCAATTTTTCATTAAAAAATGCCATAAAATGCACCATTTTAAACCACACGTGTTAACATTTTCGCAGGGAGAACTCCCCTCTACCCCTTTTCATTGGTTTGGGCTCCCTTGCTACGCTTAGTCACTCCTGTATATTTGTATAAAACATTTACACCCCTCCAATTCAAAAGTTCCCTAGCCTCCACTGACTTTAGTCAAATTAGTGCTATTGAAGTTAAACGAAACTACTACACCCAGAATGCCTTTAGTTCAATAGAAGTCTAGAAATTAAAACGTGTTCCCTGGTGACATGGTGTTACCTGGTCACCCTATCTTGGTGGTAGATGGAATGAAGTGTAATTTTACCTTAGTACAGTCCAGTGATATGGTACAGGCTAAAACGAGATTAGGGGTTAGTGGGTGGATAACGCTAGAGGTTGAAGGGATAGTGAATGATAGGTTGCAGATGAACACAAGAGCAGGTGCAAAGGAGGGTTGAAAGGAGAGTTGCAGGGCAGAGGGTGAGGTCTGGCAGCATATATGGTTGGACCGACTAATGAGAAAAGCAAGGACATGTCCAGTGAGCTGCTCGCGCTTATATCGGAGGCCCGCCGAGCAGGCACCTCATAAAGGAACCTGTTACATGCTGGCTGGCAGCCGCGTGACTCACTGCTGTGCTTGCTTGACTGGCTCGCAGACTAGCTCTGGAAGTTTCAAGGCATCTGCCTCCCCCTTAATTGAACGTAGGAGTTTCCCACGCCTCGCTCATATTGTCCTAGACCTAAAGACTCACACTGTGATCTGCACCTGCTGCATAACGCTGATTGGCCGGAATCAGCTGAAAAAATCAGAAAAAAACTACAAGCACAAAAATGCCGAATTCGGAAGTGTCAAAAATAAAGCCCACAATGACGATCAAGCAGAGCGGGGGTTCGCCTGCATCCATCGATCGTCGTTATATCATGGGTATTCGGGCAGGGGTGTCCCACGCTTCCATACAAAGGAAAGTGGGGGACAAAGTGTTCTTTTAAGAAAACAAGAAAAAAAGAAAAGGGCCCTGCGGTGGAAGTTCCGCCTCTCAATGGGGAGGCAGAAGTCACGTAGCAGGGTCCGCGTAACAGTGAAGGAGTACAGGTAAGTTGGGCACCAATGGCAGGCGGTGGTAATGTGCGTGATTTTTTTCCATTGCGAAATTGTCGAATTCATCATTTTCAGATTCAAAATGTTCGTAATCGAAATAATCACGTATATCCGATTGGCCTGCTCTCATATCGAACTAGCCAATGAGAATGTAGATCACTGCCAGAGCGCTGCCTTTTGAATTAATTATTTTAGTCTGACAGATGATCAATAATATTTGCTCACTGACCATCATCTGCAATTGTCTGGCCTGAATATGTTGTCTTTACGCCCCATGGCCTCCCATCTTCTTGTTTCCTTCCACTGGCTGGTGCAGCAGCAAGGGTCAGTGACACTGGCTCAGCCTGCATCATCCCGGGCCCTGAAGTATGGGGTGCGGAAGCAGCTCTGCAGGCGAGTGAGCAGCAGGAACAGCAGCTCCCTAAGTGCGCGACTGCGTGGGTGTGTGCCTTTCTCTTTAGTGGTGGGCAAGTTAATGAGGGTTAGAGCTCGGCTCGACGCAAACGCTTGGCTCTGATTCGGCTCTTGAGCCTCTGGCAATCAAGAGCTGAACAAGAGCCGAGCCAGACACTACAGAAGATGGGAGCCGGAAGTGGGAGCTGGGGGTAGGCAAAAAAAGGCAGGTAGAGAGGTGACTGAAAAATAAAATGAGGGTTGGAGAGGTTAGGGAGGGCAGAGCCAAAGGAGGGAAACACAAGGAAGGGGAACAGATAAGGCTGACACAAATAAGACAAGAGTGCAGAGTGCTAAAAAAAAATGAGAACATTGAGGGTGTATTGCACATTTGTTGAAAAACGAGATGAGACAGTGGTGATTGTTTCGTAAATTCCCTCAGTGCTGTGTGGGTTAATTTAGCATGAAATAGGCAGAGTAAACTGGAAGGAAAATCCCAGGCAACTATACGCAAGGCTGTGACGCTGCAAAAGGGTCCACGTAGCTGCCACCCATCGCCCCTCGGGGAGGGACACCTTAGAAGTAATGGCATGCGCCAGGCCAGCAGGACCAAACTCTCCACATAGAATGTTGGCACGCTGAAGGATGTTAATGTGCATCACAGAAAAACACTGCTAAACTTCAAGTGTTGCAGAGCAGCGCCGCGAGAACTGTCGCGCACCATAATCGAAGAACACACGTCACAGCTGCTCGTGGAGCGCTGCACTGGTCACCAGGCTCCTGACTATCACCCATAAATGTTTGTTGGGAAAAACCTTGGCATATCTTAAACGGAGGCTGCGCGTTAAGCAAAGCACGTGGGCCTTGAGATCTGCTCAGAGTAATCCGCTTGCCTCGCCCCAGGGAAAGTCATAGCGGGCGGGGAAGCGCTCTTTCAATTATATTGCTCTTTCCCTTTGGGGTGAATGGCCACCTTATATGAGATATGATTCTTCTCCTATCACCTAAGACATCTCTCAAGACTTTGGGCCCGATTCATGGAATATTTGCCCGGTTCATGGAATATTTGCCCGGTTCAAAGTGACTTTGCACTGCCGCCACAAACCCTGATTCATGCAACCGTGCAAAGTCATTTTGTACAGCAAAAATGGCTATGCGCTGACTCTGCCCGGACTTTGCACTGCAAAAATACACTTTGCACAGTTGCATGAATCAGGGTTTGTGTCAGCAGTGCACATTCACTTTGAACCGGGCAAATATTCCATGAATCGGCCCTTTGTACTTTACCAGAAAGAATGTAATTAATAGTTCCTGCCTGTTTGATATCCTACTGGTTTCATTCCTAGCTTTATGTGTATTCTCTTTATATGGTTAGTTTTTAACTTTGTGCTGTTTCTATATTCTTTTTGTACTTGTTTTTATCCTGTTTTTATCTTATGGTATTCAGTTTGTCTGCTGTGTATTGAGACTCCTATTGTTATGCTTGTTTACGTTGTTGTTTGGGCCTAGGGCGCGATATAAATAAATAAACATGAACATAAACAAGATACCTCAACTGGTTCAGCACTCATCTCAAATATTTGCAACCCATAGTCACAGGTTCAAAT
The DNA here is from genome assembly GCF_040938575.1 of Ambystoma mexicanum. Lineage (NCBI taxonomy): Eukaryota > Metazoa > Chordata > Amphibia > Caudata > Ambystomatidae > Ambystoma > Ambystoma mexicanum. The sequence continues at coordinate 337,549,665 of NC_090924.1, read as the reverse complement.
CCCAACAGGGCGATTCAGCCCTTTATCCTTCTGAGGCTGATAAAAATGAGCGCCATTACATTGGCGTGTACTAACACAATTACAGTGCTGAGAAGTGGGATGAATTTGGCATGAAGCTCTATATAAAAGAGTTACTGTTCTTTTTCTGCAGAACCTTTCCTGCCTCTGTGACTGCTGCACAGTGATATGCAAAGGAATAATTAAGTGTTAACCACCCGTTCCAAGTGCTGGACTGGGTGGCAACATCCCGGAGCATGAGTTACAGGCCCGAAGGTTACCACCCGTTCCACCCCTTGGAACGGGTGGTTAGCGTTATTAGCACCCGTCCAATGGGCTGGAACAGGGCTAATTTAAAATATTTTCTTTCCGTGAACGGGTCGAATCACGTCAACGGGGCAGAGCGGAAGGAGCTGCAGCCGCCGCATTGCGATAAATGGGGAGTGGGGATTGATATAGGGAAAGGAGGGTGGGGGGAAGATGGCTGACAGGAAATGCAGCCAAAAGGTGGTTTGGAACATGGGCTAGATCGGCAGAATTAGCCCGCATTCCTAGCCTCCTGATTGGTCCCCCCACCACCCGGAGGGTGCTACCATTCTTTAGTTTCAGAATGTAGCCTTTTTTTTTGCATAGGATGATGATGATGAAAAGTACAGCCACTTTCATTTGTCCCAGCTTCCATTTACTAAACACAAAGCTGCCTATTTTACACTCCTTTGTTCCAATGGCTCGGCTATCTCAGGTTTTCATCCATGATTCAACACCTTAAAGTTGAAATGAGGATCCTCTGCCCATAACCCTCCAATGACAACAAAGAAGGGTCCAATGAGGATCCTTGATTCAGGTTTAGATACATTATCCTTCATTCCCCCTTCTCCTGCTGTGATCCACCATGATATGTCTTCAGCCTAGTGCCTACCCCTGGGAACTTTCGCATTCACCTTGCGGTGAGATTTGTTGGTGAGTGACTTCACAGACAAGCATAGGTTGAACAAGGAGATACATTAGTCGTCGCCCCTCCCTCTCAAAATAGTGCATTGTCATAGACACAGTTTCCGCAAGCTGTCTCGAACAAGACCACAAAGTTGCAAATGTCCTCCAAATGCGGAAATTCAGTCATTTTCAGGTGCATTTTCAGGGGGCTCTGAGGAAATTAAATCAGTCCCTTTGAGCCTGTGATGCAACAATACTCCCTGTGACTCTGATCTTTGTACATAGACAAGTCTTTAAGTGTAATTTATAATGCTTTAATAGTATAATTGTATTCAACCATATCACAGTAAGAGCAAATGCAACTCCTTTCATTGCAAGGAGCGGGCCAGAGTTCATGAGCACAGTGCCTTTTCATTTTCAGTGGTTAATGGCAATGAGGTGACTTCATCAGTTCTGAGAACTTAAAGTCCAGTTTTGTTTGTAGAAACTGAAAGTTTAGTAGATTGTGGTTATGATAAATACTTTTTTATTATGGCACATCTGTTATTCACAAAATATTAGGCTGTCAAATGTACACACATTGTTTCCAATGGCTCGGCTGGTGGTTTGGCTCTAAGGGCCAAGTGCGAGTTCCGCCTCTGTTCTGGCGCGACTCACCCATTCATTTCATGGATTGCCCTGCTCTGCTTCCTTCATGCAGGCTCCCGTGTGTGGTGTCTGTGTGATTGTGGTATCTGTGGGTGTGCGTCTGTGCAAGGATGTGTGCGTGTGTGGGTGTGTAGCTGTTCCTTTGGTTTGTGACAGGAATGTTCTCCCAATCCTTTGTTTGGGATCTGTGCTTGCTTCCGGATCTGGGTAAGGCAGGTCTGGAGGCTGGACCTTTTCCTCAGGGAAGAGATGTTAACATTTCCCCAGAAGGAGCAAGCCGACACAGCAATAGAGCAGGAACCAGCCAAACGGGGCTCATGGCTTCTGTGGTCATAACATCTTTGAAGTAATGTGTTGAAATGGTACATTTTTTATGGCACAATTTTTATAAAACAATCCGTAAAAAGGAACACAATTGACAATCGGTTCTGTAGGATAAAACGCTCTTGCAACCAACAGCCCACAAGAGCCTTTACCAACACATTTATATGATGCCTTTGCACACTTTTAGGATGCGTGTGCCCACATTATGTATGCCAATTTTGTCACTGAAAAACATGTTCATTATGGCTTAGATTATATGCATGCTCCTGGCCGCTTAGATTCCATGCCACCATGACATTGTAATAGCACATATTTACGCTTGCTGTGACCAATATATGTCACTATGCTAATGTTCAAACACACTCTCATGCTGGCTCTGCCCACAATATATTAGCCTGTTGCCACAACAAACTATGTTCATGCTGCATGACAGAATTACCCTCTAAAATGCATTTGGATGATTAATGTGCTCATAGGTATTGCCTGCCCATCACTGGGACACCCTCTCTCACCCACATGTACACACCAGCTCTTATTCACACCCACTCTCACACACACAGTCACCTACTCTCACTTGCAATCTGGTCTCAAATACATACATCTGCTCTAACATGTATGCATTGTCTTTCGCATACACAGGCACATGGTCTCAGATATGCACTCACTCTCATAAATGAACCCATTTGTGCACATACGCACCTGCGCAATTGCTTATCTGCATAAACCTGTGGTGCTATCCTCAAAGCTCCATCCCTGCTCTGCCTGGCTCCTTAGCATGGCAGGCAACATGACGGCAACATTCTGGGACCAGGAAGATGCCGTGACATGCTGTGCTGGTCCTCTTCCTTTTCGGGTAGGGTTAGAATACCAGCTCTGCCTAGATTGGGAGTGACTTAGCACAAGGTGCCTCAACTGAGGGGGGCGTTGGGGTGAGCATGGTGGCCTCAGCCGTTGTGAGAGACTGGTTGAATGAGGCGCATAGACCTTAATTCAGCATTTGGGGCACAAGCAGGCTCATGTGTGTGCAGGGCTTAGGGAGCGTTGCTGCACAAACCTAGGACAGATTTCTGTGTGCATTCTGTGATGAATCGAGGGAATTCGTCCCTTCTCCCTAAGGGGCAGGCCACCACCCCTCCCCCATGAGGCTAGGCAGGTGAGCCCGCTCCGCAATACCCTCCCTAGGGGTAGCAGCAAGTCTGACTTCACTGAGAAAGACTCCTCCTTAGGGGACAAGGACTCCCGTTTCCATGAGGAAATCCCTGAAGCTGGGCACATTGTAGCTTACATGGGATGCTCACAAGGACCAGAAGATATAAAATATGAAAACTGAGACAAAGAAACATAACACTGATGCCATTATCTTATGGAAAACAAGCATCTCCAATTAAATCAAAATGACCAAAATGACCAATTTACTGGGATGAGTAGGTTGATTAATGAGTCCTCCGTGAGAACGCAACTAGAAGAGATACACAAGGACATACTACATCATACCTGGGGAAGACAGAAAACCGGAACCCCATGAGTTTCTAATTGGCCTGAGAACGCAGTGCAGAACACACGCAAGACTTTGCATGCGATAGGAGAGAAAGCAGCAAGTCTGCGAGAGGGTGGTGGTGAGGCCACAAATGCGAAGGCCTGGTGGGTAGCCTATCCACAAAATATTGCTGGGACCACCGCAAGAGGCAAGCAATTAGGTGTCCAGTAACACAGTGAATTACGGGGACACTAAGGAGAAGCAAATGAAGGCCGACAGAGAGACGCCAGTGAAATGAAACAAACAGGGGTCTGTGATCCGAGGAGAGGTGCCCGACCCAGAAAGCTCCCAAGGCTGTTTCCCGTCAGGAACAAAGGTAACGGGAAGGACGGGAAGCATGGGAGGCACCCTTGGGATCATTATACAACACAAAGAACTCATCTCAGTGAAGAATATGATCCAGAGTTAAAATGGAAATGGATGAATGTAAATCCTAAGGATAATAGAGAGCAGCAGTGGGACGAAATACCCTGGAAAAGGGGGGACATTACTGAATACCTTATACAAGAAAAATGCAATTTGAGAGAGAAGAAAGTGTGAACCAGAGTTTGTGAGAACTAGACAATTGGACCATATGTGAAGAGAAATATCCCAAGTGAAGGGGATACACAATTGTCCAGGAGGGAAGAGCCACAGCCACCAGAGCAATAATACTTTAACAAGATACAGCAACAGCGAGAGATACAAATCCTATGAGAAAGTCCCAAAAGGGATTCCTAAAGAGAAAGGAAGATTTAATAATGCAGTTGATGAAATAACGAGACAAACTCACAAGAGACTATTTGTGAGTAAAATACTAATAAACAACACATAGATTGCTACTAGGGGTACCCTTTGGAAAAGGGAACCATTCTCTTGATTGAAGTTAGTTTTTCAGAGTGGTAGGGTCAGATAGGGTAGTCTTGAACAGAGCACTTGTCGTTGTTTGACATCCAAGACTGACAAACAAGCACCTTAGTTAGTAATATAGGCAGGGAACACCCAAAGCGATAGGGAAAGAAAGGCCTTTTAACATTTCTTTAATAAAATACCGTGCATCATATCGTCTAAAAGGTGAGGGCTAAAGCCCACGTATTAATTTGGCATGTGCCACTCACTCATGTTACTAACCCCACACAAGATTGTATTATAGAATTGCAGCAAATAGATGACAATAAGGGTGTATGGTTTAACGCAAATGGAATATGAGTTGATTGAATATCCTGACTTTCATGTGTATTTTGTTAACCTTTTTTCATCTTCTTTTAACTGTTTTATGTATGTTTTATAAAGATGAACAAGTTACTTACCAACTGTAACGTTCTTTCGATTGGAAGTTCCTCCCACGTATTCCTCATCTTAGATATATCCTTACCTTCAGCTTTGCTGCTTGCTTTGGAAATTTTTTCTCTCTCCACCAGAGGGCGCTCCACTCGAGGAGACGGCGTCGATGTCCCTCGGCGGCATCCGTCGAGTGTCGACGTCATCCGTAGTATAAATGCCTCGAGCGTGCCCGTTGGCCTCAGTTCTGTTTTTTCGTATCAGAGCCCATGTATTAAAAACAAAGGCGTGCCTCTTATTGACCCAAGCCTTGAAACAATTTAGAGTGTAAACCACGTAAACAGTACTGTGGGGTAGGATGGGAGGAACATCCAATCGAAAGAAAGTTACACTTGGCAAGTAACTTGTTCTTCGAATGGATTGAGTCCTCCCACGTATTCCTCATCTTAGATAGACTCCCAAAGCAGTTTTGTATTGGCGGCGGGAGTACAGATGCCTTTTAGTCATGTACCGAATGTAGTACAGATTTGGCAAATAAACCTCCTTGAGATGTAGTTGAGACCAAAGCATAATGTTTGATGAAAGTATGCATGGATGACTATGTAGCTGCTGCACAAATATCTGCACAGGGACACTCCTCTTAAGTGCTGTTGAAGTTGCTAGGCCCCTAGTTGAATGGGCTCTTAAGCCCTCAGGGGGATCTTTTCTGGCTAGCCTATAACACTCTGTTATGGCTAAAATGATCCATCTTGATAATGTTTGTTTGGTTACGGCTAGTCCCAATTTACGGCCAGTGTATCCCACAAAAAGTTGATCACACTGACGTATCTTTGACAATCTTGAGATGTAAAAGCTTAGAGCCCTTCTGGGATCTAGCCTATGCAGTCTTTCCTCTTCCTTACATGTGTGAGGAGGAGGGTAGAACGCAGGTAGAATTATTTTCTGTGACAGATGAAAGCTGAAACTATTTTTGGCAGAAAAGATGGTGTAACATTTTTAGGACAACTTTATCTTTATGAAAGATGGTATGAGGAGGACCACTTGAAAGTGCCTCAAAAGTGCCTGCAACTCACTTACTCTGCGGGCTGATGTCAATGCAATTAAAAGTATAGTTTTTAATGTAAGAAGCCTTAACTGACAAGAATGTAAAGGCTCAAGGGGTGCACAAGTCAGAAATTTAAGTACCAAATTTAAATCCCACACAGGAACTTGAAAAGGTACTGGTGGAAAAACATTGTTTAAACCTTTTAGAAATTGTATTATTAAGGGTATCTTAAAATAAGATCTTTCTTCTGATGAGCGCTTGAAGATAGATAGCGCTGCTACATATCCTTTTATTGTCTTAACCCGGAGCCCCAGATTAGCTAAATGTAATAGAAAAGATAATACCATTGGAATGTCACATTCAAAAGGATCCACATTCTTATCCCTGCACCAGTTACTGAATTTATTCCAACGACACCGGTACAAAGATTTTGTTGCTCGCCTTCTGGCCGAAAGCAACACCTCCATAACATCATCCGGAAGGTCCCAATCCTTGTATCACAACCTCTGAGAAGCCATGCGTGAAGGTTGAGTGTGTTGACCTCTGGATGGAGAACGTGACCTCCCTCTTGCGAGAGAAGATCCTCTCTTTTTGGAAGACGTAGTGGAGGGCAGATGGACATGTCGAGAAGGTCCGGATACCACGTTCTCCTGGCCCAATCCGGGGCAATTAGGATCATGGTTTTCCGGAACTTTCTCAACCTCCTGATTACCCGAGGGATCACAGGGACTGGAGGGAACGCATATAGAAGAGGAAATTCCCACTCTACTACAAATGCGTCTCCCAGAGCTCCTCTCGGGGGAAATTCCCTTGAGCAGTACAGTTCGCACTTCCTGTTGACAATGGTCATGAACAGATCCACCTGAGGGGTTCCCCAAAGGGCGAAGATCTCCATAAGGACTTCCTGAGCTATCTCCCACTTGTGAGAGACTGTGCTCTTCCTGCTCAGTGCGTTTGCCGCTGTGTTTTGCTCTCCTGCTAGGTGAATGGCAGATAGAGAGATCCCTTCTTGTATTGCCCAGAACCAGAGCTGCATTGCCTCTCTGCACAGTGGCAGTGACCCTACTCCTCTCTCTTGTTGAGGTAGTACCTGGCCACTGTGTTGTCCGTCATGATCAGGACATTCTTTCCCCGTACAGAGGGCAGGAAGGCCTTCAGCGCTAGTCTGATCGCCCTCAGCTCCAAAAGGTTGATGTGTAGTCTGGACTCCGATGCAGACCAACGACCGCTGATTGTCAGATCGTTGGTGTGGACTCCCCACCCCGTGAGTGAGGCGTCCGTCACTACAGTGATCTCCGGCCATGGCTGCCAAAAAGATTGTCCCTTGAGGATGTGTTCTTTGCAAACCCACCATTGTAGGTCCTGAGATACTCTGGTTGGAACTTGTAAGAGATCTGTCATTTCCCCTGAAAATTGGGACCATTGAGTCCTGAGGGCCCATTGAAGGGATCTCATCCTCAATCTGGCCTCAGGCACCAGAAAAATGCAGGATGCCATGAGGCCGAGCAACCTGAGAAAATCGAAGGCCGGTAGATACTGGGCATTCTGGAATTTTGTCACCATCTGCAGAATGTAGTGAGCTCTCTCTTCGGGAGGCGAGGCTTTGCCCGAACGAGTATCCAAGACTGCTCCTATAAACTGGAGCTTCTGTGATGGTATCAGGTTTGACTTTTTTAAATTCTGAGAAAACCCTAGTTTGTGAAGGAAGTGGCAAGTCTTGGATAGATGATCCTGGACTTGTTCTGGAGAACGTGCCCTGATCATCCAATCGTCCAAATAGGGGTAGACATGAATCCCCCCTCTTCTGAGACTCGCTGCCACTACCGCCATCAACTTGGTGAAAACTCTTGGGGCGGAGGTCAACCCGAAAGGCAGAACTCGAAACTGATAGTGAGAGTTGCCAATCGCGAACCTCAGGTACTTTCTGTGCTTGAGATGGATTGGCACATGAAAGTAAGCATCTGAAGGTCCAATGATACCAATCAGTCTTGAAGTTGGAGAGCCTGAAGGATCTGAGAAAGAGTGACCATCTTGAACTTGTCCTTCCTGAGGAACTTGTTCAATTTTCTCAAGTCCAAGATGGGTCTCAGTCCTCCGTCCTTCTTTGGAATGAGGAAATATGGGGAATACCAACCCTTGTTCCTCTCTGCTACATGTACATGTTCTATTGCACCTTTCTGTAGCAGGGTTAAAACTTCCTGCAACAGGAGCGGGTCTGGATTTTTGCTATATTTGTATTCCGGTGGGTGATTCTGAGGTTTCTTTAGGAAAGGAAGGCAGTAACCTTGGGATACTGTTTCCAGTGTCCAAACATCTGAAGTAATGCCCCGCCATTCTTTCAGATTCTGTGAGATCTTGCCTCCCACTGGGGTCTTGTGAGTCAAAACCTCAGAGTGGTTTTGCGGCAGCTCCAGCAGCGGCTGAAGGGACAGAGACTGCTGCTGGGGCAGATCTAGCGCCGCTTCCTCGCCCCCAAGGAAATTTTCTTTGCCTCCTTTGATTGGCCTGTCCCCTTCCTCTCCCAAATGAGGAGTAAAAACGAAAGGGACGACCCCTCCAGGAAGATGAGCCTGTGTAGGGGCGTTGCTGAGGTTGTCGTATAGCGGCACTAAGTGACTTTGCCGCTGCCTTGGAGGTCTGCAGCTTCTCCAAACTTTCATCTGCCTTGCTGCCAAACAACCTCGAGCCATCAAATGGCATGTTAAGGAGTCTAGATTGAACATCTGGTGCAAAACCTGACTTCCTTAGCCACGCAAATCTGCGTAGCACTGCGCTAGACGCCATGGACCTGCTGATACTGTCAGCAGTGTCCAAAACTGCTTGAAGGCATTCTCCCGAGCCTCCTTACCATCCATAATTATGGATAGGAAACCATCACGTTCCTCTCCTTCCGGGATGTGTTGAGCAGCCGCTGACATGCAGTCCCACAGAGTATAATTAAATCTAGCCAATGTACAAGATACATTGGTAGACTTCAGAGCCATGCTCCCTGATGTTAAGATCTTTTTCGACCAAGTATCTATTTTCATGTCATCCCTATCAGGGGGAATAGTGGGGTATGCCGTATTTTTTGTTGATGTGGCTGCCTGAACTACCAGACTCTCAGGAGAAGGATGTTTACTCAAGTAATCTGGGTCAGAGTTACAAGGTCTGTATTTTGCCACATATTTTTTATTTACTGCTGGACTAGATTCCGGTCTTTCCCAAGCAGCATTTACTCTCCTTTGCAGGGCAATATGAAAAGGAAGTATGGGGTCTGGTTGAGGACCTCCTGACAAAATATCTGTCATGTCATCATCCTGGTATGCAGGTGCATTATTACCCCTCCCCATAAACTCTGTTACTCTATTCATGAGTTTTCTGTAACCCAGATCAGCATGTTCTGCTGGATCTGGTCTCTCAAATTCATATTCAGGAGATGTGTCTATTCCACTTGCAGACTGTAAACATTCATACAAATCCTGCATTTTTGATTAAGGATTTATTAATTCCTCTGGAACATCTCTTGTCCCATATTTTACCCCTGCTGATGTAACCTCAGGTTCATCTTGTTCTTCATATTCTTCATTTTCTGATGACATTTCTCCATATACAGATGACATAGTATGGAAAAAATCATGTCTGTTTTCAGGGTTAAATATGTTTTCAGTAAATATGTTTCAACCCCGGTGTCGACGTCGACAGAAGCGTCGATGGCGTCGAAGTCGTGGCCGTTACCTTCGATGTTGTCGAGGTATTCTTCGATGTTTTCGAAGGCACTACAAATGGCGTCGAAGGAATCTTCGAGGCAGTCGATGTTGTCGAAGTAGTCTTCGAAACACTCGACGCCGTCGAAGAAATCTTCGAGGTCGTCGATAAAATATTCGACGTGACTTTTTTCTGTTGGGTCATCGACCCTTTATACTCGACAGCCTTCGACAGAGGCTTCGAAGATGTTTTCGTCGAAGTCTTTAATGACTTATCGACGTCGAAAGTCTTTTTCGTAGAGTCTGTCTTTTTAGGTGTCTGGGAAGAGTCCCTAGAAGACACCCTCGACAATTTCTTGTCGGACTTCTTAGTTTTAGACCTTCCTCTGTCACTTTTGTGACTAGAGGCATGACCTTCAACAGACATTTTTGAACGGGTCTGGGCCGCGTTCTCAAAAATTTTCATCGTGGACTCTCTAAATGCTTCCTACTTTTTAGGGGAGTCGTGTTTAGTTGGACAAGTAATAGCTTCCTCCGAAGTCGAGGAAGAAGAAGAAGGAGATCAGTGTCGTCTCTTTTTCGCTTTTTTGGACGAAGAAGAAGAGGACTTCCTTGATCTACTCCTCGATCGTGATTTTTTATGGTGTTTTGCCGAAGACTCAGCCGAGTCTTTCTTCCCTCTCGAAGAAAACTTCGAGGATTCCTCCCCCACCACCAGTTTACCTCGTCTTTGTGGGTCATGGATTGGCACGAACCGCAGTCATCGATCTGATGTTCGGACCCGAGACACCAGAGGCAGTTACGGTGTGGGTCTGTCAGCGAAATTCTGCCGCACCTTAGACACTTCTTAAACCCCGTTTTCGAGTAGATGGGTTTGAGGAACACGACATAATTGCTTAAGACTGAAGCGCCGTTTTATTTGGATCCGAAGCGAAGCTAACGGAAAAACGGAACTGAGGCCAACGGGCGCGCTCGAGGCATTTATACTACGGATGACGTCGACACTCGACGGATGCCACCGAGGGACATCGACGCTGTCGCCTCGAGTGGAGCGCCCTCTGGTGGAGAGAGAAAAAATTTCCGAAGCAAGCAGCAAAGCTGAAGGTAAGGATATATCTAAGAAAAGGAATACGTGGGAGGACACAATCCATTCGAAATAACAATACAATTGTAACATTTTGACTGACCTGTTGTATTGCCATTCAATGTAAGTAATACAGATACACATCCCAGCATTTCTCACCACCTATCTGTGTAAAAGGTGGGTAGCTATCAGTGGAACTGTGTTGATTTTGGTATTCCTGTCCTCATCCACATTCCACATAGCCCCCTGCAAAAAAGAGGACATTTTTGGCTCACTGCATTTACCATACCTTCTTCTGATGCGCCACAATTCCCAGTACAGAGAGACAATGCCCAGGAGTGAGTGAGGCTGCCTTGGTCCCCCTGTCACTCATGACTATTGTCTCTCGTAAAGTGGCAGCTTAAAGGCAGTGGGCACTGCCCCCCCACCAACTGCCCTAACGGACCAGCCACCCCTGAGACAGACTTTCCCTTCCCTTCTTTGGGTCAGTTGGGGGATGATATCTTGGGGGGAGGAGATATGACTTAACACTGATACTATGTGTTTGTGCCTACACACATAGTCAAAAATGACATACCAATACTCAAGATGTAACAAGCCAACACGTGTTTGGAGCATCCATGCTCTTCCTCAGGCCTGTCCCATATGTAACAAAGAATAATTATAATGAACGGTCAAAAAAACATTTACAACATGGCAATTTGTCCAATGCATATGACAAAATGTGTTATGCGATAAGCATATATCAGATCACAAATAAAATCCAATTATCAAGAAAAGACAAAAAGGAGCATGTATCATGAACAATTATAGGAACGTTGTGAAATTCAAAACAATTAAGGGAGAAAGAAAGAAAAATATGTACAGGGATAAAAAAAGAGAAAATGTAACAAATACAACAGAAATATAAAATGCACACACGGTGTCCATTGAAAGTGCACAGAAGGTTAAAAACAATGTTCCTGTTTGAGATCAACAGTTTTTGAAAAGAGGCCTTCCTAGAATTGCCATGGTGAGTTTAGCGGAGCACCCTGTGGGTCATGTATCAATACCACACAGTTTACTGTAAGCGCAGTCTTTTGAGTCACATTCCTGCTTGTTTTCCTTTTTTAATACCATTACTGCGTTGGATAATATAGCAGGCCACGCAGAGGTATTGTTAAAATGCTCTATATCTCATTCCAGGGTGCTGCAAACAATATGTGCAGTGCAGTGCAGTATACTTTCAAAATAAACAGGTTTCTGGATAAAACATTCAATACACATGAATCACAAAGGTTATGGTCTTCCGCAAGGTTGGCGTGGTAAGATTACTTGATGATTACCCTAAATGCACAAGCAGAGGTTGAAGATGGTGTTAGAGACAATAGCCTTCGTAGATGCTAAGATGCACGGGCCGTCATGTAGAGAGGTGTTGCCAGAAGTCACGCAGTTTTGTTGGAGGGGAGATGAGTGCACTGGTCCTGATGTCTTCGCTGACTCCCACCCAGGAAATATGTTGTAACCGCAGGCATCAGATTCCAGTGCATGCCATCTTGGTGCATGTGCACTCGCCTCTTCGTCGGGATCAGTGCAGTGACCAGTGTGATGAATCCCAGGGTATCGTCACTGCTTCCATGGGGAAGCCCCTTTACATGAGGCCAGGGTGGTGAGGCCACTACCCGATAGTCCCCTTGCGGGTGGTACTCAGCGGGTAGATCTCATGGGGTGGGAAACCCTTCATGGGATTGGTGACAGTGGACCTGGGAGAACACAGTATTCCTTCACATCTTTGGTGTCCCCACCTTCCTTAACCCCCACTCAAGTCCCTCTGGTTCCCCACACCACTATTTGTTATGGTTTAGCAGAGGACATTCTTAAAAGAACTGAGACGAGGGAGAGGGAGACTCACCCAAAGCTGATTCAAAAGACCACTGTGACGAGGAAGTTGAAGCAAAGAGGTGAAAGCCCACCGCAGAACAAACACATGCGGTGCAGCTGCCCAAAGGCAGGATTGACAGTGAAAAGGGAAGAAGGACTCATGTTGTGGTCAAACAGCCAGCCCTCGAGGAGCAGGGAAGGAGATGCTGGTCCCATAGTGAAGAGCCCGAGAACTGGAGGCCGGGATGCAGACTGCTTCAGGTGCCTGAGAGGTCTTCACAAGGCGGACCTCATCGGTGGCAGAGACATGGAAAGTCAGACCAGTGGAGGCCGACCAGGAACAGTAACGCGGACAGCAGAAGGCAAGAGAGAGACACTGCAGCTGCGGAGCCGCAGGAAGAGGATCACTGAGCATGGCAGGAGCAGAGAAGCTTCGCTCTAACTCCCGAAGAGACCGGAGACCGCCTTGAGAGTTCACAAATGTAGGGAAAGGGTCAAACCGGTCAGGGATGCATTAAGGGAGCTAAGGAAGCTAATACTAATATCCGAAAGAGCACCACAAGGGAGTGAAAATGACCTTGTGCAATATAATAGGAACTTTGTAAACTTTGTACAAACACCCTGAAGATTACAAGGAGATGAGAAAGGACGCAATCAAACAGACACAAACATTATAAACCCCTTAACAATGTCCCGAAGAGCACAACGGTGTGAAAGGGACCTAATGCACTATAATACAAACTTTGCAAACTGTATGAAAATACCCTGAAGATTACAAGGGGATGATAAAGAGAACATACAAATAGTTGTAAACATTATAAGCCCAGTGATAACATCCCAAAGAGCACATGAGGGTAAGAAAGAGAACCTACACTACCTTACGAACTGTGTGAAGTAGGACCAACACGTCCCAAGGGACTCAAGAAAATAGGAAACAAGGCATACAGTTAGATAAGAACATTGGAAGTACATCTAGGTGGGACAGTACCTGGCAGGGGAATACACCAGGTCTGTCCAAGTGGACACTAGTTCTCAAGCGACAGGGTTCCTGCCAAGCCACCGGAACAGGGTCTGGACCCAGAAAAAAGCAGGCAAAATCCAACAGTGGAGAACATAAGGGTCGAAGATCCACATCAACAACAGAAAAAATATAGCCAGTGGGCTGGAGCCCAAAACATGAATATTAAGGAAAGTGAAACTTATGGATGTCAAGACTGGCGGGTGAGTAAACCAGGCTTGACATCCTATTGGAAAAGTCTACGGTGCTTGACCGAACTTGTGAATAGTGAACAATGCACTATGTATATTCTTTTGGCAGAAGAACTGCACTTAGATGTCAACATCCAGAATGGGAGAGGCCTCGTTCTGGGTTCAAGACGAAAGCCCCTTTTCCTTTATTTAGAAAGAAAGTGTAAGGGATGGAAATAGGACTAGGTACAAGATGGTGGACATGTGTGTGACGGACATCCTGACAAGGTCCATAGTATCCTTTTTCTGAGACAGGGCAACCCCTCTTGGTGATTAGGGATACACCCTTGCACCAGGTTACATGAGGTTTCTGGAGAGCACAAGGTTGGTCTCATGGAGATAAAGAACATGAGCATCTGTCTTGGTCTCACCCTGGTAGATTGAACGGCTGGTTCTTACAAGGATCCGGCAGAACTTGGACATCAGGGGGGCGGGGAGGACTTCCCCCTTTCACCAAAGGCAATTTCCAGACAGGCCACTTTGTTTGCAGTGGCCTGTCAGAAATATTGACGCAAGCACCTGGGACATGGTGTATGGAGGTAGGGTTTTTTATGGTGGAGGATAAGGGGTCAGGGAGCAGTGGGGTCTCACAGGGCCTAGCCGGAGCTTGGGGGTTGCCTGTGGTGTCCGCCGGACAACGGAGTGGAGGGGGTGTTGGTAGTGGAAAGGTGCCAACAGGTGGGGGAGCCCCCACACAAGACGAGGTTCAGGGGGGAAAGCAGGAGACGAACGAAAATTGCCCACAGAACCAAATCCAAACGAGAAAAACGTGTCTCTGTAAAAGTGTCCTGTGGGCAATTTTCCTAGATCCATCAGGGGGACTGTGGGAAATGAAGGTTCCAGCAGCGCCTTTCCTCACACCCAGTCTGCAGGGCATATCCTCCTACAATAATTCGACAAAACAATGGAGCAGACCCTCCAGACCTATGGAATACGGTGCATGGACAGGGGAATCAAATAGCCCTCATAGCAGGGTTGCATCTATGCAAATGTGTTGGTAGTCAATCTAATAGCGATAACCGCAACATTGAAACTTTGCAGGTATGTTCCCAGGCAGATTCAGCCTTGAATCCCAAACACCCACCCATTCATTAAGTGGTCTTGGCTAGGCATGCCTACTGCTGCCTTGAAACCTCGAGGTTGGCAGAGCTACAACCAAATGTGGATCACAAATGGGGGCAATGCCCGGCTGCAGGACTGAGCACTCTGTTTCTAATGGGCGGTGGTCGGGGAGATGTACCACCCAGGCTACAGAGGTACAGTTCCCTGTGAAATTGGTGAATGCAGGCCACCAACCCGATTAGCCCTCACAGCCAGCTGTGTGGCTAGACTGGCTGAAGAAATACAGGGTACATGCCGCGTCCAGATCCATGAGGTCTATTAGGCAGCAAATCACGAATTGGTTCAATGGTGAGTCCTTGCATTGGCGTCCTAAGAAAGTTCAGCATGCCAAGCAGGGGAAAAAGTGGAAGCACAAGGACATCTCATCAGAGTGACAGATCAGGACTCAACGTGTCCACGATTGGCTTGGTTTCCATGTGTTCCTCTGCCTGGGATTGTGCAACAGCAGGGGGGTGGGCTTGTGTTGGGGTGTGCCCTGATGTGTAGGATTCTGTGCATGCTTGATGAAACTGATCAATATGTGTACGGCTCCCCCTTCTTCCCAACGCTGCCCGAGAGGACGTGCGTTTCCTTAGCCAGGCAATGTGTGCATTTGCATGGCAATGTGAGATGAAATGGGACAGTGTAGAACCGCTCATGCTACTAATGTCCATGATCTGAGGGGTAGCTCTGCTGTCTCAGGCTTGAGCCTGCACTCTGTGTAACCTGTCCTCGCGAGCAGTCCTTTGATCTTTTTGAGCAGCTCCACTAATACACTGAGCAACCTGCCATATTGAGCAATGTCTGGCACATTTGAGCAGCCCGGCTGAACATTGCATCGGTCCATCATTTATATTCTAAGGATGCCAGAATACTTGTATGAACTTAGGAGCAGTTTTAATAATATGCTCTTGTTTCTGGCATAGCAATTGGAATGGTTATTCACTGGCACGGGAAGAGTCGGTATATCTTTTGTCTTGTGTTAAAAACTGTTGTTGATTAATTTTCCTGGAATGTGATTTATGCTGTCAAGTTGTCTAGTGGGGCACACTGCATCAAATGGGGACTGCCTTTCCTTCGACCCGCATAATTTTATATTGTGTGTCCAGAGGGTATTAGCCTATTTGACCTAAAACATTTGACCTTTTGACCAAATTGACCTTTTCTGAGTGGTCCACATTGACCTTTTTTTTGCATCCGTCCAAATTGACCTTTTTGTTTTAGGTCAAATAGGTTAATACCTACTTACCTGAACATGAGGTGCGGGGTTGCGGCGGTGTCTCCCGCTCCTCATGTTCATGTAAGTAGGTCAAAAGGGGGTTGCAGGTGCAGGCGTGTCCCCCGCATCCTTAACAATGGAGGTCAATTTGCAAAAAGGTCAAGCATTCCCAAACCGTCCAGAGTTTCTCTCCAGTATCCATCTACTCAACAGTGGCTTGCTCTAGTGGAAAAATACACCTTTGTACACTTGTTGCCCTTAAAAATAGTCCAAAAAAGTATGCTTTTTAACCAACATACTTAGAAAAATATGCTGTTTAATGTACGGGTTAGAGACATTTTTTACAATTTATTTGGGTGGGAATGTCGTAGAGAAGGTCAGGCTTGCTCAGTGCCATATGGGAATGGCTTTCCGGCATAATGCAGGGTTTCTTCTGTTTCCATGGCTAGAGCAGGGTTTCTTCTGTTTCCATCGCTAGAGCAGGGTTTCTTCTGTTTCCATCACTAGAGCAGGCTTTCTTCTGTTTCCATGGCTAGAGCAGCTGGAACAGCACTGGTGCCATGTAGCAGGATATGCAGGCAGGGAGCCCAGAGTGGAGGACTTTCTCAAGTCATTCACTCCGCAAGTGGCCTGCTTCCTCACCGACAAGCACTGCTTTGTTTAGAGGTCAGCAAGCAAGGTGGCACTCTGATTAAATTATAAACCACTAGGCCCGGAAACAAGAACTGAAGCCCTGGAAAGTAAATAAGACAGATAATAACAATGTATGCTCTTATATAGTGCGTTGTGCAGGGTTTCTCTCGGTTCTAGGCAATGGAATCACGGTTTTTATTACCCAAGAGTTAATGTTCGCAGTTTATAAAGGCTGGGTCAGCCCTGGCAGCGGGATTATGTCTTGTAGAGCTCAGGCTGTCCCCATGTCAAAGGCCAACGGTTAACTCATAAGAGGGCCACCCTGGGGGCGGGAGCCATCTGCCTTGTGTCCTATCCCGCTTCCCAACACAGCGCTTCAAGAAGTTCTTGGGGTATGTCAATATTTGAAGCCTGCGCTGTGGGGAGGATGCACAGTGAATAGTGCTTGGGAGTGCCTCGCAAAACACCTTTTTCACATGTCTCATTATCTGGGGCTGCGCATTGAAATGGGAAGATCTTCGACAGAAGAAGATGCAGAAATGAGTCAGGAAGTTTCATTGTCAGGGACAAGTCCTCCAAGTGTGAGCGCTAAGTGCTAAGTACTGGATGGCACATTTGTTGCTGAAAGCCCTCCCCACAAGTACGGGAAAGTACAGAATCTGGGCCTTCTTCCAAGACAGAGTCAGAAAATAACAACCCCTTTTAAAACTGTTATTTCCTGTTTTGGCCTGCACAAAAAGGCATTTTTTGGAGATCACATCGTGCATAATAACAAGCTGCATGTCTGTGTCATAACAATGACTACAATTAGGTGATCATGAAACAGATTTATTTTTGAATCTGTGTATCTTTAAGCACTGAAAGTACAGTTGCAAAACTCAGAGGATTTTTTTTGGCCATGTCATTGCTTTGCATTCTGATACGTGTAGGCCGCTATTCAGATGGGAGAAAACAAAGTTACAGGCAAACAATTTTTGCTCACCATAAGGTTTTATACATTTGTCAGTTAACTTTGCAAGTCCTCTCTCCCCAAAAAAAGAGTCTGCTGACATTACTCACTTTTACCTCAAAGTGAACTGTACTCAAAACATTTCACTCCTCAGGAAATACCTTGTCTCCATCCACACTTGGATGACCAGCACCCGCCCGTAACTAAATCCCACCAAAACAGAGTTCATCCAATGAGGACATCCTTCTAAACAGAAGTCCATCCAAGGGTGGCAGAATGACATGCTCCTTGATGGATTCACGCCTCAGCTGCCAAATCACTTGGGTCTCTTATTGGCAGCTATCTCATCCCTACGGCAAAATAGCAACAAACAAAAAACTCAAGCCACCTGGTATCAACTGGCACTCCCCGTAAAATAGAACCCATCGTACCACCTGAGGATTTCAGAACCACAGTCCAAGCCATAGCAAGCTGACAACTCGATGCAGGGCGCAGTCTTCTCACCGGTGTCACAGCCACACACCTGGAACTCCTTTGGACCACCAGCCTACATATCCACAAAACTCCTGGGATCAGATGGGACGCACACCTCTAGAAGCTTGATCATTGCTAAGGCTCGAGACTACACTGACACGCAAAGAGAAAAACAATAAGCGGGCCGTCTCTTGATACTCCTCGGCCTACTGAAACATCATCTTGGTCGCAATCATAACAGCTCCAACACTCCACCACTTTAGGAAGGAACTTAAGACTGTGCTCTTCAGGGAATGCCTAGGGGCTCACTCAGGACCGTCTACACATAGGCATATGCTGCCACTGCAGTAGGAGATATCCAATCTACTATAATGATATGATATGTTATTTATAATGCGCTTAATACCCAGAGGTTTCTAAGTGCGGCCCCGGGGATCAAACCCGTGGTGCTCTGTGTCGTCTTGCTTCCAAGGTGAGCACGTTGCCCCTGATCTATCCTTCCGAGACAACCTATCATGTAACCTCCCCTCCCACCAACCTCTGTTAAACGCACCTATTACTGCCCACCTATGTTCATACTATATAAACCTCAGCCAGAGCTGAAATGAAATGTGGTACCTTGCCTACATGGCCAACTGGGCTCATATCCCAGCTTTACCTCTTAACTAGAATGTGTGATCCTGGGCAAATCATTTTATCCCACAGTGCCATTGTGACTAATCAACTTCCGGGGCACCATTGGTCCAGGGATGAATATTGGTTCCTAAACCATCAATCAGCCCCATACCTCTAGTACACCAGAAAGGATCCGAACAGATAGGAAACACAAGCAGATTATAAACCTCCTTTTCCAATTTTGGTAACGTGGATGGAATGGCAGGCTTATCTCCGAAAGGTCGTGGATCGTTGGTTAGTTGCAGCACAGTGAAAATACAACTAATACCCAATGAAAAATGGGATTGTCTAGTCATGGTTGAATACAAATATCTACTTTATTATTATCACAACTGACAGTTCTAGCACACTTCAAAATACAACCCACCCTGTAAAGGAATGCAGACGACAAGACAGTTTCAAAGAAGGAAAAGGGATGTACTCTGGATACTGACAGGAGCGTAGTCGGTATAGTAAATAATCACGACAGTTCAAGGATACTTGGTTTCAGCACTAAGGGAGCAATGGTTTGTAAAATGTCACTAGGGGTCTTCGGAGAAGGACCAGGGGCACAGAACCACAATGTACCTTGTGCTGTAGGAGTTCTTGGTGCTCAACAGAGTCGAGTCGATTTCAGGGCGCTTTGCAGCTTCTGAAACAGAGTTCAAGACTGGAGGCAGCTGCGAGTATCATGCGGCAACCAGTCCAGCGAGTGAAGCTGGGCGGACGGCTGCAGGCTGGCATACATGGCGGCTCTGGGTCAGGACTCATCTCAGTGCTGATCAGCGGTTCTGAAGCACTGGTTGAGGTGTCGCGGACGGCTTTAGCAACTGCAGCATAACAACCGTCAGCGTTGCAGTCGGTTGCAGCCCGAGGGGCTGGACTGGCTCAAAAATGTCCTTTAAGGCAGACATCGGTAGATGCTCGTTGAGGCACTTCTAGCTTCTTCACTGGGCTTGTGTCACCCTTTAAGGCAGACAGCCCAAAGCTGAGGAGTTTGTTGAAGGCAGCTGCCTTGTCCCTGGTTTTTGGTTCAGAGACTCTCTGGCACTTCTTACCTAGGAAGCTTGCTGCAGAGTCTAGCAGGGCATGCTGTGTGCTGCCTGGGTACCGGTTCTGGGGCGGCTAGAGGGTAGATGCTTAGGGGAGGGATCTTGCTTCCCTCTTTGGAGGACCTGGCCTTCCTTCACTGGTGCAATATGTACGGCAGACTGTACCTTCATCCAGGGTCCAATGATGAGGTCTTATTTCTGCTTCTGGTGAAGCCTTCAGATGATCTGCCAAAAGAGTCTCTCAGTCTTCTTTTAAAGGCAAATGAACCATAGGGATTGGTGTAGGCTAAGTGTACCTTAATGAACCAATCCTGGGTCCCCACCAACAATCTCCTGTATGCATGAGGCATGAGGTCATAACTAGAGTGCTTTGCAACAGAAAAGGTAAACGGGTGAAAACATGTAATGCTAAGTCCGACCCATCGTCCTCTCTGCTGCAGATCAAAGGGTGCCTCTGGTTAATGGAGCTCGCTGTAATTGCTGATTAAAGCAGCAGGTCCCCCTTGAAGCTGCGGCAAGACCGGACTTTCTAGCTCCTGCAAACCTTATACTTGTACCTTATGAATGGGGTCCCCCTGCTAGGTTGACTACCGTAAACATGCAGTCCTAGACTTGACAGTTCACTGCCAATCGATACAGAGGGCGGGAGCTGGCTTCAGGTTGACGCAGTGCACATGAAAGGTTGTTGGGGTTTCCTGTCTCCTTTGTTAGCCTCTGCAGCCAGCCCCCATGAGGGCTTGTTTGAATTACTCTGTGAATAGTATGTGAATCGCTGCTGCCAGCTACAGGGCTCAACAAGAGGACAAGGCAGATTCCATTTAGCCTTTGTCAGTTATTCAGGCTGGCCATGGCAGGGGGAGGTCTGGCCCTCCACCTTCTGGAGATGCATTGTGTACCCCCCCCCCCCACCCCTGACATTTCCCAACTAAATATGACAGGGGACTGTGCTTTTAGGCTGTGTCCATCCAGAGTAAATGGGTCTATGCGTATGTCATTCGGTGAGCATAGGAAAAAGGTGTGTAGATTAGCACCACACATTTTCCAGAGGTTGATCTACCATCATTACATTTAATTTAAAAAGTCAAAAAGCCCCACTGTGCAGATTGTTGAATTCCTGAAAGTCGTATCTGGCAAAAACAGGCTGCTTGGTATGGGTTAAGTATTCTGCGGAGGGTGGGGAGGCAGGATGCTAGGTATGAGTTCTTCTGTTGTGGGAAAGGACACCAGGGTCGGTCTTGTTTTTCTTGGGGACGGAGGCAGGTTGCGCAGTATGGGTCTTGTGTTGGTGTGGAGAGGCAGCCATTATCTATGGCTCGTGTTGCTAGCTCTGCCTGTGTTTGGCTCCGAGGGCCAAAGCAGGACCTCTGGCTCGTCTCAGACTCGGCTCGACCCATGAATCCGTTGGCTGCCCCGCCTCTAGCTGTGCACGTGTGGTTGCGTGTATGCCACTGGCTGAACTCGGCATTGAAATGCTGCACCATGGCTCAGTGTCCTAATGCGACACCCAAATACCTGCATTAGCATCTCGGGTCCTTGGCGCTGGGCTGCGGGGTGCAGATTTCCTGCGGCACCGGTTGCAGCCTACGCCACGCTCTGGGTATTTTTGCAGAATGGCGCAGGCCTCAAATGCCTGCTGAGGAGAGCATCCATTATTCAGAAGGCCTGTGTTCCTTCCAGCGGGAGCCCAGAGTGGAATAAATGCACCCTCCTCTGTGTTTAAGATCTAAGTGCCATATTGTGCGGCGATGGTTAATGGAAGGAAGAGCGAGCATTTATCAGGGAATGCGAGGTAAGAATTCACGGCAGCAGTCGGGGGGCTTGGGGCACAGATGAGGCTTTTAATATGAAGACAATCAGATGGCGGCTAAAAGCTGAGACGTACCTGCTATATGATTACTGAATGCATCATTTTTCTCCTGGGTGTCTGAATGCCATATTTTTCTTTTAACGCTTACCTTTCATCTCTTGGCCTCCTGCCTCTGTCTATGTCGCAAAGGACTTGTTTACAAGCCCCCCTCGCCTCCTAGAACCTGACATTGCACAAGTCGCGTGCAGGAAGGGTTTTCAACTCTATTACATGTCTAGACATGCAGATGTGTTGGGTAAAGTAGGAGCAGAGGTCGAAATGGGCAGCAACTAAAGCGTACGTTGTCCGCTACTTTTTGGTAAATTTAGCCTTCATGGACAGCAGTGAAAGGGCACCTTTAATTTTTGTGACTTCCTTACTGGGGATTCAAACCTGGGTCACTGGACTCCTGTGGTTAATTTCTGTAGCCTGCTTCAGACAGAAAGCCCATCCCCCAAACCCCCTTAAAGCCATGCTCATCACCCAGTCATCAGTATTTGTCTTCTGCATTTATGCAACCGATTAACTTGAAATTGCTGCAGGCATGGCTGTGTATGTAGGTAATGTGTGGGTGGAAGGCATGGCTTTAGTCTTAGGCGTGTCCTTTAAGAGGTCTGAATGGTGGGTGATTGGCAAGAAGACGGTGTCAGTAGCTGCATGCTTTGGGGGTCCAATGACTGAAAGTGATGGTGGTGTTTAGCTGTGTTTTTTTTCCCGCTGTGTTTCTTTTAGGCTTTGTAGCAGGGCACAACTACAGGGTACCCGCTGGTGGACGGCATTCTCCAACTTTTGCTCAGAGGGCAGACGCCACCCCCCTGGGTACTTTGAAAGCCATAGGTAAAACGAGATGCTTAGCACTGTGTTTTGGAACTTGGAACTGTTTTGGAGTTTTCTCGTTGGAAGATTGGAACCACAGTCGCCAGGTTCTCAGGTTGGGCATGTCCCCACTACGCCATAGGACTTCATGATAGAACCCAAACGTCTGAGGTGAAATGTCACATGTGAACTGTGCGCTGCAAGGAAAATATGGGCATTGATTCCTGGGTTCTAAAGTTCACACCTTTTATAATTTTCCAACACTATTAGAAGAAAATATCCTCTCTTGAGATATAGTTTGAGTGTTGATTTTCTGCAAGGCAAATGCCTAGTCCCCTAATGCACTTTGTTTGGTTATGCAAAGCCAATCAAATCACATTTGCATATATCACTGATATGTAAATTTGTGATGTGTCACTCCTCTTTTCATTTGGCATATTAATGAGTCCACCCACTTTTATTGTTAGGACTTGGGCATTGCTTTGTAGTACAGTTGTAAAACACAGTGGTGGGTTGGAGGGGGAAGTGGGGCAAAGGCATGATCAAGGTACAGGATTTGTATTTTGGTGGGGGTCAGTGTGGGTATGGGGCCAGGGGAGAAGCTCTGCCAGCAGGTGACACAGATGCAGTACTTGTTCTGTACACTTCGATCCCTGACTAGGGGTGCACTAGGAGGCGTATTCGAAAGGGGGTGTGGTCAATGGCATGAGAGAACTAAAACAGCAGTTTGTAATGACAAATCCCACAATTGCCTTACCCAATAGAGCCTGATGCACTTCCTGGACACCTTGGAGGTCATCCATGTTTTCTGGACCTTTCCCCCCACATACATGCATTCCACCCGGCCATGTTTGCGGGCCTGGCCTAGACGCCGTTCCTCTCCCACCTCGCCATGTTCGTAGGCCATCAATAAAGCCCTGCTTGGGCAACCTGCGTCCTGTGCACCAGGGAGCGATGCACTACGGCCCAGTGTGAATGGCTATCAGGCCTGGGCACTGCCACCATCATTTGGTGCTTGACAGCCCTATCCTACATTTGTAGGTGTCTCTCTGGTCATGTCCTGGTATGCATTTCAAGCCTCTGTCTGATCAGCCCTGTTATTCTGTGGGCTATTGATGGTGGAGTGCAGTGGCAAGCGTTCCTCGGCCTTACGTCTGTGTAATTATTTGTGATGGGCAGGCGGAGCATGTGGTAGCAAGAGAGTGGCAGCAGTGGCGGTCTTCTTCATATATTGAGCCTATCAGGGGCAATAGTTGCAAACATTTGGACAGGTTGCATAGTGTCTGCAATGTATAGGCTTTTATAAAGCGCAAAGGTTCCTAACGCGCCGCGCACTGCTGCATAAGAAAGGGGTAACTAGTGGGGTGGAGGGGGCATTTGGTGCAGTGTTTGGCATGGTGTTGCTTAAAGAGCAGGGTTTCTAGTTTAGCCTAAAGCTTGGATGGGTGGGTTCCTGCCTAATGCAAGATGGAAGGTTGTGTACTATTCCGGGTGTGTAGCAGGAGAAGGCATGTTCCCTATGTTTGTTTTCCCTGCATGTTTGTAATTTCCAACCTAGTCGTGTCATGGCTTTGGAGTGAGGTGTTGTACTTCTGATATTTTGGGATCCTTGGCCAGGTAGAATGGAGATCCAGTGGATATTGCCTTGAAGCTTGCTATTAAAAAAGAACAAGTTACGTCTTACCTTGTAACGTTCTTTCGATGGGATGTTCCTCCGACGTATTCCTTATCTTAGATATCTCTTTCCAGCTTTGCTGGCCTTGGAAATTTTTTCTCTCTAGAGGGTGCTGCGCATCGACGTCCGCCGAGTCGATGTCCCTCGACAGCCGCCGTATCGACGTCGACGTCATCCTGCCTATAAAGGCTGCGTGCAGCGTCCGTTGCTCAGTTCCGTTTTGTAGCCCACAATAATTCTTTCTGGACTAGACTAATCACCCTGAAGGAGCGTAAGCTGCAACAACAAGGGAAGTAGTACTGCGGGGATGGATGGGAGGGTCGATAAGGAATACGTCGGAGGAACATCCCATCGAAAGAACGTTACAAGGTAAGAAGTAACTTGTTCTTCGAAGGGATCGTGTCCTCCGACGTATTCCTCATCTTAGATAGGCTCCCATAGCAGTATTCTGTTATTGGAGGTGGGAGTACTGACTTCATGCTTCCTCTTATTGATGAATAGAGTGCAATACTGCCCTTCCAAACCTAGTCTCTTGACTGGAGGAGGAATCCAAGTTGTAAAACCGTGTAAAGGTATGGACGGACGACCATGTGGCAGCCGCACATATGTCTCTAACCGGCACTCCTCTTTTGAGGGCCGATGAAGCTGCGATACCTCTGGTCGAATGAGCCCTAAGATTTTGAGGGGGCTCTTTTCCTGCCAGTTTATAACATTCCAAAATGGCTAAAATGATCAATCTGGAAATGGTCTGCTTAGTTATCGGTAACCCCAGCTTGTGACCTGCGTAGCCTACAAACAGCTGGTCTGCTTGTCTTATCCTAGCCAGTCTACTAATGTAAAAACTTAAAGCCCTTCTTGGGTCTAGCCTGTGTAACCTCTCTTCCTCTTTCCCCGGATAGGGAGGAGGATAGAAAGATGGAAGGGTAATCTTCTGTGTGATATGAAATTCAGAAACCACCTTTGGGAGAAAATTAGGCTTCACTTGCAGAACAACATTGTCTTTGTGAAAGATTGTATGAGGGGGTTTACAAGAAAGAGCTTGTAACTCGCTCACCCTTCTAGCAGATGTAAGTGCTACTAATAAAACAGTCTTAAGGGTAAGAAACCTTAACGAACAAGAGTGGAGTGGTTCGAAAGGTGTGCCCATCAGGAAAGTTAGGACTAAATTTAAATCCCATAGGGGAACCTGGAATGGTCTTGGGGGATAAACGTTAGTTAACCCCTTTAGAAACTGTATTACCAAGGGTAACTTGAAATAGGATGGTTCTTCCGCAGTGCGCTTAAAGATGGATAGCGCTGCAAGATAGCCCTTGATGGTGCCAACTTGAAGGCCTGAATTCGCTAAATAAAGTAGGAAGGACAAAACCATTGGTGTACCACATGAAAAGGGATCGATATTCTTATCCCTACACCAGCTGCAAAATCTGTTCCAATGGCAGCGGTATAAAGATTTTGTTGCTGGCCTTCTTGCCGAAAGCAACACCTCCATAACATCATCAGGGAGGTCCCAATCCTTGTACCTCAGCCTTTCAGAAGCCAAGCGTGAAGGTTGAGGGTTTTGATGTCTGGATGGAGAACCTGACCTCCCTTCTGTGAGAGCAGATTCTCTCTGAGTGGAAGTCGAATTGGAGGGCAGATGGACAAGTCTAGAAGGTCCGGGTACCACGTTCTCCTGGCCCAATCTGGGGCAATTAGGATCATGGTTTTCGGGAATCTTCTCAACCCCCTGATCATTTGAGGAAGGACAGGGACCGGTGGAAACGCGTACAGGAGCGGAAACTCCCAGTCCACTATGAACGCGTCTCCTAGAGCTCCTCTCGGTGGAAATTCCCTTGAACAGAACAGATCGCACTTCCTGTTGACACTGGTGGCGAACAGATCCACCTGAGGGGTTCCCCAAAGGGCAAAGATCTCTTGAAGGACTTCCTGAGCTAGTTCCCACTCGTGGGAGACTGTGCTCTGCCTGCTCAGAGCGTCCGCTGTCAAGTTCTTCTCTCCGGCTAGGTGAACTGCCGATAGAGAGATTCCTTCTTGGATTGCCCAGAACCAGAGCTGCATCGCCTCTCTGCACAGAGGTAGTGATCCTACGCCTCCTCTTTTGTTGAGGTAATGCATGGCCACTGTGTTGTACGTCATTATCAGGACATTCTTTCCTTGTACAGATGGCAGAAAAGCCTTCAGCGCAAAGCTGATGGCCCTCAGCTCTAACAGGTTGATATGTAGTCTGGACTCCGATGGAGACCAACGACCGCTGATGGTCAAGTCGTTGGCGTGGGCTCCCCACCCCGTGAGTGAGGCATCCGTGACTACTGTTATCTCCGGCCAGGGTTGCCAAAACTGCTCTCCTTTCAGAATGTTCTCCTGACAGGCCCACCACTGAAGGTCTCGAGCCACCTTGTCGGGAACCTGAAGAAGATCTGTCATTCTCCCTGAGAATTGTGACCACCGAGTTCTCAGTGCCCACTGGAGGTATCTCATTCTCAGGCGAGCCTCTGGCACTAGGAAAATGCAGGATGCCATGAGGCCTAGCAACCTCAAAAAGTCGAAGGCTGGGAGACGTTGGGCATTTTGAAACTTGGTAACCATCTGTAGAATATCTTGAGCCCTCACCTCTGGTGGCGAGGCTTTTCCCAGGGAAGTGTCCAGGATCGCTCCGATGAACTGGAGTCTCTGCGATGGTATCATTTGTGACTTCTTTAAATTGAGGGAGAAGCCCAGTCTGTGAAGGGAGTGGCAAACATGATCTAGCTGGATCTGAGCTTGTTCCGAAGATACAGCTCTGATCAACCAATCGTCCAGGTAGGGGTAGACGTGAATCCCTTCCCTCCTTAGACTTGCAGCCACTACCGACATTAACTTGGTGAAGACCCTCGGGGCGGAGGTCAGCCCAAATGGCAGCACTCGAAATTGATAATGAAAGTTGCCAATTGCGAACCTCAGGTATTTCCTGTGTTTGAGATGGATTGGCACATGGAAATAAGCATCCTGAAGGTCCAGAGATACCAACCAGTCCTGGAACTGAAGGGCCTGGAGGATCTGAGAAAGAGTTACCATCTTGAATTTGTCTTTCCTGAGGAATTTGTTCAATTCTCGCAAGTCCAAGATGGGTCTCAGTCCTCCGTCTTTCTTCGGAATGAGAAAGTAAGGGGAGTACCAGCCCTTGTTCCTCTCCGCTACAGGTACCGGTTCTATGGCACCTTTCTCTAGCAGGTCTAAAATTTCCTGCAAGAGGAGCGGATCTGAAGCTTTTTGAGAGCTGATCCCCGGTGGATGACTCTGAGGTATGCGTAGGAGAGGCAGGCAGTAACCTTGTGCAACTGTCTCCAATGCCCAAACATCTGACGTGATAGCCTGCCATTCCGCCAGATGTTGAGTTAACCTGCCTCCTACAGGTGTCTTGTGAGGGAAGTCCTCAGAGTGGTTTTGGGGCGGCTGATGCAGATGCCGATGATAAAGAGGCACCTGCTGTTGCTGCTGCTTTTGAATATCTACCCCGTCCACCTAGGGTAGTTCTTCTTTGTCCCCTTTGAGCCGGTCGTCCTCTACCTCTTCCGAATGCAGAGTAGAAGCAAAAGGACTTGCCTCTCGCAGAGGTTCCTGTGGGACGAAAAGGTGTCTGACGGATTGCAGCGCCTAGGGATTTTGCTGCTGCCTTTGATGTTTGCAGTTTTTCTAAACTGTCATCCACCTTTTTCCCAAACAAAGAAGAGCCATCAAATGGCATGTTCAAGAGCCTGGCTTGCACATCTGGGGCAAAACCAGACTTTCTCAACCAAATCTCCTGGTTGTTGTACTTGCCGCCATTGCTCTGCTGATACTGTCAGCCGAATCAATGCCGTCTGGAGGGATTCGCACATAGCATCTTTACCGTCCTTTATGATATTTAGGAACGCCTCCCTTTCTTCTCCCTCTGGGATGCAGTCAGCCGCTGTAGAAGCACACTCCCAAAGTGTATGGCTAAATCTAGCAAGGGTGCAAGTAGCATTTATAGATTTTAACACCATGCTACATGCCGAAAAGACTTTCTTAGCCATAGCATCATATTTTTTATCGTCCCTGTCCTGTGGGACGGTAGGGTAAGCAGTCTTGATGTGAGTAGAAGATGCTGCCTGTACCACCAGACTTTCTGGGGATGGGTGTTTGGACAAAAACTCCGGGTCTGCAGAAGATACCCTGTATTTAGTAGACAGTTTTTTATTTACTGCCGGGACGACATCTGGGGTTTCCCAGTTCGTCATGATTTTCCTTTGAAGAGCTTTATGAAAAGGTACTACAGGATCCTCCTGTGGACCTTTGTCAAGAATATCCATGAGGTCATCCTGTTGGAAAGCCTGTGAAGGTGCTCACCACCCCATAAATTCTGTAATCCTGGCCATTAAGGCTCTATAAGGGGTTTCAGCATGCTTCCCGGGTCTGGCCTAGCGAACTCCACCACTGGGGAAGTGTCTAAACCACTTGCCTCATGTAAGGAGTCATGGAGTTCCTTTAATCTGCGTTCCTCTGAGGATAACTCCTCTTGAACTGGGGTTGCAGATCCCTGCAACTCAAATGTCTCTTCTTGGTCAGATAGTTCTCCCTCTTCCATAATTGAGGACATTGTTCTCAATTGGTCTGAACTCACAAAGGGTGTGAAACCCATCTCCAAGGCAGAGGGTGCCAAACTTCTTGTAATCGGCCTCGAAAACGTCGATGTCGTCGATGCCGACGTCGAAGGCTTAGAACGTGGAGTCGAAAACAAAGGCGGAGGCCTCGAGGTCCTCGATAGAATTGGAATTCTGCTTGAGGATGTCGACAATCTCAACGACATCGTCATCGAAGACCTGGGAATAGCCGCTGGGTGCGCCGCAACCGTGACTTTCCTTGGCGTCGACGCCGGTGTTGAGGATGGCGTCGAGTCGACAGACCTGTGTGTCGAAGGTCCCTTCGACAACGGCGTCGAAGACACCGACCTCGGCGTCGACGGAACCTTCGTCGACGGTGTTGACGGAACCTTCAAAGAAGGATTCGAGGTCTTTGCTTTACTCGAGGGTTTGTGACGCGCTCGAGAAGCTTCCTTTGCCGGGTACTGCGACTTGTGGGGTTTTGGACCTTCGGGTCTTTCGACCAGAGCATCGCTCTCGGCAGTCTTCGAGGGGGTTGAGGCCGCTTTCTCGAAGACGCTCATATTTTTTCGGAATTCCTCCCATTCAGCCCGGGAACTATGTTTCGTGGGGCCAGGGATTCTCTTGGGTGAAACGGAGGAAGAGGAGGACGAAGAAGGGGATCTTTGGCATCTCCTTTTCGAGTGCTTCGATCTCGAGGAGTGATGGGACCCGCTTTGAGACCTGGAGCGCGAATGGTGACGAGGAGACGAATGTCTCGACTTCGTCGAGGAAGAAGAAGCTTTAGAAGTCTTACCTTTTTCCAGCTTCCCCCTACGCTCCTTCAGGGCCTTAGCTGTCATGGACATACAGTCCTCGCACTCCGAACAATGGTGTTCAGCTCCCAAACACCACAGACAGACTCTGTGAGGGTCAGTCAGCGACATATTTTTTCCACAGTCTCGGCATTTTTTAAAGCCGGACCAAGGGGTCGTCGGTTCAGACGCGGAAGCCATCGAGTATGGATTGAATATCTCGAGGAAATAGGAATAATTCTCTACGAAACTGAGCAATGATATTCCGAGGCACTGAGTAAGCGCGGAAAAACAGAACTGAACAACGGACGCTGCGCGTGGCCTTTATAGGCAGGATGACGTCGACGTCGATACGGCGGCTGTCGAGGGACATCGACTCGGCGGACGTCGACGCGCAGCGCCCTCTAGAGAGAAAAAATTTCCGAGGCCAGCAAAGCTGGAAAGAGATATCTAAGATAAGGAATACGTCGGAGGACACAATCCCTTCGAAATAACATTCTACAGCTGAAGCCTCAAAGTCAGGAGAAAGGAAGGAGTGTAGTATAAGCACCTCATAGATAGCCCATTAAGCACTATTGATGGTGATGCACGCTCGCAGGGGTAGCCAATGCGGTTGTCCGAGGATGTGGCGGATGTGGCTGAAGACCTTTCCTTCTGGTGACGGGAGTCTGTCTTGAAAGTTCTCTGTGAATGGTGTAACGGAGGGATCTTGCAAGGGGTCGACTTAGGGTGGGAATGCATCGAGTTTCATTTCAGCAAGCCAAGTCTGGACTTCGGCGTGCTTTGAGGGTTTTCCGAGGAGGACACATTATGCATATGTTGGACTCAGCATTAACAGCCTCTTTAGGTGCAATAGGAGGTCCTGTTCACAACTGACCACCTTTAGCAGATTAAATGTACTAAAGGGTGTGCCACCTAGATATACACCTTGCTTTCATTAGCAGGGAGCTTGGCACAGAAAATAAGCTTGGGCGAATCACTCAAAGACTATCGACAAGATAAGATACTTATCCTGTCAATAAGATCATCACTTACTGTAAGATACTTCCCCTTATTTCTCTACAGGTCGGAGCCCGTTCCCACGCATCGCAGAATCCCTCGAGGCTCAATTCTCTCATTGATGATTTTTAACATCTACTGGAAAGAGCTTCTTAGATACTAGGTCATGCATTCGAGGATTGTCATACAGTAGGCTGATGACACTCAATTGTATCTTGGGGTGTCTTCCCTGGCTGATGGGATCCATTTGAAGTAGTGTTTTGTTTCAGCCGAAGACAGGTTGTTTCAACGCACCCTGAAACTAAAACCTGCAAAAACGAGTTTCTTTTGGTTTCTTCTTTTCCAATTCTTGCTTCTGTTCAAGATTTTAGCTTTTGAATATCTCCACTCTTGGTACCACCCCCAGTTTGGTGTCTCCAGGGGCGCTTGCTGCCACTATTCTGGATTCAGATCTTAACTCCAAACTTCATTTCCCCATAATTTTGATGTACTCTTCTTCTCTCTTCAGTTGTGCTTGTTAAGTCTCAGGAAATTATCCATCCCAGATATCCTTTCAGCCATTTAGTTTTTAGTTCAATGTGGGCTAAATGGTGGGAAGTCTATTCTGAATGGGATTCTGCCCCAATACTACAGTAGCACATCACAAACGTATCGCTGACAAAACCTATAGGTTTGCTCATGTTACTTCTCTCCTCGATTCTCTTCACGGGCCCCTCACTTGTTTTTGTATTTCCTTTAACTTTTGCTGTGCTCCCTTGAAGACTCTTGTGCAAGCCATAATATCTTTTTACTAATAACCATTTGGCGGGAGGTAGAGGGGGTCAGAGAACCACTTACAATGCATATATATGCAGACTAGTCTTGCTAAAATACATACACCCAAAACACTTGGACAAGGCTTTGTCCTTTCCTGTGTAAAGCGCTTGAACTTTTTCCCCCGTTGCCATTCAGCTTGAATTGTCTATTCCCATCTTTGGTAAAAAAAGAAAATACAAAAAACAGTTTGAAGTTATCCATTAACTCTAGGCTATCCTTACATCTTTTTTATCCTGTTCATCTTCATAGCTGCTTTAGTTGACTTCTCATCCTTCTGTTTTGCATCTTTTTATTTTCATTTTGTAATAGAATTTTTTATTTGTGTACTTCTTTTGTCTTGAATTAATTTGTTTCTCTTTAGAAATTAAGCTTTGTATTATATTACATCCAGTTTTCAGTGCTTTTAGTCGATAGTCTTCGAACAATGTCCCACAAGCCATCACGAACAACCTTTGTAAAAAAAAAGTAACACATTAAATAAAATAAACTTTGAAAAATGTTATGAATAATGTGTTTGTGGGGAATTCGACTATCCTCACAGTGGGTGTGCGCTCGCCTCGGCTTTTTTGAAATTCTGTATGAAATTGAATGATGGTAGATCAACACCTGGAAAATGTGTGGGGCTAATCTGCACACATTCTACTATGCTCACTGCACGACATACACATAGACCCGTGTACTCTAGGGCGGACACAGCCTACAGGCACAGTCCTCCCTGTCATATTTAGTTGGGATCTGACAGGTGGAGTACATGATGCATCTCAAAAGGGTGAGGGAAACCTTCCTCCTGTCATGGCTATCCTAATTAACTAGCAAAGGCTCCATGGATCTGCCCTGTCCGTTTGTTTACCCTCTGCAGGTGTTGGCAGAAATAACATAATATACTAATAGACTATACTTCAAAAAGGCCCTCGTGGGGCATGGCTGCTAGAGGTTAACAAAGGAGACAGGAAACCCCAACAACCTTTGATATGCACTGTGTCAACCTGAAGCCAGCTCCCGCCTCTCAGTATAAAGGGCAGTGACCTGCCATGTCTGGCACTATGTGTTTACAATAGGCAACCCCTGCAGGGGGCCCCCATTCAGAAGGTATGCAAATGTGGTTTGGAGGATACAGAAGGTCTATTCTCGCCACAGCTTCAAGGGAGACCTGCCACTTTAATCAGGAACCACAGAGAGCTCATTAACTAGAGAGACCCTTTGATCCAGAACAGACAGGAAGAAGGGTGGGACTTAGTATTACATGTTTTGAACCCTTTACCTTTTCTGTTGCAAAGCACTCTGGTTATGACTTCATGCATACATGAGATTGCTGCTGGGGACCCAGGATTGGTTCATTAAGATAGACAGCCCACACCAAACAATGTGGTATATTTGGCTTTAAAGGAGGGCTGCACCACTCTTTTAGGCAGATCATCTGAAGACTTTGCAAGGAGTAATAAAAATAACTGAGCATTGGACTGTGGCTGAAGGTACAGTCTGCCTTACAGCTTCTGCCAGTGAAGGAAGGCCAGGATTTTCAAAGAGGAAAGCGAGATCCCTCACCTAACATTCTCCCAGTGAACAGAGGTTATACTGAATCCAGAGGACCATCCAGCAGCCCCATAACTGGTACCTAGCTAGCACACAGCGTGCCCTGCTAGGCTCTGCAGCAAGTGTCGTACGTGGTAAGTGCCAGAGAGTCTCTGACCAAACCAAGAATAAGGCTGTTGCCTTTAACACTCTCCTCATCTTCGGCCAGTCCGCCTTAAAGGAATACATAAGACCAGTGAAGAAGCTAAGAGTTGTGCATCGACAAGCATCAACCAGCATCTGCCTTAAAGGACATTTTTTAGCCAGTCGAGCCCATAGAGCTGGAACCGGCTGCACCGCTGACTGTTGTCTTGCCGCAGTCGCTAATATCGTCCGAGATGCTGCGCCTAGTGCTTCAGACGCGCCAACCAGCACTTAGACAATGATTCCTGGTCCTGAGCTGCCCTTTAGGCCAGCCTGCAGCTGTCCGTCCAGCCACACCCACCAAATTGCCTGCCATCTGATGCCCCTAGCTGTCTCCCGTCTTGAACTCTGTCGCAGAAGCTGCAAAGCACTCTGAAACCAACTCTACACTATCGAGCACCAATAACGTCTACAAGCACAAGGTACATTGTGGTTCTGTCCCCATGGTCATTCTCTGAAGGCCCATAGTGACATATTACAACTCATTTCTCCCTTTTTGCTGAAACCAAGTATCCTTGAACTATTAAGATTTATTGTATTTTTGCTGTGTTGCAACTAATCAACGATCCACGACCTTGCGGAGATAAGCCTGCTGTTCCGTCCACATTACCAAAATTAGACAAGGAGGTTTATAATTTACTTGTGTTTACAATCTGTTGAAATCCCTTCTGGTGTACTAGAGGTGTGGGGCTGATTGATGGTTTAGAAACCGATATTCATCCCTGTACCACTGGTGCCCTGAAAGTTGATTCGTCACAGTCTTTATGTAACTTTCAGCTATGTTGCCTTAGAGTCATTTACACATTATTCCAAGAGTCATGTTGTTATGCATATCGTAACTGTAAAATGAAACTGTACCCTTCAAAGTACTGTAAACCAGCAATCGTGTGTTCTCCAGATGTTTGGACTACAACTCCCACCAGTCAAAGGCAGCATAGTCAATGGTAAGGGACCTTGGGAGGCATAGTCCAACGCATCAGGAGATCCACAGGTTGCAGACCCTTTCAGTACAACCTGAAAGGATATATATGTCTACTGGCATTCTGATTACTGTCCATTTCTCAGTCAAACATGATTCCTCCACAGAGTGACACCGGCTCTTGGTTTGAGCCCCCCTAAAGGCACACACCAGCTCAAAAGAAACAGATAGTGAAAAGGCACATTACTAATGAAATCACTCTCAGAAACAGTAATACAACCAGATGACTTGCACTGAGGTCAGTACTTGCCAGCTTTACTCCAACTCTACTTGTGGTCAGTAATCTTGCATGCTCAATCCCCAAATCAATTACAATGCTCCAGCAAGACCTTTGCTCAGAGTGACCCCCATTCCGTAGTCTGGTGCATGCTGGGTGTGAGTCTCTGTGAACATTAGAGTGCGTGGAAGAAGATACATCTAATGTCTACATAGGTCTGCCAGTCCCATTCTGCTCAAGTGATATCACATGCCTACCTGTGGGTTTCAAATTCCAAGAGTGAGATGCCTCGAATTCATGACCACCATTTTGGAAGCTCTTAATCACTAAGTGCAAGTGCATGCGGAAAATCTGTTACTTTATTATCCTGGCAATAAATGAGACAATGAAAAAGATTGCCAGGAGATTTGAAAATAACAATCGCACTGCCATTCCATGAGACAATGACACACATTCTGAAGAGATTTGGAAATAACTATTTCGCTGCCATTTTATGAGACAAAGACAACAATTCTGAGGAGATTTAAAAATAACAAATACCCTGGCATTTTATGAGACGAAGAGAACAAGTCTGAGGGGATTTGAAAATAACAACCACACTGCCATTTTATGCCATTTCATGAGACAATGACAAACCTTCGGGGGAGATTTGAAAATAAAAATTACACTGCCATTTTATGAGACAATAACAAACCTTCGGAGGAGATTTGAAAATAACAACCACACTGGCATTTTATGCCATTTTATGAGACAAGGACAAGCCTTCGGGGGAGATTTGAAAATAATAATCACACTGCCTTTTTATGAGACAATGACAAACCTTCAGGGGAGATTTGAAAATAAAAATCACACTGCCATTTTATGAGACAATAACAAACCTTCGGAGGAGATTTGAAAATAACAACCACACTGCCATTTTATGCCATTTTATGAGACAATGACAAGCCTTCGGGGAGATTTGAAAATAAAAATCACACTGCCATTTTATGAGACGATAACAAACCTTTGGTAGAGATTTGAAAATAACAACCACACTGCCATTTTATGAGACAAAAACAAACCTTCGGAGATTTGAAAATAACAACCACACTGTCATTTTATGAGACAATGACAAACCTTCGGGGGAGATTTTAAAATAACTCACACGGCCATTTTATGAGGCAATGACAAATAACAATCAATACAGGAGCTGCTTAAGTCCCATTACAGAATATCAAATCTGTGAAATGTCGTTATACTTTCAGTGAACATACAAATACATTTCAAAACATTAAAAGCAATGTTTGGCCTCTGAAAATCACTTCAAAAAGGTCATGGCTAGCAGTCTAACGTCCATGAAGCACACTTTCTTTCTCTCTGCATGCATCCCTATGGATCCGCGGTAGTGTCGCCATGCAAAGGGCCTCTTAATATGCCGAGAGCGACAGCCTGAGCATTTTCCTCTATGGAAATGTTTGAGGTGTTGCATAGAAATGTGCCTGGAATTATAGAAATGTGTTCAACAATATAAACCTTTCTTCACTCTACTCTGATTTTGAATAACTAAGGAGAACCCATTGTCACCTAATTAGAAGGGTTCGTGTAAGAGTTTGACACCACTATTTAAAGTGACCTATGATCCTAAACTATCATAAAAGTACAAATGCAATGTAAAGGCTCCACCGTGATTTCACATGTGGATGTAGCTTGCAGATGTTCAGATATTTCAGGTGCAAACAAAAGACACGTGACTGTTTCCTCTGCACCTATTTCTGAAAGCCATGTTTTCAGCATGCCAAGTTCCCCAACCAAAATATCCACATTGCGTATTTTAAAGTACAATCCTCAAAGACATAACACAGACATGCGTACACGTTTAGATCTTGACATAAAGCTCACTTGTCAATTAGAAAGTGAGAAAAAACACTTCATTCACACATTCACAGCAGAGTGTTTTAACAGCAACACAACATGTAAAATACATTCTTCAAAATGATTTTATAAATGTTATGAAACTCATATTGGCAGTTAAAACTGTATACCCTTTGATGGTAGACTCTCCGACATATTAGAAGTTAATTGTGGAGACGATTAACATTTCTTAATTTTTAAAAATAAAATCTGCTTTCAGTTTAGAGATGTTTGTGTTCGATTTCATTACCCACTTTAACGCACTCCACACTTTCTCTAGGAATTGGGCAAATGTACTATTTCAGGTCCAGTCCTAGCGCATAGAAGCAGGTGCTCGATTCTAGAGCCCACCAGCATGACTGCTACTCCTCACCTAGGACTTGCTACGTTTAATATTCCAAGTCCAGCCCTAGCGTATAGAAGGAGGTGCTCGATTCTACAGCCCACCATCATGCATGCTCCTCCTAACCTAGGACTGGCTAAGTTTACTATTCCAAGTCCAGCCCTCGCGTATAAAAGCAGGTGTTCTATTCTAGAGCCCACTAGCATGCATGCTCCTCCTCACCTAGGACTGGCTAAGTTTACTATTCCAAGTCCAGCCCTAGCGTTTAGAAGCAGGTGCTCGACTCTACAGCCCACCAGCATGCATGCTCCTCCTAACCTAGGACTGGCTAAGTTTACTATTCCAAGTGCAGCCCTCGCGCCCACCAGCATGCATGCTCAGGGGGTGTATCATCCTCGCCCCAGGAGCTCCAAAATAATGCACGGCCTTCATATGCATCTGGCTGGAAGGAGTCAGTCCCTTCCATGTTTTGGGGTGAGGGCCCTTGTTGTGTTACACCACTACCCCAACTTTCACATGTTGAATCAAATGTATAATGATGTGGGTGTATGGTCTTTCCATCGATGGAAATGCATCGACAAGCAAATCCATCGATGGAAATGCATCAAATGTAAATCCATCGAAATGCTATCTTTTACATGTTACGGTACATATCCATCAAAATGTGTCCATCGAATATAGGAATGGACAAGTTTCAATGAATATGTACTTTTAAATGTAAAAGTTAGCATTTTGATGCATTTATTTTTCAGATTAAAACGTTACATGGAGCTGTCCACTGCTGAAATCACCCCAAAACCCCAAGGCACCCCCCAACCCTAACCCAACCCTAACCCTAATTCTAACCCCTCCACCTACCCCTTACACTAACCCTAACCCTAATTCTTAAATTTAAAAAATCCATCAAATATCTATCACATTTTATCCAATGAAAATGAATTTCGATGGAAAGTATTTTCAATTAATAAAATTCGATGGAAATGACTTAGATGCATAGATTTTCGATGGAAAGTCTAGATACCGATGATGTGTATGGCCCTGTATCAATAAAGCAATATTCACATTTTAGTCTGGGGAAACCAAGTGCATGCCCAATTTTGTATTCGGAAATTAAGTCATGGGGACGTTTTTAGGTTGAGTTTAATCCTGCATTATCCAAAAGAATCCACGGGGCATAGCTAGAAGTTCCCTATGTCACACAGCCTCCGTAAAAATGCCTACTGCTCTAAACTAAAGTGACTTATGCTCCTAATCCCCTGCGCAAAGAGGTTTTCAACAATTTATCAAATGCTTTTCTTAAGACCTACAGCAAGGCCCTGGATAAAGTGATGAAATCCCTGTAGTATCCATCGCCATCGTGTTACCTGAGTCGGGGTACACCCAAGGGCAAGTCATCAACTCTTCCGTCTGGACTCCACTCAATAACTAAACGAAAGCTTTAGCTAAATTAAATGTTCTCTATTGAGCCATTATAAAATGACTGTTCCTTCCTAGATGCATATTCAAGGAAGGGCAGCCACTGTAGGAGGCCTGGCCGGCGGTATTAGCCAAAAAGATCGAGGGCAAAAAGACCAAATCCCAAAAGACCGAATATGGGATGCCCAATTTGACCGCATATATATATATATATATAAGTGTGTGGGGGCGGGGGGTTAAGTTAATAGAAAATGTGGATGGGTAGAGGGCAGGGTTGCAGCTGGTCTCCTCCTCCTATATATGCAGTCAAATTGGGAGAGAAAAAATCGGTCTTTTGGGATTCGGTTTTCTATTTTCAGACAAATCACCCACATTCCTGTCCAGCAGGTAAGAAATGAATCCTTAGTTCTAAATCTTCTATATATTGGGCTAACCAGTCATTCACACAGCAGCCATCCCACCTGTGAAATTCCTGACAGTCTGCAGTCAGTCTCCAATCAGCAATGTATTGCCCTCTGACCCATAGGCAGCCAGAAGTGCACCACATACCTGTATATAGAGCATCTGCCCATCAGCACAATTGAGATTTGATCTAACTATTGGTCCAATGCCCGGGGCTCCCTCTAATGCTAAATGCTTTGAGTGCCCTAGACAAGTTGTCTTAATGGGTAGAGAGTAGCGGCTGGGAAGGGGACGACTGTACACTTAATACTTTTTCAACTCTTGTCTATTTTCTTTAAAAAACGCACCCTCTGGTCACATGCTTTTTATGTCCTTATGTGAGCGTGACCCATCCTTATGATAAAACCACGCTTTTATGAAGCACATTCATGGGCGAATGTAATATCTCAGAGTCAGAGTTCACACAAGGAAACCTCTGCTGTGTTTGCAGGTTACTGGCAGGGGATCAATGCCATAAACCTTCCTAAGAATCCCCTGCATATGCCGTGGTGCCACGCCAAAGGCAACAGCCCGACTATCAACTCCACTGTAGTTGGAAGAGGATGGTCAGCGGGAAACCATGCCCATTCCCTCGCCCATTTATTTCTCCCAATCAGAAGCTGTCCTTTGCTTTTAGAGAGAATTTGCCTGCCCTATCTACTTCTGCCACCCGTCTGCATAGTACCTTTCTGCAGGATCAAGAACCATTTTGCTCTGAGATGTTAATTTCTTGGCTTTGTAATTTCAGACACGCTATACAGATACAGGAGACATTATGGCCTCCTACTCGAGAGGCGTATGGAGTAAATATGCTACTAAACCTCAACTGCGGGGCACTTAGCAAGACATGTCTATTCTCCAAGCACTATGTGGACATCTTAAATACATATGTGCTTTTCGGGGTGGCCTCTCGTGCCTTTTTGGCAAAGAGAGGTTTTCTACTGAGCAATTTAAAGCCCTGTACTTCTGCCTACCACTGCATGTAAAGCACTCCTTTTGGTCTGACCCGTAAACTGTGAC
Source organism: Ambystoma mexicanum (assembly GCF_040938575.1). Taxonomy (NCBI): domain Eukaryota; kingdom Metazoa; phylum Chordata; class Amphibia; order Caudata; family Ambystomatidae; genus Ambystoma; species Ambystoma mexicanum. Next base: position 337,510,392 of record NC_090924.1, on the reverse strand, counting down.
AAAGCCACTTATATAAAATCTAGACAGAAGCACTACTTCCACTTGTGTCAACTCTAGACAGGAACACTATTTACATTCAAATCCTCTCTAGGCACAGACAAACACTACTTCCACTTGTACCATCTCTAGCCAGAAACAGTACTTCCACTTTTGTCAACTCTAGATAGGAACACTAATTTGAACAATATCAACCTAGACAGAACACAACTTTCATTTGTATCATCTCAAGACAAAAGCACCATTTACATTCATACCCTCCCTATCCAGAAACACTACTTCCACTTCTGTCAACGCCAGATAGGAATGCAATTTACATTCACATCATCTCAAGCCAGAAACACTACTTCCACTTGTATCATGTATATCTAGAAACGCTACTCCCACTTGCGCCATCTCTATCCAGAAACACTACTTCTACTTGTGCCAACTCTAGATAGGAACACTACTTCCACTTGTGTCAACTCTAGATAGGACACTAACTCGAACCATATCAACTCTAGACAGAACACAACTTTCACTTGTATCGTCTCAAGACAAAAGCACCATTTACATTCATACCCTCCCTATCCAGAAACACTACTTCCACTTGTGTCTACCCTAGACAGGATCACTATTTAAACTCATATCAACTCTACACAAAAAAACTACTCCCGTTTCTGTCAACTCGAGAGTGAAACAAACACTGTTTAAAAAGATTCATAGGAACGAGTTGGCTCAGCCTTCCTAGATGGGACTGTACGCCTCTAGATTCAATCCGCCATCTTGCTGTTTGCAGTCCACGCTGTCCTTCACACTTTCTGGATTTCATAACTACAGGAAGTGGCTCAAGAGAACAGGTGGGTGTGAGCTCTATGCGGTTGCCATGAGGTAACCATGGAAACTAGAAGGTAAATATTGTCTCTGCAGTACATGGTCACTGTCTCAATATTTTCCAGATACCAAAGAGGAAAAAAGATGGAGACCCATTTCACACAATAAGGGTGGTTCACAGTCATGAAGGAGAGTGCCTGGAACAAAGGACACATAAACAGGAAGGACACTTCTGCATGGGGGCCACTCTCTCACGCATGTCCTCTTTGGATAAGGGTAGATATCAGGCCACTCGAGTGAGGCCCTTTGGAGCGTGCTCCTCCGCCTTGCTCTAGGGCTGTGCCGAGACAGCCCGCTGTAATGCTCCAGGCATGGCCAGGATCCTGCCTGCATGACATGCTCCAGGCATCTCCGTTTGATCGCTGCGCTTCTCAGGAGCAGACTGCAGAAAAGCAGCCCCCTGCCTGCTCTGGGCCCCCCTAACATGCACATGTGCAAAGTCATCATTTACCCAATGCAGCTCGCATTTCAAGGATACAAACAGCACATGCTGCATGATGTGAGGGGATTTTACATGCATAATTTAACTAGAAGATAAGCATTTGAAAACAAATGGTTCCTCAGCGGAAGGGAGACTGATGCGCTCACTTGCTCATAATACACTTGGTCATTTCATGTTTCAAGTGGTGCATCTGTGGCAGTAGAGCGCAGTTAAGGGCCTCCAGCCATGGCAATTTTACATGACAATGATTCAAGACGGGGATCCCCGCTTTTATGCAATCTGCATCACGCTGCATAGGTTGCAATGACAACACACAATATTTTATAGAGTGCTACTCTGGTGAACCGTATTCAACAATAGATGCTTTTTGGGAAAACACATTGATTCTCCTATAATAATCTGTAAGGTATGATAGATGTGTTGCTCCCTGTTAAAACGATGCTTTTAGGGCATCCCGTAAAGCCAAAGGAACCCCTGAGGTGTTTGTTACATGCTGTTACATGCTACAGCACCACTCATCAAAGGACTCCACAAATTCAAACAGATCATCCCGACGCTCATCAAACTGCTGTGGCTCCTGCTGCAAGCCGGTATCATCTTCAAATCCTGCTGCATCTTCTGCAAGGCTGTCACCCTCAAGTCCCCAAGCTACCTCACTGAGAAACACAGCATCTGTGGAGGCCTGTGACCCATCAGCAGTAAGGACATGTGCAGACTTGAACTCCCCCGGTGCAGGAAGAAAGGAACTAGAAGACAGGCCTTCTCTGTCTACACCCAAGAGTCTGGAACCTCCTTCCTATCAACATCAGACTCACCCCCTCGCGTGTATAGTTCAGGAAGGCACTCAAGACCCTCCTATCCAAGGAATAGCTCCTCCCTAAGACCTAAATCGACACACGCTCCAATCCCTATCCAACCTAAGACTGGGTGAACTGCTTGCCCCGTCTTTCCTCCCCTGGTTGCTTGTGCATCCTGTAGGAAAGCCTGTAAACACCCACACCAGAAATAATACAACCCACGAGGGAAAAAAGGCTGCAACAACTCTTTCAAGGATAACAAGTATTTTATTCCTAAACAATAGCAGTGCATCAGCAAAGAGCACTGCTGCTGCCGAACGTCCTGTCAGAATCTGCCCGCTGCAAATCATCCAGAACAGGACTGCGAGATTAGTCCTTGGCCTGAAACCCAGGTATCGTATCTCTCTGGCATTGGCTCCCACTGGCTGCAAGGATTAAGCTTAAGACCCGCTGCATTGTCCACAGGGACTTCTGGGGCCTGGATCCTCAATACCTTCAACTCTCTCTTCATAAATACTTTCCTACTCGAGCTCTTCACTCCTCCACCTCCAACTCCCTCAGGGTCCGTCGCTTCTCTAAGCAACGAGTTGGTGGTAGATCGCTTTCTTCAGCTGGGGCCTCCCTCTGGAACAGCCTCCCTGCCTCTCTGAAATTTGAATAGAACCATCTCAAGACCTTCCTCTTTGCTTCTGCCTTCTCTCTTCCTCTACCCTGCTGATTTCCTGTCTGATAATGCACTGGTCACCTGGTGACCCTCTGATTTCAGGCCCAGGTCCCTACCCGCCCAGTTGCACTGCATCACGGCAACCCTTGCACTTGGGTCTGTATCTGTAACCCTAGAGTCACCCTACCTGCACTTTTGGACACCTGCTGTCTGAACTTACCTTGCATCTGCCACTTTCTTGTTATTGTTTTGATCCCATGTACAGCACTGCCCCCTCCCCTTTCCCTGCACTTGCACAATCTCAATGTCACTTGGCCTAGTAAGATTGTTGTCTCTGTCCTCCCTCTGTTCCCCCTTCATTGCCTCTGCGAGCTTTGAAACACTTGTGTATAGGTGCGTTACAAATGTCATATCTCATATCATGAGCAGCACTTTAACAAGGTGCATCGCGTCATTACTGACATCATTATATACAGTAGAAACCTGCGTAGCTGGTTGGTGAGACCATATACACAGGCCGCCCGTTCCATAAGGGATGCCAGGCCATTAGTCCCAACCCCTTCTGTCCATCTTCTTCCACGTGGGCGATGCTGCAGTCGTCATCGGTCATGAGGTGACAGTTAATTGTCAATTATGTGAAAAATAATCAATACATATCTATCTATGTAGCAGTGCACCTGATACGAGCAGACAGGGGCGTGAGGGAAAAGCCAAGGTCATACTAACTGATACCCTTCACTCGATCCCAGACAGGCCAGCATCTCTCCAAGGTCTTCCACCCTTGTTTTGGGCTATAATGTTATCCCTCCCTGCACCGCGCAGCACAAATCATGTGACCCGGAAGTGAAGGCAGAAAGTCCTGCTTTCTGATCTTCCTTGATCGATCGGGGGTCTAACAGGTTTATGATCAGTAATCTGGAGTTGACTGATACCTTAGTAGTCAGGGATCTTTAAGGCAAGGGCATTTGGGTGCTATAACTTAGAGTTGGAACGGGCGGGGGTCGGAGGCCCGTGCCCTCCTTCTCGTGGGATTGTGTTACATGAAGACGCTCAGCCCTCTTCCCTTGACTTTGCAAGGCACATTCCTCCAGAGCGCGAAGGCTGGCAACTTCTAAAACAATGAAGGGTTTATGAATCACTATGGCTCTGGCCTTTCTCATCAGTGCCCGGGATACAACCTATTCCTTTCCCGATGTTTGCGGCCTAGACCCATGATACCAGCTACAGGGCTGCGTTTGCGCCTTGTCTTTCACTATGGCTGCTAATGTCCAAGATGGTGTTTTTTCTCACATGTGCGCTACGCCTACGAAGCATGCAATAATATGATTGTGCAGAGGGCTTTAGAGGCACCCCCTCCCCCTGGTCTCTTATAATACATTTGTCCGCTTTTTTCTTATTCAGAATCGCCTGAGGGAGTAGGAAGGTTGGCCTCAATTCCCAACAATCCCTTGTTCTGAAGTTGCCCACACTCCCTCTTCCCGTTGTTTGCTCGCCCCTCTCTCATGTCTCTGCGTACCTCACTGTGTCCTTCCTCCTTTGACTTGTAAAGCACTCCGTTGCTTCCTGGAGCTAGGTCCACAGTCAATAAATATCCTAACAATATTGATAAAAATAACGCTGAAAGGCCCACCCATTATGCAGCAAAAAATGCAATTCTCTACAAGATCATTCACCATGTATGCAGCCCAATATAACTGTAGAACCACCCCAGAGCAATGTCCAAGCACCGGGTGAGCCCAACCATTGGGGGTGGGCCTCAGCATCGAGGGTTGGCCCAAGCATCGGGGTGGACCCAAGGATCGGGGTGTGCCGTAGCATCGGGGAAGCACTCAAACATCGGGGTGGACCCAAGTACCGGGGGAGCGCTCAAACATCGGGGGTGGACCCAAGCATCGGTGGTGGACCCAAGCATCGGGGGTGGACATGCACGCCTCCACCAAATGAAAGAATATTGCTTGTTTTGAGTATTTTTTGTTTGTCGCCTGCCTGATGCCTTAGTGAAGATTGGAGTAGTTAGTGGGTGCACAGGGGTAATATTTCAGTAAAAAAAAGAGGTTTTTCCTACTTGGATGTTCAAAGGAATCTTAATTATTTAGTTCAAAAATAAAAAAGGGAGTTGTTACCACAGAGAGGCAGGTGGCGAAATATCCGATCCGACGGCGGAAAGGAGTTGGACACCATGATGACCTTAATACCCTGTCTGGTGATGTTTGGAAAGAGAACAACCGGTTTGTGAGATACAGAGTATGGACTTTCCTTATGATGGATCTGCGGGTCTGCGTGGGGGGCTGAAGTAACATTTCAGTTTCCATGCTACACGATCTCCTGTGCTGTCCTTCCAGCTGGCAGGATGTCCAATGAGAGTGGCCAATTTCAGGGGCGCATCATCTGTAGATAGTTTTAAAAGGTGTCCCCAGTACAGAATCTTAGGAAGCGGAGAATGGAGGACAATGGCCTGTAGGACTGGAAGCGGGAAGCAGGATCCCAGGGTCCAGCGGAAGGGGAATAAAAGCTCAGGTCGCTCAGGTGCAGCATCCCCACCTATGCCCACAATTAAGCATTTATTTACAACAAAGGAATACAAAATGAGGTCTCATATTTCAGATGATAAATATACACACAAACATCGCCATCTTTACAAAACAATACAATTATTAATATTCACACATTCCTTAAATTCCTGTTGGGTGATCGGATCTGCAACCAACAGACCACCTGTGAAACCTGAAAAGAAATAACTTGATCGACTCTAAGTGCAGGGTGAGGGAGGCGGGATGCAGGGCGGCTTTTTCATTGGTGTCTTCCTCTGCCCCATGCACCCGTTGGGGACGATTCCAAGTTCACTTTCCTCATTTTGTTTCAGCTCATCCCGGTCTACCCCTTTTACTCCCAGGCCAAAAATGTCAATAGCGAGCGAGTGGCACCGATAGGCATGCCCTTTAACTGCGCAGGTACTTGCCGGGCCTAATTGCCTGCACTTCTTTTATTTGAAAGACATAGAACTGGCACTTCTCAGGATGAAGCCAAGAGTAATGCACTTTTCAACAGTAAGCAGGTACTCTGGGATAGTGAGTGCCTGCACTTCTGTGTTTCCATTTCAAGAGAACACCTGGGTGCACAGATGTAGAAGTATACCCAAACCAAAACGATTTTTAGAAATTGAGAGACAGATGCAAAACAAGAGCCTCTTGCTTTGCATCCGTCCCTCAATTTTCAAACATCGTTTTTTACCCGGCTTTCACCCGGGCCACCAGAGAGAGACACAGTATGGATGGAACAAAGGGCCATCCATACTGCGTCTCTTCTCTCTGGCCGGGGGGGTGAGGGGAAGCGGGCTCAGCCCCGACTTCATTCTGCTGGGGGTGCCTGGGCTCCAGAGCACCCGCGTACTCGGCACACCTGTAAGGGGCTCTGCTTTAGAATGCCGAAAACCGCAGGACGATAGATGGATAAGCCACCCTGGGAAAGAACCTTAAAGCTACCCTCTGAATTTGGGGTGAAGGAAGAGAGATGGCAAGACGTGCCTTGAGTACCGTCACTGCAACAAACCAGGCTTTGGTTCCTCCTAGTGAAGGACGTACGAGTTGTGCGCAGTGGAAAAGAGGAAGAGGAGCACGTGGCCTCAGAGCGTGAGAGCGGAAGTCAAGGAGAACTGAAACTCACCCCATTCCTTGGTACCCAAAGCAACTACAAAAAAAGAAACAATGAAATACAGAAACTTTTCAAAATGCTGCCAACAGAAGAAAAAAACCTTCGGAGGAAGAGCTTGGATACATTGCAAAAGTAATAGTACATGCAAAAGTCCTGGGTTGGAGCCCAAATAAAACCTTACAGAGACAGCCAAGACATTTCCCAAACGCGTGTTTCAGGCAGTGACGGACAAGGCAAACCCTTGGAAGGAGACATGCCGAAAAGACCCCTCCCCAGCCTGCTTAGCTCGAAAGATCGTAGGCTATATTCACACTCTACACAACTGCCTGGTCTGCCCTAAACATCTTCTCAAAATGAAAGTGTGCAATGTTTCCCATTATGAGTAGCCAAAACTAGAACCGCCCACCCCTATATATCCCCACGGCACAGCCACTGCCCAATGTTGGTTCCGGTATTAGAAAGCAATGGCCGACCACCGTGTGGAGAACCCGCGAATTGGAGAGCCCGTTACTGAGATGCCCAGCCAATCAGGGAGGGAATCGCTCTGCCGCGAGGAGGACAGTGTGAAGAGACTACGCCACTATCTGCATCTATGCAGGACTGTAGAGGGGTGCAACCCGATGTAATTACAACTGTGCTAGCGCCCTAAATAATTGACACTGGGCAAAGGTTCAATAGAAAAAGACATTAGCCACTTACAAAACAGCTTTCTCTGTGATCATTTTGATCAGAAACAGTGTAGGATACACCCTTTGAAGTGTAATCATCAAACTCATTGAACCAGATAGACGTACCGCCAACCTAAAAGAAAGGGCAACACTTAAAGTACTGCACATGCCTCTAAAATGGCCAACACTGGTCTAGTTACTCTTGCTTTTAGGTGGTTCTTGATCTAAGCAGCATGGCTTTTAAATAAAGCCTCCAGAACATGTGCTGCCATGTCACACCCAATAGGGGGCAGTGTCCCGTCCTGATGATCTGGCTGGGGTCCCTTGTGCAGTGATGCTCACAGGCATGAGACTAGGGTATGGACCGTCAGGTAGAAGGACATTCGGGGTGCATCCTTGTGGAAGCCTATAGGTGTAGCTCCCTGCCCCCCAATGGGTCGTAGCCCCGCCCTCACCCCATGAGTTTCCAAACATGCACCGATTTCCTTTGTCTCCTTTCTGGCATCAATGAGCGTTTCCCTGGCATATGGTGGTGGCACGCCCCCCCACCCTCTAATATAGGAGTGCTGGAGAGGGTATACAAGCTTCCAGGGCAGCCAGGGGTGGAAAGTGGCATGAGCTGGCGGCAGGGGTGTTGCTAGGTCTGGAAAAGACCAGGGGCTAAGCTAATGTTGGTATTGTCGGGACTGGGGGCTAGCTAGCCTTTTGGTTGTAGCTCCTGAGATTCTATCCGGGGCTACAACCAAAAGATCAGGGGCTATAGCCCTCTTAGACCCCCCCCCTAGCAACGCCTCTGGCTGGCGGCAGGCACCTTAAAATTGTGGGTTACCACCACATCCGCCTCTGTCATGCCTGCTCCCCACCATATCTGGGACCCCTTCTCGTTGGCTTATCCTCTTTGTTTTCCCACTGTCTCTGTTACGAGCTAGAGTTAATTCCTGGGGGTGGGGGCGGCGGGGCTGGGTGAGGGAGCATATGAGTGAATGCCTGGGAGGAGAGCTGGGTGAGGGAGCATATGAGTGAATGCCTGGGAGGGGACTGGGTGAGGGAGCATAGGAGTGAATGCCTCAGGGGGGGGGCAAAGAGGGGGGGGCTGGGTGAGGGAGCATATGACTGAATGCCTGTGTGGGGGGCTGGGTGAGGGAGCATATGAGTGAATGCCTGGGAGGGGACTGGGTGAGGGAGCATAGGAGTGAATGCCTCGGCGGCTGGGGGGGATGGGTGAGGGAGCATATGACTGAATGCCTGGGTGGGGGGCTGGGTGAGGGAGCATAGAAGTGAATGCCTGGGGGGGGGGCTGGGTGAGGGAGCATATGAGTGAATGCCTGGGAGGGGACTGGGTGAGGGAGCATAGGAGTGAATGCCTCGGGGGAGGGGGGGCCGGGTGAGGGAGCATATGACTGAATGCCTGGATGGGGGGCTGGGTGAGGGAGCATAGAAGTGAATGCCTGGGGGGGGGGCTGGGTGAGGGAACATATGAGTAAATGCCTGGGAGGGGACTGGGTGAGGGAACATAGGAGTGAATGCCTCGGGGTGGCTGGGTGAGGGAGCATATGACTGAATGCCTGGGTGGGGGGCTGGGTGAGGGAGCGAGCATAGGAGTGAATGCCTGGAGGGGCTGGGTGAGGGAACATATGAGTGAATGTCTGGGAGGGGGCTTGGTGAGGGAGCATATGAGTGAATACGTGAGGGGGGGCTGCGTGAGGGAGCATAGAAGTGAATGCCTGGTGGGGTTGGGTGAAGGAGCATAGGAGTGAATGTCTGGGAGGGGGGGCTGGGTGAGGGAGCATAGGAGTGAATGCCTGGGGCGGGCTGACTGAAGGAGCATATGAGTGAATGCATGGGAGGGGTGGCAGTGTGAGGGAGCATATGAGTGAATGCCTGGGAGGAGAGCTGGGTGAGGGAGCATATGAGTGAATGCCTGGGAGGGGGCTGGGCGAGGGAGCATAGGAGTGAATGCCTGGAGGGGGCGCTGGGTGAAGGAGCATATGAGTGAATTCCTGGGAGGGGGCTGGAGAGGGAGCATAGGAGTGAATGCTTGAGGGGGTGGGGGGCTGGGCGAGGGAGCATAGGAATGAATTACTGGGATGGGAGCTGGTTGAGGGAGCATAGGAGTGAATGCCCAGGGGTTGGGGGTGGGTGAGGGAGCATATGAGTGAATGCCTGGGGGGCTGGGTGAAGGAGCATATGCGTGAATGCCTGGAGGGGACTGGGCGAAGGAGCATATGAGTGAATGCCTGGGAGGGGGGCTGGGTGAGGGAGCATATGAGTGACTGCCCGGGAGGGGGGCTGGGTGAGGGAGCATATGCGTGAATGCCTGGGAGGGGAGCTAGGTGAGGGAGCATATGAGTGAATGCCTGGGAGGGGGCTGGGCGAGGGAGCATATGAGTGAATGCCTGGGAGGGGGCTGGGTGAGGGAGCCTATGAGTGAATGCCTGGGAGGGGGGCTGGGTGAGGGAGCCTACGAGTGAATGCCTGAGAGGGGGGCTGGCTGAGGGAGCCTATTAGTGAATGCATGGGAGGGGGGCTGGGTGAGGGAGCCTATGAGTGAATGCCTGGGAGGGGGGCTGGGTGAGGGAGCCTATGAGTGAATGCCTGGGAGGGGGGCTGGGTGAGGGAGCCTATGAGTGAATGCCTGGGAGGGGTGAGTGAGGGAGCATATGCGTGAATGCCTGGGAGAAGGTCTGGGTGAGGGAGCCTATGAGTGAATGCCTGGTAGGGGGGCTGGGTGAGGGACCATAGGAGTGAAGGCCTGGGGGGTGGGGGAGCTGGGTGAGGGAGCATATGAGTTAATGCCTGGGAGGAGTGCCGTGTGGGAGAGCATATGAGTGAATGCCTGGGAGAGGGGCTGGGTGAGGGAGCATATGAGTGAATGCCTGGGGGGTGGGGGGCTGGGTGAGGGAGCATAGGAGTTAATTCCTGGGAGAAGTGCAGTGAGGGAGAACATATGAGTGAATGCCTGGGAGGGGGACTGGACGAGGGAGCATATGAGTGAATGCCTGGGAGGGGGGCTGGGTGATGGAGCATATGAGTGAATGCCTGGGAGGGGGGCTGGGTAAGGGAGCATATGAGTGAATGCCTGGGAGGGGGGCTGGGTGAGAGAGCATAGGAGTGAATGTCTAGGAGGGAATGCCTGGGAGGGGGGCTGGGTGATGGAGCATATGAGTGAATGCCTGGGAGGGGGGCTGGGTAAGGGAGCATATGAGTGAATGCCTGGGAGGGGGGCTGGGTGAGAGAGCATAGGAGTGAATGTCTAGGAGGGAATGCCTGGGAGGGGGACTGGGTGAGGGAGCATAGAAGTGAATGCCTGGGAGGGGGGCTGGGTGAGAGAGCCTATGAGTGAATGCCTGGGAGGGAGGCTGGGTGAGGGAGCCTATGAGTGAATGCCTGGGAGGGGTGAGTGAGGGAGCATATGCATGAATGACTGGGACGGGGTCTGGGTGAGGGAGCCTATGAGTGAATGCCTGGGAGGGGGGCTGGGTGAGGGAGCATATGAGTGAATGCCTGAGAGGGGTCTGGGTAAGGGAGCATATGAGTGAATGCCTGGGAGGGGGGCTGGGTGAGGGAGCCTATGAGTGAATGCCTGGGAGGGGGGCTGGGTGAGGGAGCCTATGAGTGAATGCCTGGGAGGGGTGAGTGAGGGAGCATATGCGTGAATGACTGGGACGCGGTCTGGGTGAGGGAGCCTATGAGTGAATGCCTTGGAGGGGGTGGGTGGGGGAGCCTATGAAAGAGCAGCAGGTGGACAGAAAATGTAATCGATTCCGATGGAGTCACCCTCGTTTTCAGAGCACAGTCCATGTCCCGTTGGTGTGACCTGGGTTTGGGCATCCGTTCTGAGGGTACACACAGGCATTGCATTGTGGGTGGCACCCTCGGCTACAGGAAACAAATACTGGGGTCGAGCCTTGGCACAGCCATGCCCAGGGATGCGATGGATGCGCAGCTGCAGAGGAGAAAGGGAGGTGGGAGGAACGAGATGGGGAGAAGTTAAGAGGAGAGGGGTAGCAGAGCAGTGGAGAACATGTAGGGAGGTGGAGAGGATGGGCCATGCGAAGAGGATGGGCAGCAGAAGTGCTTGGCGGGAATAGATGGCGAGAAGTGGATAGGATGTCAGAAATTGATACAATGGAGGGAGAGGAGAGGATTGATGGGGACGAATAGGATGAGGAGCAGTGGAGAGTATGGAAGATAGGGCGAGAGGTGAAGGGCGTTATGTGAGGAGGAGGTGCTGAAAATACAGAGTGAGAGTCAAAGAAAACAGACAGCTGTAGAGGGGCTAAGGAAAGAGGCTCTGAAGATGGGGTGGTGTGAGGATAATGAGGAGATGGAGAAATGAGGAGAAGATGGACACTGAGGTACAGAGGAAGGATGGGAAAAACAGGCTGAGACAATTGAGAGGGGTTCTTCGGATGTTGGACAGGGAGGGAATGCCTGAGAGTATATGGAGAAAGGTTGAGGGGCCTGGATAAGGAGTTGAGAGAATGGGTAATTGGATATATAGAGTACAGTATAGCAAGGACAAGAGGACAGAATAAGCTGAGAGTATGTTGAGGGATGTTGAAATTCATTTGGTGGGGGGATTGGAATCTGGTTGACCTGAAAATACTGAGGGCCAAGGAAACCAGCCCTGGGCAGATATGCACCTCAACAATGTGCCTATACTTTGAGAATCTGGTCAGACACGGTAGCTCTAATGCCCCGGGTGATCCCCAGCGATGCCTGTGTCCTATGAGATTACAGCGCTGTCTAATGGCTGAGCCACTCAAAGCCTATTATCAGGCGATGGAGAGCTCTTCGGTATAAAGTCTGAGTCTAGGAAAGCTGTGTGATCGGAGCAACAGCTCAGCATCCTGAAGCCTGACACCTAGTTTGTAAGTGTATACATGTATCATCTTAACTTGAGAGATGGTTTAGCTGCCTAACACAGTCTTCCCAACCCACTTGAACCAGAAGAGCAGGTCTGCGCTTCTGAAAAACATCCAATCTGAGGGACGGCGCCAATGTATCAGGGACGGAAGCCGTGTGGATCTGTCAAACCTTAGAAATAGATCTGCAGTCCAAAGCCCCCGAGGTGTAAGATGTCTGCCACGTGAGCGATAGCTCTGCTCAGATCTGGTAAAATCTCTGCAACATAAAAGGTGGCTCTGTTGCTTAAGGCCTGGGGTTTTACTAATGGATGGTGGCATTCAAGAGATAGCTCTGGGCTTTAATGAATAATAAAGGTGCAGCACATGTTTATCCAGAGGAATAGCTATGCTGTCCAAGACTTGGGTGAAACCAGGAGGATAAGCAGAGGCCGGAAACTGTAAGATCTGGAGGACCGTAGACACAGCACTGTTGGCAGCGTTGGCTGGGGCTATCACATCTGCTACAATAGCACACTGTTTTAATGCTCACCGAGAAAAACACACAGCCCTTGTATTGAATACTGTGGTTCTGCCTTTTTTATTTGCTTCCATGCAGTGATGCATCTCCTTAGGTTAGCCACAACATGCCTCCTTTATCATAATCATGAACAATCTCAACAATAAAACATCACAAAAACATGTTGGATCTCAGGTACATTGAATTGGATTACAGCCTGGGACAAAGGGGTATTATACAATAATTGCATAACTATACACCACAAAGTCTGCCAGTCGTGTAGGTGGCTTCCCGGGCCAGACTCTAGGGGGATCAAGGTAACGGTTCCAGCTCTGTCATACTGGAACAACTCTCACTACTAACTTCACAATCTCGACTTGGTGCCAACAGGCACCAGGGCTGATAGCGGTTTCCGGTCAATAAATCACTGATTGATCCTGGCTAAGGAGAATGTCCTAAGTGTCACTCTCAGGTAACCTGTCAAGACCTTAATCTGCCCGTGTTCCTATATCCTGGCCAGTTTCAGGAACCTTTCTTGAGTTCCTGGTTACAGTATCCATACTTCTTCTCACCGTTAATGTGGACCCTTTTACATTCGTGATCTGCCAGGGTTGGGTTTCAAAAAGAAGTCTCTGCTTATTTGTCAATTTCCAGTTTTTGATGCGTACTTGACCCCCTTTTGTAACTTGTGAGCACCTAGTACTTTTTCTGTCATGATTTAGTTATTTTTCCCATACTACCTCCTTTTGTATCTGTGTATGTTCTCGGGTGGGCACCCACTCCACTCCCGTCCTGAAAGAACCAGGACGGGTGCAACGCTCCACCTGGAGTGAATCATGGGCGGTTTGCTTCATTGCCAAATATTTGTGAGGTTTTTTCCTACTCGCTGCAAAAGCATGTGGTGTGTGTGCTGACCAAGAAGTACACAGAGCTTTTGTGTTATGAATTGGGGGCTCATGATCACTGCCACACCTGTGGCGGCCAGGCCCATTTTATTATCTTCTGCCCTGATGCTTCACACATTACTGTGCTATACTGAGGGGCTTTCCTCACGTCAGCCATAACAGGTAGAAATATGACCCTTTAAGAGTTGATCTCTCTATGAAAGTACTCATTCTATAGGCCCCCGCCCACAGCTATCAGGCTAAACATATACAGTCAAGATATGTTGTGCGTGTGTGTGCACATGGGGTGGAATAAAAACATCTGGACTTCTCCATGTCCGACCTATCCTGAGAATAGGAAATTAGTCTAAGTACAAATAGCCCTCCTATATCACCAGTGGCACAACACAATTGAACTGGCCAGGCTTCAGCCCAGTCCTGATATTGTGGGCTATGTTGACTCGATATGGCTGACCTACAGAGCCATGGCTGGAAAGAACAGTTGTAAACGGTGCAGGGGATTCTGTGGGTTTAATGTCAGCCTCAGCACACGAAAGGGGAGGCCAGGCTAGGCCTCTCATTTGAAATACATTGTTCGTGTGGCAAAGCACACTGGTGAATGAAAAGCCTGCCTTAAAGCTTCAATACTGCTAAATGTGCTTAGCAAATCCAAATACTGGTATTTCTGCAGTTGAAACACCGAGCATGCCTAAAAGTAAATCATATTGTAGAAGGCAAAGGCACATTACATTGTTGGCTGAGAGACAAAAAGTGTCATTTGTCATTGAAACTGCCACACATCAAAATGCTGTGTACCACGAAAATTCAGAATACAGACTGGGCCTTGTTTGTGAAATTGAAAGCCATGTTAGTATCTTTCATTTCCAGGGTGACAAAGGCCCACTTTTCAACACAGAAACTGACATCATGTGTGCATTTTGCAACAGGGAAATATGTTGTTAAGAATGTACATATTAGGATGATAAAATGAACAATGATGGAGAGATGCAAGTTATTGCTTCACCTGAATAATACATGTAACAAAGTGAAAAGGCTATTTTCTCATAAATGCAACATGTACATCTCGTATGAGCCCAAGACAAACAAATGCTTCTAGTTGCAGGGCAGAATTTGCAAGTGACTTCCCCCATGGTAGATCTAGTGGGCTCCTTATCTGGAAAGGAGATCTCTTTGAGGATCCTCCATGGTAGGTTGCTAGGCGGCCAGATCAATGCAGAGCCAGCCCAGGCTGGGTGAACATGTTTTTAAAAAATACACTATTCGATCGGAATTGTGGTCAACTCAAAATTAGAAGGGCAAAATGGCAAACGCCAGCATGGCCTCATGATGTCACAGGGCATAGGTGAACCACCTGTTGCAGGATAAGAATCTCTTCAGCCCATCAGCTCTCAAAGAGCAAAGGGCTAATGCTTTTACCACAGCATTAAACCAGCGTTCAGTCCAGAGACTGCAGATGCTCTGAACCATGTTATTTCAAGGAAATGAAAAAATGAAACTACATTGTATCCAAGTTAAATATATGGCCATTGCTTTCAATACAAATGTTACTGTATTCAATAACTTTAAGGTCGTAATACATAGAGTTGTGGCAGATCTCATTTTAAAGCTGTTGTCAAGGCGATGGTGCTGATACCATTGGTATACAAGTCTGATTGTTTATAACCCAGTGGCAACATCAAAGGTGTTTTTAGCAGCCCTGAACATGTTAGAAATCTGAAAGTTGGGAAGTTACTGGCTGGTTAAACTAGATATCTGATTAGGAAGTTTCATATTCCCAACTATGTTAGTTTTCTCAAAAGGGCGGGAAACCATAGCGGGCCCATGCAATAACGTGCCGAAACTAAAGTAAGCTATACATATGCATCATGGTGAGGGGAACATTAATATCTATATACAATGGCATTTATTGATACATTCGAAACTGTTGCCTTGTAGGGACTTTTTGAGTTAAATGCTGTCATGTAAAAAAAAAAGAATTTAATGATAGAAGGTGTGTACCTCTTCACTTCACTTCAAACATAGAACTCCTCTAGCCGATCCGCAGGGAGGGGTTGAACCTTTGGGGTGGGAGAGAACTGCAGAGGTCCAATGGAAATTCAAGGCAAATACATTGACACCTCCTAATCTTAATATTTGGCAAGAGGGACGTTGAGATTAAAAAGCGCTTGTTCTATGGACAGGGGAGAGACAGACAGAGAAGAACAGACAGGAGGAGACAGAAAGACACGCAAAAAACAATCCTTGAGGGAGAGCTGCTAAACAGCTTCAAGCACTTGCCTATAATCCACCTGGGTGAATCCTGAGACAGCAGCCTGACATTACTTGGGTGGAGAGGCCTTAAAATGAATGGAGCCTTTACCTTGCATGGGAGAGAGAAACAGGAAAAGCCAACAGCTGACTGGGCCCTGATTCTTAAGGCGAGCCAGGTGAGGGATGAAAGCTGGTGACAATCTCTGACTGTGACCAGACCCTCTGCTGTCCAAAGAGGAGTCATGTCTTTCCTGGGTGCCCAGAAACAGGGGTTTCCAATGTAAGTAGAAATATTCAAATTGAAACTTAGTGTGCCAGGGGATCTGCTTGCCTTAACATCTTCTCTTCATAGTGGGTTGGGGGGGGGGGGAATTGTGTCGAGCCTTAGCATATTTGACTGAATATTAATTAAATTAACTCCAAATAGATTAATGCAGGGAGAGTTTACAGGAGTTTGGGAGTTTGAAACCCCCAACCTCTTTCCCAGCGGAATAAAAGTTACAGTCACATAAGGTAATTGCGGTGCCCTTGCCACAAAACAAAGTTCATAATTGTCACCATTCCCAAACCTTGCCTTTAAAACAAAAAGGTCCTTGACACAAAACGAAATTCTCAATTGACACCACTCCTTAAACATTGTATTTAAGCAAAGGGGTGCCTTTGGCCCGAAACAAAATTCCTAAACAGTGCCCACTCCCTAGACATGGCCTTTAAACAAAGAGGTGCTGTATGTAATTGATGCCTGGGTTTTGGGTGCTGGGTAGAAGTGCTTTGCAAAGTGAAACTTGTGTAACTTCCATTGAACAATATACACTCTCTACTGAGAGTGTATAAGTGACCCTGATAGCAGAACAATTTTGCATTGCTTTTGGGTGAAAAGGAAACAGCGTTCTGGTTTTCCCACGCATTTTTACAAATCTGTGTGATTCCAAAACTGCTAGCATTTTCAAGAGTGCAGGAAATTAAACAAAGGACCGCATGACAATGTGTAACTTGTTCTAAAACCAAAACTATGTTTTCTGTTAAATCTAAACCTTATCAAGTGCTATTTGCCTGTTTATTGTTGAAGTTTTGTTTTGTGCCACAAAGGAAGTGTGTGTAACTATTAAAGGAAATTGATGAACATATACTTAAATAAATAAATATATATATATATATATATATATATATATATATATATTCAGTCTATACCGCGGCCTGGTTCTTGTCTCATTGTTGGCACAGAGGGAGGGATCTACATGGCTCTATATAAGTCATAGATAGGGCTTATTGAATCCAAATAAATGATATATTGTGAGCCATCTTAATTGTGGGGGAAGGAACTCTCTATGTTGAGCGGGTCTCCCCAATATATCATTACAATTTGCTGTTAACAAAGGCCCAGCACCTGCATTCATATTCATACATTTTTATGCAATGCCAGGAGAGTGATTGGAAGGGTAGAGAGGGGACAGGTGACTGCTCATTCTCACAGCAGTCCTTAAGTGGGTGCTTTCAAAATTTAAGGAGAGCGTTAACTGCTTGTAACATTGAAGCACCACTAGAATAGTCTCATTAGAATGTGTAAAGAAGTTAGATACTCCCCACACAAATAAGTTTGCCCCCCCTCTGTTGCTGAAGTTAACGCCTCTTCCAAAATTTGAAGGGTTAGCCCCCCTCCCCTAAATTTAGGTGTCGTTCCGCCCCTGTATATAACCTAGGGTGAAGGTGTTTTTTTATAAAATCGAGGGATGAACAGAAACTTACATGTAAATGAGCCATGTATAGTGACGTTATCACCAGAGGCGTAGCCAGGACTAACTAACAAGTGGGGCCCACCACAATGAGATTAACGTCTGCAAATGCCCACAAAGCATTACTGAGTGGGCCTTTACACCGCTTAGACCCTACCCTGTCTACGCCTCTTGTTACTGATAAAAGCTGAGGACAATTCACTTCACACCCCATCCTAACGTGAATTCTCAGCCTAATCCGGGCCAAGGTCTACCTTGCGAGCTCTGGAACCTTCCAGCAGGAGCTGTATCAAGGCCGCCCTCCTTCGAGGGAGATCGGCGCTCCGAAGGTTGCCATAGCGACAGCCCAGATGTGTGGCCCGGGCTGAGATCCTTGTAAACATGGTTTTCTTCTGCTTGGAATAAATTGCTACTTGCGGCCAGATCATGCCAGCACGTATCATGTTTAAGTAGCTGTTATAAGGCTGTGATTTCTGCTGCTCTGGTGCTGGGTAAATAGCGCTCGGCGAACAGACTAAACTCCTCCAGTAACGTGGAGCGCCACGCCCACCTCACCCACCGCGCAACCTCTTGAGTTCCGCGCTGCCAGGATTCACTGACAGTCGCAGGGCATGGCTGTGACGCAGCAAATGAGCCTCGGGGCTCTGGGGCGCTAGAGGTAAACGAAGGGATGCACCAAAGCCACATGGATGGGAAATAACCGCCTGGCATCAGGCCCCTTTGAGAAAAAGACATCTCGACGGCATGGGAAATGTACCCTGGCCTTGTAGTGCGGTTTGGACACGAAGTGCTTTATTTTATATGGTGATGTAACGTAAACGGGATGATGACCTCGCTCTGTTAAAAAATACGTGTTTTTAAGAAACATTATTACTGTCTACGGAGCATAGATACTCCCCCGCACCGCAGCAATTCCTTACCCCAGTCTTCTTCGCTTGGGTTTAAAGCTGGGATGTGAAGGTGTAGGGATGTTTGGCTCGTAATAACCCATTTGCTACCATCAGTGAAGACTGAATTGGGAACAGGTGGGCACCAGCTTACCTTTACTCGTTGGTTCGATTACACAGTTACACCAAATCAAACACTGTTCAAAATTAGTATTTAGTGTGCACCAGGTCCACCGTGTACATATGTGTAAGCACTAAATCACGAAGAAACCTCAGGGGACGTCCCAAGGTTCTGGTTGCTCCCCTGTAGATCAAACACAAATACAGCTTTCATCTACAGCGTCTGCCACAACGCCAGTGCCAGAAATATTAAGGGCTTTTTCTGCAAGGCCTTAGGTGGTGTCCTTAAAAGTCTCTCCTCACTTACCAGTTCCACATGCACTGGTCCATGTATAAGCAGGTAGCCCGGGGGAAGGACTTTACGCAGGGAGGCTAACCTGTCCCTAGGGGCACTGCAAGGACGTATGCCGCCTCATTTTAGCACACACACCCGTTCACAATTGCACCAGATTTCATGTGTTCATGATCAGTTTAGCACCTCCGCACCTCCGGTGCTCACCTGCTGGTGATAGCATAATTCATTTTCTTGCTTTAGCCCCGATTATCTCGCATTCAGGTGCCCAACGTTGAAGATATGGTTTCAACCTAGTGCAACTAACTTTCTGACAATCACTCCGCTATATTCCAGTTTTGTTAGAAAGCTCACTTACTGCACCAATCGCCTTCGCTGCTGCCACGATTTCCATTTGCTGGATTATTAAAGGTGTTTTTTTATATGTATACAGATTCCTACTGTACAACATTTTCTAATTGTAATTGGTTATTTATAACGCGCTTACTAGACGGTTCTAAGCATGGACCTAGGGATCGAACATGAGTTGGTCTGCGTTGTCTAACTTCAAAGAGCTATCCTCCCGAGACTCAGAGTGTTTGATAATTAGTTCTTGTGAACAGAGTGTGTAGCTATCGAGGTACCGTGCACAAAACGTCTGTACCTCAGTTACATTGCTAAAGAATGCCTGCCCGTTTGTCAGAGTCGCACAGAATCTTTGAATATCAGTGTCACAAAAGGTTTCCCTATAAATTGCTCTAGATAGAACGCTTGCCAGTTGTCGGTGTGCCAAGGCATGCCAGCACTTCATTTTTCTGTGCCACAGAGCACCTGGCGCTTCCGCATGAGACAGAAGAAGTGCTATGAATAGCTGAGGGGTGCCTAGGCAGGCACCAAGGCTTTCAAAGATAGGGTTGGTGTTGCAGTTTCAGCCCCCAATGCCTTCTGAAAGGCCATATGTACTATTGGGCCCTAGCAAGCTAATATAATGTTTCCAAACGGACACTTTAGAGAGGTACACAATTGCCCTCAGATGTGCTATCTTCCAGGGTGCACACAACAATTGTGACCACCACTTTATTAAAGATCATTTAAGGATGATGTGATTACTCTTGCCTCTGGCCTGCACACATTTTGTTTCCAATTAGTTTTGTCCCTTGCTTCGGGACCACCTGAAGGTACTCAATAGGAATGCAGTTGAACGCAACAGATTGCGCAGCCTTTGTTATTTTGCATGTTCTTCCGCTTCATTCCATAGTCCTCGGCACACCTGCAGAAGCACGAGTCAGAATGTTAGAGATAGTATTCGTTTCTAGGCAACAGCCTTGTATCCTATCTTCCCTTCAAGGCCCGACTGCAACGCCACTATCAACTGAAGGCTCTGTATAGTGTTGTCTTCCCCTGACTCCAGGCATCACACCAGGATGCACACAAGAAGGGTACCTGTCCCTGTGCCTCGCTCTCCTGCTGGCAACCCGGTGTGAGATGCACCACACTGGTGGAAAGGACTACAACACTCTTGCGGTCCCCCTGACCACCCACTTCCCCGACTACTCTTCATGGAGAGGAATTTGATTGCATTTGTAGAATAGTTGAATTGATAGGGAATGAGGCTAAGCATATGGGCAGAAAGATTAAGACACTGTGAAGACACTCTGAGAGGATGGGCATGGAGTAAGAAAAATGTGATTTGTAGAGGGATGGAAGCACGTGAGGCCTCCCGAACAAGCAGATTCTCTG
Source organism: Ambystoma mexicanum (assembly GCF_040938575.1). Taxonomy (NCBI): domain Eukaryota; kingdom Metazoa; phylum Chordata; class Amphibia; order Caudata; family Ambystomatidae; genus Ambystoma; species Ambystoma mexicanum. The sequence continues at coordinate 337,490,027 of NC_090924.1, read as the reverse complement.
CCTTTGTACATGTCTAGCCTAATGCAGACAGCTGGGATCTGGGCAGTGGGGCCAAGGAGTGGGCAGTGGGGCAGGGCAGGCGATGGGCAGGGATGCCAAGTACATGCTGTCACCCAAATCCACCTGCCCCCGCAGCCCTACCGAAGGCAAGCAAACCAGGGAAGCTGGACACAGACATCACACTTCACTGCCGCAGCTGCACACGTCCCCAGCTCTGAAGACTTTGAAGCTGGGTAAGGATTCCATGATGGGCATGGGAGGAGCCAATTTGCCACAATCCGCTTCCGCTGCTTACAGGTGTGGGAGAGTAGCACAACATTCCTGCACTCCCTTGGGTCCTCTCCAGGTTCTCTGGCAGGGCCTTGAACACGATGATAACCAAAGACTAAAGTCTCAAACATTGCAAGAAGTTACAAAGGCATCGTAACATAATGTTGCAAGCATTACACGGTCCATTAATGCATAGCACACCATAACCAGACAACATCATAGTGGGATGGCACTGGCACTTGCAAGGATATGCAAGAGGTTTGGCAGCGCTCTAAAGTAACAGCAGATGGATCAGAATGGAGATACACTATTCATAAGAGGCACTGAGAAGAGCAAGGCTATGCTATAGATCAGGTTTACTTTTCATTATGAACAAGACTATGGGTTACATCTGCGATGTATTGGCATCAGAGCGGGCAGCGTGGGATAACTTTTGGGTGTGAGATACTGTCCATTTTCTTTGGCAGAGTGGAGCAGGATCCAAGCCCCCCTACCCACCGGGAAGTCATTCAGAAGCCCACCCTGCCCTTGTTGATCTCTTAATCCCGAAGCACTGCTCTTGAGTGCTCTGTTCTGTTCTCTGATGCTATGCTGTTTTTCTTGTGTTATGCTTTGATATGCCACCCTATGCTATGATATGTTTGTTTTGTTGCTTTAGGGTGTGCTAAATTGAGGTGTTGTGTTATGCTAGGTTGTTGTGTTATGCTATATTGCTGTGCCATGGGTATCATGCCATATTATTTTGCTCTGTCTAAGCACTTTGCAGTTTTTGCTGGCCGGGGACCATAAGCATAGCCTTTGCCCCATAGTGCTCTCCACTTGGTGGAGGGATCAGACCCACCAATCAGAGAACGCTCTGCTTCTGGATGGACACCATCCATCTGCCCCAGGACAACTAGCCCATAGGGTGATCAGAGAAACAGGGGGGCTCACGCGCACAAACCCTGAACTCTCTCCGAGACATCGTTTGCCAGGCGGACATGCGCAAGTGCAGCTTTGAAGCAGCCGCAAAGCCACATGCAGCATTATAAATCAGTGGTCGAAGTGTAAAATGAAAGGTAGTGGAACTATGATACTGTTGCCCCACCCACTTGTATGCCCACTTACCCCCTAGTCACCCTCACCCCCCACTGCCCCACATCAAACCCCATACCGGGTTCAGCCTTTCCTCCACTCCACCCTGCAACACTGAGTTTTACAATATTTCTAGCAAGACTGAAGAAAATAGAGCAGTGCAAGAACATTCATTAAATGACCCCCATTATTGTGTCACTGTCCCCCTCAGAATGCGGCCTTATGTAGTCTCCCCTCCAAATCGCCCATCACTCGCACCTCTGCAAACACTTCTGCACCTGCAGCAATTCATATGCAGATCTCTGCTGAGCTGGGCTTTTTGGCTGCTTGGGAATGCGTTTTATGCCCCAAGCAGTCTATTGAATTAAACAACACCAGTCCAGGGATGCAAGATAGAGCAATGACATGTTACACTTGCTTGTTATTGCCAGAGTTCAGGTTCGAAACCCCAGTAGGAGAGTTCTTTTTTTTGCCGCCCTAGAACTGTAATTTAGGTTACATAGAGTAAGGGAACGATCATGGCCTGCCATGAGAAGGGAACTTCGTACCCTTTAGTTCCTGCCCACTTTGACCTCTGTAATCAATACCCATCCCATGAAGAAAGCACAAGTGTGGGCTCTAATCAGTCTTAGGGCTGCAGTTAGATACAGTAGCGCCTCAGCCACGGATAGAACGCATATACAAATGGATTCCTGCTGATGTATCTCTTAGCATTGCGCTGACAGGTCGATGATGTACCAGCACATCCGTTCAGCGAAAGACATTAGCCCGGTGCGTGTGTGTTTTCTTTGTGGGCGGACAGCTAATTAAAACCTTCCTTTTCCTCTCAGCCCATCTGGGTGACTGTGTATTCGCTCTCTCTCCCCTCCCCACCTCCTCTCTCACACTCTCTCTCTCTCTCTCTCTCTCTCTGGAGCTGCATTGCATCTTGTTAAACACTTGACTAACTCTTGGCTGCAATTCTACACACCCTAATTACCGGCGTGTTGCAGCCGTGCCTGAGTGCTAGATGCAGGCGCAGAGCTGTCAGTGCACAGGGTGCGCGCGCGGCTGGAGCTGACTGCAGGAGGCCGCCAGGCACGAGCACGTACGTTCAACGATGTCTGTGCACATGCTTTCACTGGGATGGCCCAAGTGGGGCACTGACTTATGCAGGGTTGACATGAAGTACGAGCACACACACACATAATAATCATAGTTTAGGATAATGGGGTGGCACCTGCGGTTGCCAATCAATTCCAGGGGTAGTGTGTGCCACCTCAGGCCACTCCCTGCATATGCCACTGCAAGACGTACAATCCATGACGTTTTTACTGCACGGCTCGGAGGCTGGTCTTTAGGCCGTGGGGGAGCATGAAACGGCTTGGCGCCCAGCCCTCTTGCCCCTGCAACAACCATTGCATGCCATGGTAGTCCAGCACAATTGTATAATGACCCCACAGTGGGCCGGAATACTAAGACAACGCCATGCGTTGCCAAGTTCTATTTGGTGGCATTGGTGCTAACTTTACACAATTATTTGTGCGGCTGATTCCCTAATCATTATTGGTGGGGCCCAGATACCATGTGCTTGACACATTCTTACAGTGCCCCCAAAGTCCCTGCGGCTTGCTCATCCTCTTTGCAGCTGGCTCCAACGAACCTGACTCAGCACTCCGGGCAGCGGCTTGCATGGGGTTTGGCCATCTACATAATTATTTTGTATTTTTTAATTTTTTATTTGATTATGCATTCAGTTATTATAAAAACAACTTGTTGGCACATACATCACATAAAACCACATATATATAAAAAAACAATTGAAAATACAAATAATAGATCAATGTTGCAAAAATTCATCATGATAAAATATATAAAACAATCAGCATGTATTTACATTACTATTCAGTGTACTTCTTAGTTTTCAGTTGTGGTCGATTTTTCTCGAGAACTCCTTCCATATCGCATATGCTGCGGCAGTAATTACTATAGATTCAGCACCAATGATAGTCGACCAAAACTGATCACCAGACAAAAGCTCAATATTTGAGACAAAACTCGAGTAACCTGTCATATAGTTGGGCCACAACGCTGGGCATGCCGACAATTAAGTGGCGGCTAGACTCAACATGGGCCCTACTTAAACGACAGTAGCGTTCTGACAGTGGAGATTTTTCCCAAGATCGCGTCACCTCTTTTGTTGAGAGCAAATTTAGCCGCAAAAGCAAAATAAAACACTTTAGACCAATAGAGCAGTGCTTAGTCAAATATCTGCGCGGGGTAAAAAAGGAAAACTCTGAGATCAGAATTCCCTGTAATTTTTTTTTTCATGGAGACTATCGACATTTTTGACTCGATCCCAAAGCTTTGACTTATTTTTGATTTGTAGTTCACAATTAGGTTCAAGGTCGAGTATATTAGGCTCGTAGTTCAATGAAGTAAAATGTGTCAGCGCTGTAGATTGTAGTTCGGCGATGAACACATTTTTTTTCCTGCCTCCAACATCGTGCCCACTAAAGGTTTTATACAATTCATTTGAGTTATTATTTGTTTGCAGACATTTGGTATATGAAAAGCGTTCTGCGTATTAGCCATGTTGTTATCAGTGACATTAGGTCATATTCCAGTCTCAGTGCTTTCATTGGGACTGCGTTTGGTAAATTTATTACAGAACGAAGTAATTTGCCTTCGAAACTGGCCAGCCAATGTACATATGCGTATGGGAGGGCCTCGGGTGCGGCACAATGCTAACACGATAGATTTCAAGCAAACCATCAATGTTATGTCCCCCATGATATGCTACATCATTTTTCAAGGTCAGACATTTATTCCAATTTCTTTCCATGATAATTTCTGCATAATACGACATTGATGGATTTATTTTTACGGGAAAGCCCAGATATATAAGGCAGTAGTACTCCCCAATTCACTATTCTGTAGTTTCCATGCAAATGGGATTTTTCCTTAACATACTATTACTCAGACACATCGTCTTTGTTTTAGTAGTGTTGATGGTCATACCATTTTGTCTTTGCATATGCACCTGTAACCTCTCTGTGAATTAAGAAGTACGCCCAATAGCCTCCCGTGGAAAGTTGAATATAGAAGTGTACCCAATAACCTCTCTGTGAACTTAGAAGTCTCTGAAAGGGCATGTAACCCATCATATCTCACCAACACGCTTACTCTCTCCTTACATAACCACTCAAATAGAACACAGAGATACTATGACACCATTCGGTATAACTGTTCTCATATCAACATTTGCCGCTCACCCCACATCTAAGTAATCACTGCTGGTTACGCACCCCCCAGCGAGGCGTTCTCCTCAGGCCTAACGCAGCCACATCCGATCTGGATAAATCCTGCCAGTACGAACACATACTCCTGACCTCTCAACCACCACACCTACGGCTAGAAAGCAGCTATTACACCGATACCGCACAAGCTGTACACATACCCGGTGCTCACACGCAACTTTTTGACTCTCTCTACTCTCTCTAATGATATGAACTTTGGTTCCCAAGGGCGTTCAACCTACCAGCGCCTTCAGACCATACCAATGGTATATAAGGCGGTATATAAGTGCAAAATAACAATAACAATATGCCACTAAAGTGTCTATCGTCCTCTGGAGCCCAATAGAAGTTTGGTTGAACAGAATGGTGTCATCTGCATACGATAGGCACAAGATTTGTTCGCCGTTAATTTTTGGAGGAAAGTTTCTAGCTTGTTGCCATTCTTGCTCCAGGTCGGCTGTGTAAAGGTTATATAGAATTGGGCCCTGTACACATCCCTGTTTCAGTCCTCTGTTGGTTTGAAAATAGTCGGTATAGTCGCCAACTGAATTCAAACGTATACTTACTGATGTGTTCGTATGCAATAACTGGATCTACATAATAATAAAAAGGTTATGTTATGTTATTGGGCATTTGTATAGCGCCTTTTTTTAACATTTGTATGGTCTCAAAGCGCTGTGGGTTGAAAGTCCTCGGAGACCGTAGTCCAGGTCAGTGGAGAGTGTAGGATAGTCGAAAGATGTAGGGTAAGTAAATATGTGCAATGTAAAGCGATTTGGGTAAAAGCGTTATATAAATATGGAACAAGTTACTTACCTGTAACTGTTGTTCTCCAGCATGGGTCTGGCATGGATTCACATGCTCATGAATATTCCCCGTCGTCAGGCTGGGAATCCTCGGTAAAGAAAAAATCAGTATCAGTTTCGTTTCTGATCTCTTTCGTAGTAGTAACCAATCACTGATCTCTGCGTCATACTGACCACAGCCAATGACTGCCCTCTACCTAAGCCCCGCCTCTGGCAGCCATCTTCACATTTGGTAGCACGTGAAGTGGCAGTATGACCAAGTGAAGAGCCGCAGAGGGGTAGGCGGGAGGGTTCGCATGTGAATCCATGCCAGACCCATGCTGGAGAACAACAGTTACAGGTAAGTAACTTGTTCCTTCTCCAGCATGGGGTCTGGCATGGATTCACATGCTCATGAATAAAGAATACATAGCAGTACACACATGCACAACCACGGGAGGTGGCAAAGGCTCAACATTAAGCATTACAAAAAACTCAACATTAAGCAATTCTTACCTCCTCACCAGGCTCACCTTAGGCGAACAGGTTGCGCAGCACTGCTTGGCCGACCCTGGACTCCTCCCTGGAATCCCGATCGACGCAGTAGAATTTCGTGAAGGTATGCGTCGACCTCCACGTAGCAGCCCTGCAGATGTCCAGCAAGGGCACACCAGATAGGAACGCCGTGGTAGCTGCGATCGCTCTGGTGGAATGGGCTCTCGGACGGCCAGGCAGCGGTCGGTTTGCCAACCGATGACAGTACATGATACAGCCGGAGAGCCATCTGGAAATGGAAGCCTTCGAGAGAGCCTTCCCCTGATTGACAGGTCCAAAGTTCACAAAGAGTTGTGACGTCTTCCGAAAACACTTCGTGCGGTCCACGTAGAACTTCAGCGCTCTAGCCACATCCAGCGAGTGCAAAGTCCTTTCAGCCGGCGATGAAGGCGATGGGAAGAAAACAGGCAACACCAAGGGTTCGTTGAGGTGGAAGTCCGACGGCACCTTGGGCATGAAGGAGGGGTGCGTCCTGAGCACTACCCTTGTGTCGTGAAAAGTCAAGTACGGGGCCTTGCAGGAAAGGGCCTGGATCTCTCCCACCCGTCGTGCGGAGGTGATGGCCACAAGAAACGCTGTTTTCCACGACAAGAACTTCAACGGAGCCGAGTGCAGAGGCTCGAACGGAGGTCCCATGAGCTTGGTCAGCACCACGTTGAGCTCCCACGCCGGGGCCGGAGCCTTCACCGGCGGGAACGATCTGAACAGTCCCTTCATGAACTCTTTCACCAGACGATGAGACCACAAAGACGTCCGCCCCGTGGTTCTGGTGTATCGGGAGATCGCAGCAAGATGAATCTTGATGGAAGCGTGCGCCAGTCCAGCTTTGGCCAGCGTCAGTAGGTACGGCAGTACTTGGGGAGCCGTAATCCGTAGAGGGTTAATCTTCTGTGCGTGGCACCAGACAGAGAACCTCTTCCATTTGTGTCCGTAGCATTTAAGAGTTGAGGACGCCCTGGCCTTTGCAAGAAACTCTCTGCAGTCGGCCGGTATGTCGTATCCTCCAAACTCTAACGCTGCAGGAGCCAGGCCTGCAAGTTCAGCGACTTTGGGTCGTGATGGAGGATGGCGCCTCCTTCCCTGGAGAGAAGATCCGCGTCCACTGGCAGCTTGATTGACGGGGACGCTGACAAGTCCAGAAGGTCCGGGAACCATATCTGCCTCGGCCACGCAGGTGCGACGAGGATCATCCTGCACCGTGACCTCTTGAGCTGGTTGATGAGCCGGATCAGCAATGGCAATGGAGGGAACGCGTATAGAAACAGGCCCTCCCAGGGGAACGAGAAAGCATCGCCCATGCTCCTCGGCTGGGGAAACCTGCTGGCGAACCTCCGGCACTTGGAGTTCGTCGCCGTCGCAAACAGATCGATCTGGGGTGTGCCCCACCGTCGGAAGAGGCGGTCCACCAGATCCTGTCGTAGTTCCCACTCGTGGCACGAGCGCAGCTCCCTGCTGAGTGAGTCGGCGATGGTGTTTTTTATCCCTGCCAGATGAAACGCCACCAGAAACATCCCTTGGGCGACGGCCCAATGCCACAGATCCTGCGCCTCCATGGACAGGGCTGGGGACCTGGTTCCGCCCTGTTTCCTGATGTAGAACATGGTGGTGGTGTTGTCGGTGAAGATCCTCACCACCTTGTCCTTGAGGGACGGAAGAAAGGACCTGAGGGCCCAAAACACTGCAAGGAGCTCCAGGTCGTTGATATGGAGGGACTTCTCCGTCGGGAGCCAAAGGCCTCTCGCGTGCAGATTTTCGGTGTGCGCTCCCCACCCTTCCAGGGAGGCATCCGTGGTCACTGTCTCCTGGTGGCCGGGGGTTTGGAAGTCCATGCCCGCCGTCAGATGCGCGCGGGTGCCCCACCACTGGATCGCTCATCGGAAACTCTCGTCGAGTGTGATCCTCTCCTCGAAGCTGCCCGTCGTCTGGATCCAGCGCGCGTCCAGGATCTCCTGCAACGGGCGCATCCGGAGCCTGCACAGGCGGATGAGGTAAATGCAAGAAGACATCATTCCGAGGAGGGACTTGATGGACCTCACTCTGGCCGCGTCCGCAACCAGCCTCCGCTGCACCTTGCCCAAGATGGCCCTCGTCCTTTCCTCCGACGGAGAGGCCAGAAGCGACACTGTGTCGAGCTTCGCTCCCAGAAACAATGCGTCTTGCGCAGGCACCAGGTGGGACTTGGCGTAGTTTATGGAGAATCCCAGGTCCGTGAGAAGTTGGACGGTCCTTGCCGTGTGCTCCACGGCGAGCTCCTTCGTCCTCGCTCGGATGAGCCAGTCGTCCAGGTAGGGGTAGACGTGGATCCCCTCTCGGCGCAGCTGCGCCGCCACCGGTGCGAGGCACTTGGTGAACACCCTGGGTGCCGACCTCAGTCCGAAGGGAAGGGCTCTGAACTGGTAGTGACGCCCTTGGACCACGAACCTGAGAAATTTTCGGTGTCCCTTTAGGATGGGAATATGGAAGTAGGCATCCTCCAAATCCAACGACGACAGGAAATCGCCCTCCTCCAGCTGACCCAGTACGTGTTGGAGGGTGACCATCCGGAACTTCTGTGCCTTGATGAATTTGTTCAGTCGTCGTAGGTCCAGGATGGGATGCCATCCTCCCGTCTTCTTCTTCACGAGGAAGTATCTTGAGTAAACTCCGGAGCCCTGAAGCCTCTTTGGGACGAGATCAATGGCGCCCTTCTTGAGCATCGCCTTTACCTCCAAGAGAAGTTGAGGGACGTGATGCTCTTTCCTGGCCACAGGGGGGGCGCGCGGCACCTCTTTAGAAACTCGAGCGCGTGACCCTGAGCTAGGGCGTTCAGCACCCAACGGTCGGTGGAGATGGACTCCCACACGCTGACGAAGCTCGCCAGCCGGCCTCCCACCGGGGTGCTTCGGTGGGGGCCCGACCCCACGGCCGGTTCAGTCCTGCTTCGACAAGGCTTTGCCACCTTGTCCTCCTTGGCGACGACAGCGGGGTCCGCCTGACTTGCCTCGCCCCCTGTAAGCTTCCTGCGACGACGAACGGGCCGCTTGACGGTAGGTGTAAAATCCGCCGCCGGAACCTTTGGAGGCACCCTGTTTGCCTCCGCCGCTCCGAAAGGGCAGCCGCCATTGCTGGAGAACCCCAAGAGCCCGGGCCGTCTCCGTTTCTGCCTTGATGGCTTGAAGGGAATCGTCCACTGTTTTCCCACACAGGTTGTTTCCGTCGAACGGCATGTCCAAGACTCTGGTCTGCACGTCCTGACGGAAGTCAGTAGCCTTGAGCCATCCACGCCGCCTAAGGCACACGCCGTTGCCCAACTGGCGAAATCCAGTGTCAGCGATGTCCGTCGCAATCGTAATGGCGTGGTCCGACGCCACCTCTCCTTCCTGCAAGATCTCTAGGGCTTCCGCCCTCTTGTCGTCCGGTAGGAAGTCCAGCAGGGGGGCCAGTTTGTACCACAACTAACTGTCGTAGCGGGCTACGATAGCCAAGGCGTTGGCCGCCTTAATCGTCGTCGCTGCAGACGAGATGACTCTGCGTCACATCGTATCTAATTTCTTTCACTCGCCGTCCGGCGGGGAGGTGACGTAGAGGCCGCGCCCCCCCCCGCTTTCTTCCTGGCCGCCGCGGAGACGACCGAGTCCGGGGTCGGCTGTGCCCGAAGGCACAAGGGGGCCGCGTCCGGGACCCGGTACTTCTTCTCGTACCGATCCCTTCTAGCCGGCGCCGTGGATGGGTTCTTGAGGAGGGCGAGGCCCTCATCCCAAATATCGTCTAGTAGAGGTACAGAGAGGACCGTCTTCCTCTTGGCCTTGCGCCGTTGATAAAGGAAACCTTCCTTCTTCTCTTCCGGGCAGAGCTGGAAAAGCTCGGATGCCCTGGCGATCATGGAGTGAAACGATCCAATCTCGTCGGGCGGGGAAGCCCGGGTGGGAGGTGACGACGGCAGATCCTTGTCGTAAACCTCGTCGTCCGTACCCGTCGCGGCCGTGTCAGTGCCCGTATCATCCCCACGAGTCGTGGACGGGGAGGAGGGCTGAACAGGGCGCGATGGCTGAAGAGGAGGTGGAGGATGAATCCTTCTTCTCTTAGGGGGAGGGCTCCCAGAAGGGCCTGGCTCCGGGTCCCCCGTCGGGAGCGGTTCCTCCGCTGGTGGTAACGGCAGTCTCGTCCCTTATCTCCGAGCATAAGGACTGTATAGCCAACAAAATGGCCGCCGAGTTGTCTTGCGGCACTGGTTGAGGGGAGTCCGACGGGCGGTCAGGGGCCCCGTCGGCACCCTCGACGTTATCGTCGTCTCCTACGTCGGGGTCCCTCCCGACGGGCTGGTCTTCTTCCACGCCAACGCCGTGGCTTAAGACTTCGATCAGCTCTTCCTCAGAGGTTGAGGCCGAATCCACGACGACCTCCTGCTCCCCCTTTTTCTTCTCCATCGGAGGTTTCACGGGTGTCCTGTCGATGGGCATAAAAGAGGACTCCATCCGTGGTGGCAGGGAGACTCTGAGCCCCGAGGTCGCCACCACTGGTGTAGCCTCCACAGGCTGAGCCAGGGCCGCCGCGACTGTCTCGATAGAGGCCTTGGCCGGATGGATTAAGGCTTTCACCACCTTAGGTGCGCTCACCGCCTTCTCCTTGGGGGGAGGGTCACTGCCTCGCTCCCCCTCCGATGGGGCCTTCGAGCTCGACCGGGGTCTCTCCAGGAGCTTCGCCGGGTGCTCGGCCTTCCTCTTACCCGAACCAGAGCGTTGGCTCGTGGTTGATGGCGCCGGGGAGGATGCGCCCTGCCTGGCGCCCGTAGAGCCCGACCGTTCGGCGCTCCTGGTGCCAGCGGACTCGCGGTGCTTGGCCTTGTGTTGGACCCCCGTCGCCGATGCGTCCTCAAAGGTCTTAGAAGACCGCTCGGACTTCTTCTTCTTCTTCTCGCCTGACGGGCTCTTCCCTTCCAGCCAGTTGGCGAGACGTTGATGGCGGTCCTTCATGGTCCGCTCCGACATATTGCCGCAAAACGCACAGTCCTTCTCCACGTGCGTCTTGTCCTTATGTAGGCAGTAAAGACAAAGGGAGTGTTCGTCCTCCTTAAAGACATTCTGAAGCTGGCATCCAGGGCAGACCCTGAACAGCTTTCCGGGCGTCGAGCTTCCCTTCTCCTGGGCCATGTCCGAGATGGGCCTGAGAAACTGGAGTCCTCCAAAAGCGTGGCTCGACGAAATCTTCACCCTTGAGGGGCGTAGATGAATCCGACACGGGTCCCCGTTGATTGGATGAAGAAACGGTGGAGCTTGAGGCTCTTTTGACCGAAAAATAGAAGTTTTCTGAGAAAAAATGTGAAAAAATAGCACTAACGCTCGAGAGCAATAGCACGAGGATCCCAACACTTGAACGTGCGGTAAAAATCTGAAGATGGCTGCCAGAGGCGGGGCTTAGGTAGAGGGCAGTCATTGGCTGTGGTCAGTATGACGCAGAGATCAGTGATTGGTTACTACTACGAAAGACAGATCAGAAACGAAACTGATACTGATTTTTTCTTTACCGAGGATTCCCAGCCTGACGACGGGGAATATTCATGAGCATGTGAATCCATGCCAGACCCCATGCTGGAGAACAAATTATTATGTTACCGAGCCCCAGCACATCTATTATTGGGGTGGCTTGGATTCCTTGGACCACATAACCGAGTGCGCTGCAAAGATTATAGATAGCAAGCCCCCATGCTCGAGCTTCACTCAGGGTGGGAGAGAGGTTTTGGGAATAGATGCCACCACTTCCAATCCTCACTCTTCCACTTTGAATGGAATTAGACTATTTGGAATTCGGAAGAGGGCTGAAGACCCCCGATTATAATCTGTTTATGGCATGTAAGCAACACGGCCCAGTATCATTACTATCACAAGATTGGCCGACCACCAATGCACGCGTCCCATCTGCCCGCTCCTGCGCTTACCCTATTCCAGACTACCCTCCCCCTGTCCCACTTGAATGTTATCAATGAGTGTTAGAAATTATTTTCTGTCCACTTTGCTGCCCCAGGGACGTCATTTAGGAGTTGGCAGGTGTCGCACCTGTAACCCCTGAGGTCTCCCTTGCTACCCCTGTGGTCTCCCTTGCTATCTCTACAAAAAAGTTTTTTTTTAAATAATATTTTTTGTTAGATTAAAACTGAGGTTCCTGGGCTGTGACCAGCAGCATGTGGCTCATTGTTTCTGGAGTGGCTGGTTTTCTGATAGCTATAGCTGGTAAGATAGCTCAGTGTGTTGAGCGCTCACTGCTGCAATGTGTGTTTGATTTGCAGGTTCGACTCATGGAAAGGTCAACTCAGCCTTTCATCCTGTTGAGGTTGATAAATTAGTAACAACACAGGTTGGCTGATATTGTATGTATATTTGTTCTATATGAAGCGCTTAAGCGCAAGTACTACATGATAACACATCATTATCGTTCGGCCTTGGACGTCTGCTTGCATTCACAGTAAGTGCTAATGTGGGCCTATACGCGCTGATATTAATGATACATATGGTGATCCATTCTTGTATACATTTATATCACTTTACAATGATATCGTAACCATAGTTTTCGAAGTGTACTTAGAAACAATGCTATGTGATGCCACTTCTTGTTTTGTCAAGGGGTTATAGGTCATATTCCATCGCTTCCTCTGTCACTTCGGGGTGAGGTCAAATGACATTCCTTCCTGTGATGTCATCAGAGGTCAAGGGCCGTGTGATGTCACTTCCGCTACCCCTGGCATATTGGTGAAATGACATCCCTATGCTGTCCCCCCTTCAAGCACTTGGAAGCGGCCAGACAGCTTGAAAAAAGACCAATATACAAATCAATACTGTGTCCCATGGGCCATGTAGCAACCAGGACCTACCAAAAAGCCACAAGATATCCTTTCCTTTGTGTCTACTTGGCTGTGTTTAATAATGAAATGTAGCAGAAAATTTACAAAAAATGCACCAGGTACATTTCATATTACTGGCAATTGGCAATCTCCCAAAATAACCTATACTGATAGTACAGGGCCAGACCCTGCCCTGTTCAGCGTGAATTGGTGGAATTTCACTATCGCCAGTACACCGTACACTGGTTTGCCAAACTTGGGCCAACATTTCAGCCCACCAACTGTTATGGAGCTGGATCCACCCTGAACATCCAAAAACACTTTCAAAAATATATAGAGAGAATTATGCTAACTGGTTTGACCTTGTAGCAGTGTCTGTGTGACCAGAAGTGCATTTCTGTGCTGCTCTGGGGTGCCCCAGACCACAGATAAATGCCTGGATGGGAGGGTGTGTGGTTGGAGCATGTCCTCCGAGAGTTTGTAACATCAGGTTGTGTGTGCATGTGTGTGAGGGCCAGAGATGTGCTCTAAACATGGTAATGTGCTCTTGTTATAGTGTCCTATGTGCGCGGGTAGCAGCCGCGTGACTCTGGTGAAGGTGCAGCAACATTAATTTATGCTGAAAGTTGATACCAAACACATTATCACCTCTTTACCATCATCATCATCAAGTTCCCTTCATTCGGTTGAAACAACCATAAAGCGTAAAAAGCATCTATAAAAGAAAAATACATAGCACACTTTTCACAATACCAAATGGAATTAAGTAACCAACTTCCGGGTATATATACATATACATAGAGCAAACACAATGTCCGCATTACTTTTCGTCTCCACTTACCTCTTGTACTTTCGTCTCTTCCCACATTGACTTGTTGATTTTGCTTGCTTGCATCTTGTCACGGTGGCAATGGCTATGGCAAGGTTAGCTGTGAGCTTAGCGTTGTGATCAAGAGAGGGCTAAGGGGAGGAATGTGGGTTAGAAAGAAGGGTAGTCACCGGGGGTCTCCCCTTGGAATGACAAAGAGAATGTTAGTAGAAATGCAATACAGAAGAAGTACGGATAGGAAGAGGCAAAAGGGACAAAGTGAATGCAGAAATAGCAAAGTCATACACCCATCAAATGACCAGAAGCCAATTATTTCAGAATAACCTGGGGAAAAAAAATCCTTCCATGTTTGTTCTAATGACTAGAGATGCACGAATGTGGGTTTCTGGCATAGTTCTTAAGAAGCACTGCAGATGAAGCTGAGGAAGGGAAGGGTGCAGTGGGGTGGTTTTAACACTGCCTTTCTTCTCCTTATGATAAACAGTGGCAAGCAGATGGCTGATTAAATCAGGATTACATCCAGCAAACTAATCTTATTTAAGGGACTCTCACAGCAGCATATAGATGGTTGGTTGGTGTAATCTGTAAAAAGGTTTTCAGGTTTACAGGAGGTTGTGTGACACATTCCAGATGTCATTGAAGAAGGATAACTCTTTTTGAAATTTAAGATGAACCTTGCCTGCTTATAAGCAGGGTGGGCGAATATATATATATTTCTTTTTGCCCATGATGGCGAATAAGTGGAAAAGCATGGCTTTTCCTGCTGTCGCAATACAGCATGGTTTTATCCCTTGATAGCGGGAACAGTGATTTCATCATTTCGGTTAGGGCTGAATCCTACGTTTGCCAGGTGTGTTAAATAAATCATTTGAGGTTCAACCATTTTGGAATTGCCTCACCCTGGGAATTTTCAGCAAATAAGTCAGTTTAAAGAAATTAATGATTGAAGTTTGGGCAGATTAAGTAGAGGCGTATACATCATCCCCAAATAAGTACAGCCAATACCACGAAAAAATGGTTAGTATAGTTAGTATATACCAGCAGTGGCCACTAGGTCACGACATCCACGGCCACCATTCAGGACACCCCTCCCCGCTCAACACCAGGCCCTTCTCAGCATTTCTTTTTCTAGATGTTTCGGTGCACGGAGGTGGAGCGGTGTGCCGGGACTGACCACGGGAGGCAATTTGAAGGGGAGGGCGTGCAAGCGGATGAAGCGAGGGTCCTTTAAATTCGCACCTCTCTCAAAGATAACCCCTTCATTTTTTGGGGGTGGAGCTGGCTGTGTTCCTGCCTTTTGCTCTCCCAACCGCTCCTGTCAGCTATTCTCGGATCGTAATTGGTGGACCTGAAGCTGCGTATAAAGGGGTTCTCCAATGGTCTTCAATTTGTCATGATCAGTTGAAGCGTAATAACAATAGTGCAGTGACTTGTTTTCCATTGCAAAAGCTTGTTGAGATGTTGGAAGTTTATTGGACCCCTTGAACATTTTAGGAGAGGGAAGGAGACTAAAGTGAGGAATCTTCTTAAATTCCTTGCCCATGGTTGAGGGTGTGGACTGGTCAGGCTCATGGTGGGCCTACTGGTCATATGAGCCTATGATTGTACCCCTCGAATGCCCACTGAGTGTCGGGTGATGGTGTCCATGGATAGTCAGGTTTGCTTCCCATGTGAACATTTAACTGTAAGCAAGATGGCATGTGGACTCATGCGGTAATTGCCATGCTCAATGCCGGGCGTGGTCACAGCCATTGCGCCAATTAAATGTTTATGCTTTGTGTTGGGGAAGAGGCCCTATTATCTTGTGTGTACTGTGTATATTCCTATGTCGATTTTTGAATAAAAGTAGCTGGGGCCTTTTCTCCCATGCATTGAGTGCTTGTTTTTCTATGGGGCCAGTGAGGACCTCTTGCTTCAGCTATTGAAACACGTGCAACCTAGTCACATATGTGGGTGCCATGAAACGCTCTCTAGCAGGTATGGAACGCTGCAATGACGAAACATAGGCACACAGCCAATCATTTCCCAGTGTATTTAGAAGACCTTTTAAAAAATGCAAATGATATGATAGTTATTTATAACACACTTAATACCCAGAGACCCGGGGATCGAACCTCTGATGCTTAAGTCTTGTCTTGCTTCCAAGGCGAGCATGTTGCCGCTGAGCTATCTTCCCGAGACTCCAGTCAAATGCACTGTCCTACGCTGATTAGAATGTTAATTGGTTTGGATGTTGTATGTTGAGCAGTACTGATGCTGCAAAATACACCAAGGAGAAAAAGCGGCCTCTTCCCAGAGTTCCACGGTAGCGTAACAAGATTTGATCGCGCACTCAATTATTTTTGATATTTGTTTGTAGTTTGTAAGGGACCAGAGCTGGCCTTAGGGGGGCGGGGGGTGGGCCAGGCGACCGCCCGGGGCGTCACGTCCTTCCAGGGTGCCATTAGCCCCCGACACGCCAGCTTGGGGGAGTCTTTCAAGGGCTCCCCCAAGCTGGCGTTGTGGGAGAAGGCACGGCAGGTGGCCTTTTGCTATTAAATGCGCCCACCGCCGCGGGTGCATTTAATAGCAAAAGGGTGCCATTAGCCCCCCACCACGCCAGCTCGGGGGAGTCTTTCAAGGGCTCCCCCGAGCTGGCATAGTGGCAGAAAGCGCTGCAGGTGCCCCTTTGTTGTTAAATGCACCCACCGCGGCGCAGCGCATTTAATAACAATAGGGTGCTGATACTTCCTATTCACAACATTCCCCTGGTAAAAAAAAAAGTGCCACATCCTGGCCCCACCCCCCCTCCGCCCCGCCCCCTGTTGAACATGGGCACACGGGGAGGGGGGGTGCAAATTCGCCCATGGCGCTGCTGCCCCTAAGGCCTGCCCTGGAAAGGACATTTATATTTCTGGTTTCTTGATAATGCGCCAATGACCCATGGGTTTCAAAGCCCAAGTACAAGAGCCGCCGGATATGACGAGAAGGGAGATCATATAAAAGAACAAGTTACTTCTTACCTTGTAACGTTCTTTCGACGGGATGTTCCTCCGACGTATTCCTCATCTTAGATATCTCCTTCCAGCTCTGCTGGCCTCGGAAAAATGTTTCTCTAGAGGGCGCTGCGCGTCGACGTCCTTCGAGTCGATGTCCCTCGACAGCCGCCGTATCGGCGTTCGACGTCATCCTGCCTATAAAGGCCGCGCGCAGCGTCCGTTGCTCAGTTCCGTTTTGTAGCCCACAGTATTACTGTCTGGACTAGACTAATCACCCTGAAGGAGCGTAAGCTGCAACAACAAGGGAAGTAGAACTGCGGGGATGGATGGGAGGGTCGATGAGGAATACGTCGGAGGAACATCCCGTCGAAAGAACGTTACAAGGTAAGACGTAACTTGTTCTTCGAAGGGATTGTGTCCTCCGACGTATTCCTCATCTTAGATAGGCTCCCATAGCAGTATTCTATATTCGGAGGAGGGAGTACTGACTTCACGCTGTCTTCTATTGATGAATAGAATGCAGTACAGCCCTTCCAAACCTAGTCTCTTGACTGGAGGAGGAATCCAGATTGTAAAAACGTGTAAAGGTATGGACAGACGACCATGTAGCGGCCGCACATATGTCTTTAACCGGCACGCCTCTTTTGAGGGCCGATGAAGCTGCAATACCTCTGGTCGAATGAGCCCTAAGGTTTTGAGGGGGCTCTTTCCCTGCAGTTTATAACATTCCAGAATAGCTAGAATGATCCATCTGGAAATGGTCTGCTTAGTTATTGGTAACCCCAGCTTGTGACCTGTGTAACCTACAAACAGCTGGTCTGCCTGTCTTATCCTGGCTAGTCTACTAATGTAAAAACTTAAAGCCCTCCTAGGGTCTAGACTGTGTAACCTCTCTTCCTCTTTCCCCGGGTGAGGAGGAGGATAGAAAGATGGTAGGGTAATCTTTTGAGTGATATGGAATTCAGAAACCACCTTTGGGAGGAAATTAGGCTTCACTTGCAGGACAACTTTGTCTTTGTGAAAGATTGTATGAGGGGGTTTACAAGAAAGAGCTTGTAATTCGCTCACCCTTCTAGCAGATGTAAGTGCTATTAATAAAACAGTTTTAAGGGTAAGGAATCTTAACGAACAAGAATGGAGAGGTTCGAAAGGTGTACCCATCAGGAAAGTTAGTACTAAGTTTAAATCCCATAGGGGAACTTGGAATGGTCTTGGGGGATAAACATTGGTTAACCCCTTTAGAAACTGTATTACCAAGGGTAATTTGAAATAGGATGGTTCTTCCGCAGTACGCTTAAAGATGGATAGCGCTGCGAGATAGCCCTTAATGGTGCCAACTTGAAGGCCTGAATTTGCCAAATATAGTAGGAAGGACAGAACCATTGGTGTACCACATGAAAATGGGTCGATATTCTGTTCTCTACACCAGCTGCAAAATCTGTTCCAACGGCAGCAGTATAAAGACTTTGTTGCTGGCCTCCTTGCCGAAAGCAACACCTCCATAACATCATCAGGGAGGTCCCAATCCTTGTACCTCAGCCGTTCAGAAGCCAAGCGTGAAGGTTGAGGGTTTTGATGTCTGGATGGAGAACCTGACCTCCCTTCTGTGAGAGTAGGTTCTCTCTGAGTGGAAGTCGAATTGGAGGGCAGATGGACAAGTCTAGAAGGTCCGGGTACCACGTTCTCCTGGCCCAATCCGGGGCAATTAGGATCATGGTTCGCCGGAATCTTCTCAACCTCCTGATCATTTGAGGAATGACAGGGACCGGTGGGAACGCGTACAGAAGCGGAAACTCCCAGTCCACTATGAACGCGTCTCCCAGAGCTCCTCTCGGAGGAAATTCCCTTGAGCAGAACAGGTCGCATTTCCTGTTTAGGCTGGTGGCGAACAGATCTACCTGAGGGGTTCCCCAAAGGGCGAAGATCTCTTGAAGGACTTCCTGAGCTAGCTCCCACTCGTGGGAGACTGTGTTCTGCCTGCTCAGAGCGTCCGCTGTCAAGTTCTTCTCTCCGGCTAGGTGAACTGCCGATAGAGAGATTCCTTCTTGGATTGCCCAAAACCAGAGCTGCATCGCCTCTCTGCACAGGGGTAGTGATCCTACGCCTCCTCTTTTGTTGAGGTAATGCATGGCCACCGTGTTGTCCGTCATTATCAGGACGTTCTTCCCTTGTACAGCTGGCAGGAAAGCCTTCAGCGCAAGCCTGATGGCTCTCAGCTCTAACAGGTTGATGTGTAGTCTGGACTCCGATGGAGACCAACGACCGCTGATGGTCAAGTCGTTGGCGTGGGCTCCCCACCCCGTGAGTGAGGCATCCGTGACTACTGTTATCTCCGGCCAGGGTTGCCAAAACTGTTCTCCTTTCAGAATGTTCTCCTGACAGGCCCACCACTGAAGGTCTCGAGCCACCTTGCCGGGAACCTGAAGAAGATCTGTCATTCTCCCTGAGAATTGTGACCACTGAGTCCTCAGTGCCCACTGGAGTGATCTCATTCTCAGGCGAGCCTCTGGCACAAGGAAAATGCAGGATGCCATGAGGCCTAGCAACCTCAAAAAGTCGAAGGCTGGGAGACGTTGGGCATGCTGGAACTTGGTAACCATCTGTAGAATATCTTGAGCCCTCACCTTTGGTGGCGAGGCTTTTCCCAGGGAAGTATCCAGGATCGCTCCTATGAACTGGAGTCTCTGCGATGGTATAATTTGTGACTTCTTTAAATTGAGGGAGAAGCCCAGTCTGTGAAGGAAGTGGCACACGTGATTTAGCTGGATCTGAGCTTGCTCCGGAGAAACAGCCCTGATCAGCCAATCGTCCAGGTAGGGGTAGACGTGAATCCCTTCCCTCCTTAGACTTGCATCCACTACCGACATTAACTTGGTGAAGACCCTCGGGGCGGAGGTCAGCCCAAATGGCAGCACTCGAAATTGATAGTGAGAGTTGCCAATTGCGAACCTCAGGTATTTCTTGTGTTTGAGATGGATAGGCACATGGAAATAAGCGTCCTGAAGGTCCAGAGATACCAACCAGTCCTGGAACTGAAGGGCCTGGAGGATCTGAGAAAGAGTGACCATCTTGAATTTGTCTTTTCTGAGGAATTTGTTCAATTCTCGCAAGTCCAAGATGGGTCTCAGTCCTCCGTCTTTCTTCGGAATGAGAAAGTAAGGGGAGTACCAGCCCTTGTTCCTCTCCGCTACAGGTACCGGTTCTATGGCACCTTTCTCTAGCAGGTCCAAAATTTCCTGCAAGAGGAGCGGATCTGGAGCTTTCTGAGAGCTGATCCCCGGTGGATGACTCTGAGGTATACGTAGGAAAGGCAGGCAGTAACCTTGGGCGACTGTTTCCAATGCCCAAGCATCTGACGTGATAGCCTGCCATACCGTCAGATGTTGAGTCAACCTGCCTCCTACAGGTGTCCTGTGAGGGGAGTCCTCAGAGTGGTTTTGGGGCGGCTGATGCAGATGCCGATGGTAAAGAGGCACCTGCTGTTGCTGCGGCTTTAGAATATCTACCCCGTCCACCTCGGGTAGTTCTTCTTTGACCCCTTTGAGCCGGTCGTCCTCTACCTCTTCCGAATGCGGAGTAGAAGCGAAAGGACTTGCCCCTCGCAGAGGTTCCTGTGGGACGAAAAGGAGTCTGACGGATTGCAGCTCCTAGGGATTTTGCTGCAGCTTTTGAAGTTTGCAGTTTCTCTAAACTGTCATCCGCCTTTTTCCCGAACAAAGAAGAGCCATCGAATGGCATGTTCAAGAGCCTGGCTTGCACATCTGGGGCAAAACCCGACTTTCTCAACCAAGCGAATCTCCTGGTTGATGTACTTGCTGCCATTGCTCTGCTGATACTGTCAGCCGAATCAATGCCCGTCTGGAGGGATTCGCACATAGCGTCTTTACCGTCCTGTATAATATTCAGGAACGCATCCCTTTCTTCTCCCTCCGGGATGCAGTCAGCTACTGTAGAAGCACACTCCCAAAGTGTATGGCTGAACCTAGCAAGGGTGCAAGTAGCATTAACAGACTTTAACGCCATGCTACATGCTGAAAAGACTTTCTTTGCCATAGCATCATATTTTTTATCGTCCCTGTCCTGTGGGACTGTAGGATAAGCCGTCTTGACATCGGTAGAGGATGGTGCTTGTGCCACCAGACTTTCTGGGGATGGGTGTTTAGACAAAAACTCTGGGTCTGTGGAAGATACCCTGTACTTTGTAGACAGTTTTTTATTTACTGCTGGTATTACATCTGGGGTTTCCCAGTTTGTCATGATCTTTCTCTGAAGAGCTTTATGAAAGGGCACCACAGGATCCTCTTGTGGGCCTTTGTCAAGAATATCCGTGAGGTCATCTTGTTGGAAAGATTGTGAAGGTGCAGACCACCCCATGAACTCTGTAATCCTGGCCATTAAGGCTCTGTAGGGGGTTTCAGCATGCTCCCCTGGGTCTGGCTTAGCAAACTCCACCTCAGGGGAAGTGTCTAACCCACTTGCCTCATGTAAAGAATCATGAAGATCCTTTAATCTGCGCTCTTCAGAGGAAAATTCCTCTCTAACTGGGGTTACAGGTCCCTGTAACTCAAATGTGTCTTGTTCAGACAAATCACCCTCTTCTAAAATTGAGGATATAGTTCTCAATTGTTCTGAACTCATAAAGGGAGTAAATCCCATTTCCAAGGCAGAGGGTGCCAAACTTGTCATTATTGGCCTCGAAAGCGTCGATGTCGTCGACGCCGACGTCGAAGGCTTCGAGCGTGGCGTCGAAAACAGAGGTGGAGGCCTCGAGGACCTCGACAGAATTGGAATTCTACTCGACAATATCGAAGCCATCGACGTCGAGGGCCTGGGGATAGTCACTTGATGTGTGGTAACCGTGACTTTTCTTGGCGTCGACGCCGGTGTCGAGGCCGGCGTCGAGTCGACAGACCCGTGTGTCGAAGGTCCCCTCGACAACGGCGTCGAAGACATCGACCTCGACGTCGACGGGACCTTCGTCGACGGCGTCGACGGAACCTTCGAGGAAGGTTTGGAGGTCATAGTCCTGCTCGAGGGTTCGAAACGCGCTCGAGAGGTTTCTTTCGCCGGGTACTGCGACTCGCAGCGTTTTTGACCTTTGGGTCTTTCGACCAGAGCATCGCTCTCGGCAGTCTTCGAGGGGTCGAGGCCGCTTTCTCGAAGACGCTCATCATATTCTTTCGGAATTCCTCCCATTCAGCCCGGGAACTATGTTTCGTGGGGCAAGGGATTCTTTTTGGCGAAACAGAGGAAGAGGAAGACGGAGAAGGGGATCTTCGACGTCTCCTCTTCGAGTGCTTCGATCTCGAGGAGTGATGAGACCCACTCCTAGACCTGGAGCGCGAATGGTGACGAGGAGACGAATGTCTCGACTTCGTCGACGAAGAAGAAGCTTTAAAAGTCTTACCTTTCTCCAGCTTCCCCCTACGCTCCTTCAGGGCCTTAGCTGTCATGGACATACAGTCCTCGCATTCCGAACAATGGTCTTCAGCTCCCAAGCACCACAGACAAATTCTGTGAGGATCGGTCAACGACATCTTTTTCCCACAATCTCGACATTTTTTGAAGCTGGATCGAGGAGTTGTCGGTTCCGACGAGGAAGCCATCGAGTACGGATCGAATAACTCGAGGTAAATAGGATTAATCTGACTAAGAACTGAGCAACGGTATTCCGAGGCACCAAGTAAGCGCGGAAAAACGGAACTGAGCAACAGACGCTGCGCGCGGCCTTTATAGGCAGGATGACGTCGAACTTCGATACGGCGGCTGTCGAGGGACATCGACTCGAAGGACGTCGACGCGCAGCGCCCTCTAGAGAAAAATTTTTCCGAGGCCAGCAGAGCTGGAAGGAGATATCTAAGATGAGGAATACGTCGGAGGACACAATCCCTTCGAAAGTAAGGTTTTGACAGGTTTCAGAAACACCATTAAGTCCTTAATGTCCTGGGCAGCTTGGGGTGATTGATACCAGAGTCTAGCTGCCTGAATGATAAAGGAGCGACCCGGAGTTCTGGGGCAGTTGAAACTTCTGCCATTGCGAAGCCCGCAGCGGCCTATTGGGCCAATACCAGGAGAGATAAATATTTCCAATATGAAAGGAGCTGGCCCATATGAAGCTTTGGGAACCAGTGTCAACGCCTTCCAGCATACGCGCATTCACACGGAGCCAGTGTAGGCTCCTGAGGAGCAGAGTTATGTGTTATTGCTTAAAGGTCCCTTTGACAATTCTGGCAGCTGAATTTTGAATCAGATGCAATCTATGACGAATATCTTGATTTGCAACTAAAAATAAGCAATTACAATAGCCCAGTTTAGCGCCTGTGATTGTGCATCTATCATGGCTCTACGGGAGTGGGATGAAAGTGGGCACAGATGGCGCAGAAGAGGGGTGTGCTCAGCTCGATATAGGGGAGCCCAGGGAGACTGTCAATGTGCTGGAGGTAAATGTTCCAATTGAAGACCAAACTGGTAGTTTGGCAGTGTGGTAAATGCAGCAGTAATTCCGTTACCGCCAAAAGAAGGAACCTACAAACTTATAATGAAATTCATAGCTTTTTTATAAACTGTTTCATGACAGATTCTTCCAGCTTCTAAGCGCTGTAATTATAGCTGTTGTGATTTCATAATTTTGCGGTATGTAACCCACCGACCTCGGAAAGATGAAGTGCGGAGCCGGCACTTCCGGCACTGGAATGAGTTAAATGCCGCTGGCCCCATGTGTGAGGCAAGCGCACGTCCCGTGGAGTTGTGCAGTGGTTACGGGTGATCCGGGGTTTTGACACAGTAATGCGTCATTCTTCATTAAAGCGTTAGCAGGTGTGCACGTGTTTACCATCTTTGCTTCTCGGCATCGCTCTGCGCTTCCCAGGCCTGAAGGCCGATTTGACAGTTGCTTCTTCACTCACATGCACAACAAGTCCAAGAGGTCATTCCGCAACAACTCTTGCAAATGTGTTCCTGCGTGACAGGCCCCGGGAGATTTCCGCGCGCGCCTCCTAAACTCCTGGACACTTGTCAAAGGCTGGAGATGGAACGCAGTCTCTGGCAGAGGTTGCGCCGAGCTCCTGAGGAAGGACACGGTGGAGGCGCTGCCAGTCCAGCGCCAACGCCGGTCCCCAGACTCCGAAACCTAATTAGGAAGCAGAAAATTGAGTTTGCAGAAGAAGCGGCCAAGTTGGAAGATCTGTAGCGTTGAGAGAAAGCCGCCGGGCCATCCGTCAAGTGAGCGATGATAGACACGTTGGAGTAGCAGCCCTTCTAGGGGAGCGATACTGCTCATGAAATAGTCTTGTTTGCTAGGAAAGAAAATTTCTCACAGTCCCAGAAAATCCTCTATTCCCACGGAGAAAGTCACCCCAGCAACAGGTGCCGTATTAAGCAAAAACCTCTGCACTGTTCAAATAAAATAACATATACGAATGCCCCTAGGAGTACACCTCTCCAGTGTCTCGTCGTGCCCATAGAGGCATACCCCAGATAATTATATCTCCCCACTGCTCTAGTGTGTAGCATAGAAGCATTCCCCATAAAATGCCATCTCTCCACTGCCCCACTGTGTTCCATAGAGGCATACCCCAGATAATACCATCTCTCCACTGCTCCAGAGTGTCCCATCGAAGCATTCCTCATATAATAACACCTCTCCACTGCTCCAGTGTGTGGCATAGAAGCATTCCTCATATAATAACACCTCTCCACTGCTCCAGTGTGTGGCATAGAAGCATTCCCCATAAAATAACACCCCTCCACTGCCCCCACTGTGTTCCACAGAGGCATACCCTAGATAAGTACATCTCCCCACTGATCCAGTGTGTGGCATAGAAGCATTCCCCATAAAATAACACCCCTCCACTGCCCCCACTGTGTTCCACAGAGGCATACCCCAGATAAGTACATCTCCCCACTGATCCAGAGTGTAGCATAGAAGCATTCCCCATAAAATAACATCTCTCCACTGCCCCACTGTGTTCCATAGAAGCATTCCCTGTTGATAGGTATGCTGCCTATTCAGAATTGCCACTGTTGAAATGTGCATTACCCACTATTGAAATGTATGCTGTCCATTTAGAACTGCTCACCGGCCACCTCTTTAAAAATTGTTGCATATGCCGAATGCTTGCTGCCCACTGCTGAAATGTGCTCTGCCCACTTTTGAAATGTATGCTGCCCATTTAGTATTGCCCACTATTAAAATGTGCATTACCCACTTTTGAAATGTATGCTGCCCATTTAGAACTGCTCACCAGCCACCTTTTAAAAAGTTTTGACCATACCGGATGATTGCCACCTACTATTGAACTGTTTATTGTCGCCATCTCCAAACAGCCACTGCCTAGCACAAATTGTAGCTGCCCTCACCTAACCGCACACTGCTTACCTCGTGCAACCATTAGGCGAGTCACACACCGTCCCAGCCACTAACTATATCCCTCCAGCCTACTCAGTAGCACCAACGCTTAATCATGTTCCCCACGCTCCCACACTCCCACAACGTGCCACCTACACCCTTCCTACCAGCACTACACATAGGCACACAGGCACTAGAATCCACTCCGGCAGTCCAAGCTCTCAAGCAGATTCATAGCACCATGCCACCCAAGCCTCACTACAGCTCACAAGCCAAATCTCATCCCATGGAGACCCACGTGAGGAATCAAAGACTAGGCTCTAGATCCGCCCACTTTGCAACCACCTCTAAAACTCTCCCAGGAAAACACATCCACCCACCGCTACCTACAACCACCCTAATGTCTTGTACCTCCAAATCGGACAATCCTACTAGCATCCTTATTAAAACCAAACCAGAAACAAACAAGAAAACTCCTTTCCAATGTGCACTTATCAATGCACGCTCCCTACCAGCACATGCCACAGAGATTCACGATCTCGTCACCGAACTAGATCTAGACATCTTAGCCATCACGGAGACATGGCTATACGAAGCCTCTGGTCCAGCCATCTGCCAAACCCTACCAGCAGGTTACATCATCCTGCGCCAAGACAGATCCTCCAGCAAAGGCAGAGGGGTAGCATTCATTCTCAGGGAATCTATTAACGCCAGGCAACTAAAAACCACTGAGTCAGACAACTTTGACTTGCTATCAGTAAAAATATCACCTTCGCCAAATGATACCATACCACTCCACATTGTCTACCGTCCTCCAGGCCCAACCAACGACTTCCAACCCAAAATCACTCATATTCTAGGAGACAACCTAAAAATGAACACAAGAGCTATGATCTTAGGCGACCTTAACCTGGGCTTCCAAGACCCCAAAGACAAGAAAGGCAAAGCCCTCGCCAAAGCTCTCCAAGACCTAGGCTTCACCCAACTAATCAAC
Source organism: Ambystoma mexicanum (assembly GCF_040938575.1). Lineage (NCBI taxonomy): Eukaryota > Metazoa > Chordata > Amphibia > Caudata > Ambystomatidae > Ambystoma > Ambystoma mexicanum. The sequence continues at coordinate 337,464,103 of NC_090924.1, read as the reverse complement.
GACCCGACCCACACCAAAGGTCGAATATTAGATTGGATCGCAGATCACAACTGTGCCGGTGACCTCAGCTCCAACACCCCACGCCCATGGACTGACCACCACTTAATACACTTCTTCTTACCCTCAAAACCAATAGTGAACCCAAACCCACCCGCACCAGCCACCATGGCCATATCCAAGAAACTACTCACTGCAGAAAGAATCCTCCCCCCTCATTGAAACCTCTGCACTCGCCCACCCCACTTCCAATGATCCCACAGAACTAGTTGAAATCTATAACACCACTCTCAAAGAGCTATTAGATACCATTGCTCCATTGGAAAAGAAAAAAGCCAAGCATACTCCCCATGCAAACTCATGGTTCACTCAAGAACTTTTTGATGCCCGTTCCGCTAAAAAAGAGCAGCACGAACCTCTTTGCAAAAGAACCCCTCCACCACCACAAGAGATGCCTACTGCATAACCGCTAGACTTTACAAACAGGCCATCTCCAAAGACAAAGCTGCCACATAAAACTCTAGAATTGAGAAAGCGCAATCCCAATCTAAAGAGTTATTTGCCATTTATAACGAGCTGACCATCCCCCCTACCTCCACACAACCCACTGAGAAAACCGAATCCTGGTGCAACAATATTCAACACGCCATGCTAAACAAAATCAAAACACTCCAAAACAAAATGAAGACCCAATTTGACAATCTGCCTAAAGCCACCATACCCACACCTAAGCCCTCGGCCACACGACCAGTGGCTGACGATCAACCCGGCACAAACATTCCCTCACCCTTTACATTCAGGGAAGTAACAATCCCGGAAGTCCTACTGATCATGAAACACATCAAACTGTCGTTATGTAAAGGTGACACATGCCCACCAACTTAGTCAAGGACTGTGCTACAGCCTTGGCCCCTTTCATCACCACCTTTATCAACGCCTCCTTCACCAACAGCACCGTCCCACTCACCCTCAAGGAAGCCTGGTTTCGCCCACTTCTAAAGAAACCTACCCTTGACCCAGACTCCCCTAACAACTACCATCCTATTACCACCGTGCCCTTCCTGTTAAAAATTCTAGATAAGGCTTCCTACCTACAGATCGAATCTTACCTGGAAACCCACAACATCCTTGGAAAAAGACAATCAGGTTTCCGCCCCCGTCATGGCACAGAATCAGCACTTCTAGACCTCAAGAATCACCTACTCGAAGCCATGGACAAAGGCAAATCCTCACTCCTCCTACTCTTGGATCTTTTGGCTGCCTTTGACCTGGTTGACCACAAGATCCTATGTAAACATCTCACTGACACCGCCCACTTCTCCGAAGAAGCCACCGCCTGGATGACCTCCTTCTTGGAAGGCCGAGCGATGAGGGTCTTCTCCGACCAGGCCTCAGCCACTCCATCCTCCATTGAGTGTGGAGTGCCACAAGGATCCTGTACCTCACCCACTCTATACAATCTATTCACCCTCCCACTGTTCAGTGACCTAGAAGAATTTGGCATAGCCTTTACTAACTACTCCGACGACACACAAATTCTTCTTCCGCTTAAAGGGAACTATGATCAAGACCTCAACACACTCCAGAAGACATATGCACGCATCCAGGCTTGGATGGCAGGCAATGGTCTTTATCTAAACGGGGAAAAAAATGAAATCCTACTGATAGGCCCCAAATAACCCCTTAAAAAACTAGACGACAAGTACAGTTCTTTCAGTATTGAGAATACTGTTATCACAGCTTCCACCACAGTGAAAACCCTTGGGGTATATCTGGATGCTACCCTATCCATGGACAGGCAAGTCAGTGCCATTTAATCTTCCGCAGCATTCACAACAAAAATCATAAATGCAGTAAAAGCCCACTTATCACCAACCAACTGCCCTAACATCGCGAGAGCCTCCATTGGCGCAAAACTTGACTATTACCACATCTTACTCCTAGGCACCTCCACAAAGAACATTAACAAACTTCAAACAGCACAAAACAGCGCCCTCAGAGCCACCCTTAGCATCCCCAGGAGAGAACACATCTCACAGGCGAGAAAAAATGCCCATTGGCTCCCAATCAAAGAACGCATAACTTTCAAAGCCCTCACAATCACCCACAAATGCATTGCCCAGACCACCCCTGCCTACCTGACTGAAAGAATACACCATGCTCCGGCCCACAGACCAAGACGGGACCAATACTCCCACCTACTCTCAGTCCAAGCATTCAACAGAGCCAAAGCTGGCGGCTCCAGTTTTGAAGTACTAGCCCCAAAAGCCTGGAAGGCACTCCCGTCCAGTCTACGGCATGAAGAATCCCTCACAGTTTTCAGGAAGGTTCTAAAAACTAATCTGTTTAATTAAACTGCTTCCACAATGCTTTTAACATATATTACTGCCTATGTACATAGCCTTCCCAAATCTGTATCGCTGTCCTGAAATTTTACTTGTACTAACTGAATATGCTGTAACAGCGCCATGATGCCCCCGGGCAGATGGGCGCTTTATACCTTCAAATAAATAAATAAAACAAATAAATTCCCCATAAAATAACACCTCTCCACTGCCCCACTGTGTTCCATAGAGGCATACCCCAGATAATTACATCTCCCCACTGCTCCAGTGTGTGGCATAGAAGCATTCCCCATAAAATAACACCTCTCCACTGCCCCACTGTGTTCCATAGAGGCATACCCCAGATAATTACATCTCCCCACTGATCCAGAGTGTAGCATAGAAGCATTCCTCATATAATAACATCTCTCCACTGCTCCAGTGTGTAGCATAGAAGCATTCCTCATATAATACAATCTCTCCACTGCTCCAGAGTGTCCCATTGAAGCATTCCTCATATAATAACATCGCCCCACTCCTCCAGTGTGTAGCATAGAAGCATTCCCCATAAAATAACATCTCTCCACTGCCCCACTGTGTTCCATAGAGGCATACCCCAGATAATACCATGGGCCTCATTACAAGTGAAGCGGTAAGGGGTTAACGGCGCCAGTAAAGGTGCTGGCGCCGTTAACCCTGTACCTCCTCATTACGAGGTTCCCTCGCGGGACCCGCTCAGGACGTCTGGTCAGACCAGACGTCCTTTGCGGGTCCCGCCAGGGGACCAGCATGCTAACAACGGGCCTGCCATTAACGGGCCCATTGTTAGCATGCTCCCCATTCCCATTGAGCCCTATGGGGGCTCAAATGGGAATGGGGATGGTCCATGTCTGGGTTCCCTGAATGGGGAAATACCGGGCCCTCCAAAGTCAGAATGGCCCGGTATTTCCCCATTCAGGGACCACGGACCCGGACCCAAGTTTGGAGGCAGCCATGCCCTTATTTGGGCATGGCTGCCTCCAAACTCATAATGAGGCCCCGTCTCTCCACTGCTCCAGAGTGTCCCATCGAAGCATTCCTAATATAATAACATCTCTCCACTGCTCCAGTGTATAGCATAAAAGCATTCCCATAAAATAACATTGCCCCACTGCCCCAGTGTGTAGCACAGAAGCATTCCCCATATAATAACATCTCCATACTGCTCCAGTGTATCCCATAAAAGCATTCCTCATATAATAACATCTCTCCACTGTTCCAGTGTGTAGCATAGAAGAATTCCTCATAAAATAACATCTCTCCACTTCCCCAATGTGTTCCACAGAAGCATACCCCAGATAATGCCATCTCTCCACTGCTCCAGTGGGTCCCATAGAAGCATTCCCCATAAAATAACATCTCCACACTGCTCCAGTGTATCCCATAGAAGCATTCCCCATAAAATAACACCCCTCCACTGTCCCCACTGTGTTCCACAGAGGCATACCCTAGATAGGTACATCTCTCCACTGCTCCAGTGTGTAGCACAGAAACATTACCCATAAAATAACATCTATCCACTTCCCCAGTGTGTTCCATAGAGGCATACCTAATAACAGAGTACGCTCCAAGACAAAGTGGGAGGTCAACTGCCTTCCCTAACTGTTAATATAACAGTCTTGTAGCACAACATAAACGGTTCATTGGGAGAAAAAGAAGAATCGATGTGTGCTAATCTGTCACATTATTAGCAAACAACAATTAGAAAACAATGTGCTCACTGTCCCTAGAGGATGAACACCCATACCTGACAGGAGTGCCTGGCCCTAGGTAATGAGTGGTGCACCGCATTTTTAACAGGGATGGCCAAAGAGGAAACTGTCCCTCAACGCTACCAATTGTGTGGATGTATCAGAATAAAAGTCAAACATTTATATATTTATGTTTATTTATATATTCATCTTTCCAGCATGATTCCTGCAATGGGAACCTCACCCATTAAAGAAGATCTCCCCTAATGCCGCGGCCTTTTCCTGCCCTCTAGTAACGCCTACGTTGGGAACATTAATCGCGTAAACACACGTCGCCCGGCTCCAGTGTGTCCCATAGGCGCATGCGTGTTACAGCAGGATCCCGCCTAAGTCCCAGCATGCACCGCGCCCTGGAAGCCAGGCTTGTTATGATAGGATAGCAACACTCTCCTTAGAAGGAGCCAAGGATGTATCTCGTCTCAGCGCTCTTTCTTTTTAAGGAATTGCTAATACATGTGTTTAATCACCGAGAGGCACTAGCAGAAGGAGGGATGTGGGGGCTGGGGGCGGGCTTGTGGTTTTTCCTGGATGCATGATATAGGTGTCCTCTCCGAGTGTTCGGGGAAGCTTGTACAGTGTCTGTGCGCCGAAGCATTTTAAGGCACTTGGCCCCCCGCCTCGTTCATCGCACAGCGTAATTCATAGGGTTGAACTCTGATTTCTGATGGCCTGGGGTGGGGTCTCATCCTACTCTGAGGTATGTTAAGTTCTGTTGTGAATTTATGAAGCCCATGAGGGCCCCCCCAGCCCAGACTCTGGAGGGATCTGGGCTCGTGCTATTGGCAGTGACCTAAAAAGGAGTGACCTTTCAACCTATTAGAACAAAACGGAGATTTTAATGATTTTGTAGAAGCTATATTCGAGCTGCATGGTGGTATTTGAATCTATCTTTGTCGTGTGTTGGGCCTTTGCGAATCCCTGGACATAAATCCAGCCTCCAACGGTGACCCGTGTATGCGGCCCGGGCGTGCCGGTGTGTTACTGGGCAATTTCACTGCCATCACTGTGTCTTTGGCGTTCTGGAACTTGAAGCAGTTACATTTTGGGAGACCCGAATATTAGAATAACATATCTTGGATGACCCCCTCTTCGAGGAGCTGTTTCTTTCTCCCACCCCCACCCCCAGAGGCAGCATAATACCCTCTAAAGCACCAGATTATTTGGTTCATCTGCTGCTTCCTGCTCACAAGGGGTTAAGAAAAGACACCCTAAGAACTCAACATCACCATAGAAGGGGATTACGGTTGTTGTTATTTCAACCGTTTGTAACACTGTATATTTTGCTTTGCAGGCCTAAACCTGTTTTTTAGACCGGTCATGATTAGTCATATTGTGGCCCTCCAGATGTTTTGCCTACAAGCCTCATGATCCTTTGCCATTGACTATGCTGACTAGGGATCTTGGGAGTTAAGTCCCAAAAACATTTGAAGGGCCAGACAATGAGGAACCATGGACTCAGCCGCTACTGGCCTAGCCACACTACTATAAAGACCGAGAATGGGCTAATTAAGGCTGAGGTGCCTTTGGCACGCTCTCCCATGGGTGCAAAGGCTAGCTAGCGTAAGACCCTTCGCACTATGACCGATCTGCTGGCAATGGACGGGCTATGCATAGGTACTGCAGAGCACTGGGGACAGAGCAGATCTGTGGGACATCGCATTAGAGAATATCTTAGATGGTGTGAAGGGGTTCAGCATCACAAGCTTGGCAACAATGATGCAATCCATGTATCGAGTGGGCTTTTTACCCACAACTTCTATTTTTCTCTGGTACGACGCTGTTACATCGGCCGATTTTTTTTTCACCGATTAATTTTTTCCCAACAGTTTTTGCCGGAAAAACAGATCGAAAAAATATGAGAGGGGGTGGATAAGGGGATGTAAGGGGTACGGGGTGGGGAATAGGTAATACATAATAGGGGATGTGGGACTGGGGGAGAACCCGCAAAAATAAAAAAATACAAATTGTCAATGAGTTTTTTGGGAAAAAAACTGTCCGAAAAAAAGTCAACGAAACAGACGATGTAAGAACGTAGAACCCATTCTCTATATCTAGATTCTATGATTGACTGTATCTTTAAGAGTGAGGGGATGTCAGGAGGGCCAGGAGTTTATTGCGGAAACGTATGGGCTTCATGATTGGTGGTGATGCATGTTTGGGACCAGTGGTTGTATAAAAATATATATACTACTTTTATCAACAAGGATACAGAAATTGTGCATTCCTTTAGTAAGCCCTAAACAGGAGAAGTATCTTGAAGCGTTTTGTGGGCTGCATAGCTCAGAGGCTGTCCAGGCACTTGTTTTTGTACTAATTTTACCACCTCGCAGGTTACTTCAGCTACTACAGGAAACACATAGGAGCTTATTTTCAAAGGAGCGTAGTGGACAATAAAAGCGTCAAAGCATTTTTACGCTTCAATTTTGCACTCCATCTAATTTTCGTGGCTTTTCAATGCGTAGGAGAGCAGCAAAGCAGAATTTGCATGTCTGCTTTGCTTTCCACATCCATCTTAGAAGAGCACTCGGTTGTATGCTGCATGAGATTTTCCTGCACGTGAGAAACCGAAGGGTTCCGATGGAACGCGGCTTGCAATTGCACCTGTTTAACAGCAGGGGGATTCCACTGCAATCCATTCTAAAACACCACCCAGCAAAGTGTAATTTGCAGGCAGTGTTTTATTTCTCTCAAAGTGGAGAGAAAAAGGGAAGCATAAAGGCAATCTGGTCGTAATTTGCTCTTCACAATTAGACTCCTCTTCGGGAATGCTTAAAATTGCATGCAGGGGACCAGCAACAGGCAAGTGTGAGCATTGGTGCTCCCCTGCAGGCAATTAGCACATAGTATAAAATGTGCCCCTAGCTGTTCCCCTGAGCTTCCAGTGCATGGAGGACACTTCACATTAGGTTCTTCATCCGCGTAGTCGTTCTTGCCGATTACCTCAATGCACTCACTTTCAGCTTCCCTTCTCCTTCCACCTGCTGCACGATGACAGCAGACTCAATGTATGTGCCTCAACCCGTCATTTCATTTTGAAGTATGTCTTTTGTTCTACGCTTGAAAGTTAAGGAAGATTGGAAATATTTCATGAAAAAAAATCTTGCTCTAAGCCAAGCGTTGTATGAGCTTCAAGAAGTCAATGAATGAGAATCCTGGTGCAGGTTTACTTTCACTCAATTTGATTGATTTGATTCAAATGCTGTGCTCCAATAGAGATATACACCTCAGTGCCTTGTTAGTTTCAGATGACACCTTTTATGTCATGGTATTGTCATGTGCCCAGCCATTGTTGCATGGAATAAACCAAAACTGCTGTTCTTTCAGCCCTGCCTACATCTGAATAAATAAGTCAATGGGCCTCATTATGAGGTGGCCGGTCCGGTAGGAACGGTACCGGTAATCTTGCTGGTAACATTGTTACCGGACCCGCAAACTACGAGTTCTGCTCACAGGTGCCTTTTCGTCCGCCAGGTGTGACCTGGCGGGTGGACCGGCACACGCGAGCAGACCATGTCGGATGCACCGGCACCATTCCTGAATGGTGCCGGTGCATCCGGCCTCCCCATTCCCATTGAGGCCTATGGGACTCAAATGGGAAAGGGCACTAATATTTTCTGGCGCCCGGGAATGGCCAATTACCGGGTCCACCGGGGCTGTAATGCCCCGGTAATTGCTCATTCCCGGTCACTGAAAAAAAAATTCTTCCGGCAGCAGCCATACCCGTTTTACCGGAACGGCTACCGCCGGTGTGTTAATGAGGCCCAATGACTCTAACGTAAATAACTTAACAGTGCAGTTGGTGCTTGATTGCATCTAGGACATGCTGAAGATAAACTTGTTGAGGCAAAGATTTGGCTCACTGATGAACCGTGGCATTTCTAGAAGGAGTGTCGTCTAGTGGTATGGTAGTGTCTGGCATAAGGACTGTCTTGTGGTAATATGTGAGCAATGTGCTAAACTAGAGCATGGTGTTATCAGGTGGAAGGTGTGTGATTTATTGAGTATAGTGTATTGGTTTACGGTGTGGGTTTGTGGCAGCAAGAAGCGTGGTCTGCTGGTGGGATGGGTAAAGTCAACTGGGATATGCAGTCTAGCAGAAGGAGGTGTGGAATGTTCCGGGTGATGTTCCCCGCCCATACTCTCCTCCTTCCCTCCCATTGCACCAGATGAGATCTCTAGAGTTGTCCGCTCCATGAAAGTCTCCTCTAAACAGGTGCTACCCTGCTCCACTAGAACCATCAAGGACTACATCGACACTCTCGGCCCTGCCTGGGCTGACCTCTGCAACCACTCTTTTTCCACCGGTTCTTCCCCTCAAACGCTCAAGCACTCTCTTGTGCACCCTCTCCTAAAAAAGCATCTGCTGACCCCTCTTGTCCGGCTAACTATCGACCTATCTCTATCACCCCTTTCTTGGGCAAACTCATGGAGAAGCTGCCCATCCCCCAACTGACCCTCCACACCGAAATGGCTGGCTGCCTTCATGACCACCAGTCCGATTTCAGGACAGCCAGAGGAACTGAAACTGCTCTCCTCAATACCAAATAAGACCTACTCTCTAATCTGGACCCTAACACTCCTTCTGTCCTGATCCTCCACAATCTTTCCTCTTCCTTTGACACGGTCAACCACTCCATCCTCATAAACCGTCTCTGTGACACCCTAGGCATCACAGACAGAGCACTGTTGTGGCTTACCTCTTTCCTCTCTAACAGACCCTCCCAAGTTCAAATGGGTCCTCTCCTCCACCCCACTCTCTCCCTGTGGCATCCCTCAGGGATCTATCCTATCACCGTGGCTCTTCAACATCTACCATGACCCTCTGCCCCACCTGATCACCTCCTCCCCTTATTTCCAGTGTTACGCAGATGACACACAGCTCTCCTTCCCGCTGCCTTCCCCTACCTCTGCCTCCTCCTCTTCCTGCCTTATACCTGACTGCCTGACTGCTTTTCAGGCATGATGCTCTGCCAAGGATCTCTGCCTCAACACGAGCAAGACAGAGATCCTTCTCATTGGGATGCCTGCTCCTAGTTTCCCCCTCACTCTCTGGCCAGAGTCCTTGGGTCCCCTCCCCTCACCCACTTGTGAAGCAAAAAACCATGGGATCATATCTGACTCCTCTCTCTTTGCCCTCAAGCCCAGTGACCGCAACTCTCCAGCCCTAAAATCTCAACACTGGCTCCTGGTGACTGCAAAGCCCGTTGCATCATCTACAAGGATATCTGGGGCCTGGGACCTCTCTACACCCAGCTTTCTCTCCCGAAATACCCTCCAGTCAGAATCCTTCGGTCTTCTAGCTCCAACTCTCTGCAGGTTAAACGATCTCCAAGCAGATAGTAGGAGTTATATCCGTCTCCTTGGCTGGTGCCTCCCTCTGGAACAGCTCCCCTCCTCAGACTTGAGCCGGATCTTCTTAAGTTCTGGAAGCTTCTCAAGACCCTCCTTTTCTCCTCTTCCTTCCTTCTCCTCTTACTGTGCAAATTCTTCCATCTGACTCTGCGACTGGGGCATGGTCCCTTCATAGTCTTACATGGACCAGACCATTCCCCCCACCAGTCCCTCCCAGAATCCTTTGCCAGCACTTGCTCTCGGGCTCCTATTCCCGTACTATCCCAACTCAGTCTCCCTGTCCACTGCACTCCCCCCGCCCCTCTTTCTCCTGGTACTTGCTGCCTTGGCCAGAGCAGCACTTTACGGCCCCCACCCGTGGGGGCACCACTCTCCTGTACTTCTCCCTCTACCCCCCCATCCCTTGCACGTATCACCTTTGTCCTGCACTTGCACAGTAGGATTGTCACAAGGCCAATATAACCGTTTCTCTTTGTTGTTGTACTCTTATGATTCCCAGGTCCCTCCACCCCCTCTTGTCTAGCGGCGCCAGTGTATAGGTGCCTTATAAATGTCCAATAAATAAATGTGGCATGGTAGAAGGTGTGGTATTCTTTGAGGAGGTGTGGCCTAATGCAAGGTGTGTTGTTTTGTGCAAATAGGTGTGTGGTCTATTTCAGGAGATGGGATGTGGTAGGGTGAGGAATTTAATAAGAGGACATGGTCTCTGTAGGAGTATGTCGATTGCTGGTGGAGATATGAGCTATAGGACGAGATGTTGATCTTGTCAGAGAAGGTGTGTTTTCTATTGTGATGGTGTGTGTGTGTGTGTGTGAGCAAACGTGGTCTACATGAGAAGGCATGGATTACAAAATGAAGTGTTGGTTTGTAAGAGAAGGTGTAGTTGAAAGGATGGTTGGATGTGTGAAAGGGAGTCTGGTCTATACAAGCGCTGGCCTTGTGAGAAGCGGTGGAGTGTAGGAGCGGTCCGTTTTCAACCGGATGTTGTGGCTTTGATGGGCCTGATTGTTAACGGTTTATATAATGATAATAATTACACGCTAGATCTCTGATAATACTGTGGAACTCAGTGCAGTGTGAGGGATTAGGAGGGTATTATGACACTGACTGTCTGCTGCACGCAAATTGCCCTTCTTTCTAGCGTTCTAAGCCAGGCATGTGTGAGGCATAGATTTTAGGCCTGATGTTTGATGATGAGTTATTTCTCTGTTCCTGTGACCAATTCAGTTATTTTAAAACATTTGAAAACTCAGAGATTGATTGACACCTCTCTCTATTTCTCACTTGCCTTTGCAGAGCTCCTCGGTTCAGCCAAGAGAGTGAATGTCAACTTCCAAGACACTGATGGGTTTGTATATTTATTTATTTATACGTGTTTAATGCCTTGTTTATTTTACATTTTTAGAGAAAGAGGCCACATGTTCAATCTTTGACAATTAGAGGCCTCAGTGGGACCAAAGTAAGAAAGGGGCAGAGAAGACTGAATGGATCAAGACAGTAGGGCTGGACTTGTAGATCCAAAGTTAAGGGAAACCCAGTCACGTTTTTTAGGATTTACGTAATTGATATGTTTGGGAAATATGAAAATATATTGCATTTCACTTGTGATTATTTGCCTGTTCATGGTACTTCGGAAACCTCTGAAGGATTTTTTTAATATATTGGGTCAATGACTCCATTTCCAAATGAAATAAGAAAGGGTGACCGAGGACGCTTATAGAGTATCCGCCCAACCCCCACCATGTTGGTTTTAAATTAAAGGATTTTCTATGTTATGTCCTACTTAAAATCCACCCTTCTCAATGTCTTTCAATTGGGAGTTAATGCATGCGACCCCTTTCTTACCCTAAATATTCGTTTCTCTTGCTAATGTTGAGGGGTCTGCCAAAGGGCACGAGCGACTGCAGCAGAGTGAGGAAGTGAATGGGCAAGCTTCTATCTGGGAGAGCTTGTTGTGGTGTCCCTCAGGGTTCATGACAGGTGCTACTATTATTTCACATATCATGACTTACATGTGGGTAGCAATAGCTTTGTAAAATGTGCAGATGACCCAAAATGTGGAATGACGGTAAAAAATGTAACTACTCTATCATAATTACTATAACAAATTCCAGGCAAGCTAGAAAGCTGGACAGGTCCAAATGGTATGAGGTTTAAATTATATAAACGTTAGGTCCTGATCTCGAGTATAAAACACTGGAATAAAATTACACTATTGATGCTTTATTACTGAATTATTATAACTTTGCGAAAGGCCTATGGGGGCACATCAAACTATAGATAGGCAGCAATTTGATACTGTAGTAAAAAAATGCAAATGTTGTGCTAGGGAAAGTAAACCGAGGTACAGTGAGTAGCCATAGAGAGGGAATGTTAGCCGTTTACACTTTATTAATACGATCACAATAATAATATCGTCATCGGATTTGCTCATGGTGATAGAAGAATCAGAAAGAGAACCACGAGAAAAATCAGACAATGGAAACCCAATCAATGTAAAGGGCTGGAGGACTTACTATACAAAGAGAGACCTAAAGTGCTTAATATGTTTAGCCTTTGAAAAGGAGGGCGAGAAGGGGCATGGTAGCAACAGATACATATCTAGAGGGATATAAGCTATAAGTAACAAACTATTATGAAATGTAAAACTGAAATAATCACAACTTTCAGGATAGACATAAGTAAAGATGCTCTCAGTTGACTACTAGCACAGCCTCCGATGGGCGGTGGTTGAAGGCTCATCACTACGTGGCCTCAAAACATACTTTGATGAAGTATCAAGGGGATCTTGGATACAATGATCCATAGAGTCACTTACATCCGCAGTTTTGTTGTGAGTTTGCCAATGTGATTGACCCTTCAATATCAGCCGCAGGAGAGGGAAAAGCAGAGATGAAATGGTGAAAAAGAAGATGGGTAACAAAAAAGGTATTGGGAAAAATTGGCTAGTGATAAAGAATGCGGCTCCAATTTTTATATTTAACTGCACATCCGAGATACACAGGCATCATCTCCATCTCCGACTGCAGCTGCAATTCCCTGACTGAGTGAGCAAGATGGAGGGTCAGTCTCTTTCCTCGACAAAGTATCATCATCGGACTGGTGCTTGCTGGATTACGTATATTCGGCAACCACATCAAATGTTTGTAGATAGCTGGAACCTAGGGCGTTCCTGACATCAAGGAAACCCAAAGTTGAGAAACAGAATTGTTGCGGCACTGCTGGATACAGTTATCCAAAATGTTGGGTCATAAGTACTTCCGTACAGAATGTTCATGAAATCTGATGATTAAACAAGGGAAGAAGGTGATACTATGGCCCAATTGGTTCACTAATGGGATAAAATGGATTGGTGATGTAGTTAACGACAATACATGGGTTACCTATAAATGCCTCAGAGAAGATTTGGGCCTTCATGACTATACTGTAGGAGAGTACTGATTCCTAAAACGTTTGATAGATCTCCAAACACCCATTGAGAGATATGACCTTGGTGGGCTGTTGCTTGAGCACAACACACATGGTCACCTAGCCTCAATGTTATATAAGTCTTTGACAAAGAATGTGTGTCCTAATGTTGAGTTACTGACTACATGGTCGAATACCCTGGCTGCTGGGAATTCTGAGATGTTAGTAGCTAGATGGGGTGACATGTGTTTGAACATTGCTCTGACTTGCTTGAATTTGGGTGAGAGGGTCACACAAATAAAGATTCTTAATAGAGTATACTGGACGCCAGAGAGACTATATAGACGGGGATGATGGATTCAGAGGCTTGTTGGGGCTGCAAACATAGGACAGGTTCTTTGGAACACATGCTCTGGGAATGTACCAAGGTTAGATCTTTTTGGTTAGCTGTGACAAAGGAAATTAACAGGGTCCTAGACTCAAACTTGGATTTTGTAACCTTGATTATGGGAGAAGATACCCTTGTGGGGGACCTTACATATCCTTAGAAATGTTTGGCTCTTTAAGTCTGCACAAGTTGCCAAAAACATATTCTATGACTATGGGAAACAGATATAGCACCAACATTGCCAGATTGGTCACAAGAAAAATATGTCTTTAAATGAGAGACTAGACAACCAAAGAAATGTTAAGTGTATGAAGACATTTGGGGGTGAGTTTTAGATCTTTTGTGATTTGTGCATCTTTTCAGTCCTGTTTTGTAAGTAAGGGTTGGTGGGTGGTGATGGGAGAGTGAACAGACTGTGTTTGTGTATGTATTTGTTTCATTACATTGTAATCTCTAGCTCTCTATATAGAAAGCAGAACATCTGTTAGTTTGTTCCTTATTCTAATCCGCGCTGTTCAATCAATCTTCACCAAATTTTGCATGGTTACCTGTTAGGACCCTCTGGATATTACGGTCTACATGACATTTGGACATCCAACCCCTCTCCCCAGATTTCAGTCCCTTCACATATGAGATGGTTGCCTGAAATCGGCAAAACATCAATGTGGTCGTAGAAAGACCAGACATGCTAATTCTAAGAGTCTTGACCCAAGGAACAAAACTTGTAGGCCTTGAAAACCACATTTCAAGGTCCTAAGATGCACCGTTTGCGAGATATTTGCACTGCAAAGCAGTGCACCACGCCAGGGTGAGGCAACAGGTGGGGAGAGCGCACAGTAGTTCCCAGTATGCTGTAGCATGCCAACTCTCTCATCTCCTCCACGTCTGCCCCGGGGTATGTCAGTCAGCCACACATATCCATTCTCAGTGCAGTTTACTTCAAAGTGAAAAGCACATCAAGCGATAAGCGACTCGGCACAGCGACCTACAGGATCATTGATTTTCAACAATTGATGAGAGCATTATCATATCTGTCTACAGAACCTGTGTGGAGTACAGGTACCTTTTTCCAGTACTTGATAAAGAATTAAATAAACAAATAAATATAAATGTTTGTAGATAGCTAACACTGCGATAATTACCCAAGGTCTCTCTGAAACATATAAAATGGGTACAATTCTCTCCGAAAAAGGCACCCATTCTGATGAAACTCTGAGAAATCAAAAACTTGTAGCTGCCTCTCCTAAGGATATGTCATGTTCTGCTAAGGAAATGTCAAGTCATGCCATGCCACTGGGATTTAAACAGTGCGCCACTACCATTTGCATGGTCTCCAGGCGCTTGGAGGATCTGAAAATGAGGGGGGTGGGTTAGGTTAGTGATGCAAGAGGAAAAATTCAAGGTAGCTTTGCTGCTGTGTTGATGTTTGTATACAGGTCAGAAGTACCCAGCGTCTGTGTGCAGATCTGCGTCTAGGTGGTCTGTGTTGGGGGCATAGAGGCACGTGTGTCCAGAAAGGAGTTTTGTGTGTCTGCGGGGCTGTTGTGCATTGGCCAGGTTGGTGAGACAAATTAAGAACCAGAGAATTATTTTAGGATGAATAAGGCACAATTTCGTATGTGAGTAACAAAATGGCGAAGGAGTTATGGTGAACTGGGAGAAGTCATATTCTGTAATCAACATGAACATTACTAGAAACATTGAACAATTGAATTGGTGTAAAAACATTGGAAGCAGGGTTGGACTAGCCTATGGGTCAATAGGGAAATGCACAAATGGCCAGACCAACTGGACAGTGCATGCAGTTTTTGTAGGTCAATGTTGGCCAGTTTGATGACATGCAGCTAGTACTTTTGGTCAATGTTATTGGACCAGTAAGCTTTAAAATGCAATGTGAGCACCCCCGCAGAGTAGAACTAGAAAGTGTGTTTGCTGAAAAGTGTTAGAACGGGATCATTGACCAAATGAGGCCGCAGACTGAGTAACTCCCACCAAGCTGATGAAAAACCACCATTTGTTAATACTATTTGTTTGCCAATTCTGTTTCAAAAAATGGGCTGTCACCCTCTTCCAGACAGACAGAAGATTATGTCTATCTTGGGCATGCTAGCATGGTTTCCCACTTTTTTTTAATTGGAAGATCTTGGAACCAGAGTGTGCCTCGTGATGATTTTAACCAAGCACTTTCTCGATGCCTATTGCTTGCTGTCAGTTCGAGAGGATATTATTCTTTTTTTCACGCCTATCTTCGATTTCCCAGCATGCATTTTCATTCAATCTAAGGTCATAAGGGTACAGTGGTCTTCCATGATGAAATCCCCATATCTCTAAATATCTGACACAACCTAGTACTGTAACTGCCAAGGCTGAGAAGAATGAACTAACACTGAGGCGGATAATTGAACATTTTCACAAGAGGAATTGGGCCATTTGGTTTATACAATTTCAAGAAAGGAATTATGACCAAGGTAAATATTATTAAGGCATTGGCAGTCCTGTGACTTATAAGCATGTGTGTCCTTAATGAATTAGAAGAAATGTATTAAGAATGTTGGAAGACCGTAGACGGCTCCTTAAGAAGAGCGGGATTGGAATGCATGAAGGAAAGCGTGTATCGATTGTGGTACTGGTGCAAGTGAACAATGGGAAGGACAGAAAGGTTACAAACAAATCTTGTTCTCCTCTTCCTTCAGAAAAGGCCTAACTAGCCGGAAGCTTTGACTTACGTATGGACTATTTAACTCCTCTTCCTTTTATTCCTTATAGGTAGAGACATTTGCCTTATTGATGGACCACAATTCTTTGTTTGCATTTTGGTCTTTTGGTAGTTGTGTGAATTTGGTAGACAGATTGCTATGTTTGCATCCATGGTTTGTGCTGTCTCATTATTTTAATATCCAATAGGTACCAGGAAGAATTACATGGGGAACCTAGAAGGGAGGAAGAATTTCCACTCCCGTTTTGGGAAAGACTGCGTCATGCATTGATGGAAGAGAGTTTCACAAAGGTCCTGGAATGTTGGGTTTTCAGTATGGTTTGGTTGTCCGGGATGAAAGATTTTTGCCACGGATCGATCTTAGAGCTCATGTTGACTGGGCTCATATTTTTCATCCACGTTCTCCAAGCCCGGTCTTTGAGTATCCCTTCTGTACCAGGTTTTTAGGATGACCACTCATTTTGTAAATTATATCCAGTGAAATTCAGTGTGCTCTAATTCGATTTGTGTGGATACCCTGAAAACATGCAGCGGGATGTGCTCTTCAGGTCTGTTTTAGGAGAATTATAGACTGGCTTGAGCAGTGGGGATTTCCGAAGTAATCACAGCAGAAGCCAGATTCATAGCTGAAGTCACTCTTTAAACTTGAAGGAGTTTTGAAAACGTCACAAGTTTACACCCGATTTACCATTCTGAGCTGGACACTTTCAAATGCAGAGAGCTGTTGACTGCTCCCAAGACTTGGAATTTCTGCTCATCCGACGCTGCTGTTTCCAAAATAGTTTCTTTTTTTTTTTTTTGTTTTATTGAAATTTACTCAAAGTGGTAAAACAAAGAGTTTTATCAAAAACTTCTTCACAATTTCTTTCTCTTCATTAGGGAAGCACTTCGCGCAAGTCCCCTTCCTCTCCGCGTCTCACAAAGATGGTGTCTCTGTCCCACTGGGCTTTGCGTCTTTGTCCGCTTCCCTATGTTGGTTGCAGTCTTGATGCAGGTTGTGGTCCATTCGAAAGTGTGTTGATCTTTTTCATCACTATATCTATTAGTTTTGCCATTGCCACGTCCAGTTTGTTTTTTCACCTGATATTAATCGGTTCCACCAGTCATCGGGTTCGAGGTGCCATGCATTTTTTGCCAGGGGTTGGAGATACATTTTTCGGATTTCCATAGTTTCTGGGCATTTCAACACTAGATGTTTCAGTGTTTGATTGTCACATAGGCGGCATGTCATTATCCTATTCGAATCCCGAATGGCTATGATTTCTCGGGTTGGTAGTAGGTTTAATCTGGCTTTTAGAAAAAGGTTTCTCAGTTTTTTGTCGGGGAATTTGTGGCAGTAATTTTGAGGTTTGTTCAAACAATTGAAAGTGGGTGGTAGATGAGTTAGAAGTTTATTGCCAGCCGCTTTCTCCACTGTGGTCATCCAATCCCACTCTTTCATTTTTCGTTTGATTCTCTCAGGATTTTCCATTAGATCTTTTTCAGAGCAGGCAATTTTTTCACATCTTCTTTTCTAGCCATCGCCCAATTGTTTAGGGCTCTGCACTTTCCTGCTTCAATTTCATCTCTCATGAACTCATAGGTAGGTAGCGTGTCCGACATGATTATCTTTCTGAATAGACTCATCGCACTTTGGTCCACCATGGCTGCCAAGGATACCAGGCCCAGTTCTCTCCTAATTGCCGGCATGGCTGTCGATTTCGGGACCCCTAACAGCGTTTTCCATATATAGCCCTCCAATTTTGTCCACAACTGGCGTGGTATATTGAAAGAAGTTTCGGCTCCGTACACTAAGGTCGGCACTACCTTAGATTTGTAGAATATGATAGCTGGAGATAGCGAGAATGTTCCGTATTTTTTTTCCACTGCTCTTGCCTGTGCTGTCAGGCGCTTTGTTTTCTCCCATAGTTGACTTTGCCAAGCGCTGTCTGTTCCGGAGCTGTCCATCATTACCCCCAAGTATTTGATACTTTTTATGTTTTCTATTTCCATGTTCTCGATAAACAAAGTCTGCTTTTTCTTTCTTGGGTTTTGACCTTTTTCTAATATCAAGACCTTTGTTTTTGATTTGTTTATTTCGAGGTTGTTTTCGCTGATATATCTTGCCAGATTTGTTAGTTTCCGTTGGAGGCCTATTTTTGTTTGATCGATCAAGATTACATCGTCAGCATATAGCAGGCGTGGGATTTCTGTTTTACCAATTTTGGGAGGGAACACTCTTATTTTCTCTTCTGAGTGTTGGTAATCTCCCAGGAAGGCTATAAATAGTGCTGGGGCCAATGGACAGCCTTGTTTTACACCTCTGTTTACTTCGATCTCTTCAGAGAGGGTGCCTTGTAGATTTAATTTCACTCTGATTTTCGTCTTTGTGTGTAGGGCTTTTATGGGGTCCATCACCTCCTCTGGGCACTTCCAGGATTGTAGTTTGTCCCATAGCATTCTTCGATTTATCCTATCGAACGCTTTTGATAGGTCCACAAAGGCCAGGAAGATCCTTGGGGCCCCCTCCTTTACTTTTGCCTTCAGAATATTTAGTAGAAAGATGTTGATCCCCGTACTTCTGTTTTTTTGGAACCCTGTTTGCAGGACGTCTCTTGAAGGGCCGTTTTGTTCCCAGGTGCGAAAGTGAGTGAGCAGGTGAGTCGCAAAGATCTTTCCTATTATGTCTAATAGGGCGATGGGTCTATAGCTTTCAGGCTCATGTCGTGCTCCTTTCTTGTAGATCGGTACTATGACCGCATTTAGCCATGTTTTCGGAATCATTTTTTTCCTGCCGCACTCCTCAAATATCTTGCTGATCAGATTGGACCATTCCTTCGGGCACATTTTAAGGTCCGTACTTGATAGACCATCCGGACCTGGTGCGCGGGATGTTTTTAGTTTGTTGATTGTTTTTTCGATGTCAGCTTTATCTGATACGTCGACCCAGGGTGTGTTGTTCCTTTTATTCATTGCGCCCTCATCTTGTTCCGGGGACTTGAATTCTGTTGTAAAGTGGCCTATCCAACTTGCTTCCGGGACTGCGTTGCTCTGCACGCTCTTGAGTGTATTATTTGGTGCGTTTATCAAGCCCCAGAAATCCTTTGCCTTTTTTGATTGTAATTTTGACAGCATTTCTTCAGCGTCTTTTTGGATTTGGGCAGCTCTGTGCTGTTTGCTCCAGTTTGTATTCTCGTTCTTTGCCTGCTTCCATTTCTTCCAGTCTTCCAGCGCATTGGTCTTTTTTGCCACACTTTTCAATCTACGGATAATTTTCCTTTTGTCTACCAAATCTTTATCGAAAGCATGTTTTGGTGCTATTGGGTTTTCGCTGTTTTTATTCACCTTTCTTCGCAATGCCAATAAAAATGGTAGGTAGTTCGGTCTCTCCTCATCAGATGTCATTTGAGATTTGGTTGTCTTTTGGGACCACGCTATGTTTATTTTCGCTATGTCGGTTTCGGTTATTCTTAGACGGGTTCTCTGGGCATTTACTTCAACTGCTGAAGCATATACTTCCTTATTTGGTATGTGTCCTTGCCATGAGCACATTAGCAGATTGTGATCGCTTTGTTGGGTTTTTATAACTTCAAAATTCCTCATGACACTTGTCAACCCATCCGAGATAAAGATGTAGTCCAGGGTCGCTTTTGATGCATTGCGTTCCCACGTTGGAAGGTTTTGTTGGGAGGGAAAGAGGTCGGCTGTGTTTTGGATGTTCCTGACTCTGATGACCTCATGCCACGCTTTTCCTCTTTCTCCAGCTGGGTCATATGTTCCACTTGCTTGTTTGTCCCCCGAGTATACCGACTCTATCTTGGGACATTTCGCGTTGAAGTCTCCACATACTACGATTTCGATCCTCTCGAACCCCTCGTATAGCTTATCAATTGTGTCTCTCATGTTTGAACAGAACGATTTGGTGGACGTCCGTTGCGGGTTCCAATAGCAGTTGACTATCGCTAGTGGCTTTATCTGAGATTTTTGCTTCTTACCATCGCACTGATTCCATGACGTCAAAACCACCAATAGTTCATAAGCTTCTTTCCATTGTTTTGGTTCCGATAGCCCCTGTCCTGTTTTGATCGCTATTAGGAGACCTGATGAAGGTCTACCTAGCAGACCTTTTACTGCCGGCGAGATTTCGACGGCGTAGCCATCGTGCACTGGCCTATCGAGCAACCATGTTTCTTGAAGGCATATTATATCGTAAATGCCCAGTTCCACCTCTCCAGCTGTGGTCAGATGTGCGTGGCCTCTTGTGTTCCAAGACCCTAGAGTAAAATGATCTTTTTCGGGCCTCACCGCGTCACTGCTTTGATTTATCTCGTGGACGCCGGGGGACCCAGGTCGTTGCTATTTATTTGAGTTTTTTTTCCAGCTTTGTGTTAGCCATTTCCATGGGCCTGCTTTCTGTTCCTCCACCACTTTCCTCTCTGTTTTAGATGTTGCTCTATTCTTATCCTCATGTCTCCTTTGCTCGTCCCCTCTTACCCTCCGTAAATCCCTGTCTTTGTCCTTTGCCGGGGAATCTTCTGAGTCTTCCTTCGGTCTCTCCCGATTCTCCCTAGACAGGCGGGACGGCTTGATGCTTGGATTTCTGTCTCTTTCTTGTTTCTCTCACTCTTTCGTGCATCTTCCCATCTGATGTTACGATGCTCTCTGCGTGCTTCCACCCTCTCCTGTGGTTCTTTCCAACGGTTTTGACGATAGAGCTCTTCCGTCCTTGATTTGTAGTGCGTTTGTGCTCTTTGGGTTTCTGCCTTTTCCATTACGAGGGTGTTTTTATCGTTTTTCTTGGTTAACTCCGTGAGGTGGAAACCCAAATGTTCGATTTCTTCATAGACTTGTTGGTCAATATGTTCGATTGTTGCAGACTTGAGATGGAGGTAGGCCTTGGCCCTCTTTTCTCTATGATAAGGCTCCACAAGTTTCAGGTCTTCTGTTCTGATTTTTCTCAGGGTTTTCATTTTTTTCATTATATTCAGCACTGTAGGTCTATTCAAGATCAAGAATCTTCCGTCTTTGATTCTCTGTTCCAGTTTAAACACTCTTGTCTCTTATTTCTTATTGTTGTGCCTGGCCTTTTCATGGCTTTCCTCTTTCTCGTTCGAAAGCGTTTCTGTTCTGCTATTATTGTTTGGGTTTTCCCTTGTATTTCCCAGGATACCCAGGGGGCCTTTTTTCTGTTGTGGGTCGTCTAAATTTGCCAACTGTCAATCGGAGGCTGCTTTAGGCGCCTGCTCGTTCTCCGCCACTCCGTTCCCATCCCCCTTGTCCGTTATTTGGCTTGCACCTTTTCTTTTTATCTCACCCTCTCTTGTTTCTTTACTTTGTTGTTTGGTTTCTTCCTTGTGTTCATGGGTTGAGATGTTCATTAAGTCGGACATCACCCTAAACTCCTCTATGGTTTTCGGTGATCTAGCGTCCGGTTCCTTCGTTCATCTTTCCGTTGGTTTGTTGTTTTTCTCCTCTCCTACGCACCCTGCCACAAGGTCGATTATTTCTGACGGCTCAGTCGTTTGCCTCACTGATAATGTCACGCCTCTCTTTTCCTCCGGGGTGTGATGTGATACTTGGGTTGTTCTTTTAACGATTTGCTCCCCAGTCAGTGCTTTTTTCTTCTCTCTGGGAGATGAGGGCGGATTTCCCTTTATCTTCGACTGCGCTGCCATTTCCTGGATCTTAGCTTTTGTACAGCTCCATTTTTCCATTTGATCCTTATTTAGGGCTTCCATTATTTCGATCTTCTTTTGAAGCGTTTTGATTTTGGTTTCCCACTTGCATGCTTCCTGCGTTGCCCGATTTTCACACACGATGATATAACTTTCTACATGGCTTAGTTTACTTATCATATTTGCCAGGATTGCAGTGTTATCCTTTACATCTTCCTTTATTGCCTCGTATAGCTTGCAGAATGGTGCCAGCACGATTGACATAGCTGACATAACTGCGATCATGTCTGGTTTGTTGTTAGGCGTCTCTTTCTGCATTGAGGCTGCGATGTCACTTAGTCTTCTCTTTTTTGGAGATTCTTGAATTTTCTCTTGTCTTCATGTTGCCTTGTGAGGGTCTGACTGTGTTATGTCCACCAAAGGACTATATACTTTGTCCTTTCTTTGATTTGGCCCACCCGACCCTTTGATCGACAGTACTTGGTCCCAGATTGCTTTCGACGCATCTCTTGTTTCGATGGCTGCTTTCATGGGGGAGCCTGTCGTCAGATGTGGTTTATTCCATGCCGTAGACTGTTCTCTGTCCGATGGAGGTACCCCTCTTTGTGTTGTTTTCCCAAGTTGCGGGTTTGCAGAAACCTGCTCCTTGTTGTTCTCCCCCTCCTGCTCAGTTCTTTTCTGTTCCGTCTCTTTAGTCCCATTTTTTGGGGTTTTCATTAGCGGTCCAGGGGGGAGGACACGTAGCTGTTCTCTTTCCGCACCTGCCTCCTGACCACTCATCTCACTGATCCTAGGAGGGACTATACTCTGAGTTGCCGTCTTTTCCGAGATTGCCTCTTTCGCCTGGTCTTGGCTGATGGACACAAACGGACCACTTTTGGTTTTTCGCTGCTTTGGCGCAGATGGCGTTTCCCCGACCGCTTCCAACAATTCAGCATCGGAAACTTCGTCATCAATTAGTATCTTTCTTTTATGATGCTGTATGAAGAAGTTCTTTAATGGGTGCGATAAGATAGGAGCCGGTAAACCTTTCCTTTGGGAACCTCTTCTTTTCATCTCTTTCGTTCTTCTCTGTTCGATCCCTCCCTTTCTGCCCATTTTCCTTTCAGTTCTTGCCTTTTTTGTCCCTGGGTTCGTTCCCTTTTTCCTTATTTTCAAACATAGTTGATGGTTTTCCCCCCTTTTCTCCCCTTTTTGCCCCTTAGCCGGGGTCTTCTGGTTTGCTTCCAATTCCGTTGATCCATTTATTATATCACCTGAGCCATCATGTTCGATGATCTCTAGGTCTGAATCTGCTGCACTCAGCCCCTCTTCCGAGTCTAAGCGACTCGCCACATCCGATTCATCTTCGGAGTCAGTTTCGCTGGCAATGGCCTCCTTAGTGGTATTATTTTCATGTGATCTTCTTTTAGTCCGTCTTACTTTTTTTTTAGTACAGCTCTCTTTCTCACTGCTCCTTTGGTGTATCATAGCTTTTATTTCTATTTTACTCGTCTTCTGGGCTACCACTCCCCCGGGTTCGTACTCCAGAGTAGTGGTATGCTGGGTCCACGGTTTTCCGTGGCTCCCTCCTGGGCTGTTTGGTTGGTTTTGCACTGGACACTGAGTGATCCTCAGTGCCTCTGTCTCTGACTCTCCTGGTCCCTTCACGGGCCCATCGTTGTTTCCTGGGAGGCTTTTGTTGACGGGGGCCCTTTCGTTCCGAGACGAGACCCCCGCCTCTGCGACCGCGGCCTCCACGTCCTCCGCTTTCCCCTCTTCATCCTCCTCTCTCCTTCCTTCTTCGTCGTTTGGGCTCTGGCCTCGCCCTTCGCTCCTGAACTTCCGCCTGGCGTCAGGAGGGCGCCGTCCTCCGACCGCGCTCGCACAGACGTCACTCGTCTCCAGCGGAGACTGCGAGAAGCCAGCCGTAGGATCGGCCTCAGACACCGGGGTACTCGTGCTGGTAAGTTCATCCCCCCGAGATTCTGCTCCACTCCATGGACATAGAATCTCACCGTCTAAGGGTTCTTCCACTTCTGACGTGATCCGTTTTCCCAGAACACTCTCGTTATTCTTTGTTTGTTTTCTCACATCTGCCCCACTACTGCCCCTGAGGGTCTCGATAGTGTTAGAATCTCCGACGACCCCCCCCCCCCGATAGGTGTTTGCTTGGTTTTTGGAGCTCCTATCTCCTCAAAGGTCGGGGCTGTAGTTTTGGCCCCCGACTTTAGGGCCGGACGGCCAGAGACCTCTTCCTCAACAGGGCTCACTGTCTGTCTCACTGCCTGTCTCACTGCGGATTCGGATTTACTCCTCTCCTTTAATCCGGTCGCCATTAACCATGTGGTTTTTGCAGACTTCTGTGGTCTAACGTCCGGTTCCATGCGACTCTGACTCCGCGTCTGCAGCGGAATGCTGCAGACTGCTTCTCACCTCTGCTTCCCAGCTCCGCTCACCGCTCCGCGGTAGGTGTGGGTAGTTATAAGCTCCACCTCACACAGTTAGAACAGTAGAAAGACTCTCGTGCTGGACTGCTGCAGACTGCTTCTCACCTCTGCTTCCCAGCTCCGCTCACCGCTCCGCGGTAGGTGTGGGTAGTTATAAGCTCCACCTCACACAGTTAGGACAGTAAAAAGACTCTCGTGCTGGACTGCTGCAGACTGCTTCTCACCTCTGCTTCCCAGTTTCCTTTCTAT
Organism: Ambystoma mexicanum; assembly: GCF_040938575.1. Classification (NCBI taxonomy): domain Eukaryota; kingdom Metazoa; phylum Chordata; class Amphibia; order Caudata; family Ambystomatidae; genus Ambystoma; species Ambystoma mexicanum. Next base: position 337,439,796 of record NC_090924.1, on the reverse strand, counting down.
CTCGTGTTGCTGTAGTGGATCATCGTGTGTGCTTAGACAAACAACTTTCGTTGCACACGTCACTGTCTGGTAGAGTGTCTGTATATTCAGCTTCCGGTCAGTGAATAGCAGGTTCCTAATTGTTTGTAAGGAGGTCTTTGACGCCTGGCAAGGACGATAAATCGCAGACCTGTCACTAATAAGAACAGCTTATTTTAAGCTAAAATTGTTTAGAAACCGGTGAGGTGCGGGTGGAGATGCATATATTCATATCGGGACAGTTGAGGACCAGAGGATTTTCCTAAACCCGAGCATTACAGCAAGCCGTAAAGCGGTTTACTCCTTGCGTTACCACTCCTGGAGAATTTCTTTCCATCTGAAAGCGGAGTGGGGGCATGAATCGGCAATAACATTTTAGCCATCCGCCTCCTCCTTCCTCTGCCTTCAAATACGACGTACTTTTACGCCTGTTGGTGTTACACCAATGAATTCGTAGGGAATTCATATACATTTAGCACTTGCTAAAAGAAGGCAAATTACATAAGAAACCACTGCAAATGCTGTCTGGAAAGCATAATTTGCAGGTGGCAATTACATGTTTTACAAAGATGATCGTAACAAAGGGAAAAGGCGATTTTGCCTGTATTTACAATTTACTACTTTTGCACTCCTTTTTTTGTGCAAAATGTGGAAATTGTAGGCAGCGAACCCAACAGCATGCAAGTGCGAAAGCGGGCAGTTCCTTGCATCCACATTACAATCAATAGTTGAGAGCTGCTTAATTCGGTTCGAAAAACATTTGCCCTTTTACTTTTGACCAAATAGTTTTCATAATTTTTTTGGTCAAATTCCATCAAATTTAATTAAATATATATATGGGGTGGGTTAAGTCCACGCACTTTTTACCAAAAAAAAGAGCAAAGAAAATGTGGTCAAAAGTGAAAAGGTCAAATATTTTCTCCCAAGTAGACCCAAACCCTTAATTCACAAGTTTCATGGAGTCCAGCTGGGCTGCCGCCCAAAAAATTAGAGGCAAAAGAAAAGATTTTCCTTTCCCTCTATCAAGAACAATCTCAAATGCAACTGTATGTGTGTTATGTTATAAGAAATAATAATAATCACAAATACGTCCTCACTCGAGAATCACCATTACACATATCTCATGTGCTTAATTTGCGAATGAGTCTAAAAAAGGCATAGACTTCTGGCTTTACATAAATTACCGTCCAGGCCATGGCACAGTGTTCCTTCCACTTGGGTTCTCGTGATTCTTTGTTCATCTGACCTGAAATGATTTCTGCAGTATGGTTGCCCCTCTTTAAGTCACATAGTCACTCATTCATGATGGTGGGAGAGGCATACTGGCAAATGAGAGAGAGGCAAGCAGATTGGCGCTCAGGCCAAGAGCCTAGCTCATGCTAGACTTGAGTTTTGAGCCACATCCTCCCGAAAACAGAGCATAGCCCCTGCGCCCTTGTCCCCAAAAAGAAAATCTCGCCTGGCCATGAATGGAGACTGTCCTTTCCCTTACAACTCATCATTGGCTGGGACCGGGATAGGGAGTCAGCGACACTGCAAAACTAGAGTGGTGGCACAGTGTCTTGCTGTGGGGGTCATTGAATCCTTGCTGATTCTTACCACCATTGCCGCTTGTGAAGGATGCCAGTAATGTATTGCCCCAGCCACAGCTCACGAAGCCCCTTAAGCATAGCCTGGCATTGAGTCTTCACAAATCCTTCCAAATTGGTCTGAATGGTCCCATATGGACTTTTCTAAATTAATCTTTTTCGCAACTCCCATTACAATGGGGCTATCATGCAACGGGATTTGCTGCCCTGTCATTTCAGGGACAAACCAGAACCCATGCCCTTTACTTGGGCTCCCCACCGCTCACTCATTACAAAATCTGGGGACACCCATGGAGCCCCTGCCAATCCCCATCCCCTCTGACCCAGAAATAGAAATTCTTAACAGTGGGATCCCACCATCGAGGAGAGAAGGAGGGAGGGAGTGGGGGAATGCGGGAGATTTTTTCTAAGTTTTCTAAGTCCTTACAAATCAACATTTACATTTCAGGAGATTCATTTTAACACCTGGAAAATATCATAGGAGAGGAGGAGTATTTCCTTTGATGTACCAAGCAAAGCAAAAAAGGTGCACACCTTTTAAACATACACAACTTCCTTAAATATGTTCTGCAGAATACAATCTGAACAAACATTTCACATGTACCATGAACAGACGTTCAAGTGGTCTAGTGGGGGAGTCTCTCGACCATCGTCCTGAAGGCCTGTGTTTGAATCCCTGTTTCAGGAAAAAAATAAAGGGTTGTACATTGTTTTCCTGGATCCAGGGAGACATGTTTTGCCGGATTTCGGATCTGTTAAAATCCAGACCAATGACCAGCGTTACTCTTACCTCCATCATCTGCCCTCCACTCCCCATTCCACTGCCCTCTCCATGAACCATGTAATCTCGCACTCACCTCACCTCCACCCGCGCTGCTCTGGCCAGTGCTGTCCTCTTTTGGGGTCCATGCATTCTGGAAGGGACGTTTGGCACGGCGTTATGTGTGATGTCCTCTTTGCGGAATGCATGGTGTTTGCCCTTCTGAACAGCACCTTTAATTGGTCGCGCCTAGAAACACTTGTGTGCAGGTGCGTTATAAATATCTTATATCATATGCTTTTTAGGTGTTTTTTGTTTTGAAAGGAAATACGACTGAGATAGCTATTTCCTTTAATATTGATCCAAAAATGTAAATTAAATATATCTTTTTGGCAATAAACAATGTTGTTTCTGGGGACTGAATAAATAGTGTTTTAGCAGTTTAGTCAATAGGAGAGTAGTAATAATTGTACATTATTTGTGGATGTCACAACATGGAAGATATATAAATATATATGAAACGCTTAGGTATGTTTCCATACTCAGCTGATGCAATTTATCAGTGTTAGGTTGCCCTATGTTGTCCAAATGGCAAAGTGCACCTCTGTATGCTCTTCCCTTTCAACCACAGCTATCATTTTAATGAGCACGGTTCTACGCGGTTACCTTCACCTTCCACTATCGCAAGCATTCAGAATAATTTCAAGTTGCTTCTTTCCATTCCCACTTCTCTACACAGAGGGCAAAGCGGTTCTAGTGTCAGTGAACAGTTAACTACTGGCTTAATATTTCAGTCTCTAAAGAGTGAAACGCTGTAGGATGAATGCCTCCTTACAAGCTAAAACTGAAAGTAGGTGCTTTAATTATGCTACTACTCAATCTTATGCCATCACAGGGACCTTGCAATGCAACAAGGTTAACAATTACGTGTCTACAAAGACACATCACAGGGGCCCGTGTAATCGATGGAACTTAGATACTGTTCTTATACTGTTCATACTTCTCATTCCATCTGATACAAATATGCCTTTCAAATTCAAAAGAAGACAGTTATCTATGCATTTAGCCTTTTCAATGACCATTAATAAGTCACAGGGACCTACGCCCCCTTCCTGGAAGCAATCAATGGAAATTCCGATATTCACAAAGGGGGACAGAAGTGACCCTAGGAATTACCAATCGATACTACCTTTAAGGTATGCTAGAACAGCGTATGTTAAACCAGGAACGGCTAATAACATTTTATTTGTTCTAAATTGATTTTTGTTCTTGTTTGAGCACTTACTACACAGAAGAAAGCAAAGATTCCATAGGGCCATGAATAGCAGTGGCTCTGGGTATACTTAGTGCCTGATTTACAAAAGCCTTTTTCAATGGGGAAAACCCTGTTGAAAAATGCTTTGTAAATCAGGCATTTTAAGCTATTCAGGTGGCCAGTAGCACATACAACGGATAGTGGGGTGATGATCCATCCCAACAAGTGAAAGCGGCGGGTGATTAGAGACTACAGTCAACTCCCCAACATGGGTCTTCTTTCAAAATAAAGAAACTCAGTGCCAAATGAACCCCTTTTAAAACTCTTTAGTTTATTTCGACAATGTCTGCTTTGACAGATACATACACAGACAGGTTTGTTTTTGAGGAGTATCAGATTTTCTAGACATCACGAATAATAAAAAAGGTGCATGTCTATGTCAAACCATCACCAGCAGCAGACGACAATGTCACACAGTGTTTTGCTGTGTTGTTTTGTGTCTTTGTCTTGACAGTACAGTTTCAAATCTCAGAGCAGCTTTTTTAGGCTGGTGTTACCTTGCACTCTGACACATGCAGTCCGCAATTCAAGATGGGGAATGAAAGCTAGCATTATATATTTTTTGCTTGCTTGACATTTTTCTACAAGGATTTATACATATTTTAGCCAAGTTGGGGTATAGCGTGATTTATATTAGTTGAGGGGCATATGTAATTCCGTGGAATTTTGAATGAACAGAATTTATGACTACCAGGGGTGCATTGCAAATGAAGCATATAGTCATGTATTACCAGGTGTTTTGTCTGAATTTGTGCAGAGGGCCTGTGTGACATCATTAATCTGAGATGACCGCCCCTACAATTTATGAAGCAGGATTTGATCTATAACTCCTTTCAGTGATCCTATCAAATATTTTCTATGGACCTTTTTTGTTCACCATAAAAACAGAATAAAGAAGGTCCTTAAAATAATTTTATATATCTTATTGTTTAGAAGTTCCTGTTCGCAGTTCGTTTTTCATGATTTCTAAAAAAAATGTCCTTCTATTTTGTTGAAGGTTCTGTTAATTGGCAAGAAAATGTGAACATTATTTGTGAGCAGTTGACGTGTGAAATATGACTCTATATTCCAGTAAAATCAATTATTTTCAAAATGTCAATACCTCCAGATATCGAAAGTCATGTAAAAGTAGAACCTCCAGCATCAGCTAAAAAAGCAGATGTACAACAGTCTTTTCTTTGTGTAAACATGTTATGACAAGGTTTCAGAGTGCATGAAGAAGAGAACCCAGTGAAACAATAACAAATACTTGAACATACATCTACAAATAGGCAACTGAACACCAGAAGAACAGAAAAATGAAAAAGCATCATGCCATTTAGAATGCTACAAGCAATGTACTCATATGGCAAACATGGATCGAAGCAAAAGATTGCGTGGAGAGCAGTTATGTGAGGCAAAACCGTCTTTCTCAGCCACGAAGAAGAGGAAGAAGTAGAACGAAGCTACACTTCAAGATCACAAATACCTATGTACGACAGAGATAAATGCTTTTTTTGCAATAAAGAAGGAAAAAGAAGACATCAATTATATTTCATAGCAACTGATTCAGCAGGCATCCGTTCGAAGAGAGCAGAACTGTCTAACAATGACACATTGAAGATTTGTGTTAGCGATTGTACCAATCCTGAAGACCCTCGCGCAAGAGAAATAGCATATCAAAATCTATGTTGGAACATACATGTAGTGAATGCCTTATGACGCAACCCTACACTAAGCGCAAAGATGCAGCCAAATGTACTATTTTACAAAGCACCACATTTTGCATATGTATCTTCATCAGTGATGTTATCCTAAAAGGCAACGTAACAACAATGAGGGAAACTGCCATGGGTTTCCCACCCAGTGCCAAGGCCTTTTTTGGTGATTTCGGTATTTCACCATTCAAAGCCTTCTAACATTTTCTCCTTCATTAACCCCTTAAGTGCCAAGGCGAGCTATCTCGTCCTTGGCACTGGGGAGGTAATCCCAAGGACGAGATACCTTGTCCTTGGCACTTAATGGGGTTAAAGGAAAATTGCAACTAGCAGTGGTTTAGAAGAAGGACAGATGAAAACAAGAAAACAAATAAAATGTGCCATAGAAGAAGAGCTTGAATGTATTGGCATTATTTTTAGTAACCCCAAAAGGGTCAATGAACCACGAGTCTCATGCAGAAGAAGAATTTGAGGATATTGAAAAAAATATTAGAACCCTTCTTAAAGCAGCTATGGTTTTACTGAGAGACGTACTAACTTGTGAAAAATGGAAATTCGCTGGAAGTTTTAAAGAAGTGAATTTGGCAGATGTTCTTTCAAAGGAAGTTGTTCTTTTTTACAAGTGGTGCTGTGAAGGATAGATGGATATGAAAAGTAATTCAGAAAAGAGGATACCACTGTAATGAGCGGGGCTCATAAATTGTCGCAGATTTTTATATGTAAAACACTAGCACCACGACAGGCTTCCTATCCGAGCACTTCTACCACGTGGCTTACCTCAAAAGGCCTGTGCAAGTGGCAGCTGGGCTCATAATTAAGGCTTCTGGTTTTATGGTATTTATTTTTCTGCCATTTCCCTCTGTATTCATCCATATTTATTTTTTGCCCTTTTTTCTGTATTTATCCACATTAATTTTTTGTTATATTAAAAGATAATTCGCAACTAGGATTTTTCTGCATTTATTCTAATTAAAAACATTCATTTTTTAAAGCACACATGCAGCCAAATAGGAAAGAAATGCTGCCTCCATTTTTTCCATAAAAACAAATGGTTGCTCCTTTGACTGCTGCTGCCTTAAGCTATAGCCTGTCTGCAATTTGAAGAAATGTAATGTTATTTTTATACACCTTTGGCAGCATGGAGAGTGTAAATATGCAATGCGATTGGCCTGCAATGTATGAGTGACATCATAGAAAACCAGCCAGAAAGACCTATATTTCAGTTTTTGTCTCCATTTTTATAAATAAATACAGAAAGAAAGCAGATTGATTTCTGTCTGTATTTATGTGTAAAAAATCAGTAAAAACAGAAAACTGGAAGCCTTATTCATAATGCACACAGCTACCCGCAGCAACTTCATCATTCAATTTCAGCATAGCATGGGGGCTTCTATAGATTACACCAGAGTCCTTTGATTTGAGACACAGATAGCCACAGAGGTAATGAAACATATGGATGAGTATGGAGGATCTTACGTTCCCTCAGAGTTGCCCAGAGGCAGATTTGTCTTTTGTCCTGCTGACAACATTGACTTCCTCAAGGATACTTTGTGTGGTAAATTAACTTTGCAAGGTACAGTCATGGTGGTCTATTAGGAGAAAGAGGAGTCAGATGTCTTAAGCCCAGTTGAAACATCAGGACCGTCATCACTTCGATCACTGCAGAGGATTCATCAGTCCCTATCTGAGGTCATGTCTTGCAACATTCCCAAAGGGCGTAGACCACAGAATCCTGTAAGCAGTCAAATCATTGATTATCCAGAGCGGTATAAGATTATTTTACATTCCAACAGTTTTGAGGACCTAATTTGAATGATGGGGGAAGTCTTGCCGTTGAGTGATTTTTCAAGAAAGTTTCGATGAAGAGTTGCTGGATACAGCTTGTAATCTCAATGAAGAAACCAACACTGATGAATGCGAGACAAGAGTCAAAACCACTCACTACAGTTCTGATTTGGTCAGCTTACAATTCCATTATAGGTGATCCTCCAACAAAAGAATCTAGAATCTGTGTACGCCCACGCATAGAGGCCTGCCCAACAAGCACACAAACACAGCTCACATTCAAAATTAGGTATGGCTATAAAAGACTTGTCAAAGAACTGGATGCTTAGACCATGTGAGCTACATATAACAATGGCGATGCTTCGAGCTATTGGTTCTTTATTGGATAGTACAGGCATTAAGACCACCTTAACTGTACTTTATGATGCAAATGTTGTGTCAAAGATTCTAAACCAGAAGTGTGTAAGGAGATCAGTTGAAGGACACAAGTCACTAAGGCTTGCACTTTTCAAATGCATCATCAGTGAATTATACAAAGAGCATGTTGAAATCAGGGAAAGGGTGGAACCTGAGCTTAAGACGTTACATGTTACATGTGTACATGTGGATGATTCTGAAGAAACAGAGGTTAAGGTTAAAGAATCTCAAGAAGAAACAACATGCAGAGTTGCTCTTCAGTACATTCATATGGTGGACCCAATGTTTTTATTTATCAGATCTGCCCGAAGTGCAAACTGGAATTTACACCTTGCACCACTTGAAGAGTTTGGTAAGTACTTTTTCACCCTCGATTTGACAAACTACACAAGTATGATAGCATGGTACTTAGCAGAAATGAAACAGTTTGAAAGCAAACACCCGGACTTGTGGAGTGAGTTTCAGAAAGGCAATTGGGTAATAAGTACCCTTTTGTGCTTTAGGTTCAGATGAAGCTGTGAACTATTAAATCAAGGTAACATAAGTACTTGGTGTTCTGGTTAATGTTACTCAAAATAAACATTCTCTAGCACAACTCTTTTAAGTCTCTCCTGAGCTTTCAAGGGTGTCTACAGAAGTAAAAGTAATTGAAGGAATCACAGATTACGAACGGTCAAAACATCACCACCTAAGAGCATCCAAAGCAACACACCAAAAGGAAGATGTTCAACAGATCTACAACATCAATCATGACATTGGCTAATCCTGTGAAATATGATGGAAAAGAACTCAAAGAATTGACAAAGGCAGTTTTTAATGAAGAAATTCAGAAGAACACAGCATGGCAGAAAAAGGTTACCAAATGTACAACAGCTTTAAAGAAGAGCGGATTGAATCAGACAGTTGTAGCCTGTGGGCACCAATAAAGAAAGAGAACCTTCAGCAGTGTAAAAGTACACAGAAAGTTGTTAAAACAAAAGTATCAGAAATCATAATGCAGTTGAAGGCAGATTGTTCTTTGTGCACACATTTGCTGATTGCTTCACAAAGTCGAACTGACATTGATCTACAGGAATGCTTGAGTAATTACACATTCTCTGCAGTACCTCTTTCAATGTTCAACTTATATGGTACAATTATTTTAGCTGCAATCAAACGAAAACTGATGGAGATACTGAAGACAATCAATATACAGAGGTTTCTAACAACATGACAGAGGTCTCTTCATTTGTTACTGAGGACAGATTAGCTACACCAGAGCAAATATATTCAGCAGCCTTGACGGAATGGCAAAATTTAAAGCTCATTCAGAAACCGCCATATGTGAGACATGCCATGACCTTGCAGTAGATGTCAACAAAAAATAGAACCTTATCCGCTCAAGTATGATGAAACTCATTTAGTATTTGATACCTACGTACAAAATTCACTCAAGAACTCCATGCAAAGCAAAAGAGCAGGACAAGCAACACCTGTTGAGTACAAAATCACAGATTCTACAAATATTGAAAATGTGTCCATGAGAACACTGCTATTGCATTCTAAGGTGGGTTAACAGTTTACCTCTCAAATAAAGCAATTCTGCATGCAAAAAGGATTAAAAGAAGCCCGCTTGCCAGTTGGAGAAATGAAGCCAAGTCATCAGATGGAAAGGATGTTGGAGACATTTAAAGCACACATGAGGAGGCAGACACAAAAATACATAATTCACTTTATGTACCACGTCGTCATGCTACTACCCTCCACGTGTTTTTGTACTTTTACTGTGGTGGTCACCGTTTTTCCCATCTGACAGCATGTTTGTCACAGGAGTTGGAACTAACAGATGATGTAAAGCTCTTAAACATTTGTGCTCCTGCTTAGGGCCTACAAAAGTGCAGGCATTACAAGGCCTTCATGCTCTTTCAGGGTGTGATGTTACTGGGTACTTTACAAAGAATGGAAAACTATCTTTCTGGAAAGTTTTCAAGACTTCAGAAAAAGAAATCCTTGAAGCTTTGGGAAGACTTGGGTCTCTAGAAGAATGTAAGAAGGAAGATGAACGATTGATAGAGTGATTCATTTGTCAAGTCCACTCGTCAGGAAAAAGATTTCATACATTGGTCAACTGCGCCGGTGGATAGTCACAAAAAAAGTGATGCAAAGTGAAAATCTGATGCAAACAAGATCCTCTCTTAATACCATACATCTTAAGGACTCATTACCAGGCGATTGAGTGATGATGCACTGATCAACAACCCTTGAATGTCCCAGAGCCATCTCAATTCGAGTGAAGGCAGATAATCAATATTCTCCTACTATGTGTATGCTTCCATGTGCACCACAATCAATAATACCGCAGGTACGGTGCACATGCGTCAAAAGACGGTGTGCTGTGCATTGCAAATGCCGAGCTCAGTCACCAAGGCGCACAGAACTGAGCTCTGTGATAACAATTTTGTAGATGATGAAAATGAACTCTGGGACTCAGAAGATGACCTGTAAAATCTCCATTTCTCTCTTCAAATGTAAATATCCATTGTAGTTTTAATAAATAGTATATTTCAATAATAACGTTGACAATTATTTCAAACTTTCTAATTTAGTGAGCATACAGTCGAAGGTTTGCGATGAAGCAGCAATAAGTTACGAGGCTCTATCTCGGAAACACTAAAAGATATAAAAACATTGCTTATATGAACTTTTAAATTCCTTTTATCATGTTTAACAAAAAACCTACTTAGCAAATTTTTCATAGAACCACCCTAAAAGCAGTTACAGTTCAAAAAACGAAATGAGTATCCGTAACTGTGGCCATCTTGGATTAACGGCATCACACAGGTCCTCTGCCACAAATTCAGACAAAACACCTGGTAGTACATATTTGTATGCTTAATTATTTTATTTAATTTATTTATTTGCTATTTGTAAGGTGCCTATACAACAAATGGTGTTTCAAGGTCCACAAGACAAAAAGGGAGGGGGTAACAAGGGAGAAGGATAACAATAACATTCCTACTAGGCCTTGTGACATTCAGATCATACAAGTGCAGTAACAAGAAGTGCGAGGGATGGGGAGTAAGTGCAGATTTGCGTGAAATGCGAAGTGCTAAGGTTGGAAGGAGAGTGCAGGGCAAGAGGAGAGGGTGTAAGTGGGAGAGTGGGAGGTGCAGGAGGGGGAGAAGGCCACAGAAGGTAGGCGAGTGCTAAGGGAAGGCAAGGTGGGCAAGTGCCACAGATTTCATGGGATGCAGGAGGAGAGGGATCGCATGGTAAGCACTAGGAAGGGGGTGGACTGGGTGGGGGGAGCTGGTGCCCTGTAGAACTCAAAGGGAAACCAGGTAGCCAGTCACTGCGGCAGATGGGGGCCTTAAAAGGGGATGGGGAGAGGGATGGAAGGAGAGAAAATGAGGGTCTTGAGGAGCTTCCAGAATGTAAGAAGATCAATTCAAGCCTGAGAGGGGCAGGGAGGCCATTCCTGATGGAGGCTCCTGTGGAGCAGTGATATCTACCCCCACTGGGAGTTGGATGTAGTAGGGTCCTAGGACCCAGAAAGCCTAGCGGATGATGCAGAGGGTCTTAAACCTGATCCTAGCAGCAACCGAGAGCCAGTAGAGAGATGTTAAAGCTGGAGAGATGTGCTCCCTAGGCTTGAGGCCAAAGAGGTCTAGCAGTCCTATTCTGGATTAATTGAAGGGGGGGAAGGGAGGATAAAGGAAGGTTGAGGAAGAAGTTCTTGCAGTAATCCAGCTTAGAGAGGACCAGGGGTCTGGAGACATTGAGTTTCTGGGGGAAGGTAAGGAAAGGGAGAATGCCTCTGAGGAGGTGCAGCTGATAGTGGGCTTTCTTGGCAAGGTCCGTGATGTGAGGAGAGAGGGAGTGGAGTCAAAGATGAGACCAAGGGTTTTTTGCCTCATAAGAGGGTGAGGGGAGGGGAACCATAGAGGGCAGCAAGAGGGCAGGAGCTAAGGAGGGAGCTGGGGTCCCAATGAGAAGGATATCAGTCTTACTGCCATTAGGGCAGAAATCATTGGCAGCACAATGTGCCTGAATAGCATTCAGACAGTCAAGGATGAGAGAGGCGGAAGTGGAGGTCGTGGAGGGGAAGCTTGAAGGAGAGCTGCGTGCTGTCTGCATACCACTGGAAGTGAGGAGATCAGGTGGACCAGAAGGGCAAGGTAGATGTTGAAGAGCCACAGCGAGAGGATAGAGTCTTGAGGGATGCCTCAAGTGGAGAGTGTGATAGGTGAGACAAAAGGGCCCAATTGAACCTAGGAAGGTCGGTCGGAGAGGAATGAGGTTAACCATTCTAGTGCAAGGCCTGTGATGCCAAGGGTGCCACTGAGGCGATTTGTCAGGGTGGCATGATTGACCATGTCAAAGGCAGAGGAAAGAGCCAGAAGGATACGAACAGATGGAGAGTTGGAATGGAGATTTGAGAGAAAGTCATCATGGGTGTTCAGGAGAGCAGTTTCCGTGTCTCTGGTTGCTCTGAAGCCAGACTGGTGGTCGTGGAGACAGCCAACAGATTTACTGTGTTGGATGAGTTGGGCGATGGCCAGCTTCTTCAAGAATTTGCCCAGGAAGGGGGTAATGGAGACAGGGCAGTAGTTAGCTGGGCAGGAGGGTTCCGCAGAGGGCTTTTTGAGGAGAGGGTGCACTAGTGAGTGCTTGAGGGGTAGCAGGAAGGAGCCAGTGGGAAAGGAGTGATTACAGAAATCTGCCAAGGCTGGCGCAATGGAGGCAATGTTGTCCTTGATAGTTCTGGAGGAGCAGGGCAGCACTTATTTGGAGGATATTTTCATAGAGAGGACTTGTCGCAAGCCCACATCTGGTGCTATGGGTGAGAAAGAAGAGAGTAGGAGGGAAGGGGAGAGGGAGGGCAAGGGAGGCCTGTGAGCTGAGGAAGAGGAGGGAGGGCTGTAGTGGAGAGAGAGGACAGGATGTCCTGAGTTTTGGTTAAGACATGGGATGCCAGTGAAGTACCGAGAGTGAGGGATGGCGGGGCCGAAGTCGAGAATGCAATAGAGGTGGCGAGTGCTTTGCAGATTTAGAACAGTTTGCCCGTGTTGTTAGTGGCCCCAGAGATTTAGGCTTGGATATGGACCCTCTTCTTTGAGCAGATGGAGAGTTTGTATTGCCTTTGGAGCAGACAGCAGGCCTGGTAGAGGATGTGCCTGAAGCCCGCCACTTCTGATCAGCAACTCTGCAATTGCGTTTCAGAGAGGGCAGGCCAGAGTCAAACCAGGTGTTACGGTTGGAGGCAGGCTTCATGACAGGTACAAGGATGTGCAGGGTGTTGGTGATAGAGAGGTGAAGATTAGCAAGGGCAGAGTCCATGGCAGGAGTGGGGGGTGGAATGAAAGTGGCAACAAAAGCAGCAACTGACACTCGGTTCATCGGTCGAATGATGGAGAAGGAGACTGGCAGTTAAGGCAGAGGCTTGGTCGGGGGGCCTGAGAGATCCAGGTGAGAAGAGAGAAGCGCATGGTCAGACCAGGAGAGTGGTTTAGTGAGAGGGTTGGAGATGGAGATGTCTGCTGAGATGAGAGCATCCAAGGTGTGTGCGTGCGTCCAACCGGAGGGATGAATGGTGAGGTAAAGAAAGTCACAGAGGCTGCAGAAGAGTCCAGTGGCCGAATCAGGAGAGTCACAGTGAATATTGAAGTCTCGGAGGAAGAAAAGTTTTGGAGGTGGAGGCAAGAAGGGAAGAGGTGTGGTCAGACTACTCTGATAGGAAGAGGGAGACTGGACCAGGGATCCTGTAGATGGTGGCAAGAGTCAACCGCAGAGTTGGAGATACATCAAACCTGCAGACAAGCCATTCAAAGAAAGAGTAGGTCTGAGTGGGAATTTTAGTAGCAGGGACCCATTTAGGTAAGATCAAGCCGGTTAGGCCTGGGCTTAGAGAGCTTAGAGAGGATCTTGTAGCCCTCTGGGAGGAGTGTGTCCAAAACAGTGACAGAGCTGGTAGTGAACCATGTCTTAGTGAGAGCGAGAACATCAAGGTCAAAGTCTTCAAGAAGGAGACTGATATCAGAGGAGTGTTTAACAGCAGAGTGAGCATTGAGGGTAGCTAGGTGAAGCTGGTTGACACCTTTTGCAAGTCTACAGAGGAGGGGTACAGGGATGAGGTTCAACTGTCTCTGGTGGAGAAGGGGCTAGAGGGGCAGTAGACGGAGGAGTTGCAGGAGAGGGGAGGAAGTTGATGAGAGATGGAAGACTCCTATCAAGAAGGGGGCGGTTGGTCTGAGAGCCCTGGGCCATGACAGTGCTGTTCTGATAGACACTAATGATGCACCTAGAGGATGGAAAGCATGCCAAGAGTACTTCCCATCTGGAGCCACCATTAATGGGTGACAAAGAGAAAGGGGAGAGCACTGAGATCATGTGGGGAATACATAGGTCTGGAGAGGGAGCGACAAAGAGGATGTCAGTGACAGTCTACCTCGAATAAGCATTGACATAGGTGTCAGCAATGGGCAGGCCTGGATTGGAGACCAGGAGATGTTTTTTGTACTTTTTTCCTTCCAGGCTTCAAAAGAGAGGTACGATAGGTGATAGAGTAGCAGTTCAAGTAAATAAGGGAGATGGAGAGCACCATGGAAGGAGAGAGCAACGAGATGGAAAGGGGGAGATATAGAGATGGAGAAACTGCACAATGCGCAACAAACTCACCAGGCGTCCTAGCAGCAAGACAGGCGCAGGCGAATCAGGTGCACGAGATGCCTCAGGTCACCAAAAACAGAGGTTGCGCTGATCCAGCAGTGAGCGGGATGAACCCCTAGGGCCAAACATGAGGGTGTAGTGATCCACGACGACTCTTGAAGGTGAGGGAGGCATGAGGTGTCCCGAGTCAGAGGCGGCAGGGACTTTGGGCTGATCCAGGTGGCCAGGCAGCATAACAGCAGGACAGGCACAGATGAGAAAGGAAGTCCAGACCAGTGAAGAGAGTCCTGCGGTAGGCAGAGGGTGAGCTCTGTGAAGAGGCTAATAGACTTGATCCTTTGATGTAAAGAACTCCCGTAGCAGGACTTGTAACAGTTCTCATTCAGGTCGGGCAAATGCCACAGGGGGCTCCCTACCTTGGGTGCCCCTGCTTCTCCAATCAGGCAATCTTATAGAAGCTCCCAGGGAGCTACTTCGTACGAATTCTCTATTCTTCCAATAGTGATTGCCTAAATGTGAGCGTGGCTTTGATCTTCTGTGGGACCAACGTGGCCCTGTTGCCCCAATTCAACCAAGTGAAGGTCTTCCTCTCACTTAGAGGCGGCCAACTTGGCTGATTTCTCAGCTATAATGAAATATTTGACAGTAAAAGTATTCATTGAGCCATGCTTTTTATTTGTTCCTTTTCTCATGTATGCAGGAGCTGAACAAATTTCACTCAGTAAAATGAGGCTCCCCAGGTAGCCGTGGGGTCTAATACCACCTATAACCCCAGGGGGGCAATGGGGCTTGCCCATGATGTAATGTCACCCAAGCTTGAAATCTAATAGGGTATCCAGTCCAGGCAGCTCCTAGCAAACACACGCCTACACAAGCAGCCAAGACATCAAACTGGCCTATGCATTATCAGTGCATCCCCAGCAGGCATACCTTACCTTCATTATATGATATGATACGATAGTTTATTTATATAGTGCCTATACACAATGGGCCTCATTACGACCCTGGCGCTCCCGTATTGAAGAGGGCCGGTACAGCACTGGCCCCCTTCAATCTGGGAGCGCCGATTACAAGCTTCCCATCGTGGGAAAAAAACAGTCTACCAGTCTGCAGCATTATAAAGCTTACTCATATTCTGGGCACAGTTTTTGAGACCTTGTAGAATGTCTAATACTGGTTCTCATAGTGTTGTGGTCTCTCTGAAATTGCTTACAAGTATCACTGTTCTTCTAAGGGGGCATTTTGGAGTCACTTTATTTGAGATTTTTGTATCATAGTTGATGTCTGAACGATATACAGCAATGCCCCTCGCTACATCAAAAATCTTGTGACCATGTACGAACCTACAAGAGCACTACGCTCCTCCTCATTAGCAATGGTCATGACACCAGTCTTCAAACTTGCAAATAGTCTGGGAAGATCCTTCCCTGTCCAAGCAGAACAAATTTGGAATTCCCTTCCTGTGGACCTAAAACTGCTTTCTCCGACAACTGAAGACTTTCTTATTTCACTGAGTATTCTCTGTTTTTGACTATTACGCTGACGTCTTAATATCCCATCTATTTTTGCTGTCCTGTGTATATTTCATGGCGCCCTGATACCTGCAGGTTTCCAGCGCCCTACAAACAAATAAAAATAAATTAAAAATAAAAATAAAAAAGAGATCCCGAGAAGTGTACATTAGAGAACATATGTTTACAGGAAGAGTGTGAACGAGAGTCATCCATTAGATGAAGCTCGGACTGGGACAGAAAACAGGCCTGGACACTTTTCATCAGAAGCCATGAGCATTACCCAAGAAGTATTTTTTGAAACGTGCTGGCTTTTGAAGCACATTGGTCCAGTAACAGCCCAAACTATCAGCTGTACCGTGAACTGAGTAATCAAACTGGCTTACATTGACCAACAAGATCAGTCTTTGCTGCCCTGTCAGGCCAGTCCTTTTGGCCTTGCACTAGTGCCCTAAAATCCAACCCAGCCTGCAATAGAGCTGGAATAAGAATGATAATAGTAGCAAACTAAGAAGCTATGGATGTATGTGAACAGAGGGGGCGTGGCACGCGCATAGCCTCATATGCAGGCAGGGCCGGCCTTAGGGGCAGCAGCGCCCTGGGCGAATTGGCACCCCTCCCACGCCCATGGTCAACAGGGGGTGGGGCCAGGATGTGCCACTTTTTTTTTACAAGGAGGTAATTATGTGAATAGGGTGCATCAGCACCCTATTGTTATTAAATGCGCTCCGCCGCCATGGGCACATTTAATAACCTGCCGCGCCTTCTGCCACTACCCGAGCTCGGCAGAGCCCTTAAAAGACTGCCCCAACCTGGCATGGTGGGGGACTAATGGCATCCTTTTGTTAATAAATGCGCCCGCGGCTATGGGGAGCATTTAATAACAATAGGGTGCTGACAACAGCACCCTATTGTTTTTAAATGCGTCCACAGCGGCAGGCGCATTTAATAACAAAAGACCGCCTGCCGCGCCTTTTCCCACACCAGCTCGGGGAGCCCTTGAAAGACTCCCGCGAGCTGGTGTGGCAGGGGCTAATGGCACCGTGGGGGGCACGGACACCTCTGGGGCCCCCCTCCAACAGACCAAAGGAATTAAGGGGTATAGAATATCTACTGCACCGGACCCCATGTCACGATAATAACCCATAGCTTGATATGCTGCCTCGCAGAGATCAAAACAAGCATGGTAGACTTCCTTTCAGATACCTTACACTCTTCATTCATGTTGTAATCAGAATGATAAACAAGTAGCATTTCAAGGGCAACATTAGCAGTCTATGTGAGGGTACTTGTGTTCAAGCATAGGTGCAGCAAACATTTCATCAATAGTAGCTTAGTGGAAGGTATACTGGACATAGTATAACTGCAGGACACAGATTTTATGACAGCGGTACACATAATCCAGAATAGTCTGAGATTAGCTGCCTCAGAGACAGCAAAAGTGCTCAAACATGGATACAGATGACCAATGGGAAGAAAGGATAAAATTACACATACCAAAGCATAGAGAGTGGATGGCGATTTGAAGATACCAGGACGGTGTCTGTATCCAGACTGACTCAGATTAGAATTGGGACATGTTTTTCAAGCAGTGTTGCCATGCAAGAGAAAAGAAACAGGTGGCTGTGGTGTGTAAATATATCAATGCTCACTATCATTATAGAGGAAGCAACACTATATATAGCCAGTGAAACCATGAATGAGTCTTTTTTAAAGATCATACCCTGAGAACGAAATCACTCTGAAGGGCTGACAATTTTGAAAGATTTAAGGACTTGCAATTTTGACAGGTGAAGAATTACAAGATTAAATGTAACACCCAGGATCACACATTGATTAAGAGGTGAAGCTGGGATTCGTACCAACAATTTCTGCTCTTTAACAATTTATTTTCTAGTTTTTACCTTGAACTAAAATAATGTCATTTTACAGAACTTATTTGCAAAATATGAAAATCAAATAACCCAATATAAACATTTTAAAATACAAAACGTTATAGAAACATATTATTCAAAATGGGAATGATTCTAGCTTCATTGTCTCCATCATCAAGGAAAGTATTTAAATACCAGCATACTAATGGGTGTGATCTTAAAAGATTTCAGATAGGTTTCTCTTTTGTATTGTAAAGCTTTGAATACACCCCAAACACAGGCTTGTGCAATGGTATTTAAAAATGTGCAGAAAAACCTTTGGATTGAACAAAAAAGCAAACTGTTTTGTTGTCACATAAGCATACCTTAAAATATGCTTATGTGACAACAAAAGCATATTTTGTTGCAATATCTGGTCTGCTCTCTTCTGTCTAGAACTCCTTCCACTCAAACGGCCTACATGATAGGAAAGATCAGGCCACCAGTATGTTAAAAGAAAATCTTTTCATAGAAGGCAGTACACTATTGTCAGTGATATAAAATTTGTCCAGAATCACTATATCGTCTGCTGGCAAAGCCAGGAACCAAGCATGAACGCTTTCGTTCCACAGGCTGGAATTTGGATATATAAACACCTCTAACACGTTACTGTCATCATTGGAGGTGCCTGCCTAGGTTTTACAACTCCCCATCTAAACAAACCAATTTCTAGCCATCACCATAATGACGCTATGTTAGTTTCTATAGAAACCTCTATCTAGTGCAGGTACATTGGTGATGAAAACACCTGGAGTGCTATAGAACAAAGTTCATATACATGCAGGCTTAGCAACGTCATACATTGGAAAAGCTGAGTCGGCCAAGCTGGAATTTGGTATTGTAATCTGGCATGTGAACGCATATCTCTGCAATGAGTGCTTAACACACTGAGCTATCCTCTGAACTATCGAGACACTCAAATGTATCAATAGGTATTTCAATTTTGGCTATTGCACATGATCAATATAATCCCCACAGAAAGGTGAGAATGCTACAGGTGTTGTACCACGCAAACTATCTATACCACAGTGAACATAGCATTACAGGATGAAAAGATCAGAACAAAATGTACTTGTCAACAACAGACAGAAAATAGGTTTAGCCTTAGCAGCACACCATAGAAAATCGTGATGTGTGATACTCAATTTTGTTGACTTATGGAAACTGACTTTTTTTTAATAAGGCTCCTTCTTGGGGCCCCTTCCAAGGTGGAGGCCAGGGCAAGTTCCCCTTTTGCCCTCCCATAAAGACGTCTCTGCCCCCAGCTTTACTTGATTTGATTCCATGAAGACATCCTGCGCTGCTTGCCCTCAGTCCCACCCGCATTTGTATTTGTATTTCACATCTCTTACAACCAGCAACCCCCAGACTCCCATTAAGGGGGTGTGGTCTCAGAGTCAATTTCCAGCACTGTGCATGATAAGATGAACGTACACCACATAGGTACCAACCACAACATTACTATGCTGCCACATTCCATTTTGTCTTTAAACCATCTAATGGTTTTGGCAATGTAACTGGCCCAATTTGCTTTAAATTGCATCACTTGCTTTAAAGTTGACACTAGTTCCCAGAAAAATTCCTGAGGGAGAACAGGAAGGGGCCCATACGAGAAAGTTCACCCCAGCTACTCTGGCGCCAAGTTTTTTCCAGTTGCGTCCCATTCTTTATACAACAGGTTATCTTGCCTCCAGTTTAGCCATTGGCAAAGTCTGACAGCCGACCCAATGCCAAGGCTATCTTTCTATCCAAACCATCGTCCAACATCGACTATTGACGCCCACAGGCCGCGCGCAAGAGACGGCCACGCAGCTGAGACGTACTGCGACTTCCGGCCGTGCGTTGGATAGTAGTGACGCTTGATTATGTGCTCTGGCGGGGACAACGGGTTACCAGGTACATCTCCCTTGCTCGCTTTCAGAAGTAAATGTAGTGATAGTCGGTCACACCCTAGTGCAGTGCACTCGCTGCAGCACAAACAGTTGCTGGCAGCATATGGCGAGCTGTAATAAGCAGATGATGAAAGGCAGGGATTCATGGCCCGTGTTGCTCACCACCTGCATCTGCGCAGCTATATTGAAATGGGTTTACACAGCCCGGCGCCGCACAGGATGGCGGATCTGTGTGTTAGGAAGTAGTTCACCGATTGTAATGATGAGTCTGACACTTCTTGATGTGTAACTTAATGAGTTTATTGGAGAAAGGTCCACGAGAGGCCAACCCTTAACCATAACCATACACGAAGGTAGCTATGGACACAGAAATATGTACAATAACATTCTATATGAGATTCTACATTCTACATGGGACTCTACCTCATAACATCTCCTCCTCTATAATCATTTAACCAACAACAAAATAATGTATTGTATGTGCAATAAATACCATGCATTAGCGGTTGAGATACAGCCAGTATGAGTAATAATAACCAACTTTAAAAAGGATACAACTAGCTGTTTCTTGCAGACTTAAAAGTTAGACAGATTAACCACTTGGAAGAAGCAAGGTTCCATCAATTGTTATTAATGTTTAATAATAAATATAATCTTGATTGTATTTCCGCGCACATCTCCTGGATCTTGAATAATTATAATTGTTCCCACTCATTTCTCCAGGTATTTCTTGATTTGTTGTGCCTGTACTATGCTCTTTGGCAAATCTTGAATCTTTGTCCATATGTTTGTCCTTAAACATCACTGCATTTGGATTTTGACGTCCTTCATTTCTTAAAATGTCTTCTTCTTTTGCAAGGATGATAGCATTGCAAGACCACCTCTTGCCATTCTCCAGAAATACTGACTTCTTAGAACAATCCAGCACTCTCTGGGGTGTGCGGAATCTTGACTCTCTTTTCATAACTCGCTTGGGGTCTTTCACTCTAACCCAATCTCCCTTCTCTATTATACTCTCTCGAACATGTTTCTGTTTGTCATAATACTTTTTATACTCATCTTGTCTTTTCCTCACCCTATTCACGATTTCTTCCATATTGATTACTTTGCTTTTCCTTTTCATCATCCAAGCAGGTCTAAGTCTATTAGTGGCGATCCTCCCTCTCATCAAGGTGAATGGTTCCTCCTGGGTCACTGAGTGTGGAGTGACCTTATATGTATTGAGTGCTTCTTTGAGTGTCTCTTTCCACGGCAAATTATTAACAACAGCCTACTGAATAATACCTTTTATAAATCGGTTAATTCTTTCTACTAAACCATTGCCCATAGGATGGTATAATGGTTTTATATTGTGTTTGATAGCTCACTCTTTCAAAAAGACTTGAACTTCCTATGACATAAACTGGGCTCCATTATCGGAAATCAACTCTTGTGGTTCAATTTCTCTGACAAATATTTCCTCCAAAAACTTTATGACTTTCATAGCTGACACAGACTCTTCAATAATTCCACATTCCACCCATTTGAATGTATAATCTAGCAATACTCTAGAGTATGCTTTTTGAGGTCCAATTATTTCATATGGTCCAGTTATATCGATGGCAAGTTTGGTCCAAACTGAATTAGGTACATCTACAGGTTGCAAGGGTGTAATCCGGGTTGATTTTCCTTTATCACTTACCGCACACGTGGTACAGTCCTTCACTAAGGTTTCCAACTCGCCCCACATGTTAGGCCACCAGTAAGCCTCTCTTACTCTTCTCTTCGTTAAATTCCTTCCAACATGGCCTTCATGGGCAATTTCCATGATTCTTTCCCTCATCATTACTGGAGGTATTATTCGATCTTCTCGGTAAATACACGCATTGTCACACGTTAACTCATCCTTTATCCTCTCCCAGGATTTAATGTTTTCATCAACATCTCTCCAGCCATTACTAATCGCCTTTCTCAAAAGATCCTCTTCCGAGTCTTGTTCCCTGGCTTCAATCCACTCTTCTTTTGAGATACTAGGATGTATATGTGCTATGATGCAATCCATGTTTTGGTCTTCAGTTAATTCCTCTTTGCTATCATGATCACCACTGTCAGTGTCACATGGCAGGCGAGAAAAACAATCAGCCACTACATTTGTTCTTCCAGGGGTATATTTTATGTTAACATTATACTGCATAATGATTAACGTCCACCTTCTTATTCGTGGGGATGTCACAGGTGGGTTCTTGGAATTCAATACATGTACAAGTGGTTTGTGATCTGTCTTGATATCAATGGGTATGCCCCAAATAAGTCCTTTAAAGTTTTCTAAAATCCATTTGACTCCCAAAGCCTCTTTCTCAATAGTCAAATAGTTTTTGTTATTCACCTCTCAAGGTTCTGGAGGCAAAAGCAATTGGAACCACATAACCTTCTTGGATCTGCTCGAAGACGCCCCCCAAATCTACATTGCTAGCGTCTACTGATATCATGGTCTTGGTACTAGAGTCAAACATTTTGAAAGCTGGTGCTTTGTTAATTAATGTCTTGATCATCTCAAATTCCTTTTTGCACTCCTCAGACCAATTGAACTTTCTACCTTTACATATCAGATCCCTCATTTGTTTGGTTCTGTCTGAATAATGATCCACACATTTGGAATAATATTCCTTTAGGCCCAAAAAACTTCGGAGTTGATCCTTGTTGGTGTTACGCTCCCCTGGATTCCACAGGGGCGCCGAACGAAGCTGGACTACTGCGGTCTCCACCAGTGTGACTCGTATAGAAGTGATGATCGACTGCACTTGCCCACTCAGTTTCGTCTGCCTGGCTCGTAAGAGGATTTTCCTTGGGGCACTAAAAGGGAAATTAGCCACCCGCAGTAGAAGGGGTTAACACTAACACAATCTTTCCCGAAACAACCTAGTGTTCACCTTTGTTGAGTCTCACCTTATAATTAGGAAGGATGGGCTCTCCATCCTGCGTTGGGGTGCAGGGGTGCGTAGAATTCAGTTAACTTCACTGATCCGAAGGTATTTGGCAGAGTTCCAGACAAACAATGACTCCGAGGTAAGTTGCATGCAAATCCCAAATGCATAGTTCTTTAGAGTTCAAATGTCTGGTAATTCACTCTTGCTCCTCTCATACCTTTCTCCCATGCAGCATGATCTAAGGAGTGTGTTCGGCTCCGAAGGATGGAGGTAACGCCAAGGTAAGAGTCAGTACTGTACCAAGCACTATCTTGCAAGCAATATTGTGCAATATAACATTAATCAATTGTTCTCTATTTTCGTTGCAGGTGCGGCGCCTTTCCGAAAATGAGGAGTGTAGGATGATGACCTACGATACCTTGAGCAGTATTATTCCAATTAAGTATCTTGCGGTAAAAAGTAAATGTCTTTGGCGGAGCCCGCTCACCTTTCGTTTATTCTTGCTTTTACAGGTGCTGATGTTTCGAGCAGCAATTCAACAGACGCCACGCTGGTTCGTGAAGAAACTCGCTGAGCGGGTGAATATGGCGCGGGGCTGCTGTTGACAAAGCGACGCAGGATTAAATGTTTTTTCCCTTTCTCTTAGGTGCGGTGATTCGGAGGAAGATGACGACCAACATGGATATACCCGTTCTAATCTTCTCTTCTTCTTTCTTTTTCTCTAGGATCGGCTCCAGACACGGGTCAGGTGTGGCTGTAGACTGGGTGCAGAGCTGCAGGCACGGTGAGCGTTACGCTGCTGAGATGCAGAATAACGCAAAGCGTGTGCTGCTCTTCGGGCGTGGTTTAAATAGCATCCATAAAGTAGTTCCCATGTAAAAGAGTTCCAGTACCACACCCAAGGAAAATAGTTCCTAGAAGAAAGTAATCTCTTCTAGGCCTCACGGTAGCCTATACGTGAGTTCTTTGCAGGATGACCTGCACAGTTTAAAGACAGCAATATGAGCCTGGCACCTACGGTGCCAGGACTGAACCCACAAGGCCCCTAGGCCGGGTTTTGAGCTTCTCTGAGTTTTCTTGGGTGCCTGTCCCCTGGACAGATGGATTTGCTCCTGATGTCTGGGGGCAGGCATCGTGACAGTTGGTCGGATCAGGAATCTTGAGAATGGTATCCACTAATGTTTCTCTAGGTTTTATACCTTCCGCGTTAATGCAGTGGCCCAGATAGGTTACTTAATTCTTCTTTATTTTACATTTTTCAATCTTGAGTGTCATTCCTTTTTGTTGGATAACTTGTAACACACCCAACAACTTTGCATCATGCTCATCTTCAGACATGGCCGACACCAAGATATCGTCCTGAAAATAATGCACTCCTTGTATGCCATTAAACAAATGATGCATTAGCCTCTGAAAAACAGCAGCTGCTGATGCCAGTCCAAATGGTATCCTTTTATACCTGAATGCCCCCAATGGTGTTATGAATGATGTCAGATGCCTGGATTCTTCATCTAAAACAACCTGATGGTATGCGAAAGACAAATCTAATGTAAAAAACTTCGCTGGTTTCATCGTGGTAAGCATTTCTCCTATATTTGGCAGTGGGTGGCGATCCACCCAAATGTTACTGTTAAGATTTCTTAAATCAGCACACATTCTGATCAACCCATCCGGTTTTTTTACAATGACAATTGGAGACAACCATTCAGAACTCTCAATGGGTTCAATAATGTCTTGTGTGCATAACTTTTCCAATTCTTTTTGCAATGCTTCTCTAGTGCCAATCGGTATGTTTCTCACCTTATGTACCACTGGTTTTGCCCCTCTCTTAAGTACAATGCGATGTTTGAAACCTTTGAGTACACCAATATTATCATTGAACACTTTGGGAAAACTCCTGGCCAAATTCTCAGATGTGTTGCAGCTATTTTCAGTTATGCACAGAATGGGTACACTTTCACCAGGATGTATTCTGATTTTTAGGGAAGCTTGTTCCCACCATCCAACTATGGAGAACCCATCTTCAGCTACATACAGCCTTCAATATGTCTTTCTTCCTTCAAAGTCCAAGTGTACCCACGTATACCCTATGATATTGATTGCCATCTTACCATAACCAGTCACTTTTACCCTGGTTAATTGCAAATCCTTCATTTCCTTTTTAAGTACATTTAAATATGTTTCTATATCCACCATTGTATATGGAGAACCAGTATCAACCATAACTTGTAGTGTTATACCATTTATGGCCATGGGCACCCATGGACCAAGACTACACCCAGCTGGTGTGACGACCAGTATTTGTACTTCTTCCTCAAACCCATTTGTAATTGCTACTAGGCTACTTGGACTACCAATCTCTTCCAAGGCTTTTATACTTGTCATGGCACCTCTTCCATACCGACCAGCATTTCTTTGGATATTGTTCATATGTCGTGTATTGAATCTGCCTCTTCCTCTGCTGTTATGGCAAACCTTACCAAAATGGCCTATCTGTCCACACTTATAACATTTAGCTGAAAGTGCTGGGCAATCTTTTTCTGTATTTGTATGTCTATACCAACCACATTTATAACATTTGCCTTGTGGTCAATATGCACCCTCTCTGTCTTGTTTGGAACTCATTCCAAAATCCGACTTGACTATTCTTTTTACAATGGCAACCAAGTCTTCCTCATTCTTGTTACAGTGTCCATCATTGATGTCTTGTACAGATTTTATTTCCACAAATTCCACTTTACTTTGAACTTCTCTCATACATTTTTCACCCAGCTCTATAGACCTGGCAAGTTCAATTGCCTGTTCCAGTGTCGGGTTCTTTGCCTTCCATAAACGCTGTTGAATCCGTGGATCTGCTACATGTAGAACCAATTGATCCCTCAAATACTCATCTGCCACTCCTGTGAAGTCACATATGGACAATAAACCTCTTATTGCAGCTATATAAGCATCAATGCCTTCACCTTTATTCTGTTTCCTCGATGAAAAGCTGTACCTTTCCAATACAATGTTGGTTTTATTCCCAAAATGTTTGTTTAACTTCACCAATGCGGTCTCATATTTCCTAGCTCCACTCGAAGAGTCTCCTGAGCCTTCCTCTGAACTTTCTAAATCAGGTAATGTTCTAAAAATCCTAAGTGCCTCTGCGCCTACACAATTAAGCTCCATACAATGTTAACATTATCTTCTTATGCTCTGTTAAAAGGTGTCCATGGCAACCTGGAAGCACAAAATGGCGGCACGTAGCTGACGTTGGGAGGTGCCTTATTCTAATCTTCAACAGTGCTTACAATGTTTCTGGAGACTGCCGCGTTGCACGTAGTAACGCTGCGGGTGCTTTTCTCTGACCCGTCAGTTGGCCTCCTAGTCGCGCGCACCACTCAAAAGATGCACCTGCCGGTACCCACACACAGCCGAGGTAATTCTCCCTTTCTTTTTTTTTTTTCAAAGTTCATGAGCGCGGCACTCCATAACTTGCCTGGTACACATGCGCGGGTCCGTTACATTATCTTCTACTCATTTCTCTACGCCGCTGCAGATTCAACGCTGCAAAACATCCGGGGACCTCTATCCGCACAAGTCCTCGTCGCCAATTGTTAGGAAGTAGCTCACCGATTGTAATGATGAGTCTGACACTTCTTGATGTGTAACTTAATGAGTTTATTGGAGAAAGGTCCCCGAGAGGCCAACCCTCAACAGTGTGCCATCTTCGTGTATGGTTCCAGCAATAGTTCCAGAACCATACACAAGGGTAGCTATGGACACAGAACTATGTATAATAACATTCTATATGAGATTCTACATTCTACATGAGACTCTACATCATAACACTGTGGTCGGTCGGTCGGTGTGCTCAGAGCCGACACGAGGCATAGGCAGTCTATGTGGTAGCACAGGGCCCCACTGTCAGGGGACCCAACTTACCAAGTCATGTTGTTTAAAATAGGGGCTGTGCTGCTTCCATCTATGAGGTGCATTTTTACTCTACGCACACACAAAGCACCAGTTATTTGCCTAAATGTATGCCCTACCCAGGCCAATTAAAAAATATCACACAAAACAGTTTTAAACAAACAACATTCTTTTCATATCCTCATATTTAACACACCAAAAAGTGTTTATTGTTGGTAGACGTAATATGTTCATCACAACATAAACAAAGCCTGCATTTGTCAAACATTGAAATAAAAACAGGTAACTCCACATTACCTTTTGTTATTAGTGTTTAAGTCTTGAAAGTACATTTTCAAAATGTCATTTTTTGCATACTGCTGAACTGCATTCTGGTATTTGTAGTCGCCTTTTCAAGATGGGGTGAATAATACCACAATTGTACACTTTCTGCCTAACATATTTCTATAAGGATGTATACATGTCTTGAGTACCTTCTATGGTTTATGTACTTTTCAAGTCATATTTATAGATGTATTGATGAAAGCCAGACATGGGGGTGAGGAGGGGCAATGGTGAGAGGTAAAGTGAGTCATGAATATTTGCCCAGAATGTGGCAAGAGAGGTTGTAGTCTTGGAGACTGGAGCAGTTTTTTCCCCTGATTGTGGCCAGGTGCTGCTTTTCAGGGCACATGTAAAAGATACTTGTGGGTGGAGGGCGGATGTAACACCCCTTAGGTGTTTTAGAGGCCGGCAAGCTTGTGCAAGGGTTTGGCTATAAGGATTTCAAACGGTTGTCTGTCATCTTCCAGTGCAGGTGCTTACACTACTCACACCACATACAACTGTCGTCAAAGCAAATTTTTTTCGTATTGGGATTTTGTTTTCCTGGGAATATTTCACTATATATTGTTGGGTTTAAAAGGTGGGCACCATTTATAATTTGCCAACCTAATTTTTTGAAAATCTCCTCTCTTATTTTATTTTTTCCGGTGTTGGTGAATTTTTTTGAAAGGCCATTGCTCTTTTGTCTTGTGCACTTTGTTCTAAGGGGAAAGGTCCATTGAACTAAATTTGTATATTTCACCTTAAGATATGTTTGCTTACTGTGCACATATTCATGGGCATGCTCAACAAACAGTTTTGGACTGCTCACACCCTGCAATCAAAGTTCAAGGGGTAACCTGATGAGGCGCTCTTCTCATTTGGAAGTGAGCAGCACCTGATTATTTTGTAAGGTACATGCTAACACGTCACCAAGCCTGAACCCAGCAGAAGAGGAGACAGTGATATAGAGGAGCACTGCACTCAATCTGAAATTTGTTTTTTCGTTTTTTGGTCACTCCATGCAAATAATTTGCAGAATCTCTACAGGGGCAAAATCACATACCTGGCCCCGATGTTCAAGGACAACGGGTGAAACTGCGCCCTCTGCCCCTATATACTCAGCTCCTATGTATATAATTCAGCCCCCCTACTTTAGTTCGGACTGAAGCCCTGTTACTTTTATAAATGTTTGAAGACTTGTGAAATTGCTTACTCTCCCCGCCACAAAATCTCCAGGTAAATAGGCTCTATCGCACTATAAGGCCATCTTGCAATATACGTAATGTGCCCTGTCTGCCCTGTCTGCCCCAGACCCAATCCCTGCCCCAACACAACAGAGGTGATGGCTGGAAGGTTTGGATTTAATCCTAACCTCTGGCTCTGCTCTGGGCAACCGTCCAGATCATTGTTTCTCGCCTGCCAAGCCATTGCAGAAGGGAAAGACCATATGGACATCAGGCTTGGTCCCACCTCAAAAGGGGCAGGACAGCCTGAACTGCTTGGTCACATCCCTTCTGCACGAGACCACAAGCATCCCCAAACATGTTTCAGCCTTGTTGCGCCTCATCAGTGAGGAGCAGCTTGAGTCTCTAGGCCCAGCAGGCACGGGACCCACGTCTGGGCATACCCGTCCCACTTGGGGTGACTTATGCAAAACAACTGAGGTGATGACTGGAAGTTTTGGAATTAATCCTATCCTCTGGCATTGCTCTGGGCAACCCTCCAGACCATCATTCTTCCCCTGCCAAGCCATTACAAAAGGGGAAAGACTATATGCAAATCAGGCTTGGTCCCGCCCCGACACGACACAACATCCTTGGTATCGGCTTTGAGTTTATTTTTTGTGACAGTCAAAATAATCCTTATATGTAGCTTCTGAAATAAAAGCATGGTGCTAGTTTGGCCAATGTGACCAAATATATACACAATAAAATTAAAAAAAATCGTGAAACTTCTGCAAAAACAGAAGTTCCATAGTCAGATGGTGCTTTAAACCAAAGTTTCAAAAATACCTTTTGCAAACAATATTTCTACCGGGAAGATATGTGCTCAAGTGCCGATTTTCAGACTTGTCTCCACTTAACAAAAGTGTGTGCTCCCGGCCGAATCCTTTTATCTCACTATGCCTCTTCTGCCAAATTTAGAAGTCTCTGCAAGGTCTGCTACTTCAGAAATACTGCCAGATAGGTAAATATTAAGAGTGATAATTCAGATACTGGATGTCACAGTGGATATGTCTCCTGCTTTGCTCATGCAACATGATTTTAATTTCACATCCCATTATACCTTTGCGCATTAAAGGCCCATTCTGTGAATAATTTTCTGTAATATCACTGATGTCACTATTTATTCAAATAAGGGGGGCCCACACATTGTTTGCCGCACAAGGACCAGCCCTTGAGTGTGCTTTGCTCAGCTCCAGCAGTGTGCTTTCCACAGCCCCAGGAAAGCATTTATAGGGTGTTTTACACTGACCCAGAAGAACAAGTTACTTCTTACCTTGTAACGTTCTTTCGATGGGATGTTCCTCCGACGTATTCCTTATCTTAGATATCTCTTTCCAGCTGTGCTGGCCTCGGAAATTTTTTCTCTAGAGGGCGCTGCACGTCGACGTCCGCCGAGTCGATGTCCCTCGACAGCCGCCGTATCGACGTCGACGTCATCCTGCTTATAAAGGCCGCGCGCAGCGTCCGTTGCTCAGTTCCGTTTTGTAGCCCACAATAATTCTTTCTGGACTAGACTAATCACCCTGAAGGAGCGTAAGCTGCAACAACAAGGGAAGTAGTACTGCAGGGATGGATGGGAGGGTCGATAAGGAATACGTCGGAGGAACATCCCATCGAAAGAACGTTACAAGGTAAGAAGTAACTTGTTCTTCGAAGGGATTGTGTCCTCCGACGTATTCCTTATCTTAGATAGGCTCCCATAGCAGTATTCTGTTATTGGAGGTGGGAGTACTGACTTCATGCTTCCTCTTATTGATGAATAGAGTGCAATACTGCCCTTCCAAACCTAGTCTCTTGACTGGAGGAGGAATCCAAGTTGTAAAACCGTGTAAAGGTATGGACGGACGACCATGTGGCAGCCGCACATATGTCTCTAACCGGCACTCCTCTTTTGAGGGCCGATGAAGCTGCAATACCTCTGGTCGAATGAGCCCTAAGATTTTGAGGGGGCTCTTTTCCTGCCAGTTTATAACATTCCAAAATGGCTAAAATGATCCATCTGGAAATGGTCTGCTTAGTTATCGGTAACCCCAGCTTGTGACCTGCGTAGCCTACAAAACAGCTGGTCTGCTTGTCTTATCCTAGCCAGTCTACTAATGTAAAAACTTAAAGCCCTTCTTGGGTCCAGCCTGTGTAACCTCTCTTCCTCTTTCCCCGGATGAGGAGGAGGATAGAAAGATGGAAGGGTAATCTTCTGAGTGATATGAAATTCAGAAACCACCTTTGGGAGGAAATTAGGCTTCACTTGCAGAAAAACTTTGTCTTTGTGAAAGATTGTATGAGGGGGTTTACAAGAAAGAGCTTGTAACTCGCTCACCCTTCTAGCAGATGTAAGTGCTATTAATAAAACAGTCTTAAGGGTAAGAAATCTTAACAAACAAGAGTGGAGTGGTTCGAAAGGTGTGCCCATCAGGAAAGTTAGGACTAAGTTTAAATCCCATAGGGGAACCTGGAATGGTCTTGGGGGATAAACGTTAGTTAACCCCTTTAGAAACTGTATTACCAAGGGTAACTTGAAATAGGATGGTTCTTCCGCAGTGCGCTTAAAGATGGATAGCGCTGCGAGATAGCCCTTGATGGTGCCAACTTGAAGGCCTGAATTCGCTAAATAAAGTAGGAAGGACAAAACCATTGGTGTACCACATGAAAAGGGATCGATATTCTTTTCTCTACACCAGCTGCAAAATCTGTTCCAACGGCAGCGGTATAAAGATTTTGTTGCTGGCCTTCTTGCCGAAAGCAACACCTCCAAAATATCATCAGGGAGGTCCCAATCCTTGTACCTCAGCCTTTCAGAAGCCAAGCGTGAAGGTTGAGGGTTTTGATGTCTGGATGGAGAACCTGACCTCCCTTCTGTGAGAGCAGATTCTCTCTGAGTGGAAGTCGAATTGGAGGGCAGATGGACAAGTCTAGAAGGTCCGGGTACCACGTTCTCCTGGCCCAATCCGGGGCAATTAGGATCATGGTTTTCCGGCATCTTCTCAACCTCCTGATTATTTGAGGAATGACAGGGACCGGTGGAAACGCGTACAGAAGCGGAAACTCTCAGTCCACTATGAACGCATCTCCCAGTGCTCCTCTCGGGGGAAATTCCCTTGAACAGAACAGATCGCACTTCCTGTTGACACTGGTGGCGAACAGATCCACCTGAGGGGTTCCCCAAAGGGCGAAGATCTCTTGAAGGACTTCCTGAGCTAGTTCCCACTCGTGGGAGACTGTGCTCTGCCTGCTCAGAGCATCCGCTGTCAAGTTCTTCTCTCCGGCTAGGTGAACTGCCGATAGAGATTCCTTCTTGGATTGGCCAAAACCAGAGCTGCATCGCCTCTCTGCACAGAGGTAGTGATCCTACGCCTCCTCTTTTGTTGAGGTAATGCATGGCCACTGTGTTGTCCGTCATTATCAGGACATTCTTTCCTTGTACAGATGGCAGACAAGCCTTCAGCGCAAGTCTGATGGCCCTCAGCTCTAACAGGTTGATATGTAGTCTGGACTCCGATGGAGACCAACGACCGCTGATGGTCAAGTCGTTGGCGTGGGCTCCCCACCCCGTGAGTGAGGCATCCGTGACTACTGTTATCTCCGGCCAGGGTTGCCAAAACTGCTCTCCTTTCAGAATGTTCTCCTGACAGGCCCACCACTGAAGGTCTCGAGCCACCCTGTCGGGAACCTGAAGAAGATCTGTCATTCTCCGTGAGAATTGAGACCACTGAGTTCTCAGTGCCCACTGGAGGGATCTCATTCTCAGGCGAGCCTCTGGCACTAGGAAAATGCAGGATGCCATGAGGCCTAGCAACCTCAAAAAGTCGAAGGCTGGGAGACGTTGGGCATTTTGAAACTTGGTAACCATCTGTAGAATATCTTGAGCCCTCACCTCTGGTGGCAAGGCTTTTCCCAGGGAAGTGTCCAGGATCGCTCCGATGAACTGGAGTCTCTGCGATGGTATCATTTGTGACTTCTTTAAATTGAGGGAGAAGCCCAGTCTGTGAAGGGAGTGGCAAACATGATCTAGCTGGATCTGAGCTTCTTCCGAAGATACAGCTATGATCAACCAATCGTCCAGGTAGGGGTAGACATGAATCCCTTCCCTCCTTAGACTTGCAGCCACTACCGACATTAACTTGGTGAAGCCCCTCGGGGCAGAGGTCAGCCCAAATGGCAGCACTCGAAATTGATAATGAGAGTTGCCAATTGCGAACCTCAGGAATTTCCTGTGTTTGAGATGGATTGGCACATGGAAATAAGCGTCCTGAAGGTCCAGAGATACCAACCAGTCCTGGAACTGAAGGGCCTGAAGGATCTGAGAAAGAGTTACCATCTTGAATTTGTCTTTCCTGAGGAATTTGTTCAATTCTCGCAAATCCAAGATGGGTCTCAGTCCTCCGTCTTTCTTTGGAATGAGAAAGTAAGGGGAGTACCAGCCCTTGTTCCTCTCCGCTACAGGTACCGGTTCTATGGCACCTTTCTCTAGCAGGTCTAAAATTTCCTGCAAGAGGAGCGGATCTGGAGCTTTTTGAGAGCTGATCCCCGGTGGATGACTCTGAGGTATGCGTAGGAGAGGCAGGCAGTAACCTTGTGCAACTGTCTCCAATGCCCAAGCATCTGACGTGATAGCCTGCCATTCCGCCAGATGTTGAGTTAACCTGCCTCCTACAGGTGTTTTGTGAGGGAAGTCCTCAGAGTGGTTTTGGGGCGGCTGATGCAGATGCCGATGGTAAAGAGGCACCTGCTGTTGCTGCGGCTTTTGAATATCTACCCCGTCCACCTCGGGTAGTTCTTCTTTGTCCCCTTTGAGCCGGTCGTCCTCTACCTCTTCCGAATGCGGAGTAGAAGCGAAAGGACTTGCCTCTCGCAGAGGTTCCTGTGGGACGAAAAGGTGTCTGACGGATTGCAGCGCCTAGGGATTTTGCTGCTGCCTTTGATGTTTGCAGTTTTTCTAAACTGTCATCCGCCTTTTTCCCAAACAAAGAAGAGCCATCAAATGGCATGTTCAAGAGCCTGGCTTGCACATCTGGGGCAAAACCAGACTTTCTCAACCAAGCAAATCTCCTGGTTGTTGTACTTGCCGCCATTGCTCTGCTGATAATGTCAGCCGAATCAATGCCCGTCTGGAGGGATTCGCACATAGCGTCTTTACCGTCCTGTATGATATTTAGGAACGCCTCCTTTTCTTCTCCCTCCGGGATGCAGTCAGCCACTGTAGAAGCACACTCCCAAAGTGTATGGCTAAATCTAGCAAGGGTGCAAGTAGCATTAATAGATTTTAACGCCATGCTACATGCCGAAAAGACTTTCTTAGCCATAGCATGATATTTTTTATCGTCCCTGTCCTGTGGGACGGTAGGGTAAGGAGTCTTGATCTCAGTAGAAGATGCTGCCTGTACCACCAGACTTTCTGGGGATGGGTGTTTGGACAAAAACTCCGGGTCTGCTGAAGATACCCTGTATTTAGTAGACAGTTTTTTATTTACTGCCGGGACGACATCTGGGGTTTCCCAGTTCGTCATGATTTTCCTTTGAAGAGCTTTATGAAAAGGTACTACAGGATCCTCCTGTGGACCTTTATCAAGAATATCCGTGAGGTCATCCTGTTGGAAAGCCTGTGAAGGTGTTGACCACCCCATAAATTCTGTGATCCTGGCCATTAAGGCTCTATAAGGGGTTTCAGCATGCTCCCCCGGGTCTGGCCTAGCGAACTCCACCTCAAGGGAAGTGTCTAAACCACTTGCTTCATGTAAGGAATCATGGAGTTCCTTTAATCTGCGTTCCTCTGAGGATAACTCCTCTTGAACTGGGGTTGCAGATCCCTGCAACTCAAATGTCTCTTCTTGGTCAGATAGTTCTCCCTCTTCCATAATTGAGGACATTGTTCTCAATTGGTCTGAACTCACAAAGGGTGTGAAACCCATCTCCAAGGCAGAGGGTGCCAAACTTGTTGTAATCGGCCTCGAAAACGTTGATGTCGTCGACGCCGACGTCGAAGGCTTCGAACGTGGCGTCGAAAACAAAGGCGGAGGCCTCGAGGTCCTCGATAGAATTGGAATTCTGCTCGAGGATGTCGACAATCTCGATGACATCGTCATCGAAGACCTGGGAATAGCCACTGGGTGCGCCGCAACCGTGACTTTCCTTGGCGTCGACGCCGGTGTCGAAGATGGCGTCGAGTCGACAGACCCGTGTGTCGAAGGTCCCTTCGACAACGGCGTCGAAGACACCGACCTCGGCGTCAACGGAACCTTCGTCGACGGCGTCGACGGAACCTTCGAAGAAGGATTCGAGGTCTTTGCTTTACTCGAGGGTTCGTGACGCGCTCGAGAAGCTTCCTTCGCCGGGTACTGCGACTCGTGGCGTTTTAGACCTTCGGGTCTTTCGACCAGAGCATCGCTCTCGGCGGTCTTTGAGGGGGTCGAGGCCGCTTTCTCGAAGACGCTCATCATATTTTTTTGGAATTCCTCCCATTCAGCTCGGGAACTATGTTTTGTGGGGCAAGGGATTCTCTTAGGTGAAACAGAGGAAGAGGAGGACGAAGAAGGGGATCTTCGGCGTCTCCTTTTCGAGTGCTTCGATCTCGAGGAGTGATGGGACCCGCTTTGAGACCTGGAGCGCGAATGGTGACGAGGAGACGAATGTCTCGACTTTGTCAAGGAAGAAGAAGCTTTAGAAGTCTTACCTTTTTCCAGCTTCCCCCTACGCTCCTTCAGGGCCTTAGCTGTCATGGACATACAGTCCTCGCACTCTGACCAATGGTGTTCAGCTCCCAAACACCACAGACAAACTCCGTGAGGGTCAGTCAGCGACATCTTTTTTCCAAAGTCTCGGCATTTTTTAAAGCCGGACCGAGGGGTCGTCGGTTCCGACGAGGAAGCCATCGAGTATGGATCGAATATCTCGAGGAAATTGGATTAATTCTCTACGAAAACTGAGCAACGATATTCCGAGGCACTGAGTAAGTGCGGAAAAACGGAACTGAGCAACGGACGCTGCGTGCGGCCTTTTTAGGCAGGATGACGGTGACGTCGATACGGCGGCTGTAGAGGGACATCGACTCGGCGGACGTCGACGCGCAGCGCCCTCTAGAGAAAAAATTTCCGAGGCCAGCAAAGGAATACGTCGGAGGACACAATCCCTTCGAAATGTTCTTTGCACTACTGAGGCAATGTGGTATTCACAGCAAAGGAAATAAGCTTTTCCCAGCCCCTCGGAGTCATTTCCACAGCCCTAGTATAGTGATTGTAGCATCTCTAACAGTGTGATTTCCACTGTTTCAGGAAATACAGCTTCCATGGCCTTGGCAGTTTTCTTTCCACGGCCCTGGCATGGTGCTTAGTTTCCATAATCCTAGTAGTGTACTTTCCACAGCACTAGCAGTGTACTTTTCACAGTCCTATCGATGTTCCTTCCATAGCCCTATTTGTACAAATTCCACAGCCCCGAAATTGTGCTTTTTAAAAGACCCGGGGGTGTGCTGCAGAGCCTTGGCAGTGTGCTTTCCACATCCCCGGCAATGTGTGCTTTCCACAGCTCCAGCAATGCATGATTTCCACAGCCCTGGCAATGTGTGCTTTCCACAACCCTGGCAGCATGGTGTTTAGTTTCCATAATCCTAGTAGTGTGATTGCTGCATCGCCAGAGGCGTGCTTTCCACAGTACTAGCAGTGTACTTTTCACAGTCCTAGCGATGTTCCTTCATCAGCACCAAAAGTGTGATTCACACAACCCCGGCAGTATGCTTTCTATATCCCTATTTGTTTGACTCCCACATCCCCAGAATTGGGCTTTTTTAAAAGACCCGGGAGTGTGCTGCAGAGCCCCAGCAGTGTGCTTACCACAGCTGGCAGTGTGCTTTCCGCAGCCCAGGCAATGTGTGCTTTGCACAGCCCAAGCAGTGTACTTTCCACAGCACCAAAAATGTGTGCTTTCCACAGCCCCAGAAATGTATTCTTTCCACAGCACCAGCAATGTGTTTTTTCCACAGACCAGGGAATGTGTGATTTCCACAGCCCTGCTAATGTGTTCCCACCACACCATTTGATGTATGATTTTCACAACCCTGTATACGAAAGCGCCCTGGGCAGCCTTTGCCTGGACAGCGGGTTGGGAGGCGCAAAGGCGGGCCATAAGGGAGGGAGGGAGGGGACACCAGTAGGGGGAGGCACATTTGCAACGCCGGGCGCAAGGGCAGGGCCACGTGCAGTTGCCAATGCCCGGTGCCGGAAGCAGTGAGGCTAAGGGTCCCGAGCAGGTACAAAGCGAGGGGGCGTAATGTGCCCTCACTTTCTTTTGTGCTGCCGGGACCGGTGTGCTGCTTGTGGCAGCATGTTTAGTTTTCCCACCCACCCTTTAGAGCAGCATGAGGAGAGAGTGTTGCAGTAGTTTGGAGCACATTGCATTGTAGTGAGCAAGGGGCTCTACCTTTTGGGTCACTGGAAGGGAGATTGATTGCTGACTTATGTTAGGGTACTAGGTTCGGCATGGAACAGTGAGATCGCAAGCCAGGGGCTATTAGAGCGGTGCTCACCCCTCCGTGCATGGGGTGAGCAGGCCTGGCCGGTGGTTTAGAAGGTCACATATTTCCTTCAGGCCCGTCCTGGGAAATGGTGGGCATGGGACTTGGTCACTCCCCCCATGCCAGAGTAGGTAATGATGACATAATTGATGATGCAATAATGACGCTGTTGTGACGTCACAATGATGTAACCATTGGATGATGTAATTCATGTATGGCCTCTTGTCACATTTTGGGGATGTAGGACATGTAATAAATGCGGCCTGTTGCCTTCCAAATGAACATGTGTTGTGTCCCTCACTGGCCCTGCCGCCTGCGACGCCCACTTGTGGCCACTCCACAAAGCTCCAACGAGGTGGAACTGGTGCGTGGCATGAAGTAATTATCAGTCAGATGCATACACTCTTATGAAATGATGGGAATAGTTATGAGGGATATAATCAACTCATGATATGACATGTCACGATAATAGGCTTTTTTACTGTGCCATACCACCACCGTAGTAGTTTCAGAGCACATAGGTGGCATATTGTGCCCCCGCCAGGGATATCTATCCTTAAGCCTGCGGAAGGAAAGAAATGAGCCCAGAGAAGATAAGCGGGTGGCAAAGCAAGAAATAGATGCTATGAACAAAAAGAGAGGAGGGATGGAGCGTGGGATGAATGTTTTATGATGGAATATCAAGGCCCTGTACACAAAAGTGTAAGAGGATGATGTCCACTGGAGTATGGCAGCACTGATTTCAAAAATGTCCAGCCAGCTAAAGGACATGTTGTGGCCAAATCTGAAAATTGTGTAGCGTTTATGCTTAATTACAGTGATTGAAAAGAAGCTTTTACGGAGGGAGTTTCTTCGTTAAGTGATGATTGGGAGTCCTGGGCCTACGGGCAGTGGATATCAGAATCTGACAATGGCTTGCTCTTCTGACTTAGGTGCAGTTTTAGAAAATGTAGGACATCTGGAAAAGACATATTTTGCATTTTGTTGTGTAAGTGGAAAATCGCGAGAAGTTAGATGGTCGCCAGCGGGCATCTTTCCACAGAGCTCCACCATGTCCATGATCGACGCTTCCCGCTTACCTTCAGACTCCTCAAACGCCTCAGCTGCATTGCCCACGTGAACAATTCTAGTAGTTGGCTCAACCATGAACTACCAACAGGACTTTGCCAACTGCCTCTACCTGGATCACCCACATTACCAGTTCTGCTGATGGCACAGTGCTGCCTACCCAGGGTGACCTGATCTCCTTGAATGCCATCTGCCTCACCTACACCTGCCTCCAGGGATAAACCCCCAAAAATACATTTCTCTGCCCTGGGACTCTCTCTGCTCTGCAAACTGAAATCTACTCCTTTGTCCAGTCTGCCATAAATAATCTACTCCACGTTGCTAAAACACACAGGACGTCCAAAAGTGGATTTTCCTCTACCGCGCAAAGAGCCAGCCTATGGAAAGTGTGCCCTGCACACCTGTAGGCAGCCCCACTTTCAACCAAGAAATGCCTTCATAGGGATGTTGTTAAGGAGCTGTGCTATTCGCGCACCCGCTTGTTTATACTCACTTTGAGCTAGAGAGACCAGGTGGTATGGGTGCTGTACTTGTGGTCAAAGATATATTGAGGGGTGCTGGAGTTGAAAGTCCCCCAAACCAATGCAAGTTACCGTAGACTGCTTGTGTCCCCAACCCTGCACAGGGACCTCAGGGGAAAGTGTACTAGGACTCGGGAAAACTGTTCCACGCTTCCTCCTGCTAACAGCTACCCAAGAGGGAGCGGAGGAAGACATTCTGCCACCCTCCCGGCACTCCACCCTGGGTAGGGTAATGGAAGCCGTCCCACTCTCCCCTATCTGGAAGAGAGTCATGGAAGCCACCCTACCACCCCACACTTGGGCGGGAATAACAGACGCCGTCCTACTACTACCATCACGCAAGCCGCCCCCCTTTCCCGGGCCTAGGAGAAAGTAACAGAAGACACCATGCTTCCCCATGCCCAGCATAGAGTATTGCAGCCATCTTACTTCTCTGTGCCTAGGAGGGAATAACAGAACACAAGAATCCCCTCCCAGTTAATAGGTACACACAATTAGGGAATGTATCCTATCTTGGTACAAAAAGATCAAAATAATTGTATTCAAAACATATTCAAGTTGAAACTGTTTTTTTTAACAAAGAAGAAAGTGCACTAAAAATATGTGTTCAAACAAACATTCCATTGCAGCACTGCCACTATTATTGCATAAAACATGTATATTCTTGTAGCAAACGTGAACAAATGTCTGTATCCAAAACGTTGCAATAAAATCAAAACATCCTATGGGATCATGTAAATGTACAACCAATCGCACTTTCTACAGCCCAACATGTTTCTGTTCTAGCTGATTTTGAACATTCTTCTGGGTCAGATAAGTTGTAAGTTCAGTCAATGAATATTATTCGACCATTTACTTCCAATGAGAAAGTGTTGATCTGCATGGAGGCAACTGTAAACAATACATTGTTCATAATTAATTTAGTGTGCTGCATACAGAAACACCTACATTATTTGATCCTCTAAATAAGCACGACATATCAATGTCTCACATTACCTCCTCGGGAGTCATCAGACTCCCTCATGCATATCACAGAGTAAATTAAACCATCCTACTCCTCCAATGGTAGAAACCAGTCTTCTGCCCCATGCCTAAGAGAATGCAATGGTAGTCATCCCACTACTGCAATGATGGAAGCCATCCCCTTCTGCCATGTGAAGGAGAGAGTAACAGAGGCCATGCTAATCCCTCATGAGTAGAAGGGAGTAATAGAAGCCCTCCTACGCCTCCCATGACCGAACAATGTGCCTCTACTGTGCCTAGGAGAAAGTAACAGAATCCACCCTGCGCCCCACCTCTATTAGGGAGTATTGGGTATTTCCTGAAAAAAACGGATCTGACTATAACGAGGCTGAAAACACTGAATTTGTTTATTGAATTTTTCGATATTTTTGCTAATTTTTTCGAAATAAAAAGTTTGGAAATTGGGTTAGGGAATACATTATGGTCGGGGGTGCGGATAAGGGATGTGCGGGGTCTTCCCCCACATTCAATTTTGAAAAACAGTACCAAAAAAATAATTTTTCGAAATTCGATTTTTAAAAATCGGTGTTTTCAATCCTGTTTTTTTATTTTTTTCGTTATTTTAACGTAGATCCGAGTATTGAGAACCATCTTACTTCTGCATGCCTACGAAAGAATAATAGAAGCCACCCTGCTCCTGCCATGATGGGAAGCACCAATCCTCTTTGCCCGTGCCTAGAAAAGATCCATCAAAGCCATGCTACTCCCTCCTTCATAGGAGGGAGTAATCACAGCAGTCCTAGATCCCCTAGCTTGGGTGGAAGCAGTAGTGCTGTCCTATTCCCTCCTGCCTCGCAGAGAGGATAGGAAGGGAGAGTGCAGAAAGTCATCTTACTGTATTTGTTTATTTATAATACGCAAAAAACACGCAGAATAAACTGCATCTGAAAGAACCAGAAAGGGCGAAAGGCGAGCAAAAAAACAGTCAAAAAGGGTGAATCTTAAGGGCTTTAGGCAACAAACAAAAAATCAATGATACGCAAGCGAATAAGAGGACGGTCCCAAAGGCGAGGGCCCGGAACCGAAAGATGCCTATCCCCACGATAAATCCCCATGTCTAAGCAAAAGTGATAGCAGCCATCCCAATGTCCTCATCATTTAAAGGTAGCTCCACAGTGGAGATTAGTGCATCCGATTCCCTTGCTCTGTACTCCCACCAAGGGACTGCCATACAACAAATCCTTGTCTCTCATACCTACAAAAGAGTTTTGCAAAAGGGAGCAGTGAAGCCAACCCAGGGGTCATCAGTAACAGCTATCCTAATGGAAACAATCCTACTCCCTGCCACCCGGGGGGGAGGGGAGACCTAGCACCCACTATCTTGCCTGCTCAGCCCCCAAATGCACAGGTTCTACTACTTAGAGGCATTAGCGGGGGAAAGTTAGTGACACTAATTTAGTGGTGGTTGGTCTGCTAGTTTCCAAGTGCAACACTCACACTTGGATCCTGGCCAGGGGCAGTTCCGTATTAGTTAAACGTCTGTGCTCCTCCAGCAATCTTAAGCATTGCTCGATCCCCTCTACCCTCTCCCTTCCAGGACTTCAGTTAAGTTTCCTTCTACAAGATGACTGCCATGGTAACCTGCCATATGTCACTGTTTATCAAAGTCCCAAGAAACCAGGGCAGCTGGAAGGACCTGACGAAAGAGTTACTTCCAGGGCAGAGGCGGAACTCAAGTATGGATAGGTAAAGTCTCAGCACATGGTCCAAGTGTGAAGAGTGAGTGAGGGGTGAGTGAGTGAGTGTGGGCAGGGGTGTTGCTAGGTCTAGAACAGATCTGGGGCTACACTAATGGCGAGATTGTTGGGACAAGGGGCTAGCTTGCCTTTTGGTTGTAGACCCTGAGATTCTGTCCGGGGCTACAACCAAAAGATCTGTAGCTATAGACCCCTAACCCCCCCTTCCCCCACTCCCAGCAACGCCTCTGAGTGTGGGGTAAGTGGGTTTTATTCTGTAGAATACAGAAGATTTGGATTACCTGTACAAGAATCAGGGATTTGCTGCCATGGCCACGAATGTGCAGGACGGAGGCCTATAACCCCCCACGTGAGGGGAAAACTGCCCGTGAAAACCGGATCGTGGAGTATCCAGGGAATGTGTGATTTTGGGGGAAACTGTACATGTTTTAGGGACGGGTAAGAACTGTGACTGCTGGACTAAAATAAAAACTGCAGGGCAGATTGGAGGCCTGTTGGCAGAACAGGAGGAGGTGATGTGGTTCACTGCTGTGGCGCTTTGGCAGAGCTCAGTAGAGAGCGAGGTAGCGGGAGACGCCTCAGTGTGCAGCTGCATTGGCAGTGGCATGTGTAAGCCTCCTGCAAAGGCACACGCTGCTGCAGCGAGCGACTTAGGTGCGGGGTGTGTGTGTGTGTTTGTGTATCTCCTTGTACTGGGATTTCTAAAATGTGCAGCTGTACAAGGCAGAGTGGCATTAGTACACCTCATAGCAGAGGCCACTGCACCGGTGAAAGGTCCTTGCACGGGGACTGCAAGTGAGTAATAGGGCAGGGGTTGGCTGTGCTGGCAGAGGTCAAAATGGTGCCTTCGGAATATCGCGTGTGCTCCAGGTCAGGCCTGAGGTGCATTCAGAACAGTGGGTGGAGCTATAGGTCACACTGGAGGTTCATAGGCGAGTCCTCTCTCTATGCCCATAACTGTTCTCAGCATTGCAGAGGTTGTGCTGTGCACGCCTTCTGCCACTACGCCAGCTCGGGGGACCCCTTGAAAGACTCCTCCCAACCCCTGAGTTGGCATGGTGAGGGGTAATGGCGCCTTTTCGTATAAAAAAAAGTGCCCGCGACGGGGGGGCGCATTTAAATATACCCGCCGCCGTCGGCACATTTTACTGTAAAAGGCCGACTGCTGCGCCTTATCCCACAACGCCAGCTCGGGGGAGCCCTTGAAAGACTCTCCCGAGCTGGCGTGTCGGGGGCTAATGGCGCCCTGCGGGAGGCGTGGCGCGCCGGGTGGTCGCCTGGCTCGCCCCCTAAGGCCGGCTCTGTATGCAGGCATGCAGCCTGTACACAGCTCTGCAGCCCCACAAGAACCCACACAGTCCCAAAGAGTGGATGGAGGAGGGGTGGAAGGAAGGAGGGGCAGAATGGAGCAGAGCGGAGAAAGGAGCCAGCCTGGAGCAGAGGGAGGCACAGATAGGGTGACCAGACGTCCCGGTATTTGGTTCTCTGTCCTCCTTTCTCAAGATTATATTCCCATTGGAAACTGCAGTTGTTCCGGTTTTTGGTAGTAGGTCTTGCACAGGAGAATTGCTGCACTTTACAACTTAAGATAGTCTTAGCTTGAAATAAATTAATTATAATGTGTCTCTTTGAACAGTAACACTTAAACCCCCTTCTCCTCCCAACGCTACTGAAGTGTAGTGGCTTGACAGCCACTTTCAAGAGTTAGTCCTACTTTTATGTTAGTTGCCATGCCCCGGTCCGGTTTTTTAGTTTTGAAATCTGGTCACCCTAGGCACAGAGGGTGGTGGAGAAGAGAAGAAAGAGGCAGGAAAGGAAAAAGAAAGGCAAGGAAAAAGAAAAAGGAAAAGAAAAGCAAAGAAAGGGGAAGCCCAGCTGGCCACTTAGGTGGACTCGCCTGATGTGTGACTGGCACTGCCCCAGCCGTATAGCTCTCTGGGCATTACTTTTTCTGAAATAGCTCCTGATCTCCCAGCTTTGCAGCCCGCGGCTGTCGGTTGCT
The DNA here is from genome assembly GCF_040938575.1 of Ambystoma mexicanum. Taxonomy (NCBI): domain Eukaryota; kingdom Metazoa; phylum Chordata; class Amphibia; order Caudata; family Ambystomatidae; genus Ambystoma; species Ambystoma mexicanum. The sequence goes on along the minus strand of NC_090924.1, from coordinate 337,397,087 downwards.
CTGTGTGAGCGGCAGTGCACGTCAGGAGCCCCTCTGTGCTCACCGTGGCATGCGTCAGAGAAGGCGGACAGGTGTCGACAGAAGACACTCCAAGCGAAGGCAGCGCCCATGCGAGCAGGTCCTTCATGTGTTCATTTTCTGCACCGTCCGCATCTCCTGGCCCACGCCCGCATGCACCAGAGTTGAGGAGAGAACCGAAGTGACGCAGGCTCTGTGACGCAAGCGCGTGAGCCCATCTGGATAGTGTTATGGGTTCGGGTAGGGCCTGGCCCCCTCCTGCATATGTTCATGGAAGTGATGACAGGAGCCAATGATTTCGGTTGGCAACTCTTCCCGTGCGCCCCTTTTATTGAGACTGTCACATGGTGTACCAGGTGTCACAGGCACGTGACACCACACGAGCACTAAAAGGGGCTTGAAGTCACAACAACCCATACCAAGGGTAAATGTTAAAGCAATGACATGTTGCAACATTGGGTACAGCTCCAAACACCTACATTACCAATTATTTCATCGATCACATACAATTATAAACACATTCCAGGCGAGCAGTTGGTCATAGGAATCCAATAATGACATGATGTCCAAATGTGTCTCCCTCTCCTCCTCACTCTCCTCACCTGATCGATAATCCTCCAATTCCTCCGTATTAAGATGCTGACGTGAGCAGAGGTCTCTCTTCGTAGCCGAAGACACTTGTCTACCACGAGAGGAAGCCACAGTGAATGCTTGTGAGCATTCCTCTCCCGTAGCAGGCGACAAGGGAAAAAGCCTTAACGGCAGAAAAAACCCTTGTAAGGAAGGAGGCCAAACAGGAGTCTTCCAAGGAGATTGATGGTACGTAGGCTCCAGCGGTAGCGGAAGAGTGGGTGGTCGGCTTCTGAGGATTGGAGGAAGCAGACAGGAGCTGATGGGGGCGGAGACCAAGAAGCCCTCGCTCCGCAAGAAGGAGTAGCGAGAGAGACTCGTGCCGGCGGCCCGAGCGAGCCGCGGGAACAGAAGAGAAGCCAAAGCAAAACCCAAGAGAGGAAAAGAGAGAGAGAGTGAGAGAGAGGGAAAAAAAAGCCTTGCCAGAAGCGAGGAGAGGCTAAAGGAATAGAGCGGAACAAGCCGCGAGCCGGAAAAAACTAGCGTTCTCACCCAAAGGCAGTAAGCAGAAGCTACGGGGTTGCAACGCAGCGATCGCTGGGAGTGAGAGGCTGAAGTACCTCCCAGCGACCGCCATGTTGCAGGAGAGCTAGACCGAGACTGCACGTAAGCAGACACAACGTGCTGGAACTACGGTCTGCGCCGGAGCCTCCAATGCGGAAGTATCCGCCAATCAGCCCGGCTGCGTATGACAGTGTACCCCCTCTCAAAGCGAAACCCCCCAGGCTTTCCCGGAAAAAGTCGATGGAAACCACTCAACAACTGGGGGGCATGAATGTGGGAGACCGGTTCCCAAGAGTCCCCCGACTCCGGGTAACCCTTCCACGAGACCAAGTATTCCAAGCGTCCCCTGTAGAATCTGGAGTCACGAATAGCCGAAACTTTGTATTCCTTCGTACTTCCAGAACCTTGAACCTGCAGACGGGGAAGGGATCTTAGGTGGGGATCCGGAACAAAAGGTTTGAGAAGGGAGGAGTGAAAAACAGGATGAATGCGACTGAGAGTGGGAGGCAATTTCAATCTGATAGAGACAGGGTTGATCTTAGATAGAATAGAAAAAGGTCCCAAAAAGCGAGGAGAAAGTTTGGAAGGGTGAACCCAACGAGGCAGAAATTTAGTAGAGAGCCACACCTTGACTCCCTCCTTCCAATCGGGACAGCCCTGCCGACGTTTGTCCGCCCGTTCCTTGTTTCGGATCCTGCTCCTTTTCAGACTGAGTTCAGCAGTCTTATGCGCCTCCGCAATGGACTGAAGCACTGCTTCCGCGGTGGGAGTTTGTAGGAACTGGAATCATGGGAAAAATGGATCGAGGATGCACTCCATACGTGCAAAAAAAAGGAGTAAGACCTATCGCGGAATGTGTAGAATTGTTGTACGTAAATTCCACAGTGGGTAACAATGACACCCAGTTGTCTTGATGTCGGTTGGTATAGCATCTCAGATATTGCTCCAAGGTGGAGTTCAGTCGTTCCGTCTGGCCATTCGACTGAGGGTGGAAACCAGAAGAAAGTGCTCTTTCCACGCCAACTCTAGAACACAAAGCCTTCCAGAAGTTTGAGATGAACTGACTACCTCGATCGGAAATGATCAGGTAAGCCATGTAGTCGAAAAACATCTCGTGTAAAGGTCTCTGCCATCTGAGTGGCGGTAGGTAAGCCAGGTAGCGGGGAAAAATGTGCCAATTTTGTGAAAGTATCTATCATCACCATGATGCAAGTACAGGATTCGGACTCTGGTAGATCCACAATAAAATCGGTAGAGATGAGACCCCATGGGCGTGTAGGCCTCTCTGGTTGGGTCAGCAAACCTAAGGGCTTGCCAGATGGATATTTCGCTCTGGCGCATATTGGACAGGCCTTGATATATTCCTTAACCTCTCTTTTCAATTCAGGCCAGAAGAACCTTTTTGCAATAAGTTCAGTAGTGTTATGCACTCCTCTATGACCTGCGGTAAGTGGATCATGGCCCAAATGAATGATCTTCTTATGACAAGGGCCATCTGGAATGTACAGTCGGTTACCGTAAAACACTAAACCTTCCTTCTCGGTATATTTCCCTCCTCGTAACCTAAGAAACTTCGGCCTTTCAGATGCCAACGCGGTCTTCACTTCTTGAAAGAAAACATTGACAAGTCCCAGGATCTTGTTTCTCTTGAACATAACTTCCCGAGAATGAGGGACACAGTCTCCAGGAACTTCCTTCCTTGACAAGGCATCTGCAACCTTATTTGAGGTACCTGGTAGATAGGTGATATGAAAGTCGTATTGGGAAAAAAAATAAGCCCATCGGGCTTGCCTTGAATTTACGCACTCCATGTTTTGTAATGCCTTGAGATTCTTATGGTCTGTCCTAATGAGAAAAGGATGTCGCGCACCCATCAGTAAATGTCGCCAATCTTCACATGCCAGCTTCATAGCGAGTAGTTCCTTTTCTAGAACCGAATAGTTGAGTTGGCTAGGAGACAAAGTCTTCGAGAGATAGGCGACTGGATGTTCCACACCATCGTAGGTTTGCAAAAGAACTGCCCCTATAGCCATGGCAGAGGCGTCAGTCTCAACAATGAACTGTCGGTTTTGATCCGGATGTCGAAGAATCGAAGCGGAACAGAACAATCTCTTTAAGTTCCTGAAACCATGTTCAGCTTCGGGTGACCATAGGAAAGGCCCTGAATCCTTCCTCAAGAGTCTTGTAATGGGAAGAACTATCTCTGAGAAGTTTGGAATGAACCTCCTGTAGAAATTTGAGAGACCAAGAAATCTTTGTACCTCCTTCACGTTGTCTGGGGAGGACCAATCGAGTATAGCAGCGACCTTGCCTGAATCCATGGAAATCCCTTCTCCAGAGCGAATGTATCCGAGATAGTGAACGGAGGAGACTGCAATACGCACTTCTCGGGTTTGATCAGAGGTTTATAGCGTTGAAGGCGCTCCAGTACTTCAGTAACATGAATGATATGGGATTCCAAATCAGATGAGTAAATCAGAATGTCGTCCAGATAGATGATGACTGTAACCAGTAGTAGATCAGAAAATAATCGATCCATGAATCGCTGAAATATGGCTGGGGCATTTACCAACCCGAATGGCATTACCTTGCATTCGTATAATCCGAACGGGGTGCGAAATGCCGTCTTCCATTCATCTCCCTTGGCAATGCGAAGCAAATGGAATGCGTTCCGAAGGTCTAGTTTGGTGAATATGCGGGCCCCCTGTACGGCCTCTATGATCTCTGATATGAGCTGCATGGGATAGCGGTCTCTGATTGTAACCTTATTAAGTCCTCTGTAATCTATGCAAGGACGCAAATCGGTGGAGTCCTTCTTTCTTATGAAAAACAAAGAAGCTCCTGCCGGAGACTTGGAAGGTTGAATAAGGCCGTTTTGCAGATTAGTATCCAAGTAGTTCCTTAATACCTGTCTCTCAGTTTGGGTTAAGGAAAACATCCTGCTGAAAGGAACCAAAGCATTAGGTTCTAGCTCCAAGGTGCAATCCTCAGGCCTGTGTGGAGGCAGATCCGCAGGTATTGTCTCCTTGAAGACCTCCTGGTAGGGGAAACAATAATGTGGTAAGGCGTGGACTCCCACATGGTCACTTGTTAACAACGTCGAAGTCAGGTGATCACTCTGAAATGATCCTGAGAGACAATGTTGTCTGCAGAACAGAGACAAAAAACTCAACTGGTTGCTAGTCCAGTTTACCTGAGGATTGTGTTTGCGAAGCCAGGTAATTCCTAAAATTATAGGAAAATGCGCTGCTCGAATAATATCGAATTTGAGAACTTCTCTATGTTGGAAGATGGTGACTCCTAGTTCCTCCATGGTATGGGTTATACGACCCGAAGAGAGGGGAGATCCGTCCACGCCCTCTACCTTTTGATCCTCTTTGCGGGCTACCCTATGAAGGCCCACCTTCTCTGCCCAGAGAGTGTCCACAAAGTTTCTGGCCGCCCCACAATCCAGGAGGGCTAGGGCATCTATAGACCTTCCCCGGGATTCAATACGTACAGGAATAACCATCAACCTGGAATCCTCCAAAGTGTTGGGAGCTGAAATTGAGAGAGAAACATAGGGACTAAATAAGTTGCAAGTTGATCCTCGGAACCAAGTCCCTACTGGCGCCGAGGAAGTTCGTTTCCCTGTGATCTGGTTGGAACCACCGGGGAATCTTTAAGCTGGTGCTGCTCAGACCCACAATAGGCACAAAGTCCCTTTTCCTTTCTCCGTCTTCGCTCAGCAAATGAAAGACGACCCCTGGTAGCTCCGATCTGCATTGGCTCTTCGAGGGAGTGGGAGGAGGAGTGAGAAGAAGACGTAGATGTACTGGATGCAGGAGGGCTTGTTGCGACGCTATGTTTGCGGCGTTCTGCTCGGCGTTCCTGAAGACGATATTCAATCTGCAATGTGGATGATAGCAGATCGGCAAAAGTCGGTGGTCGGGAGGACCTGGCAAGCTCGTCCTTGATCTCTTCTCTTAGGCCCCTTCTGAATATGGCGTGCTGGGCTTGCTCCGGCCAACCCGCTCCTGCCGCCAGAGTCTTAAATCGAGATATATATGTTAGAACATCTGAGGCCTCTTGCCGTACATCCAACAAGTCCTTGCATGCAGTGAAGGTTAGTTCCGGTCTCTCAAATGTCTGTTGCAGTAATGCCTGAAATCCAGCATAGTCATGCAATATGGGATTGGCACTGGCCACCAATGGCATGGCCCAGGCAAGGGCGTTACCAATCATGTTTGAGATCAAAAATCCTACCTTGGAATGATCGGTAGCAAAGGAACGAGGCCTAAATTTAAAGTACACCACACAAGTCTCCATAAATTCTTTTATCTTCTTTGGCGAACCATCAAACTTCCCCGAAGGGAGCGACATTATCGGTAGTTCAGCAGGCGGAACCTCTCGAGTCGTGGCAAGTTGTCGTAGAACTACGTTTTCAGCCTTAACCGTCTGTAATTCTTGTGACAAGCCCTGAACCGCCTTCCAGAGATCCTGGATCTGTTCTTCTGTCGACATTGTGTTCTCTTGGCGTTGCAAACTGTCCAAATGTGTCTCCCTCTCCTCCCCACTCTCCTCACCTGATCGATAATCCTCCAATTCCCCCGTATTAAGATGCCGACTTGAGCAGAAGTCTCTCTTCGTAGCCGAAGACACTTGTCTACCACGAGAGGAAGCCACAGTGAATGCTTGAAACAAGCAGTCCTGGGACTCCTCTCCCGTAGCAGGCGACAAGGGAAAAAGCCTTAACGGCAGAAAAATCCCTTGTAAGGAAGGAGGCCAAACAGGAGTCTTCCAAGGAGATTGATGGTACGTAGGCTCCAGCGGTAGCGGAAGAGTGGGTGGTCGGCCTCTGAGGATTGGAGGAAGCAGACAGGAGCTGATGGGGGCGGAGACCAAGAAGCCCTCGCTCCGCAAGAAGGAGTAGCGAGAGAGACTCTTGCCGGCAGCCCGAGCGAGCCGCGGGAACAGAAGAGAAGCCAAAGCAAAACCAAAGAGAGGAAAAGAGAGAGAGAGTGAGAGAGAGGGAAAAAAAGCCTCGCCAGAAGCGAGGAGAGGCTAAAGGAATAGAGCGGAACAAGCCGCGAGCCGGAAAAAACTAGCGTTCTCACCCAAAGGCAGTAAGCAGAAGCTACGGGGTTGCAACGCAGCGATCGCTGGGAGTGAGAGGCTGAAGTACCTCCCAGCGACCGCCATGTTGCAGGAGAGCTAGACCGAGACTGCAACTGCACGTAAGCAGACACAACGTGCTGGAACTACGGTCTGCGCCGGAGCCTCCAATGCGGAAGTATCCGCCAATCGGCCCGGCTGCGTATGACACATGAATCTTCCTTAAGCCCATTTTAAGACAGGCGCGGTCTGAAATTACAACATACATCAAAGCGCAACGATTCACGGTAGAGTGACCAGATTTTTCAAATAAAAAACGAGTACGGGCCACCAACACAGAAGTAGGACTATAGTTTCAGCTGACATAAAGATAAAAGGATTAAAATGCACATTGGACTCCAATGAAACTGTAGTGCTATGTCTATGTCGGCGGCCTTTTTCACGCAAAGTACATGCTTATTAAAAGATCATTGGAGGTGAGAAATCATGGAGGAAGAGGGAGAGTTAAATGTTAAATGTTAATGTTAAAGGTATTTGTACCGCGCACCGTCACCAAAGGAGTTGGTCCCCAGGCGCTCTGGCGGATCTGCAAACGAGAAGGTGGGATGGGTTAGTAGGTGAAGCGGGAGTAGGATAGTGAGAGCAGTGGTGTTCTGTTGGAGGCTTCAACTCGGTATACACTGGGTGCTGAGCTTTGGTGTGGGTATAGGATCGATGTCAGTCCTCGTGTGCTGTTGGTGCGGCTTATGTGTTGTTGTGGTGTTGTGAAGTGCGTGTGGGTTGTTGTGCGAGAGATGGTTGTGTGAGATTTTTGAGTGAGATAAGTCTGCAGAAATGCTGGAGAGTGTGAAAAACAAACACAATCATGAAGAGCCGTGCCCAACCCGATAGTGCTATTTATTCAAGGATTACCGGCAAACACCGAAACATTAGGTGCCATCCCTCAAATCCCGGGACATCGTTTTCACAGTTAAAAAAGTCCTTGGACGCCAGGACCAAGGGTAAAATACTGGGATGCTCCGAGCAAAACCTGAATGTCTGGTCACCTTCACGGGCACATTGGGGCAAAAACATCATAAGGGAAACTATATTAAGCAAGGGGGGCTCCCCCACAAAGGACGACACTGTGATCTGTTACTGGATCCATTTTAAGCATGCAAACAATTTGCGGGATCGTAGCTTCACATGTACTTCATTACTGACCACTTTAAGTACATGAATAACATGCGGGCTCACAGCATCAAATGTATATCTTTACTGAGTCCTCTTGAGGCACTTGTGGAGATGCAGGAAGCCAGTGTACCATCATACACCATCGTCTGCTAGGGAGCAGGGGTATATGATCGGCTCCTGTCGCGCGCTGTGGGGCAGCATGGTCACAAGGATAGGCACAGTCATGAGGTTGGGGAACCACTCACTTAGGCAATAACATTGTATTAGTCCAGTAGAGCTCAGGGTCATGGGCTGGTTGTGGGGCAACCGGCAGCAGGCATTTCCCACTGCGTCCATTGTCACTGGCAAGCAACGCCACACCCGCTGCAATGTTTGGTGGTCCGTCCGGCAGCAGTTTAGGGGCCTTGATTGCCCTCATTCCTCAAGGCAGGCGCTCGTGTTAAAGCAGGGCGGCGGCAGCAACCTTCAACAACATGTGGGGTCCACACTGGCCTTACAGCTGGGAGACACAATCAGAAGCATCGGTGGGGTATTCAAATTATTATGACGTCAGAAGAATGCCACAAGGTTAGGTATAGCTACAGATTATCATGGAACAGACAGCCACCAGGGGACCAACAGACTAAATGTCCGCTGAAAAGCTATTAATTGCTCTTTGAAAACAGGGTGCTAATGTTAGAACTTGAATACAAAGGCAACGATGTGCAAAGAGACTGCAGGTGACAGCCTGTACCGTGTGTGCTGTGCACGTTCAATGTACTGAACTAAAGGAGTTTGTTTCTGTGGAATAAGTCTGCCAACATGGGGCAGCTGCTGCCCCCTCCCCCTCAAACCCTGGGACCCATTTAAACTGGAAAAAGTTGAAAGGCCTTGACACCGTCCCTGTGATTGACACAATCAGTGAATACATGTGGCTGTTGACTGAAAGATTGGGGGCTCAAGCCCGCCCCTGGATGGCTTACATGTTAATGTACAATTGGCAAACTTTATTGGCGTTTATTTGGTTCATGTGTGCTGGGAAACGAGCGAGATGTGGTGATTTCTGCAGTGTTCACCCCCCCTTTCCCAAAAAACAAAACCGGGACATGTTTTTAAAGAAGGAAAACTCTCATGACAGGGGACCAAACTCTGGGACGAGTCACCCTTCTGCTATCTGTTGTGACTTCAAGCCCACCCTGGGCTCGTGCGGTGTCATGTGCTGGTGACATCTGGTACAACACGTGACAGTCTCAATTAAAGGTGGCTTCCTGTGCGCCAGTTAGCAACCGAACCCACTGGCTCCTGTCGTCACTTCTGTTGGTTTTTGTAAAAGGCTGACTTCCAGTGATGATAGGGAGGTCAGGATTATTCACAGGCCTGCACGGTCCCCACACATTTAACACTTGAAATAATACAGGACTCACTGCTTCAGTCCTCGGCCCCGGAATGACGATCATCAGGGCCGTTATTTATTCACACCCTCATCACGTGGCTAGGGTCTCCCCTCCCCACGTGATAAGGCCCACATTGGTAACACCACATTCCTCCCAAACTTAGAATGCTGGACATAGCATAATTGTCTCTTACTACTTGCATCTTCGGTGGTAGATGCCTTGTACCACATACCCATGTAGCTGTGATGACGGATTTGGCCTTTCTCTCAACTGGTAACGCAGATGAGTCCTCCCCGGCTCTTCTACCCTGGGGGATCTTATGCCGGTGGTGTCCAGCTGGGGAGCGAGGTTTGGTTCGTGATCAGTCATCGGTGGGGTGTCATTGTCTGCTCTCGCTGGCTCCTCAGACCTTGTTAAAGGGGTCCCGCCGCTTGCCTCAGCCTCTGGTCTTTCTCTCCACATTGTCGCATGGACCTTCCAAAAATGGGATACATTACGCGTCACTACCTAGGTACCTCAGGCCTCTGTCACCATGCTAAGGTTGGTAGTATCCTGGACGGTCCAGGGGTGGGACTCATAGGTCAGTGTCATCTTCTTTTGGGGAGCTCTGTTCTTTACCAGCACTGTGTCCCCCGGCTGTAACTCTGTGCTGAGCATGGCGGGTGTGGCTTTCGTTTCCATTTCTTCTGGCTCGTCTTTCTTCGATGAGGGATATGTCACGGGTCAGGACTTACCGAGCTTGGGAGTACGGGGAGCTCTGCTTGCATCGGCACCCAAAACATTAGTGCTGCTGGGCTCACTCCGGTTCACGTGTGCAGAGTCTGCCGATGTGCTTGCAGGAATCTGTATACTGCCATCTGCCATGGTTGGTTGTGTTCCTTTGCTATCGGATGACTTTATTCAGGGGCCCCATGAAATGCTCTGCTTCGCTGTTTGCTTGTGGCCAGAATGGGGTGATTCTCCTGTGTCTGATACTCAGGCTATTTAGGAACTGTTTAAATTCTTGGGTGGTGAACAGCGGGCCATTGTCGCTCTCCAGTTTTGTGGGTATACCGTGTACTGCAAATATCTTCTCAAGTGCTGTGATAACTCACTCTGCGTTCGTAGATTTGACATGCTCAACTTCCGGGTACCGGCTGAACTCATCGACTCGGACTAGGAGATACCCTTCCCCAGCAATGGTACAAAAGTACATTGGAATGCTCGTTGATGCTGTTCTGTCCATTCCCAATGTTTGTCTTTCTTTGTCAGCTCCCTCAATGGCGCTGCGAGAGTAGCTAGATCGGGTATGAATCTTGTACAGTATGTTGCCATGCCCATGAAGCTTCTCACTTTGGACGCTGATGTAGGAGCTTTTGTGCCTTTTATGTTGCTCACTTTGGCTGGGTCTGGTGATACTCCATTGGCGTTGAATACATATCCGAAGAAATTGAGCTCACTTTTGTTGAACTTGCATTTTTCTGCATTCAGGGTGAGTCCGGCCATCTCTAGTCATTGGAGAACTCCTGCTAGTCGCTTGTGGTGCTCGCTGGTGGTGGTGCCGTAGACCAGAATGTTGTCGTAAAATTGGTGGTTCCAGCCAGGCCATGAAGTACTCTCCTAATCTTGTCCTGGAAGACTTCTGCTGCAGAGGAAATGCCGAAATGTAATCTTTAATATCTTTGAAGGCCTAAGTGAGATGAAAAAGACGTTATGTATCTTGATTCCTTTGGGAGGCATAGTTGGTGATATCCTGACCTCAGGTCTAGCTTGCTGAATACTTTAGCTCCCTTAAGGTCAACATTGAACTCATTGATGGTCGAGGTGGCATGGCGTTCACGTCCAATGGCCACATTGGGTAGCCTCATGTCAATGCATATTCTTACGGCTTTGGGTTGCCTTGGTTTTTGTGCAACGACTATCGGTGATACCCATAGGGTGGGCCCAGATGTCTTTTCAATTAGCCTCAGTTTCTCCAGATTTTCAAGTTCCTTCTCCACCGCTTCTCTCGTGTGGAAAGGGACTCGGTGGTGTCGCACAGCCTTGGGTTCTATCGTCAGATCGATGTGCAACTTGATCGCTCTTCCGCTGAGGCACCCTATCCCCTAAAATACTCGATGGTGTTTTCTGAGCAGGTCGTCGATCTCTGCCGGGTTGATGCTGAATGCAAATGATATCAGGTGCAATTTTTCTGCTGTGCAGGCATAAGCCTGCTGTTCTGTCAACGTTACCAAAATTGGACAAGGAGGTCTTGTAATTTACTTGTATTGCAATCTGTTTGGATTCCGTCTGATGTACTAGAGGGGTGGGGTTGATTAATGGTTTAGAAACCAATATTCATCCCTGGACCACTGGTGTCCCGGAAGTTGATTCGTCACAAACGCACACTCATTGGAAGTGCTGCCACTGATGGGCGATCAGCACCCCTGAACCTTTTTTTGTGGTTTCGGGTCTCCAGTCCCCAAGTATTTGGCACCACTGATTATTTGAGAGTGTGTCTTGTCTGCAATCATCACAACCTAGAGAAACCAGCCTGCTTGACATCCTCGAGCATTGTAACCAAAAGACAGATCACCTGGTAGCCATGGTGGGATTGGCGTGCCCACTACAAAGTGCAACCTCTCGGTCCTCTCCTCACCTTCCAACCTCTATATGCAGGACCTCGAAATTTGCGAGGATCACAGGACTGCCCACGGTGTTCGTTTCCGGGCACACACAAACCATTAAGTAGGGAGGTGTGTGGATTTTTTTAATGTACTATATTAATTAGTTAAAACAGTTAGCCTTATACATTGCAATAGCAGATACAATTAGTAAACAAGACACGTTTCTTGTTAATGCAATTATAAAACATTTCACTTAAGAAAGAATACCATTGCTCCCTTCTACATCCTTAACTTGTTAAGTGTCCATTTAAAAGCATTTCATCAATACACAATATTAGTTTAAATAAAAGTCACAAGATGATTTAATTTGAATAAAATGTAAGTTTCCCAATTTAAAATAGCCATATTCCGATTTGGTGAATTTCTGTTTTATGGTCTCAACCAGAATTATTGTGATGAGAGCCAAACTTCATTCTATACAAATCTACACACGTGTGCATTTTATATCTGGCTCGAGACTTGCTTTTGCCTACTCCTCTAAGCTATTTTGGAAATTGAAATTCTGTCCTTGTCCAGGCCCCCCTTTTTTATCTCTCTCTAGCGCAGCGCCCCCTAACGAGATTTAGGGCTGCAACTGTTGACTCTTCAAAGCTGCCAGTTCCTCTGTCTTTCAGTTCCTGTTATAGAGAAGGAAGGGATACAAACCACAGGCCAGTGCACCTTAGGAGCTCCCTCACCAGTCGGTGCTGCCCTGTGACTTGCCCACCAAGCTAATGTCTCCTGCAGAACATCTGTTCACAGCTTGAAAATAAGAATCATTCAGTGGAACAAGTACCAAAATAACCATCCAAAATGGAACCCGAGCCTGGCTGCACGCTCCCGCGAGCTGCTCTGAAAAACCTTCTAAGTTGCAGGCGATTACCTGGACAAGTTTTTGTAAAATCAGTTCCTTCTTTTCGATGTAACCCTCTTGTAGTCAAGGGACTAACAGATTAATATTCCTTCTCATACCATTTTCGCTTGCTCCTGCGTTCACTATCGCTTTCTAGGCACTCCTCCATTTTCCCTTGTAAAGGGAACCCCTGGACTCTACCCAAACTCATTGGTTTTGGCCGGTGCATTATTTTGCCTTTGTTTGCCGAGTTAACTGTACCACACAGTATTAGGTTAACCAAGGTTAATCCGGCCAGGCTACTTCCAATGTTCTTCCTCTTATTGGATGCTGCCATGTGACTAGAATCCAGCGATTCCCATCATGAAACATGATGCATGTCTGCGAATGTGGGTTGAATAACCGCTATCACCCGGGCGCTGGTTCATTGAAGTAATTACTTTGTATGATTGTATACAGATTTTACAAAGAATTGGAGCAGTCTTGTTGCTTTTTATTTGTTGGTGATTTATTAATATACTCAGCCGACACGTGTTTCGACCCAACATGGGTCTTTTTCAAGGCGTGTGTGGTGATCACAAAGCAAATATTATGTTTAATGAGCTCTGTCAGTATGCTCTTATTGTATAAACCTGTGGGCCAGTGGGTCACTGAATCAAGATGGGCAGTCACAGCGATCTTTTGGTGACCGCCCATCTTGATTCAGTGACCCACTGGCCCACACGTTTGTACAACAAGAGCCTAGTGACAGAGCTCATCAAACATAATATATGCTTTCGTCAGTTGTAAATAGTCCTATGGTTGGACAGCAATCACTCTGATTTTTTGAGTTATAAGTGGTCGGATACTTAGTTTTCGGTGGCATGAAGCTTAGAGAGCTACGGGTTGCGGGATTCTTGGCCAGCTCTCGGTAGTATGATGCTTGGGAAAATGTCAATAATGGGATCTTTAGAGAGTTACCATTAGTTCGATACTTCGTGTGCAGTCATATGCTTGGACGTCTTTCAGGAGACTAATGCTTGAAAAACTCTGAGTTGTCTGCTGGTTAGAGAATTGTAGGAAGTTAAATGCTCCCACAGCTTTGAGAAAATTGATGTCTTGAGCTTCTATCGGCAGTCCCATGCTTGCATAACCATCATGAGTCTGGCGCTCAGACAGCTATCGTTAGCACAATGCTTGGAAAAGTCCACTATCCGATGCTTGGCAGCTATCAGTAATCAGGATTCTTGTAAATTTGTCAATAGAGCGATGCTTGTAGAGCTATCAGTTGCCCAATGTTTGCACAGCTATAAGTAGTCTGATGATTGTACAGTGATCAATAGCATGATGGTCGGAATGCTAATCGCTGTATGAAGCTTAGACAGCTGTCAATAGTCAGACACCGGGGCTGCTCCCTGTAGTCTGATGCTCTTGCGAGACCTTAAGATGCATAGACAACCATCAGTCTAAGGTCAAACCATGGGTTTGAAAGGAGCCCTGGGTCAGTCTTTGGCAATGAGGTTCAACTTTTCCATTGTACTCAGTAGAAGGCAGCTGGGCACGCTCAGATTACAGCATAACGCAATGAGGCAATCTTAATAAATCCAGAGTGTTTAAGGGCGTCATTATAAAAGCATAACTTTTAATTCGCAGAGAAGTATCATAACATGTATTGTGGCAAAATTGCGTACAATGAACAACATTGAAATAACGCAGCTACATGTGTTCGTAAAACAATAACAAAAATAGGCTAAGAAATTAAACCACAGTGCTATTTTGATCCTGTATTCTGCTGAAGAAATAGCTGTTGAGAATGTTTTCCGATAAATACTGGAGTCAATGATGAATCTCAGAACCGTCTCCAGAGGCGTTGCCAGGACTGTGTAACAAGTGGGGCCTGGAGCTAGTGTAGTAGGGCCCATCTAAAGGCTAGTCTGCAGAGGGACGTGCATTTGTTCTAATTGTGCAGGAGCGACAAAGCATAGATAGGGAGCCCAAACCATTCAAAGGGGTTCATTAGAAGAGCCAAGTCACCAACAATGCACAGAAGAAGTTTCCAATGCACTTTCATAGCATAGTACCTTCCGCCTACACCAACCTCTCCTTCAAATAATAACACTCAATTTGGCTTTTTTGGACCCATAAACCCCAGTTCAACATGCCATGTCCCTGTTAAAAATTGTTTGTGGTTCAATGACCCTCCCCGGGCTCCAGCCTCTCATACATAGACACACACAGACACAAATACACACACAGACAAACACACACATACAAAGACACACACACATAGACACATACAGACACACAAGCTCATGCACATTTATACACATTCATCCACCAGTCACATACCCATACATTTTCTCTGTCATTCACACAAGCACCCAGAATATTCATACTACATTCTCATTCACACCCGTTCTCGCACCAATGTACACCATTCACACTGCATTATTTCATACGAATGCACTTGCAGCCACCCCCTTGAATACATACATATGTACATACACACACGTGCACTTACACACACCGTCCCAAGCATGCACACATACATTTATACCTACATACATTCCTCGCACATACGCCTCCCCTACAAACAAAAACACCTTTTCTTCCAATACCTTTTCCCCTACCACTGCCTCATCAGCTGCTCCGTAGGCCTCCGGCTCCTGCACAGACAGAAACCATGAAGCAGAGATAGCTTACTGATTTCTGACATGCACGCAGCGGGTCAGTTCTCCGGCTCATCTGCGCAATACACAGATTTCCCAGAGAGCGAACCCTGCTGCTCAGGCTGCACAGTGGCAGTTGTAAATGCCCACTCAACGATTTTAGGTGGGCCTTGCCCCTTAGGCCCTACCCTGTCTACGCCTCTGCATCTCTCGCCGAGATGGAGGCTAAAGATCCTACTGACCTTCCAGGCTCAGTCTTGTAGCAATGAGCAGGCCTCAGTACTGTACCTAGACCGTGTGAGCTTCCCGTCCAGAGGCGATGGGTCTACACAGTGAGGCCTTCCATGGACAAGTCACACATTCACTTTGGCCATTGCGGGAATTGGCAGTGATATTGCAAATGCTTAATCTATGAGTTCAAACTGATGTGTGCACCATGCAAGACAACAAAAGCTATCGAGAGGACTGTAAGGTTCTGCTCAGGACACACGCAGTTCTAAATCTGTTGAACGTAATGGTTCATGTCACATTTGGGGAATTGAAGCTCAACAGTTACACAGAGGACAGTTACACGGTTACAGGACAATTACACGGAGGGCTGTGATGCACAAGAGAGGTGTCTACGTGCTCTGGGATGTCACTGGGTGCTATTAAGCCGCAAAGCTTCACTTGCTGAATAATGTCATCAAGACGATAGGGCAGCGCCCGGTTTTCTGTGATCTTGCGAGATCATGCTTCAGGCAACAGCTAAGATGAGAGAAGCTTCATTCAAAGTGGTTCCAAGAGACACGTGGTCCGAGAAGGAGCTCCCATAGGACAGCCCTCCGAAGGGGAGCAATGAGAGAACACTTGTCGCTCCGAGCAGGTATGCAGGTCTCAGCATCAGTGGTAGGGAGTGGATTGCGCTCTAAGGAGCGTGTAGGCTGTGGAGTCTCCACTTGGTGTGATGCAGAAAGCAGACAATTATTCCAACATCCAAACTAGGGGAGGTGCCATCAATAAAGGAATAAACAAACATCCCACCAGCTCGCAACTTTCCTTACAGAAGTTACTCCATTCTTCCCTCAAAGAAAAGGATGGACAATATACCCGAGCCAGCCTGCTCGCTGTAGATGAATATGATGACCGCAGGCAAAATGGGGCATGATGACCACAGGCAAAGGTCCCCAAAGGGGAAAATGTATTTTTGCATTCCAAAAAATCCTTGGCAATACCACTGCATCTGTCGGGGAATTTCCGAATTCCAGTGGTCAATCTGGATTCTAAGGATAAATGTGTTCTTAATAACAATTGTCTTCATTTAGAGCAGGCTGCTTCTGTGGTCAAAATCCCCTTGTCTGGGTATTAATATAAATAACCTATCATATAATAATAATCATATCATATTCCTGAATGATTAAGCTCAAAGAAGTTATACATTGTGGGACAAATAGAAATCAGACTTTCTGCCTGGTCATCTTTCGGAACTGGCAATATGCCAGCCCCAATAGCATCAGTCTCGACTATAATAAAAGGCTGAAACGAATCTGGGTCAGATAAGACTTGCTCAAAAGTAAGGGCCTTATGTAGGACTAAAAAAGGACTTCAATAGGCCCTTGTTCCTTTTAATGAAACCCATTAACCAAATGTTCCTTTTTAACAAACAAGTAAACTCAAAGGTGTGTAGTGAACTGTTCTCAATGAAATGCCTGTAACATATTAGAAAACGGTGCAAAATCAGGGGTTTCCTTAACAGACCAAGGAGATGCCCATTCGAAGAGATCAGCCTCCTTCTTAGTGTCCACATTCAATGGAAGCCAGTTTTACTACCAAATACTATATTGTTCCCTCTCAAAAGTAGAAGTAGACATGGTACAAAGCCTAGCTGCTTGGATTCTTCTCCCATATACAAGTTCAACATCCTCACTGGGCTTGGCTTCCTCCGAGCAGGCCCCTCCCTGTTGGACACATATCTTTCTAAAATGTTTCCCCTCCCACCTTTAACTTCTATTTTTTTTTATAAGTGACACAGCTCACACTGTCCCTGAATTGTCAGCTGTCATACCACTCTTGGCGGGTCAACCTTGATACCCTCTTTAAGACCTCTAGGAAATAGTGCATGCAGGGGTTGAAATTAAGATTAGGTAAGTAGGATCTAAAAGCAGCTCCTGGGTATCCGGCATTGACCAGCGAACAGGAGCTACCACTGGGGAACCAGGAGCTAGTATATTGCGTGACACAAGTCTTATTTAGGACCCCTTATGCTTTATATATCACATAGATGTGTCATAAGGCTTATTTAAAATTGTCCCAAATGCACAGAGTTGTTAGTTCACATCAGTTTGCCTGGGGAACCAAGAGTAGCTCCTGGTAGCTGTTGGTGCCAAACTAACCAGGCTCTTCCAGGCCACAAGCAGGAGCTAAATAGCTCCCACCTCCCCTCAATATCGAACCCTGTGCATGTTGTGTTCTCTTGTTACCTACTTGATCGCTGCAGCCACATGCTTGTAAGATGGAATATGTATAGCTCTGTTACAATGAATCTCTGCGATGTCTATGGGTACCTCCGTCCCCTAGCTCCAGCGAAGGAGAAAAGGGTCGTGAATACGGGCACCAGGCACTGTAAAGGAAAAAGCAGGTGAGAGTAAGTACACGGTAAAGAATATGGAAATAACCAATAATCAAGATAATGGAGTGGGACCTACCAATCAGGAAGGGTAACCAGGACGGGAAGACAGCTGGGAAAGAAGGTGTTCAGAACCCCCACAATTAGGGGCTGTATGTGGTGCTGAGCCGAAGACCAACCGAATCCCCCTTGAGTCAGGGAGTTTCCAAAAGCAGTTCCAAGAAGTGTCCCACGAAGAACCGGGTCCAAAATCCAAGAGAAACGATCCTTGAAGTTCCAAAAGCCAAGTCCGAAATCCGTAAGCAGGTCCAATGATTCACGCCAGAGAGTTTCAAAATCTGTGTAAGCAATAGTTCAAGCAACCAAATCCAAGGAGCAGGCAAAGACAGTCCAGAAAAACCAGAAGCCAGAGTTCAAAAACCAGAGTTCCAAGATCCAACACAACGCCACTCGAATCGCCGGAAACAGCTGAGAAGCGCGGAGACTCAGCTTCCGCGTTCTTTTGAACCGGTGTTCGGGTCACGTGAGCGACGCAGCGTATCACGTGACCCTCGCAACCGGGGAGCAGCAACATGATTGGATGAGCGGGCCGCTCCTACGGCAATACGTGGGCGTTGCCTAGGTGACCAGGACGCCGGGGTGGTGAGGCTCAATCCACCCCAGCGCCATCGCGGCCACAGTCTCCAAGCTGTCACGCGCCGCCTTCCTCTTCCGGGGAGCCCGGCACCATGGCCTCTGAAGGGGGGCGCTCGGCCAAGGATACCGCCATAGGTAAGATGTCGCTGTGAGATGGGCGGTGTTGCGCTGCGCTGGGAGGTGGGCGGTGTTGCGCTGCGCTGGGAGGTGGGCGGTACTGCGCGGATCGTAACAGAACCCCCACCCAAAGGCCCACGTCCACGTGGGCAGGACGGATGCTCTCGATGGAATCGTGATACAAGCAGGGGGGCATGAACATGAGACGCAGGCTCCCAAGACCTCTCTTCCGGGCCGAAGCCAGCCCAGTCAATCAGGTAGTACAAGACCCCTTTACGAAGGCGCGAACCCAATATGTCCTTCACTTCATATTCATCGGAGGACCCTTGCACAAGAGGAGCCGGTGGTAGTAGAGGTCTCGTGAGGGGCCGGCAAGGTTTCAACAGGGAAGTATGAAACACCGGATGAATGCGCCAAGAGGAAGGAATGGTTAAACGAAAGGCCACTTGGTTAATGACCCTCGAAATACGGTACGGGCCAACAAAACGGGGAAGGAGCTTACGGCAACCAGGTATCCGTAGGTGACGGGTGGACAACCACACCTTATCCCCAACCGAATAACAAGGGCTCGGGGCACGATGTCTATTGGCCGCACGGCACATGGTAGTCTGGGCATCCTTTAAATGCACCAGGGTCTGAGCATGTACGCTTTTCAGATCCCTAATGCAATCAGCAGCAGCAGGAGTTAATGTATTGGAGAAGTCAGGAATGGGAAAGACTCGGGGATGCTGCCCATACATGGAATAAAACGGAGAGAAACCAGTGGCAGAATGAGGTGCGTTGTTATATGCAAATTCTGCAAGGTGCAAAACTTGGAACCAGGTATATTGATGTTGGAGAGAAAGGCAGCGGAGATACTGTTCTAGTGTCTGGTTACAGCGTTCGGTCTGGCCATCAGTCTCGGGGTGATATGAAGACGAGAAACGAGCATCAATTCCCAAGAGGCGAGTGAGGGACCGCCAAAACCTAGAGGTGAATTGGGAGCCCCTATCGGAAATGATTATTGAAGGTAATCCGAAGAGACAGAATATTGATTGGAAAAACAATCTGGCTAGCGTTGGTGCTGATGGGATGCCGGTGCATGGAACGAAACGTGCCATTTTGGTGAATGCATCCACCACAACCCAGATGGTATCATGACCCCGGATCCTCGGCAGATCAGTTATAAAATCCATGGTTACAGTGTGCCAGGGACGGGGAGGAATGGGCAATGGTTGAAGCAGACCCAACGGGCGTCCTCTAGTATTTTTACATTGGGCACAAATTGGGCAGTTTAGAACATAGTTGGTTACATCTCGACGCATGGACGGCCACCAACACCATCTCCTTAATAGTGTGAGGGTTTTTTGTTGTCCCGGATGTCCGTTGACTGGGGCGTCATGAGACCATTCAAGAGCCTGAATGCGTGTGTCCGTGGTGGGGAGAAACAAGAGGCCTTGCATGAAGGGTAACCCTTCATGATACTCTAAATCCCAGTCACTCATTTCATCGGAGTGCGTAGAAGCCCAAGTGCGAATGGCACTGACTAGGTCGATTGAAGGGGTACATAGACAGATGACATGACTTTTTTCTAAGATGTGTTCAGGGAACACAGGAAGAGACTCTCCACCTTGTAGGCGTGAGAGAGCATCTGCTTTACCATGACCAATGCCAGGACGGTGTCGTATGACAAAGTCATAGGCGGAGAAAAACAGGTGCCAACGGACTTGTCGACTTTTTACGCATTTCAGGTTCGCCAGATCTTGCAGGTTGCGATGGTCAGAATAAACAACAATTTGGTCTTTTGCTCCTAACAGATGGTGTCTCCAAACCTGAAACGCGTCTTTGACAGCGAGCAACTCTTTTTCGGTTACCGTGTAATGTAGTTCGGTAGCGGTGAACTTGCGGGAGTGATAGGCAACGGGGTGTAACAACCCCGAGATGGGACAGTTTTGCGACAATACCGCACCTAATGCGAATGACGAGGCGTCTGCCTCCACTATAAAAGGCAGCTCCGGATTTGGGTGTTGCAGAATGGGAGCGGAAGTGAAGGCTGCCTTTAATGTCTCGAAGGCCAGATCCTGTGCTTTCGCCCAAGTGTATGGTTCTCGAGGGCTGGTCAGGAGGGTAAGTGGTGCAGCTATGGAGGAAAACCCTGCAATAAATCTCCTATAAAAATTTGCGAACCCGAGAAATGATTGCAAAGCCTTGAGTGTCGTGGGTAGAGGCCATTTCAGGACAGCATCAACCTTGGTGGCATTCATGGAAAGGCCTTTAGGAGTGATGTGGAACCCCAAGAAATCCACTTCGGAGACATGAAAGAGGCATTTTTCAGGTTTGGCAAATAAGGCGTTGGTCCTGAGTCTATGGAGTACTTCTCTAACGTGAGTTACGTGTAAAGCAAAAGAAGAGGAGTATATCAGAATGTCGTCTAGATAAACTATGACGAATATATCTAGGATATCATGGAAGATGTCATTTATGAATCTTTGAAATGTCGCCGGGGCATTGCAGAGTCCGAAAGGCATAACGGTATATTCATAGAGTCCATGTCGGGTGCAAAAAGCGGTTTTCCACTCGTCCCCTTTTCTAATACGGATAAGATTGTAGGCCCCCCTGAGATCGAGTTTGGTAAACAGCACCGCGTGAGTAAGACTGTCTAAAAGGGGATTTATTAAAGGAATCGGGTAACGATTCTTAATGGTGATTTGGTTGAGACGGCGGTAGTCTACACAAGGACGTAGATCCCCTTCCCTCTTAGGAACGAAAAAGATAGGACTGGCAGCAGGGGACTGTGATGGCCGAATGTGGCCTATTCTTAAGGCGGTCTGTAAGTAGTCCTTGAGAGCCTGATCTTCCGTGGGTGACAAGGAATAGATCCGACCACAAGGAATTGCGGCCTCCGAGACAAGGTCGATGGGGCAATCATAAGGTCTGTGGGGCGGGAGTTCTTCAGCCTTTCCTTTATCAAAAACATCCAGGTAATCCCTGTATTCTGCAGGTATGCCAGAAGCGGTGACTCCTATGACATGGCTAGGAGGATCTGACTCCATATCCTGCACATCCGTGAGCTGCAAGTGAGCCAGAGCACCCAGCACTTGGGAAGGAGTGGTCACCGATTCTGGATATACCAAACAATGATCTTGACAGTAGGGGGATTCGAAGAACACTTTACTCTGGGTCCAATCAATGATAGGGTTGTGGGTTCGCAACCACGGAAGACCCAAGATGAGACCGTACTGTGGTGTCGTGATAAGATCAAATGACAAGGTTTCTTTGTGTTTTTCGTGGATGACCAAGGTTAAAAGAGCTGTCTGTTGCTTAATGGGGCCCGAAATGAGTGATGAACCATCAACGGCTTGCACAGGTTCCGGTCGTCGTTTGTTCAGGATGGGTAAATTAAGCGAGGCAGCGAGGGCGATGTCAATGTAGTTCCCCGTGGCTCCTGAATCGATTGCCAAGCACACCTGATGGGGAGTACTGCCAGGGAAAAAGAGAAGGGCCTGAATATGCATGGGTCCCGCAAATGTTGCGGACGAGGAGGAAGAAAAGGGAGGACCCGTCCGAACCCCCTCATTTAGGGACGGGCTTTCCGAAAATCCTCCGGCTTAGGTTTAGGACGTCGAGGACATTCCCGGACATAATGTCCACTCAACCCGCAGTAAAAACATGCGTTGGAGGTCCGACGGCGTTCCCTTTCGGTAGCCGTAATGGGACTACGTACCCCACCTATTTGCATGGGTTCAGGAGGAGAATCGCTGGTATTGAGATTTGAAAAGGGAACGGGTCTTTTCGCCTCAACTCTTCTCTCAGCCCTTCGAGCATCGACCTGAAGTGTCAGATCCACGAGTTCGGGATATTGAGCTGGCAGGGAAGGAACTACTGCTAGTGCATCCTTCATTGCCTCATTTAGGCCGCGATAAAACACCACAGCCTTTTTATTTTCCGGCCATGCCGTCTCTACTGATAATTGATTAAAGCGAGTAATGTAATCCACTAATGAACTCTTACCCTGAACCAATTCTAATAATTCTAGGTCCCGGGTTTGTGCTTTGTGCCTAGTATCAAACACTCTTGTCATTTCCGTGATTAACAAATCGAAATCATATAATACGGGACTGTTTGTTTCTAACAGTGGGTTGGCCCAGGCGGCTGCTATGCCTCCCAGGTGTGAGAGCGTGAATGCTGCCTTCGTTGTGGAATCGGGAAAGGCTAAGGGGCGGCACAAGAAATGGAGTTTACATTGATTAATAAATGTACGGAATTTGCTGGGGTCTCCATGAAACTTTTCGGGGGGGGCCAAAGGAAACGGTGTGGGAACATAGACCGGGGCAGAATTCGGAGCAGGAGCTGGTGGGATCATCTGGGGAATATTATCCCCGAATTCCGGATCAGGGGGGAGTGCATGACGTTCGCTCTGTATGGTGTCTAGCCGCTGATGAATAGCGGCCGTGGCAGCAGACATGTCGGCTCTGAGAACTGTAATAGCTTGTACCAGAGCAGCTACCTGGTCCCCGGCGGCAGCATCCATAGCCAAAGCAGAGAAGGCTTCTCAGTCTGTTACAATGAATCTCTGCGATGTCTATGGGTACCTCCGTCCCCTAGCTCCAGCGAAGGAGAAAAGGGTCGTGAATACGGGCACCAGGCACTGTAAAGGAAAAAGCAGGTGAGAGTAAGTACACGGTAAAGAATATGGAAATAACCAATAATCAAGATAATGGAGTGGGACCTACCAATCAGGAAGGGTAACCAGGACGGAAGACAGCCGGGAAAGAAGGTGTTCAGAACCCCCACAATTAGGGGCTGTATGTGGTGCTGAGCCGAAGACCAACCGAATCCCCCTTGAGTCAGGGAGTTTCCAAAAGCAGTTCCAAGAAGTGTCCCACGAAGAACCGGGTCCAAAATCCAAGAGAAACGATCCTTGAAGTTCCAAAAGCCAAGTCCGAAATCCGTAAGCAGGTCCAATGATTCACGCCAGAGAGTTTCAAAATCCGTGTAAGCAATAGTTCAAGCAACCAAATCCAAGGAGCAGGCAAAGACAGTCCAGAAAAACCAGAAGCCAGAGTTCAAAAACCAGAGTTCCAAGATCCAACACAACGCCACTCGAATCGCCGGAAACAGCTGAGAAGCGCGGAGACTCAGCTTCTGCGTTCTTTTGAACCGGTGTTCGGGTCACGTGAGCGACGCAGCTTATCACGTGACCCTCGCAACCGGGGAGCAGCAACATGATTGGATGAGCGGGCCGCTCCTACGGCAATACGTGGGCGTTGCCTAGGTGACCAGGACGCCGGGGTGGTGAGGCTCAATCCACCCCAGCGCCATCGCGGCCACAGTCTCCAAGCTGTCACGCGCCGCCTTCCTCTTCCGGGGAGCCCGGCACCATGGCCTCTGAAGGGGGGCGCTCGGCCAAGGACACCGCCATAGGTAAGATGTCGCTGTGAGATGGGCGGTGTTGCGCTGCGCTGGGAGGTGGGCGGTGTTGCGCTGCGCTGGGAGGTGGGCGGTACTGCGCGGATCGTAACAAGCTCCCTGTTTAAAATATTACCAGGCATCTACAGCCGGTAACTCCACATCTG
The DNA here is from genome assembly GCF_040938575.1 of Ambystoma mexicanum. Taxonomy (NCBI): domain Eukaryota; kingdom Metazoa; phylum Chordata; class Amphibia; order Caudata; family Ambystomatidae; genus Ambystoma; species Ambystoma mexicanum. Next base: position 337,373,257 of record NC_090924.1, on the reverse strand, counting down.
AGCCAATCAAACTGATACCAATACAATGCCTGAAAGAGGGCTTAGTTATCGAAAATCAAATCTAATGTTCTCACAAAAGGTAGTACCCACCATAATGCTAGCTCTGTTACATTGCAGATCACCAACCCAACCATAGCTAGAGACAAAACCTAATGATGTGGACAAAACATAAACTGAACCAAGCCAATGTGAAACGTGTGATCCCTCTTGGTTCTTCAGAAATTGAAACAATTGGAAAGTACCCACGGGGTCATCTGCGAGTACCAGTGAGCACCCATCAAAAGAAATCTGACTCACTTTTTAAATGCTGTACCTCCAGTGATTGGCTATGGAATTTACAAGACAGTTAATTGAACCGGTCCTGTTGCGTAAACTCTTGTTGGCATGGCATCCTATGAAGATGCTGAGGATCTAGTTTCACGCCTTCCATCATCCTTTGAAGTGAGGGATGGACCTTCCCTGAAGTTAACATTCATTCTCTACATTTTGCATACAAATGGCCAGTATGGCTGCATGAAAGGTCTCCCAAGGGCAAAAAAAGCTTTCAGAAGAAAAAACCCTTTGGGTCAGACTGGAGTGAAACTAGAGTTTGTGACAAAGAGATCAAAGGTCTTCTGGCACATGATGGTATCATACTGTGATATAGAAAGGATGCTATGCAACTGCTTCTCATCAGCATGCCGCTTGCATTCTGCCTAATTATGGGAGGAAGGCGGATCGATTGTACAGACATAGTGGAACAGACAAGGTTAGTTCCAGTTTACCTGCTTAGCCACCCTAAAGCAAGAACAAGGCTTTAGAGACATCTGGTACTATGCAGCCAGTCCACTTTCAGTACCTATTGAACACAACCTGAACGAGGGCCACAACTACTACTTGTGACTAAGCTCAAAAAATCGCCCCGTATCCCCATATCAATAAACAGGTCCTGACTCGTGTGGATGTCTAACTAGTTCCTCCCAAGCAGATTGCATACAGACCCCAATGCTCAAAAATGTGAAAGTGGCCCCATGCCACAAAATTATGGACACGATTCATGGAAAAGTATGCATTTATCCCGCAAAAGTCGCGTGCCGAGAATGTCACTGCAACGAGCCTGCGCACAGAATAAAAAATGCGCGCTCCGTGAATTCATGGAATTGTCCTTGCAAAGTAACTGTATACGCAAGTCGTGGCCGGAACGCTCCCGACACGCCCCCACGCAAAGCAAAATCAGCCAGAGCAGCTAACTTAGCGTGCTGCCCCAGGCATGAATACACCCACCCTTTAAACAGTGCGTGGGGTCCCCCGCAAGAAGGCTTGCATCTCAGGGACCCTACGCGGGGTCCCCCGTAACTGTTACTGGCACCACAACAACATGCTTACGGTTTATCGTAACTCGGGTAAAACTCAGAAATCTCTGTGTGAACCCCCGTAAACCATTCCTGCACCCTGCTACACTGCGTAAGCACACCCCTAGGTAAGATCGGAACCTAAAACCTAACCTAAATTCGACATCCAATCGTACTCCTGCGCAATGAATTCTCTGTGCAAGTATGTCTTATGTCTGTATGCCTGTCTTCGGGTGGTGGATAGTATGAGGGCTTTGCATGGCCGTTACCCCATCGAGAGGTTGCGCGATAGGATCCATGGATAAGTATCGTTCCACGCAATAGTGGGCATGCAATGGCTGGCCTGCGGGCCGTCCCCCCGTAACACCCACTTTTTGGATTATTCTTCCTCATTTTCCATGTTATGCCCCCTACCTGGCCCTCTGCGCAAGCCACGCCCATGCTCTAAGTGGTGTCTCGCACAAGGCCCTCAGACTCTTGCAGTGACGTTCCGAGTTTGCGCAAAGTCCCTGCAAAGTGCAAAAAAGTGCTGCGCATACGATTCCATGAATCGACAAATGGGATTTCGCACACAGTTTGGCCCGCAAAGTCCTGATTTTCTGCGCATATAATTCCATGAATGGGGCCCTATGCCTGAGTACCTGGAGCACTGGGCTGGGTGCCTACAGATGCATGACACTGGGGTGATTCACAACGAAACATTCAAAAACAAGTTCTCATTCAGAATGTATGTCCACTGGACAGCAGAGAGGTACACTCCTTTGTAACCTTTGATAATGGAGGTTTCATCTAAAATGCCTCACCACAGCAACCCATGCCATGTTACGGTATGTGGGACTTTCAGGCCTGCCAATAGCCATGGAAATGGCAGCTGTGCATGGTATAAATCATGTCAGTAACATAGCATTTTGCTGGAATGTCTTTTTGTTTCATGAATGTATTTAATGAAAACATAAATCCAAGGTAAGTGTGCTTTTCTCAGCGAAACAGAAGCAAGTTAAAAATCATTTTGAAATGTGGCTATATTTAAAATGAGTCCCCAACAGCTTAATATGCGGACCTCTCTGTAATTAGTCTGATACCAAAAATCATATATGACCCTTTATATCTTGCCACCACCAACACACTGCAGAGTAATGGCATGGAATTATTTTACATTCTCAGCATTGCAGATATTTGTACATCTCTGAACGGATGCCTTAAACTGACAAATGCAGCTCTTTGCATTAAGCTGAATTAGTAAAATAAATGAGGACTGTGCTGCAACGGCAGCACTAAGTCAATCCCACATGACAAGGCATGTCTAAGGTAACAAAGCAGAGACTTTATCTACCCTTATAGTTGTCGTAGTTCAATGCTTGCGCAACTTCTGGTAGTCTGGTGATGCTTGTCTAACTACCATACGCCTGATGCCTGAACAGTTCTAGGTAGTCTGATGATTGACAAGTGTTGTTAGCCCAATGTTTGGACAGCTGTCAGCAGTCCGGTGTCTGTATAATTCTCTGTGGTTTCATTTCTACTAATCTCTCAGAAGCGGAATGTTTGCAGTGCAGTCTGTAGCCCAGTATTCTTTATAGCTATGAGTGGTCCGGTGATTTAACCGCTTTCATTAGTCTGATGATAGACACCCAAGCATTGCAAGGGTGGTTGCTTTTCAATCAGCCATGACATGGCTGTCCACTTACGACTGCTGCGTATTCCGGACTGTGATATATCTCTCTGATGTTTGCACTGTAGTCAGCAGTCAGATGCTTCGACAGCTATTGACTGCTACCAGTGAACCGGTGCATCTCAATGACATGTCAAGCTTTCCGCTCCATAGCTCTGAGGATGAACATGAAAGTTAAGCGTGTCTAGAGGATTGCAGCTTTCATTTCCTTGATCGTACGGAAACCGTGCTACCGGTGCGGTCCCTTCTCAGCTGGAGTCTGCGCCCAGCGGGGTGGCCTGGATTTTAGATCATGGTGATCCAGAATTCTGCTGCTAGTCATGTGTCAGAAGTGAAATGGGCAGAGCCTCCTGAACCCCCCTTTCTGAAGCCACGCCAGCTTTCTGTGAGATCCAACATCAGCCCAAACGTTTTGTTGGTGATGCTTGTAACACTGGTTCAGCCTAAATCCATGTTTCTCTAACAGCACCACTGCAGGATCCTGCAGGTCTTCTGTCGGCGGCTCACAAGGTGCAGTGTCCATAGGTTAGCCCAACCACTCTCTGTTGAAGGCAAACTTTTTAAAAGGTTTCCTCAAATTGGTTTTTAAAATGCATCCTTGTCTCCTCTTCATGTATTCCTGGAAAATGTCTGTGCAGGGATAGAGTCTGGATGAATGATATAGTTAGAGCCTGACAGGGTCTTTCCAGTCAAATCACTTAGCTATAAGAAAAATCCCTGTGAGACACGTGTCAGTCCTAAAATACCCAGCAGTGCCAGTTTCCATGACCCAAATATGTGCTTCCTTTAATGCTAGTCTAACTAGTTGATCTTTTCAGGGCCAGCTCATACGGAGGCCTAGATTGCCCTGAAACAAATCAAATGTTTTCTGCTTGTCCCTGGAACTTGGGGGTACACAGATCACCCCCCTTCATCTCCCTGCTATTGTGTATGCCCTAAGGGCAAAAAATACCACTTTATCAGGGCATATGCATGCTTCCTGGCAATTTTCATCTGGTGTTTATTAACAAAATGCTTTGAACGTTTCCGACACATATAAATACAGTCTTCCCAGGCAGAGCCTCTATATGCTAAGAGTGTGTGATTGGGGCTCATAAATTTTAGGTTTTGGGGGGTTACATAGTCCCCACACTGTACATTACAAAGGAACAGTGATGGGTGACATATTTGACCCCCCTGCTGCAAAGTAATGCAATTGGAAATATATATGCACTTTTCCTTTCGCGTTCGTGGGGGCTAACGTGTCTTTGCATTCTCTTCCATCTGATGCTGAGGGCTCAGTAACCAGTCATGAAAGACATGTTAACACATACTAAGTGCATACTTATCAAAGTCATACAGCCTGGTCCATGAGAAAGACTACATTCCCTCTGTTCCAAACATTTACCAACCATGAAAAACTTTTTATGGGAATTCGGGTTATGCATGATTTCAAACTTTAGATTTTATGTTCGAATTCTTGCTAATTTGTTTCTGTAGTTTGTGATAATTTGCATAATTGATCATTTGTTTCCAATTTTTGATTTTGCATTGCTTGGCTATTGGAGATCTCTTGGAATTTATTTCAACCCTCACTGACTGGAGCCCTTTTTTTCCACATTTTAATTAGGTGATTTCATTATATGTATCTACAAAACTTAGCCTTTTTTCCCCCCAGTAGGAAAGTCGACTCTTGGTGTATAATATTGTGCTCTGCTAAAAAAACCTAGCCTTTTTGCCCCTTCTAGGAAAGTCGAGTCTGGGTGTTTCGCATTCCGGAAACTGTGGCATTGTTGCTGGGTCTCACTTGGCTCGCTGTTCATTGTTGTGAGTTATGTGTTTCCCTCCTGTGTCTTCCACTGTTTTGACCCCAGTCCCTTCTCTTCCTGCTGCCACTGCTCTTTCTAAGTTTGTATGGCACAGGGTTGTGCATCTCTTTCTCTCTCTTCTCTCTTGTCCTTCTCCTCCACCTATCTCCTTCACATCCCCATGGTGCTCTCTGTCCCTCCAAACTTCTCTAACTGCTGCTCTATCTCCTACCCAGCCCTCTCAATAAGTCTGGAAGGAAGAAGTTCAAGAGGGATATCCTAGTCTCTAACCCAGGCCTCCCTATCACTGATATCTACACCAGTGCTTCCTCCAGACAAACTCTCACTGACATCTTCTTTGTCGTCCCATCTCCTGACCTATGGACCCTTCATATGGTCTCTGTTTTCTCTCCATTTTCTTCCTCTCCCATTAACGGTGGCTCTAGGTGGGACGTCTTCTTGGCCCACTTCCACTCCTCCAAGACCATCATTAATGTCTATCTAAATGGCACCGTCTTGTTTCAGATCCTCAGCCCAATCTCCTCCTTTTGATAGGCATTTCCCACATCTTATCAACTTCCTCCTTTCTCCTGCTCGTCCACCCGCCACCTCTCTGGCACCCTCATTTTCCTCCTCTGCCCACCCTTGGTTCCCTCTACCACCTCCCCAAGGTGTACCGCAATCCTGTACCCCTCCACGCAAGTCTTTCAAATGTGGCAACCTGCTCCACGTCGCTACTCTCAACTCTTGTTCTGCTGTTAAACACTCCTCTGACAACTGTTACCTCCTCGAAGAACTCAACCTAAATGTCATTGCTCTCACTGAGGCATGGTTTACGTCCGAGTTTTGACACTCTCCTCCCTGTGGTCTACAAGAACCTCTCCAAACCCAGAACCAACTGCTCTGGAGGTCGAGTAGCCCTGATCTTTCTGGAGTGGGTCCCAGCCTTTGTCATCCCTACGCAGGCCTACTGCTCCTTTGAATACCTGGTCTACAGGCTCTATTTCACTCCTGGCCACTCTCTAACTGTGGCCACAATCTACAGGCCACATGGGCAGGTCACCCTCTTCCTCTATGAATGGGCTGACCTCTCCTCTCTTTGCCTCCACTTCCCAACTTCTCTTCCTCTGAGATCTCATCATCCACCTGGATGCTTCTAATCCCTCTTCTGGGCTTTTCCGCAACCTCTGCAACACTCTCTCTCTTTCAATTCTGCCCTCTGGTCCAACACACTCTGCTGGACATACTCTGGATGTTCTCATCCCCTCAGACATCCCCCCTAGCCCTCTTGCCACCCCTCTTTCTTGGACTGACCACTTTCTACTGTCCTCTAACCTGAAACTCTCTATCCCTCAGGCAAAGCCCCCCCCATCTAACACTGCTACCTACCTTCTCAGTCATTCAGTCCATGAAGCGTGTGTCAGTGGATGCCTTTGCCTCTACTTTCTCTGCTCCTCCTACTCCTATGGCTGACTCACACCCTGACACAGCCCTTTCTAGTCTGCATCTTTCAATTTCAAACACCCTGGACATCCTTGCCCCTGTCATGGGAATCCGGCTGAAGCCTACCTCCAAGTGTAACTCTTGGTATGATTTCGACCTTGCTGTCCTGAAACGTAAGTGCAGGGTGGCTGAGCGAATGTGGAGGGCTGCAGGTGCATCCTCCGACAAACTGGCCTGCTGCCTGCTCCAAAGGCAATACAGACTCTCTGTCATGTCCAAAAAGAGAGCACACATTCAAGCCTGTGTGTCTGTGACCTCTAACAACACGGCCAAACTCTTTAAAATCTGCAAGGAATTGGCCAATCCTGTTGCAGTCTCTACCTATCCTGTTCCCTCCCAGCCCCTCTGTATGGCTCTGGCCTCTCACTTCTCAACTAAAACTCAGGACACCCTGTTGTATATTTCCTCTTCCTCTCCCTCTTCCTCTCCCAGCCCCCCTTTGGCCATCTCTCCCTCTCCTCCTCCTTTCTCCTCTTTCTCTCTGACAACACCTGACGAGGTTTCTAGACAAGTCTGATCTATGAAAGTGTCGTCCAAACAGGGGCTTCCCTGCTCCACCAGAATCATCAAGGACCATATTGACATCCTCTCGCCAGCCTTGGCCGATTTCTGTAATCACTCTTTCACCACTGAAACTTTCCCCTCCCCCTTTGAGCACTCTCTTGTGCACTCCCTCCTCAAGAAGCTGTCTGCTAATCCTACCTGCCTGGCAAACTATTCCCCAATATCATCACACCTTTCCTGGGCAAACTTTTGGAAAATCTGGCCATCTCGCAGCTTACTGTCCACACTGAATCTGTTGTTTGTCTCCACGAACATCAATCTGGCTTCAGAGCTTCCAGGGGCATGGAAAATGCTCTCCTGAACCCCCGTGATGATCTGCTTTATAAATTTGATTCCAGCATTCCTTCTGTCCTCATCCTCCTTGATGTTTCCTGTTTTTGACACAGTCAACCATGCCATCCTGGTCAATCAACTCTGTAAGAACCTCGGCATCACGGATCAGGTCCTGGAGTGGTTGACCTCCTTGCTCTTGGACCGCTTCTCCCAGGTCCAACTTGGTCTCTTTCTGTCCACCACCTCTCTCTCTCTCTCTCTCTAGCAGTGGTGTCCCCCAGGGCTCCATCCTCTCACCCTGGTTTTTCAACCTCTACTTGGTCGCTTTGGCCCACCTGATCACTACCTTTTCTAACTTTCAGTGTTATGCGGATGACACTCAGCTTTCCTTCAGGCTCCCCTCAGCCTCCTCTCCTCTCTCTCGCTCATTCCTGACTGTCTATTCGCGATTCAGGATTGGTGTGCCTGCAACTGTCTTTGCCTTAATGCCAGTAAGACGGAGATCCTTCCCATGGGGACCCCTGCTCCTGCTTTCCCTCTCTCACTTTGGCCGTCTGCCCTGGGCCCTCTTCCTTTGCCTTCCTGTGAGCCAAAAAACCTTGGTGTCATCTTTAACTCCACTCCCTCTTTCTCTCCTCACATCTCGGACGTCGCCAAGAAGTCCCACTACCAGCTTCACCTCCTCAAAGGGTCTCTCTACTTTCTCACTTTCCCGCAGAAGCTCGCTATCTCCAGAGCACTGGTTCTCTCTAGGCTGCACTACTGCAACAGCCTCTTTCTCAATCTGCCTTCCTCTACTCTCCGCCCTTTGCAACTAATCCAGAACAGGACTGCAAAACTTATCCTTGGCCTCACGCCCAGGGACCATATCTCACAGCCCTGAAATCTCTCCACTTGCTACGAGTGGCTGCAAGGATCAAGTAAGTTCAAGACCCTTTGCATTGTCCACAAGGCTTTCTGGGACTGGGGCCGATACTACATCCAACGCTGTCTTCCAAAATACCTTCTTTCTCGAGCCCTTCACTCAGCTACCTCCATCTCTCTATGGTTCAGATGCTTCTCCAGGCAGAGTGGGGTTAGATCTGTCTCCTCTTCAGGTGCCTCCCTCTGGAATGCCCTCCCGGCCTCTCTCAAACCTGAGCCGGACCACCTGAAGTTCCAGAAGCAGCTCAAAACTTTCCTTTTCTCCTCTGCTTTCTCTCTCTTGCTCACCTGCTGACCTGCATGTCTGCTGATCCGACTGGGTACCAGGTTCTTTCTTGATCAGTCACCCTTGCACTGCCTCTGGGCCTACCACGCACGTAACGGATGTAACTGTATCCCTACATTCTCTGGCTGCCCTGTTTGCCCTCCCCTCTCCCTTGCACTCCCTCCTCCCTCTCCCTTTGCACTTCTCGTTCTCGCACTTGCATGATCTGAATGATAGAAGGTCTAGTAATATTGTTTGTCTTGTCCTCCCTCTGCCTTCCCTCCCTTGTCTTGTCACAACTAGAAACACTTGTGTAGAGGCGTGTTATAAATGACTCATCATATCATATCAAGTAACAGCAACCCATCGTACACATGTAACAAAATGTTCTGTGTAATCCGTATATGGTTTGGATTTCCTAACAGGTTATAGGTACTTCTGGTATAAGTTGTCTAATGAGAACATACAGTGAGTCACAGAATACATGTAATACCTTAATAAGAAATATAATAAGATGTGAATTGACAGCAGGCACTACACCCCACCACTCACCTCCATCCCAACTCCCTAAATCAGTTTAGGATTAACGCAAGATCAAGCAGGTATATTAGATCTGAAGCAGGGCTTAATATAAGTTCACCTAGCGATAGGCTCTCAGTCAACGAAGCATCAGCAAAAGGACATGTAACAAAAATGTGTACAAATGTATCATAAATAGATGGGTCTGGGGGTAACACTGAAATAGCTTCTCGCTATACAGCAGTGGTCTTCAACCTGGGAAGGCCTAAATGATGTCTAGGGGGTGCGCAGACTCTTTGAAAAGGGATTAAAATGACTGTGTTTAATATTAAAAAAGGATCATGGTGACTGTTTAATAGAAAATATAAGCAGTAGAAAATCTGCTTATATTTTAACGAGCCTGGGGACCCCTGGACATCCTTTGAGCCCACTAGGGCGGCCAGAAACAATATGTTTACTCAAGGGGGGGCAGGCTTTTTATGAAAATGTTTGAAGACCACTGCGATGGAGAAATTGGTAATATAGGGAGATTAAGGAGGAATTGGGTGCATCTTTAGAATGGTTGTACTGATTGGAGTACTCAAATGCTGCCAAGTGTGATGTTGTCATGGTTAACTTAGGTGCATTTTAGAATGATTGGGCCTCATTGCAAGTGTGACGGCCCGGAAACAAGGGTACCAGTAAGCTTACCAGCACCCTTATTTCCGGACCACCACACTACAAATCTGCCTGCCGGGCCCGCCGGGGACGCCGTGCCCGGCAGGTCTGACTCCATGGAGTCCATTATTTACCACTTTTGCTGATTACTGAAGCGCAGTGATGGATGCTGCCCTCACCTGCCTCCCTCCTCCTTCCTTCTTTGAAAGAGAAAATAAAATTGTGATGGAAGCAGCGGTACTGTTAGCAATTCCCTATTGGACTCCACGGGAATGGGGATTTACCGAATCTCCTACCTGATTTACCGCTCTGTCCCGGTGACACCTGGAAGTCAGGCGGCAGATTCAGTGTTTCGAGGTCAGTGGCAAGCCGCCGGTATGCACCGGCGGGTTACTGCTGACTTCGTAATGATGCCCGTTGTCTTCTTTTCAGGCTCTTCTGTGACAAGTGACCCTCCCACATGAACCACCATAACCTTCACACAACCTCACCTTTTCCCTTCCATCAAACTGTCTGCTCTCTTCCATACATTTTTTATTTCTTCCTTCTTTCCCTCTCTATACATCCATCTATCCACCCCGATAATCCAGGTGCACTTTTTCCCCACTCTTTCCTTTGGCCTTTCCTTTTGTTGCATTCTTATTTCTGTTCTCTCTCTCGCCGTCTTTTCTTACTCCCTCTCCATCGCCCTCTCCCCCACCAAATGCACAGATCAGTTAAAGGTTTGCTAAGGCAGAGGCGCGCCAAATTCTGAGGGTGCTTATATTTAAATTTGCCAACTCTGCATCCCCTTCTGTTTTGCATACCAAGCAGGTGTCTTAAGGCCTGCTTACGAGTTTTGGCGGCAGTGTCAAAACTTCCAGTAATTGACAATATCAGATATTTTACCTCACATTACCACCACTCTTTCGCATAGATATAATTAGCTCCACTCAACAGCAGTACCGTATGCAGTAATTACTACATGTGGTAATCAGCAAATGTGGTAAATACTGGACCCCATGGAGTCCTAAAGGACTCCAAAATGGAGTATCACAGAAAGGTCCGCATGACTTGAAATCATGCAGACCTTTAAGGGAACCTGGTGGTTACTAGTGCACGCAGTAACAGCAGACGAATGAATTCGGCGTTATTCCGACATCTAATACCTCCAAACTCATATCAGGTGCTCAATTGGCCTGTTCAGTGGCCCCGCCCAGACCTCCACCTTCCCATAAACCTGTTCCTACTCCAGTGCACTTGAATGTAAAGTTCCGGACAGAATTGAGCCCTTCCGGTTCTTGTAGCTCAGGGGGTGGCGGCGTTCATGATTGGCCCATTGCAGAAGCAGCTCCTGCTGCCCCCACATAGCCGAGGAAGGGGTGTCTCTTGGTAGGACCAATGCATACAAAAAAATAAAAAGTCAGAAACAACTTAAGATACTAAATAACTGATCAGCTGAGCGGAAGGAGGTTTTAAAAACCAAACATATCAATTCATAGAAATCAGGCCCAGTTACTGAGAAGCACGGGGACCCCCACGACTTTTGGAAAGAGGCTCTTTCGCTCCGGACAGCCCGGCTCACACGTGCCTGCTCAGGCCTAGGTGCCTGCTACAGTCCGCTTATTCCGGCTCACGCGTGCCTGCTCAGGCCTGGGTGCCTGCTACAGTCCTCTAATTCTCACAGTCAGATGGCTGATGCTCGAGGGGAAATCAAGGGCAGCCAAGGGCGTGGAGAGCGGCTGCCCGTGTAAAAATAACCGCGGTGCCTGCCCGGGCATCTCTGAGCATCGGCCGCGGACGGCTTCGCCCTACTATTCTGACAGCCTGCGCTGGCGGCTCTGGAAGAGGGTGCAGTTTAAGCCGCGGGGCTGCGCGGGCTTTCAGGGGATGCATTCCCACTTGTCCCCGGGAAAAGCCTCGCTGTCGCCCCAATCCGAGACTTCTTCGTGCGCAGGGGCGGTGTCAGAGCCTTTTAACTCTTTCAATTGAAATGGGCCCTGATTCTCCAGGGATGGGGAGCCGGGGGCAGTCCCCCACGTTTCATTATTTACATTAAATCGCACTTTACCGTGCACGGGACAGGCTGCCTTTGCTGGTATCATCACTAACTCAAGCCTTGCCTAACCAGCCCCGTGATACCTTTCCGATGTGCAATACATTAGCATTTTCATGCATCGTCATCAGGCCAGCGTTCAGATGCAGGGCCTTGAATTCTTTTCATCTCTTTGTCATTCTGACATGGTAGCTGCTTTCTATATGTTCGCTGCTTTCGGCGCTCGTTTTTAGCACCTCCTTCCAGCTTTTTCTTTTATAGTAATTAGGGCTCTGCTTAGGGTCATGATGGCAGCGTGCTGCCTGGCTTACAAAAGAACTGGCACTTTTTTCAAGTTTTTATTGTGACCCTGCCCCCGGCACCCCCCCGCCAATCCCCCCTCCCGCGACGTGACAGGAGCTTTGCAGCTTGCAAGTTATCACAACGCAGGCTGTTGCACGATTTCCAATGCACCCTGCTGTTTACATTTGTATAGGCTGTGCGGCCCCACTGCCTTATCCAGTGTTTGCCCTCTAGCTTAGTCCATGAAATACACCTTCACAGCAAGCATTGTATGTTGAATCTAAAACGAACAATAGAGCAAGATAACATGTATTATTCTCTGCTGTTTAAAATGTAGAATGCTGAACTGGGAAACGAATGCTTGCAGTACCGAAGGCCAGGCCTTAAGGCTGCACCAGGAGCTCTCTGCAGCTCCGCTGCACCCAGAAACAACACTGAGACCATAGCGTCACGCTGTGAACATAGGAACCACCTGGATTGCATCAATGCTTCCCCCTGTGAAGATGGCCGACCGTGTCACAAGGCCAACCCAGCCTGCACTCAGCATCCGCGTGTTGATTGGACGCCTGAATCGGAAGCAAGGAAAATGTGACTTTACACCGCAGCCGGATGGCAGAGCCGGCCTGTACCGAAGGCCAGGCCTTAAGGCTGCACCAGGAACTCTGTAGCTCCGCTATGCCCAGAAACAACATTGGGCACAGGCGTTGCGCTGCGAACAACGGAACCACCTAGATTGCATCAATGCTTACCCCCCTTGAAGATGGACGACCGTGTCGTAAGGCCGATGCAGCCTGCACTCAGCATCCGCATGCTGATTGGATGCCTGAATTAGGAAAGAACGACATTTACACTACTCTGCACCCGAACGGCAGAGCAGGCCAGTGCCGAAAGCCAGGCCTTAAGGCTGCAACAGGAGCTCTCTGCAGCACTGCTGCACCCAGAAACATTAGGCGCACAGCGTCACGCTGTGAACAAAGGAACCACCTGGATTGCATCAATGCTTCCCCCTGTGAAGATGGCCAACCGTGTCGCAAGGCCAACCTAGCCTGCACTCAGCATCTGCATGCTGATTGGATGCCTGAATCAGGAAGTAATTAAAATTTGACTCTACCCCGTAGCCGGATGGTGGAGCCAGCCTGTTTTGAAGGCCAGGCCTTAAGGCTGCACTAGGAGCTCTCTGCAGCTCAGTTGCACCCAGAAACAACATTGGGCACACAACGTTACGCTGTGAACAAAGGAACCACCTGGATTGCATCAATGCTTCCCCCCCCCCCCCGTGAAGGTGGCTGTCCGTGTCGCAGGGCCGACCCAGCCTGAACTCGGCATCTGCGTGCTGATTGGATGCCTGAATCAGGAAGTAATGAAAATGTGACTCTACCCTGCAGCGGGATGGTGGAGCCGGCCTGTATCGAAGGCCAGGATTTAGGAGCTCTCCGCTGCACACAGAAACAACACTGGGCACACAGCATCATGCTGTGAACCAAGGAACCACTTGGATAGCATCTATGCTTCACCCCGTGAAGGTGGCTGTCCGTGTCGCAAGGCCAACCCAGCCTGCACTCAGCATCCACGTGCTGATTGGACGCCTGCATCAGGAAGTAATGCAAATTTGACTCTACACCGCAGCTGGTTGGTGGAGCCATCCAGTACCAAAGGCCAGGACTTAAGGCTGCACTAGGAGCTCTCTGCAGCTCTCCGCTGCCGGATCACCTCCTTTTCACACCCACGCGCGTAGCACAGAAAGGTAAGCCACATACATACGTGCATAACCATGGCTCCAAACCCACATGTTATGTTGGGCTCTATTGCAATGAGGCCCAAACTCCCCCACGTCCAACCTGGTTCCTACCTGCTGTCCTGTTCCACCTTGTGCCTTCTCTGCCGCACACGAACGCAAGCTGCTATGCTAGCAATCCACCCCAATATACACCCCCTGGCGTCTGACTGACTGCCCCAATAATGAGGGGATAGCGCAACAAAAAATTGGCCCCCTCCCTATCTCAGATACTCACTCCCTAACATCGGTCCCCCACTGCTCACTACCACCACTATGCTGCTAAGTTTCACTAAGCCAGGCACCCTCTTTGCATCCAACACCCCACGCATGACCGTGCACAGAGAATCCTCAGGCACACCCCCAGTGGAGCCTACTGTTCACATATCACCCACCCAAAAAACCTTGGTCCACCGAGATAAATCACTGCGAGCATGAACCCGCCCTGTAATCCACCCCTCTCTCGCCAGGTTCACCACAGCCAGAAGCCGTCTACTAGGGCTACGCACTCAGCCCTCATCACCTACGATCCCCCATCTCCACACCTCTACGGCAGCCACCAAGTCCCACAAACCTGTTAGCAAACCTTCCACCCAGGTCATGACCAGCACCGCCAGGAGGTCTTCAGCGGCACCGAACAACCTCTTTCTCTCGAGCTTCCAAGGATTGCACAGAGCCTCAGAGAATCCAGCTACATGTCGTGCACACTCTGGCAGTCATGTGGACTCCTCTGAAGGGGCCCCACCCACCATATACAATCACAGCACTTGCAGGGCACGACCGCCCCACCTCGCCTGCAAACCTATGCCCTGCCCACACTTACCAAAGGAAAGCTGTCCACATGGCTAAGCTAAATGAAGCACGCACATCTTTCGTAGCCAATAGTTCGGGTACACCCACTTTCTCATTTGCCAGTACCCCTGTTTGCCTGCTGAACTCTGAAGACTCAAATGAGTCTAAACTGGACCCACATGTTGTAATTCAAACCTCTAGCCCACTGGTTTCAACAGTAGTGGTTCCTAACTCAAATGTTGTTTTACCTCATCCTAATGACTTATATGTTAACACTGTGCATTGTAATGTTGAAATGTCTAATTCGTATCCTGCAAAACTCAGTCCTACTGCTGCTGCACCTAAGCCAAACGTCACTGCACCTAATACCTCTGACTATTATACTTTCACACCCGCAGACACGAAAAGTATCAAAACCGCGTTAAACCCAAGTCACCTCACAAACCCTTGGCCTCTCTAAAATGCGCATGTATCAAAACGAGCTCCCTCCAAGCACATGCCCTGGACATTAAGGACTTGCTCACGTCTCACAACCTGGATGCTCTAGCCATATCAGAAACTTGGCTCCATGAAGCGTCCAGCCCTGCCATCTCCCTAGCGCTCTCCGTAGGGTATACCATCTACCGGCAGGACTGCCAAAATGGCAGAGTGGGAGTGGTGGCTCTCGTGGCCAAAGAATCCCTGCCTTTCAGGCAGACAAACACTTCCCTTAAAGACAACGCAACATCCTATAAACGCACCACCTTCCCACCTGCACCATCACATTTCACATTGTCTACTGCCTGCAGGCCCTGTGGTCAGTTTCCATGAGAACCTTCTGCACCTCCTAGCTGACAACATAAAAATCTCCTTGAAGATCATCCTATTAGGGGACCTAAACCTAGGCCTTGATGATCCGGAGGACTCACAAGCCGAGATAATCGCTAGAGCACTAGAAACTCATGGCTTCAGACAGTGTATCACTACCGCCACATATACCAAAGGCCACACTCTGGACTGGATTGCGGACCTCACTGTCTGCCATCCATCATTTCCAACTCTCCTTGCCCGTGGACTGACCATCATGTCATCCTCTTCTCCATCCCCTTGCCAAAGAAACAGAAACTAGTGACCATCCCTCTACCACCGGCACTAGCAGGTAGCACACGCAAATGGACTAAAGAATGCCTAATGCCATTCCTAGATGTCCCTGACTTCAAGCCTCCTTTCTCCAAGGATCCCAACGTTCTCGTTGACCTATACGATTCCAAGTTAAAGCAGGCAGTCGACTCCATAGCCCCACTAACAGCACAGAGAGCGAAACCCATCAGGCACCCAAACTCTTGGTACACCCCAGAGTTACTCAAACTTCGAAATAGGAAACGTATCGCCCTTCCCACCTGGCAAACAAACCCTGAAGAATCATTGAAACTAGAATTTATTAAGATATTCCCAAAATACAAAAAGGCAGTAATTCTGGCCAAAGCCTCATCCTTCAATACTAGGATTGCCAATGCAAAATCAGACACCATGGAAATCTTCTCCATTTTCAGAGTACTCAAAGCCCCTATCCCCACCACGCAGTCCTTCTCTAAAGACGAAGCCTGGTTTACCAGCATGCAAACTGCCATGTTTAGCAAAATAGACTAATTACATAGTAAAATCCAGTCTAATCCGAATAACATGGGTACTCCACATCACACAGCCCCAGCAAACACCCTGAACGCCACCACCCAGGACTTCCCTCTATTCTCCTTCAAGGACATCTCAGAATTCAAAGTTCTCACACTACTAAAAAACCATAAACCTTCAAAATGCAAAGGTGATGCCTGCCACGATTATCAAGGACTGCGCAGCCACCCTGGCTCCCTTCCTCTCTGCCTTTATAAATGCCTCCTTCGCCTCAGGTTTCATCAACCCACACCTTAAAGAAGCTTGGGTACGCCCCTCCTAGAAAAAAACTCACTTGACCCCACGGCCCCCAATAACTACAGGCCCATCACAACAGTCCCATTCCTGCCAAGGCGGCATATCTACAGGTCCAACACTTCCTTGAAACCAATCGTATTTTAGGACTAGATCCAATCTGGTTTACGTCCCGGTCATGGTACCGAATCAGCACTGCTTGATTTAAAAAGCAGCTGGATGAGATCAGGGACGGCGGCAAACCGGTTTTGCTCCTCCTCCTGGACCTATCAGACGCTTTTGATTTAGTGGACCACACAACACTCTGTCACCACCTCAGCTCACTTCTCACCCAATGCTACATCATGGCTCACCTCCTTCCTAGAGGGAAGACCAATGAAAGTATTCTCAGAACAGGCATGCAAAGCCCCCGCTACCATCCATTGTGGAGTCCCGCAGGCTCCTGTATTCCTCCCACACTCTATAACATCTTTACTAGACCACTCTTTGACATCCTGGATACTATCGGCATAGCCCACACTAACGAGGAACGGACGGATTTTGATAACAGCAAGCAACATCCCAATAGGGATTGATATAGATGCCACACATTATCAGAACTAAGAAGAATTTTCCAATAAATTGGCACAGACCGGA
Organism: Ambystoma mexicanum; assembly: GCF_040938575.1. NCBI lineage: Eukaryota > Metazoa > Chordata > Amphibia > Caudata > Ambystomatidae > Ambystoma > Ambystoma mexicanum. The sequence goes on along the minus strand of NC_090924.1, from coordinate 337,356,341 downwards.
ACATGGACTATTAGATGCTACGGAATTTACAGCATTAACAGACCACACAACTGTGAACTACTCACCAAAACTATAAAGAACCACAGAAATTCATTCAAACAGAATCTTCATCATTAAAAGACTAAGGAATGAGCCTTCATGAATTGTGATAGCAAATTTCTACACTATGTATATATTGCACTGTACCTATGATAACCACAGAATGTACTAAGCCAATGTACTAGTGCCTTGAAAAAGCCCAAGAAAGGGTGAAACAAACGCATGTGCCTCCTAGTGGAGTGATGTTTGCACAAACCTCTGAGACACCTTTATTGTACATTACTGATGTAAAAACCCTCTGAAAAAGTTGTATTAAAAATGAGCCTGTTATCACTAGCCAGTGTTGATTTGTAAATTATTGATGAAAAATAGCATGAACTATATTGCATATTTAAAATGCGCATGGCCGAACATAGAAACTCAGACCCCTACACCAACTATGCCGATAATACCCAAGTCCTCCTCCCTCTCACTGGTAGCTATGAAGTGGATGCCAAAACCCTTAATGTAGCTTACTACACCATTCAGGCTTGGATGGCAGCCAACTGGCTATGCCTTAATGGAGACAAAACAGAGATCCTTCTGGTAGGGCCACAGAAGACTCTAAAAAAACTCATCAGTCAATACACCATGTTCACCATAGACAACATGCAGATTTCTGTATAGTCCGCGGTCAATACTCTAGGGGCAAACCTAGACGCCACCCTCTCCATGTCACGACAAGTCAGCGCTATTGCTTCCTCAGCAGCCTACTCTACCAAATTGCTGAATGCAGCTAAACCATTCTTGTCCACTGAAAACTCTCACCATTGCGAGAGCTGTCATATTTTCAAGACCGGACTACTGCAATGTGCTCTTCGCTGGCACCTCATCCAAAAATGTACTAAAATTACAAATCATCCAAAATAATGCGCTCTGAGCGTCCATCAGCATCCCCAAAAGAGAACATATCTCTGCAGCAAGGCAGGAAGCCCACTGTCTTCCCATCAGGGAACGCGTCCTATTCAAAACACTGGCCATCACCCACAAATGCATGGCCAACACAGCCCCCCGTTACCTCTCCCAAAAGGTAGTTAGAGCATGCTCATCTATACCTACTAGAACACAGTACTCGAACCGGCACGTACTTTCCAAGGTCAAACGCGCCAAAGCGGGTGGAGCCAGATTCCCCTTCATTGCTGGCAGACAATGGAACTCCCTGCCACTTACACTCAGAGCAGAACCCTCCCACTATGCTTTCCGGAAAGCCCTCAAAACCCGGCTGTTCGAGTAGGCTATGAACTTAGATTGTCAGCCACGCTGCTGTATATGTGCAGATGTAACTATGTATAACCACGTATGTGAAACAGCTCCTCAATGCCCACGGGTTGCTGCACACTCTATAAATTAATACAATAAAATAAATACATACATTTTAGCTCCCCCACTTGACATTTGATACTGAGCAAATGCATGTTAGCTCAATGTGCCTTATTTTCATTACACTTCCACAGTAGCATCATATGGATTTAGGTCAGTATGTCATATAGAGAAAGTCTCCCTCATTCATGGTTTAATAATTCAAAATATTATTGTAGTTAGGTTACTGTGCATGGAACAGTATGATTGGCATTGGGGTGCATGCAAAGAACAGCACACAGGTGTACCGGGCAGCCATGCTTGATCCCGGGTCTTGGCAGGGGGCAATCCAGCAGACCTTTGAAATTGAGAAGGATTGTTTTTTACAAACACACTGCGCACACACACAGATTAAATTAAAGTTGGTGTACATTTAATCCGCAAAAAGGTAGCCTGACACGTGTTTCGAGCAACCTGCTCTTCTACTGAGGCTACAGGTTTCTGTACATGGGAGATAAGACATGTAGAATTTTGCTACCGCCGTATTAATGATAATTACTCAAATGTCATCAACTTAATTTACCGCTTATTTTAAAAGTTAACATTGATTCACTGTATGTCATTTTTACAGTGGAGCCCGCAGTCCTATATTTTTTGCTTCTATACTGATCACATACCCTTGGTAAGTTCAGTTTAAGGCTATTATACGTGACATTATGTCCCGCTCTGGGTAAATAACCCCTTTTTTCACAATCACTTCTTTTTCTTATCCCCTGCCTACTTTCCAAATTAAAGGGAACCCCATTAACAAGTACCTAACCTAGTTTTCGTTCAAAGACCAACTAACTGTGTGGCCAACCTTGATCAACATCGCTAATGCACTCTTCTGTTCTTTCTCACCCCTCTCTACCCCTACCCCTCTTTTTCCTTTCATTATTTTTACGCTCCATCATGACATTGGTTGTTTGTATTATATTGTTCCTCTCCCTACGAACTGTGCTATTTTGTTTTGCAAATGCATTACTTGACACCATTCATTTTTTCTGTATAATGTGGCTGATAACCCCCTGCCTTCAATGTTTATTTTGTTTTGGTGTTTACCGTCCTCTTGGCTTTTTGCCTCCATGTTTGGGTCATTGATATGTATATTAAATTTCATGTACTGGCTTATCTCCCATGTTCACAAACCTGTAGCCTCAGTAGAAGAGCAGGTTGCTCGAAACACGTGTCAGGCTACCTGTTTGCGGATTAAATATACACCAACTTTAATCTGTGTGTGTGCGCAGTGTGTTTGTAAAAACAATCCTTCTCTGTTCCATTTGTGGTAGGACGTGGCAAGTCCCCACCCCTACATTCACCTGCAGCGCTTTTCACACCACCCCATACTACGTAGGTCATTGCGCCGAATCTCGCTGTCCTTCATTTGCCATCCCTGTTTCTGTCCACTTTGGGGCTCAGAGGTACAGCAGCCGACCTTCTCCCCTTCTACTTTATTCAACTGTCCACCATGGCATCGGCAGCAGAATATATTTTGACTAGAGAAGATGACATCAAAGCTTTATTTGCCCCCAAGGGATCCACCCTCAATGCATTCAAAAGATTGACATCAGAGTCTGAAGGTCTTAGATCCAAATTTATGAAATTAGAACGCCTCAGCATCAGAGAAATCAACACATTTTGGGAAAAAAAGACCCTTACTCATTACCTCAAGGAACATAAAACTCCCCGAGGTCTCTGAATACTAATTTTGCCTGATTTTGAAGACCCTATTGATAATGATCTAGCCACAGATTGGGAAGCCAACCCATCGGCTAGCTCTAAGGACATGCTTAAACTCCTTATAGAGCATGCAAGTAGAGAACACAACCGTATTGTCATCCAAATTGATGCACTCAAGGAGGAAATCGGACTCTTTGATGCACCTAGCGCCACCTTTGATAAAAATTAAAAAACCCTTTACATCCGTCTGCGTAGACATCAAGATGAGGTGAATCTCCGTAAATCAAGCAAATTTTCACGAGATGATAAAGACTATCGTGACAACAGGGTGTATATGTACCAGCCCAAATATGATGAAGTTTCCCGATCAAGGTCCAGTAGCATAGCATCCACACCAGCTAGTTCCGAAGTAGATAGTGATGGAGACAGACTCCCCGTGCCCTTGATATTCAACCTAATCCTTTTTTAGAGCAGATTCGCAGATACAAGAAAGGCAACCGGCAAGCCGCCCTTGCGGCCATAAAAAAAGTCAGGTTTCAGTTACCACTAGTCACAAATATTGCAACCCAAGCCTCGGGGCACAAGGGGTGGCCAATCCCACCGGCTCAAACGCACCCCCATTACAACGCATACTGACCCGGGCGTCCTATCAACAGACCTTGAGGAATCAGACAAGATAGATCTGATTCATAATCTGAATACCTATCCTCTCTCACAAGACAAACGTTCAGTCCTTAACAAGGGACTGTCGTTCGCACCAACGGATTCAAATTAATATGTTCAGATACAGATAGACCTGTTTAAATTCATTTGCAAAATCAAATTAAAAAAATACTTTGCACCACAAGTTAAATACTTTAAATCCAAATCACATCCGCCTCTTCTCTCAGATGTAACATTGCAAACTAGGTTGAGTACACATGTTCTCATGTCTCTTGATGATTGTGACCATGACCCTACGGTCAATGTGATGGATTTATTACATGATCTCAGTATACAGCAGCAAAATTTGAAAATAAAGGAGTTGTCAACTAAATCCAAATTTGTGCCTACTTTTCCCAAAGACAATCTCATCAATACCTTTCAACAAGCAGTCATTATTGACATTCACAAACTGCAAGACAAAGCCAGTAAGAGGATTGTAAACAAACATAATTTATCACTTAGAAAACAAGCAGCTTTACGCAAGCTAACATCCAACGAGAATCTAATTATAAAAGAGGCAGATAAAGGTGGCAATGTGGTGATCATGAACAAGAGCGACTACATAGCCATGGCCTTAGATCACCTTAACTCCCCTGGATGCTATGTGGTTTTGGCATCCAACCCAACAAATCGCTTAAAGGCAGAAGTGAACTCACTTGTGTGCAGATGGCACAACAAAGGCTTGTTAACAGATGTTGAAAAACAATTCCTTACAGGAGATGGCCCGATTATGCCCACCACCTTCTACCCAAGATACACAAAACGTTCACAAACATACCAGAAGGGAGACCAATCCTGAGTGGGGGTGGTAGCATTTTTGAGCCAATCTCCATCTATTAGTGACACTTGATGTGAAAGCCTTATACACCTCTATTAATCACCAGAGGGCAATTGCCAGTGTTGATTATATTTTCCGAGAACATTCAGCCTCTTTTTTTGAGCATATAGAACTGGTCAAAGAACTACTGTTATGTGCACTCTCCAATAATGTGTTCTTGTTCAACAATTCTTATTATAGACAGCTGATAGGCATAGCAATGGGAGCTAGCTATGCTCCAGCCCTTGCTAATGTATTCATGCACCATTACAAGCAACTGTTTGCCTTTGCTAATGCTATGTTCTTACCGTATATTCACACATGGAAAAGATACATAGATGATGTGGTTCTAATTTGGAAAGGCTCTTGTGACTCCCTCAATGATTCTGTGACGTACCTTAAAGGCATGGTCTAGTAAAAATTTCTATTGTCCCTACGGGTCGGCCATGTTTTTTTAAGCCTAAGTGGCTCGATTTTAGAAAACTTTCCTATGGACCTTACCCGAGTTTTCGTCCATTAAACGCACGCGAAAACAAGCACCAGGGAGCCGCCATTTTCTGATAATCCTATCTTTTCCCCCATCGCCCTGGCTGACCTGCTTTTGCGGCACTAAATCAAATCCCCCGCCCCTGAGCCTGACATTATCAAAACATTCATATTCCCCGCCTCTCTCTGTGACGTTACTGTGCTGCGTAGGCAAACGCCCAGTCGTCTTCTACGCGACTCCACACAGAACCCGGAAACCAACACAGACCATCTCACAACACAGCGCGCCACAATTCAGAATATGAAACTTTACTTTAAAATCAAACAGCAACACGGTACATTTGGTAAAGTACATTTATTTTACATTAAATGTTTAGAGAATGTTCAGCAATTGCCATATGAACTCCGAAAGCCATTTATTTTATTTTATCTGTATCCGCCATGGTACACAGGGTGTTGCTTTTCGTTAGAAGAAGCACTTTGGAAGCACGGTGAACCGCAAGGCTGTTCCATCAACTAGGCACTAGTCCATCGTAAAGGTTGGTATGTTGCTTCTAGCCACTAGTACAGCGTAAGGGCATGTGGGCCCTTGGCGATCGTCCCATAAAATTGTCAGTGTGCTCCAGTTGTTCACACGAAGCTGCAGGTGTCTACTGTAAGAGCCATCTGCTGGTGTCTCAAACCGATGGCAGTAGCAGAAGGGGAGCAAATACCTGTTATGAAAACAAAAAAATTATAATTAGTCTCGCCAGCCGATCTTCATTAATATGGCTTATTTTATTTATTACAGCCGATCAGAAACTATTTGCTTGCAAGGATAGTTCAATGGAGTATGTTCGGCTCTAAAATCAATGCGAAAAGTAACGAAATAAATCGAGGCCAACACACAATGATAAACGACAGTTAGTCTACATGCGTGAGGAATGATATGATATATGATATGGCATTTGTAACGCGCCTATACTCAAGTGTTTCTAGGCGTGATGAGGCAGGTGGGGAACAAGGGCAGACAGACAACGATCCTACTAGGCCAGGTGTCTTTCTGATCACGCATGGGGAAGGGCTGTACATTGTTAGTTGAATACAAATTAAATAATAGGGCCAGCTGGTGGCAAGTGCAAGGTAAATGCCTGGGAGAAGGGGCTGAAGGATACAGAGACAGTCCCGTAGTGCAGGTAGGCAGTGCAGGGAAAAGTGGCTGGGCCAAGGACCGAGATCGGTGAGACCAGTGGACCTGCATGCCCATGTGCCCACTACGAACACATTTTACTTGCTTTTCCTAGCTCTTCATTCATTCATTTATTCATGCATCCATTCATTAAATCTTCATTCCGGTATAAAAGCGTGTAAAGATTTACTTACATTATATTTGAAATTTCCATTGTGTCTCTTCATAATGCAGTCTGTAAAACGGACCGTGCTCCTGACAACGATTTTTCGTATACTGAACTAAAATGAAACTCGGTCTAGTTTCTGAATTTTCTGCCTTATCGTCTCTTACGTTATTGCGCACTCCCTTCAAATGTAGTTCTTTCGGCATGGTCCCTGTCTCAAGGTCAAAAAACAATAGACCCTTATACTTCCAGTGCGACTTGTGGGCCTCATCTGGGCGCTGTCCTTCGCATTCTTTATTTGCAACATCACCTAGTATAGGCATCTGTGAGAACTTGAAGTTTAGAATCCGTCTATGTAGTGCGCCTCAATGTGAAAATGCGAACTGGCTTCTCTCCCAAATGCCACGGCCCGCTTGGCTGGCGCGTTCTAAGTGCCCCAATTTTGTCCCCGTTGTCTGCGAGCTTTGCAGCCCAAATTGAGACATTTAATTTTTGGCGGAAGGTCAGGGAAAGTATAAAGTACCACAGGAGTTGAGTTAAAAGTGAGATTTATTGTTTGTTTGTTTGTTTTATTATTTGCAATACGCAAGCCTCCCCTCCGTTAACAGTGTGCAGCATTTACATTTACATGAGATGAGACATGAGAAAAATATATACATACACATATGTGAGGTGAATAGAGAGAATTCAAAGATGACACCCAGCTTGTTCGCCACCCATGATGGTGAAGGTAGGGGTTAGGTTTACAGGTACACTGTACAATAACATTTATTTACAAAAAGACAATCGTATTGCAATTATTTAAACCGGGATTTGTACTTCACAATCAGCTGTGCTTCGGGTGGGCATGGCGCAGTCGCAATGTTCAGTGGCAATGGATCACTGCTCTGCACAGAAACGCCCAAAATTCCATATCTGTGCTTCTCTAACACAGCAACAATAAGGCCTTTCACAAAGTCGAACTGCATTTCATCATAGACTGGTTTGATCACCCATTGCTTACTTCGTTTTGAAAACACCTTAGTGTAGCGAGGCATCCTTACTTTACCCCTAGTCCTAGATTGTTCACGTCCGACATTGCTGTTATGGGCCAAGACCGCTAGTAGAGTGCGATGTTTCATGCCCCGAAAGCTAAAATGCAAGCGCTTTGGCCTGTACTTTAGGCACATATTGTGGAACACCTCCAAATCACCTGTGTGACAGAATTCTGTCAGTCCTCTCAAATCTCTTGATAGAGTTTTGTCGAAAACAATCTTCTCAATGGCTTTGTGTGTCGGTGAAGATGGAATCAACCACTTCTTCTTCCGTGCCTCCTCTGGGGACAAAGGGCCATGTTCATATTGGTGGAAATGTTCATTTGCTGTCCAGCGGTGAACGTTGGTACAGTGGTGCATCAGTGACCGCCATTTTTCAAGCAGTATTTCCACTGACCCCTCACAGGTTTTTGAGCTCCACCAAAGATGGTTGGTGATAGAATGTGACCACTGCTAAATACTTTCAAAACCTTTTTTTTCCCCTGCAGCCGAGATTTTCTTATTGATTGATTTAGCAAGATACCATACGTCAAATTGATGTTTAATATGTGGGAACTGCTCTCTCATTGTCTTGGCAATTGAAACGTGTCTATCCGTGGCTATGAGGTCGATGTGCATTCCCCTTGATTGTAGATATTCCACTGATTTTATAAATCATAGTTTCTCCATGGCCACTGACGATGTACATTGTGATACCTGCACGACCACCGAACTCACAATTTTCTTACTATCCATGCCCTGAAAGTGGTAGGTGCAGTACTTGGCAGAAAATCCAGGGCTGTCGCACTGTCCATCGCCAGCTAGCCTGAATCGTTTGCCTTCGAATGTACTTGCTAGAGACAATTGTTCAATTTTCCAAGCATCACTAATGCCCGGAAACAGATAATCACGTTGGTATATGTAGTACAGCGCTTTAGAAATGAAATGGAGTCCCACAAACTGAAAGAAAGCCTCTAACTTTCTAAAACTGGAGCCACTAAAAAGTGATGCAGCTGCACACAGTCGATTGCCTGCTGGCAGTTTCCCCAGCATCGGTTGTGCAGACCATGAGAACCTATGATTTAATCTACAGGCGGCATTTATTTTGACGTTAGTGCCTTTTATTTGACGAGTCACATTAATCAATGGCTTCCCACATACTTTCCCTCTAATGGAATGCACACATTTCAGCATACTTATAATTTCCATCAAACAACTGTCGAATACAATGTATTTGCTCTCTTTCATTAGACTGTCATCCTGCGTCAACGTTGTTTCGGCCTGTGACGTTGTGGAGATTTCAACACATTGGAAAGTAATATTGCTGATATCAAGTTCTGATGCGTCTATGGATGCTGCGGCTGGTTCAATCTCTGTCATTTCGACATCTATTACTTCAACATTGATGGGAGAACACAACAATGTCAACAGGTTTTTTGTTGGCAAATTTTTGGCGGGTGTAGATTGTGTAAATTGATCTGCAACTACTTCAGAGCTATCTTCAATACATTCAATAACATCTTCTTGTGGTGGTGCGGTCGCACTGTAGCTATGGTCGAATGCAACTTTGCTGTAGTCTCCAAACTCAGTTAATTCATGTTCTGGCCATTGGACATGAGCATCTCGAGCCTGAACACGCTTCGCCTCAATTAACAGTTCCTCCATAGTGTACACGGTCTGGAAAGCCACATCTCTCTGTCACAGCTTCACTGTCTGTGTGTGTATAGTTCTGACACCCACGGGTAACTGGAGGAGAGATTGGAAAAGGGATGTTCAGTTTAAACACAAGATTGAGTGTAGCAGAATTGACTGGAAAAAAACATAAAATAGTCCCCAGCACAAACATTTTTTTAAAGTTATGAACTGTTTGTAACTAATCTTTTTTTGTTTTTTTTCTTTGCAACTTTTTTGACTCGACCTTCAACATCTGCACGCTGTAGCTCCGATTCGTTTCCACATGTCCTCCGTACCTCTTGCGCTGCAACCACTATATTTTCTGTATCCACATAGACAGCACGGAATGAGGCTCCATCGTCTCCCTGAAACATAGTACTTTCATTACTATGTATCAAAATATTGTTAGCATAAAACACACGTGAGGACGAACACACAGGTACATCTCAATAGCCAAACACGATTTAAACATTGTGTGCAACAATCAAGCGACAAGTATTCGACCAGTGATGATCTATTTCGATGGAACTGTCAGTATCCATACCTCTGGCTCTGCATGGACTGCCATGAATGGTTGTATTGGAGAGGAGGCATCCGCATCTCCCTGAAACACAGTACTTGCATTAATATGCTTTTCAATATTGGAAACACAACACACACTTGGGGTCGACGGCACAGGTACATATAAAGAGATAACCACAAATGATGCATTGTCCAAAAGAATCAAGGAAAATCCAAATATGATTACATTTCATCGACTTATTTCAACGATTCCTTTACATCTGCATCATCTAAATGAGATGTTGTGATTGTGGTGGAAGCTCGGTCGGCTCCCTGAAACACAGTACTTGGATTAGTATGGTTTTCAATACTGGAAACATAACACACACTTGGGGTCGAACGCACAGGTACATATAAAGAGATAACCGCAAATGATGCATTGTCCAAAAGAATCAAGGAAAATCTAAATATGATCACATTTCATCGACGTATTTCTCCGATTTATTTACATCTGCATCATCTAAATTGGATGTTGTGATTGTAGTGGAAGCTTCGTCGTCTCCCTGAAACACAGCACTTGCGTTAATAGGGAAGAAAGTATAGCAAATGGAATCACGTTATATGATCACGCATGATGGAGCTGTCATTATCCATACCTTGTGCTGCTGAAGAATATCTATGGATGTTGCAAATGTAGTGTGCACTTCCGAAAGCTGTTGCGCCGATTCGTATATGCATGGTCCCGCTTCCACTTCCCCTGGATTTACTTGAATGTCAGGCTCTGCATCAAGTGCAGGGGTTGACGCTCCATCAACTGCCTGAAACATAGTACTAGCATTAGTGAGGATTACAATAGTGAAAACATAACATACACCTGGGGTCGACAGCACAGGTACATATCAACGGCTAACCACGAATGAAACATTGTGTAGAACAATCAAACGACAAAAATTCCAGCTCTGATGATGACGCTCAATGGAGCTGTCAGTATCCATACCTCCTGCTGTTGAAGAACATCTAGAAATGTTGTAGATGTGGCGGACGCTTCAGCATCTCCCTGAAAGACAGTACTTGCATTAGTATGGATAACACTAATTATAACTGAAAACAAACACCAGTGGACGATAACTAAGGTGTATATGAATTGGAAAGCACTAACCAAACATTCGGTAAAAAGACACACAACATACCTGATTGATCTGACAACACCCTAAGAATAGATACTATAACAGGCTGGGCTGCGCTAAGATCACCCGGGTGACCATCCTACAGCCTGCCTGGCCTTAATGCAGAGAACATTGTGGGTCTCTCCCACTGGCCTGGCTGCTGTGGAAGCACCATATCAATGTACATACGGTCTGGCCTTTCTGGGATCACCTAAGGGCTTCATTGCCTTGAGGGCAGCTTATGGACAGACCTCTACATGGCCTCCGGCCCCTAAGAGATCACTGGAGTCCTCCAGCAGGCGTGCTGTAATAGAGCCTTAGCAACACTCGAAGGATCCAGAGTGTTCTAGGAGCCCATTAAATCTCATTGCTATGAGTGCATCCAAGTCCACTAGGCCTAACTGCTCTGGCATCAACGTGATGTGTTTCCACTGGTCTGGCTGCTCTAAGGGCCCCCTCATGACTCTCCGGCAAGCCTGGCTACTCTCAGAGCCTTGCATGGATCCTGCAGTTGGCTCCCCTACCCTAAAGGCCCCTGCAGATCCTCCAACAGGACTGGTGGTTCTAAGCGTATCCTATGAAGCCTACAACAAGAGGCCTCCGAGAACACCTAGGGAAGGGAATATACCACATGCCTGACATTTCTGAGGGAATCCTTTTTGCAAAGCCAAGACCTGTTTACTATGAGAGGCTGGGAAGGATACACATCAGGATTGATTGATCTAAGAGAAAACTTGCACCCTTCTGCATGGCCGAGTGTTCGATGATCACCCTAAAATCCCTTTGAACAACCTGACTGGGTTGAAATCGCACCTGGGACCCTGCAAGAGGCATTACTGCTTTCTGAGCCCCTTGGAATCCATCCATTTGACTTGAATGCTTTGCAAACACCCTGGGGGTTGGGGACTTCAACAGGCATCGCTGGTCGAAGAACAATATGACGACCCACAAAATACCCACCGATTCTGATGTACGTTTGGGGCCTGCAATCCCTTCTCACTGCACTGAGGCCATCCGTACAGTTATCAACAATCCAGGTGTAATTTAGACATCATTTGTTTACTACTTGTTGTCCAGGCTAAAGAAGCGAGGCAGTTCTGACATCAACTTGTGAAATGCTCAGAATGTAGAGTGTGATCACCCCAAGGACCCCCCCAAACAGGCATTACAGCTCTAAAAACAGCCATTTTAAACTGCATGCGCCAGACTACCCTAAGAATATCCACGAGAACTCCCAACAGCCTTGTCTGTTCTAGCAGCAGCCCAATCTCTCTCTGCCAGTTCTCACCGCACTGCATACAATATTAAGAACCTGGAAAGGGCTCATTGTTCTACAGAGCACATAGTCTGGCATGAAAGAAATGGAGGGGTCCCCTCAAGATGCCTGATTGGACTGGGACCACCACCATGATGCTTCCAAAGAACTCTTTACTCTGGAGCACCCGGGCCTGCCCAAAAGGTCCAATTATTTCTAAGAGCACCTTGAGATGAATCCTCTCACAGAGTTGAATACTTTATGGACACTCTGACAACTCTCTATAAGGCCTGGCTGTTCTATTGGCAATCAAAGGACGCCCCACCAGGTCCGTTACACGGATGGCATCTTAGCAATTGACAATGGTGGCTCGTCTCATGGGGCGCCAACCTGCCACCCATTCTGGACGATTCAAGCCAGCCCAGTGAAAGCACTGAGCACCTTCTCAGGTTCAGCTAGCAAATGACTGAGTGCTCCTACTCTAGCTTTTACAGTCAATGGGAAACATGGTGCTCCCCATGTTGTTCCCCAGCGGCCATACCATGGGTGTAATTTTAGGGGGGACAGAGATGTTTGTCCCCCCCAACTTTCATGGCACACCATTTTGTCCCCATTCATTTGGCTGGGGCACCTTTTCTTCAGATGTCATGCCACCCCCCAACATTTTCAGCAAAGTTACTCCACTGGCGCATACTCAATGATCTATGCGAGACCGGTGGCATTTTGCTTCCCCAGTCTTGCATGGCCCATTGGATATGCAGGCTGGGGTAATGCAGGACTGTCTGTCTGTAGAAGGTGCTTCTGTGACTCCACACACATTCAGATAGATTGGAGAATTAAACTTGGATTGCTATGGCTGCTCCACACATGTGCAGCAACCAAGAAGCTTGACCTGCTTCCTGGTTCTGGTTTCTTGCTGCACAGGAGCTGGAGGGCCTCCATGGCAGATGGCTCGAGGACCAAAGAGCAGAGTCTGGACTGGGGTTGAAGGTAAGAAAAAAAGAAGTATGAATGTATGTGTATACGCTTGTATAAATGGCGTTTTTTCTACAGTTATGTGTGTGATTGAGAGAATGTATGGTGTATGAGTGTTTGTGTGTGAGTGAGCGAATGGTGTAAATGTGTGCTTGTGAATGAGAGTGAATGCTGAATGCGTGCACGTGTGAGTGAATGTGGCATGTATTAGCAAGTGAATGCTGTGTATGAATGTTTGTGTTCTGCTGTTTGTGCCAGGCTGGGGACTGGTGATTTACGGCAGCCGAAGGGTGGATGGAGATTCATTTGGCAGCCAGCGGGCCTAGCTCTCTTTTCGTAATGTGGCATGACATTTTTACTGGACACCAATCATAAAGCAAACATAAGTGCTATTACCTGGTTGGACTGGCCTACCTATGTGAAAACAGTCTGGCAATATTGTATTACTCTGGCATTGCATTTTTCCCTTGGCCTCAATAGTAAATCAAACATGTTAAATGTTATTACATGGCTAGACTGACATACTTTTGTACTGCCAGTCTGAATATATTTTATGACTGTGACATGGCATTTTTTTTTACTGAGTACCAAAAGTAAAGCCAATATGATAAGTATTATTATGCGGCTGGCCTGGTCTACTTTGGTGCAGCCAATCTGTCTATCTTTTATTTCTGTGGAAGAAAATGTTTAACTAGGCATTTAGGGTAAAACCAACCTAACTGTTCTTATATGGCTACACTGACCTACATTAGTGCAGCCAGTATGGACATGTTTTCTTACTGTGGTATGGCATTTCCAACTCAGCATCAAGGGTAAAAAACAACACTAAGAGGGTTCTTACAGGGCCATACTGGTCAAAATTGGTGTAGCAGGTCTGGACAGATTTTCCTAATGTGGCATAGCATTTTTATTGGCAAAGCCAGCAGGAGTATGCTCTTATGTGGCATATATTGGCAGAGCCACCATGGATATGTTTTCTTATAATATCTTTACTTGGCAGGAGCTTGTAAACTTTTCTTCTCTAGATGTTTGGACTGCAAATTCCACCAGTCCTAGCCAGCATAGTCAATGATGAGGGATCATGGGAGTCATTGTCCAAAACATCTGGAGAGCCACAGGTTGCAGATTCCTGTTATGTGGGAATACTGTCACATATTTGTGCAGCCAGCATGAACATGTATAGGCAAAGCCAGCATTCATTTCTTTTATACTGGCATATTTTGTGGGAAAAGGATCTTGTGCATTGTTTGAGAATTGCATCTCTGATTTCTCCATGAAACAGATTGCAAACTGTGTGGCTTTTTACCCAATTTTTCTGAGAAAGTGTGCTGTAAAAGTACCAATTTTAACCCGTTGTTTAAGAAAAATTCTCACGGGGAGAACCACCATCCCTCCGACCCTAGTTGGTTAGTTCAGGCTCCCTCGCTACGCCTGCTCTCTTTCGCATGTTAGTGGAAAACGTTTACGCCCCTCCAATTAAAAAAATCACCAGCCGCCACTGGCCATTGAAATGTGAACATGAGAACACTGTTTATTTCTTTGGGCCACAGTGTGATGGTCAATCCTTGTGTCTTTTATGTATGAAAGAGGGGAAACTCGGCTACCAAAAGCGTACAGGGATTGGCCATAGCACGTGTCGCGTGAATCCCTGCAGTTTATAGCTCTCTTAATGCCCATGTGTATGGTCGCCAAAGAGTGAATGGCTGTTTTAAATGAGTCAATGCAAGCCAGATTTGCTTAAAATAACGTTTAAGTTAAAGGAAAACAGAATGGTGACAAAACAGTATCCTATTTTATTTTTTAGAGGAATGGCCTAACGAAATTCTCATGACACTGAAACTATTATAAATCTGCATTTTTTCACAGCGATATTTGCTGTTTATGGCTGTAAAAATCTGTTAAGTGCGTTAACCCTTTCCCTGCCCTTAAGACTTGTATTAGGAGCCTCATTTCTGTAGAAAAGTATCGATGTTTCAGTGGTGAAATTGTGAAATAGGTGTGTTATTCGGGAGTAGGTATTCCCATTGCATCATTAATCATTTTTTAGCAGCATGAACCTGTTTTAGATTCACATGTTGTGAATAGGCTGACATCTAGTGTTTAGTCTCGGATATTACAACTTGGTTACAAGTGTTTGAAGAAGTAGGACGGCAATTCTCCTCCTATCCCGGCCACACGAGTAGACGCCATTTTAAGATAATGTTCCCATTCTCGGAGTTGGACACGGGAGAGTAAAGAGAGCAACTTCGAGAGAAGTTTCTCTCAGATTTTGACTTCAACCAGAGAAAGGAGAAGGGATGCCTCGACATCAACATCTTTGAAAAATGAAAACATCAGCAAGACTTCGAGAATCCTACAAAATTCAGCAGAATTTTGAACAATATTTTGGTTAATGATAAAATTCCATACCTTTCAAAGTTGTGCATTCATGGGCAACACTCCCTTTAAGTTGTGTCCATTGTGTAATCATAAATTATTGTGGAACAACAGCGACTGTGCACCTGCCCAACACAGACTCTCTATGAAACACGGGTGACCAGATTTTGAAAATCAAAAACCGGGATGGGCCAAAAACATAAAAGTAGGACTAGCTCCCACAGCCTAGTCAACTCTCCCCCCTCCCCCGTCATGCCATCCCATCTCATGCCCCCACCATACACATGAAAATACATTTTTCCAGCACTTCTATATATTAACTGCAGGGTTGCAAAATTAGATGACACTAGAGCGTTTTTCCTTTCATAGTTGTTACAGGCTATGTGAGTTTATTCACTGGTCGCTCTGGCGCAATTAGTAAAAGCATACAGCTATGAACAAGGTTGTAGGTTCGAAGCTGCATTACCCTCTTCCCGAACGTATATTGAAAACACCCTTGGGACGGGGGACAGAGGGCTTAATTCTGAAGAGTGCAAAACCGGGACGTCTGGTCACCCTAATGAAACCAGTTGCAAAGCTTGTGATTATCCAAGCCCTACATTGAGAAATGAAAATCAGCGTGCAGCATACACTACCGACTCAACCTGTTCAACAGCATCAGTATTGGTGGAAGACTGGGCGAAGGCAGACGAGTCTGGTTCAGAGACTATCGCTATGCAGCTTGATGCGGAGAAGCAAACTCTACAGCAGACGTTGCACGGTATGACTGTAGCAAATAAACTGAAAGGAATTACATAATTGAATTGTCACCATAAACGAGGGCACAGGCACAAAGCAGAGGGCATGAAGGTCAAATATCCTCTAATATCATGTCTAATACTATGATTAAGACAAGTCTTGATGTGGGACAGCAAGCAGACGGGAGTCTTCATGGTTAAATAAAAAAAGACATTAATTGTAAAGGGTTTCGGAATTCAATCTGGAAGTCCAGGCCCAGATAATAGATATAGAATTACATACGCTGCCCTTGCTGTTCGTCTATGGAAGTCAACGTAATCCGATTGTGATATTGATTTTCAAAGACAGATACGGGTGCAGTGAGCAAAAAACAATCCCTGGCCAATTTACAAAGTACATAGCAAAGAATGGACACCATGACCCTAGTGGCCAGCTCAATGGGCACCTGCTAGGCCTCAGGCGAAGACTCTGCCGAGTAGCTGTTTCAAGATGAGATGCTTCTTACAGAGGTTTGATGTATTGACTTCCACGTAGCATCCCAAAGTTCAGTTCACAAATAGCTGCCTGCTCCATATATTCAATAATTCATTATGGAGTGACGCCAGTGTTGTGACGACAAAAATTGCTCAACACGTTTCAGACTTCGGTGCCCGTCTTCAGGAGGCGATGATATCACTGTCATCAAATAACTAATATACAGCCGCTAATCTCACATTAAGACACTAATCTCACATTAATTCAAAAGGAAGGGGAACGTGAACCAAAGAGACACGAATTCTGCTGTCCATCAAGAAGACCTACACCATGTGTCAAATGTTCGCACGTGCTGCGCAAGATTATAATAATAGTCAAAATTCTATGGGCATAAATCCAAATGGCTCCAAAAAAATTAAATAACGAAACACAAACAGAAAATGCATCTCCAAACAAAAGCTCACACATGCAAGTGATAAAAATGTACCCAAAAGGCCTGAAGCACAAAGGTAGATAACAACGATTAATCATAGTAACCTAAGAGTGGGATTAAATATACAGAAGCCTGGATAAACTACGTATCCCGTGATGCTCAAGAACTGTGTGTGGTTCACAATGCTTAAGTTTAAGGAAGTAAAGAACGCACTTGTTTCATGTAATGTTAGTAACCCCTAAATGCTGAAAAGAAAAATAATAAATGGATGCCTGTATTAGAAAATGAAGATAGGTAATTGAACGTAATATGAGAGTATAGACATCAACCAACAAGAATTAAACAAGAATTACATATAAAAGTAAAATACAATCTTATGAACAGTGCCTGAAACAAGACATATCTCATTACAAACATAATGCACTAATCGAGCAAAAAATAGACTGCAAATGCTGCTGCAAGTAAAATAAGCAGAGTGAATACACATAAGAGTGAACAGGCTGTTCTTCATTCATTGCTTAAGCTAGGAGGAGGACTCAAGCTCTACACATGAGGCTTTCTGAAGCAGGGGCCATTTGACGGCCAATATCTTTTTGGTAAGGCCGGCAATGAAAAACTGGATAAAACTAAAAGAGAAAAAGAAAGAGCAATGGCAATGGGGGGTACTCACAGCACATATTTTACAGAAGAGGACAATAGCCCCCGAAGGAGAAGACGGAGGCCATCACCTCAAGCAAAAGTGTATGATCAATGATTTAATCAGAACTTTACAGGACACTGGGGGTGTGGGGGTTTAGCAGCATTACCATACAGTCCGCCATTTGGAATAGGTCACGAGGCAGAGGTAAGGAGGCTCAGAAAGAGGAGCCACTTTCACTAAACTATGACCCACTAAAAAATAGCAAACACAGCAGGACAGTGAGACACATTCTTCTATCCACAATGGGGAGGTGGATCTCAAAGGACACGAGATTTAAGCATAGTCCCACTTGGGGACCGCTGGAACTTCTAAAGACACTGCACAAAATGGCACCAAAGAAATCAAGAACAGGGGCAGGTTGTCTGTTACAAGGGTATTTGGGACTCTCCTAAAGAAGGGGGACAATAGAAAGGGGTGTAGAGGAGCAGGTGGGTGCTTTCACACTAGTTTGCACCCCCTCAACGGCGAAATATTGGAATAGTAGAAGAAGAGCTGTAAATGGGACCCTCTCTATTGTTCCTATACCGCATCAAGTGCATGAGAGACGTTATGCACTCAGACAGCCATACAGAATGTACCCTCGCACTGAAAGCGTGGAAGAATGCTGCATGGAAGAATGTCAGCACGCACCTATGGACATCATGGAACGTTAAAGTACCTGACACGGGCAGGGCGATAGTATGTGTGATAAGGCGATGTGCACACCCTTAAGTAGGTGATATTTCCTGTCTCTATCCAGAGTTTTCAATGTTATATAATGCTTATATGTGGTTGAGGTGCGAGGGAGAATGACTGTCCTGGCACATGTGCATTTGATATGCAGGTAATTGAGTGAGTTAGAGCCACACCTCTCTGCTGTGAATGTGCCCAGACTAAAGGGCAGGTTTGTGCAGTGATGGTTTCACAGGGTTCCGTGACAGATGCTTGTCCCCTAGCAGCAATCATGGTGTCCGGGGCCATTTGTGGGCAAGGTCCCACAGGGAGGCAGCAGGGCAGTTAGGATCTGCGGGGGCTGGGAGATCGGGATCCGGGGGGAAGGTGGGGCGCTGGACGCAGTCAGAGGTCGTCGGCAGCCTCCTTGAGTTATCGTTTCTCAGGTGGTGTGGCTGGGGGCTCATCTTTTTGCCGGGCATTGACCCATGCTAAATGACGAGTTTTACAGTGGTGCATTTTCATACCCGGTGTGATGGAGGCCTGCCCTCAAGCGGTAGCCCTGGTGTCCAGAGCCATCAGACGGAGGTCCTGCTCCAAGCATGGCTGGAGGGCTTTTGGGCCGGAGGGGACTGCGTGGGCTGGGAGATCGGGATCCGAGGGTGCTGAATGCAGGCACGGGCTCCATGGGCTACCCGGGTATCTTTGCTCTTGGGGTGGGCCCAGTGAGGGGTCACACGTTTTCTTATGGGCACTGGCAGTGACAGGCGATCAGTTGTGGTTGCATGTGGGTTTGTTGTGACAGATGTTTGCCCCCATGACGGCAGTCCTGGCATCCAGAGCCAATTTCGTGTGTGGGCCCCCTGCGAGTAGAGCTGGGGGGCTTTAGACAGGCAGGGTCTGTGGGGGCCAGGAGGATGGTGACCCAAGGGGGCTGGATGCAGACAGAGGCTCTGTGGGCTCCCAGGTATTGTTGCTCTTGGGCTGGGCCCAGTGAGGGGCCAAACCTTTCTGATGGGCACTGGCCCAGGCTAAGTGACAGACGCTCAGTTGTGGTTTCTTGAGGGTTTGTGGTAATACATGGTTGCCCCCTAGCGGCCTTCCTGGCATCCAGAGTGAAATTTGTGTGGGCCCCATTGCAAGCAGAGATGAAGGGCTTTGGAGAGGGAGGGTCTGCATGGGCCAGGAGGATGGAGACCCGAGGGTCCTGGACGCAGGCAGAGGGTCTGTGGGCCCCTCAGGTATCATTTCCCAAACGGTGTGGCGGGTGAGGCGATCTCATCCTTCAGCTGGGAGGTGTCCATACTGAGAGACAAGGGTGCCTGTTGTGGTTTAATAGGTGGTGGTGCTCATGTGATAGATGCTTGCCCCCCGGGTGGCAACCCTGTTGTCGGAAGGGATGTGTAGGTGATCAGTCCCTCTTCAAGTAGGACTGGGAGATTTTGGGCGGACGGTGGTCAGCGTTGGCCAGGAGATAGGTATCAGGGGCCCATGGGTTGCAGGCTGTGTGCAGTAGGCTCCTTGGGTATCATTTGAGAGCTAGGTGTGGGAACCACATCACGGTACCAGGAATAGAGGAGATTAATGTAGGCAATGATAAAAGTGCACAAATAAAAGTAGTAGAAATGGGACTCCGGTAGCAGACAAAGTAGGAAGGAAGGGAGCAACATGCAACACATTTTTCAAGGGTTGCAGTCTTGTGGGTTGACAGCCAATTGAATTGAAACAGATTTCACTTTAGCTGTAACTGATATCCGATGGTAAAGTGTAGAAGTGTGCTTTATCTTCACAAAGAACAGTTCCGTAATGGTGAAAATGGTTGCAAAAAGTAGTGGCGCTGTTAACAGTAAAAAATAAACGTAGTGGAACACTGCTCCCGACGGTTCCCGCTCATTTTGACCACTGAATGTAGGAGGTTGAATTGCATCGTGTACAGACTGGGGTCTCTCACTGGCCTTTAGGACCATGGCACTAGGCCTGTGTTGGGCCTATCAGGGGTGCCGTTCGGGGGTTGGGCGACGGGATCCCCCCTTCCTGGGTCAGTCAGGGGGTTTTGCCCCGGCGAGGGCCCAGCTCCAGGACTGGCTACCTCACTGTGTGGGCTCGTCTAGAATCCAATATGATATGTGTTTAATCTTTCTCGTTTTATATCTCTAAAGACCCTGGGCTTCAGGCCAGGGGAGTGGCCAGCAATGCGAATAGGGGTACTGCCTTGGGTGGGGTTAATGTCTGCGGGTGGCACAGATTTGGAAGAGAAGTGCAATGGTCGGGCCAATCCAATGGGAGCACCCAAGAATTCCCGGATGGCTGCTGCCACAGGTCACTGATGAATTGGTGCATAACTTGTTGTATATGTATGTATGATTGAAGGGCCACTCAGGGGGCATCCCGTAGGTTGGGGTGCAACAGAGTAGAGGATAGGTGGTTCCGATGGTGATCGGGGTGCAATGGGTCAGCGGTCTGGCCATACTGTGAGACTAACATAAATGCTGTTCAGGAGGGGGAGTGCCCCTGGCCGGTAGACCTGTGGTCCTATGACGGTAGCTTGGGGCACATTGCACTGAATTTCCCTATGGCTCAACCATTTGGGTCTTTGGAAGCATAGGAAGGGAGCGTTAGGGCTTAATTCAGGATATGGTCCTAGGTTCGGTGCAGAACAGTGAGGTCTCTGGCCAGAAGCTCATAGAGCGGTCCTCGTCGGTCCTTGCAAGGGGGAGAGGGTCTGGTCGGTTTACAGGGTCGCATATTTCCCTCAGGCCCATCCCAGAGTGTGGGAGGGCGATGGCCATTGCCACCCCCCCATGCTGAAATATGTAATGATGATGATGTCATGGTTAGTCGCATTTTGATGATGTGAGAGATGTAATAATAAATGCGGCCTAATGCCTTCCAAAGTATATTTCTGTCTGGTGTCCCGCACTGGGTCTGCTCACTGAGTAGCCCAGTTCCCTTAACTAATTCCTTCCCTCAATAAGTTTTATAATTTGCCACCTAGAATTACTTCATACATGACGTATTTTGGGGCATAAGACCTCTATGTAATGAAGCTACTGCGTGAGTGTGCGTGCACCAGTCTGATGCTTGTCAGTTCTCCCTGCTTTATTAAATGAGAACAAAGTAGTACTTTGCCATATTCCTTGAGTCTGTCCGATTATTTGGTCTGAGATCATTATTTGTAATTCCATTTAGCACAAAAGACGCTTCAAGGTGCTAGAGCACGAGGGCCCTCACAGGGAAAGGGGGGAAATGTATTATTTAATGGAATCATTTATTCCAAAGAAAGATGGAACACTATGTCCCAATCTGGAAGTGAGACCAGTAAACACATTTCTCAAGACTCAAAAGGACACCCCCTCAGAAACTGTAGAGGGGCAATAACATGACAATAATCAGCTCAAAGATGCATATTTTAATGTTACACTGCACCCAGGCTACAAAAGAGAACTTTAATTTGAAGCATGTGCACAACATTATCAGCATTAGTTTGTCCCATATGGGACAAAATCAGCCCAAGGATATTACAAAAGGCCTGGAAGTGGGGGCTGCACAAATTCACAGAAGAGAGAGCCATACAGTGTTTTATTTAAAATTACCACCCGGGGAGGGGGCAGCAACCAATCAGGTTGCTTGGAACATAGGCTGAAACTACCGATCGAAGCCTGCGTTCCGAGCAACTTGATGGCTGCTTACCCCGCCCGCCATCTTCCCTGCGCCCTCCCTTCCCTTCATCTTCTAACCCCCTACTGCCCACTTACCTTATTTCTATGGTGGTGGAAACCGCCACCACCGCTTCCTTCTCCCGTTGTCCACGCTGGCCACCATGGAAATGGAAGAGGGGCTCTGTATGGACCCCTGTTTTCAAGCTCAATGTCGGCCATCTTGATAAAGTATTTTGTTTGGATGAACCGGACACCATGAGGCGTATGGTTAATTCAAACAAAATACAATGCTCTCAGCACCCAGGGTCATCGGATTCACAACCCGGGGGTTCTAATTGCATTCATACCCTCTCTGACATGCCGGACAGTGTGTTATCGGCCTGGGGACACTCATTTAGTTCACACCCCGGCACCTGGACTAGATCGGATGTGAATGCTTAGTTGTAGGAAAGTAAGTCATACAATTCCAAGCCTAAATAATTGTAAGTAATTCCATGTTTCTAGAAGTCAAAACATCCCATGCTTAAAATTGTGGTAGTAAACGACTTCTGTGACAAAAGAAATGAAGTCAGTTGTTTGGTGCAATGATAAGTAGGTTTATTCAGTCTTTTATATTTCAAATCTGAGTAAAAAATAGAAAAAAAGTAGCAATTGCATTTTTAAAAATCCTCAATCTAGTCACAGATAAAGGAAGGGGAATCGGTAAGATATGCAAGGAAAATACCAGCATGCCATTTTTCTTGACAATTTTGATCAAACACAACCATCCATGTAAAAATAGATTCTTAAACGGTCACAGGCGAGGTGACGATCCTCAAAACATTGTTTCCAAAAATTACAAACTACAGCGTACCACCCCACAACCATAACATTCTAGCACCTGGTATAAAAAGAAAGAAATCTCTTCAATCAAGGGTGCATGAGGGACAGAAACAACACAGCTGTGAACGGTTGAGCCCCTCAGCAGGTACCTTTTTTAGACACCACAAACATGCATGGACTATATAACGAAAAACCCTAAATACTAAAGACAACAAGGCGGAGGAAACACAAGGTGGGGGAGCATGGGGAGGGGTGTAGATGCTTGAGAAAGGCTGGCAGGTCAGATATACAGGCCATTATAAGCCTTTTAGATCGGTCACACTTCCCTTTACAGGCCTTCTTCCAGTGCAATACGTACTCTCCAGCGTACAAGGAGACACCCGCCCTTGCCAGTGTTCACAAGAAGACACAAGATCTGACTGCCACACTTAAAGAACTTTCTTTTTTGCAACAATCAGAGCCCTACACATCCACTGTCTTGAATTAGTAACAGAGCCCTGCGATCATGCAATCAATAGCTCATTCCACTGGAGTCCGCGCCATTAAAATGCAGTCACTCTATCACAATCATCGAACATATAGTCCAAGCCAAGAAGCCTCTAGTTTCCTAGCAAGCACAGCAAGTATCAATCTCCGAAAAGCCACGACTGAACATTGTAGCAAGTGTCCAGTACAGTGAGAACCCTGGCTGCTAGGCAAGCCTAAGCTTCGAATCACTCTTCCTCCAAGCAATTCTGGAGTGTAGCACCGATCATAACTCCTGGGGGATCACCACAATGAGGTCACTCTCCCACAGCAGCCTGTACTGGTCGTATGGATTGCTCAGACAGGTACTGGTCCACCTACATAGTGCCGAGCCTGATAGTGCATGTAACGCGACTGGTACAAGAGTAGACCAATGCCAATTAACATCACCTGCAGAACATCCATTAATACCGAGAACAGTGTTTTCAGCTTCATATGCATAGTCGCATTTGAGCCTTGAAGTCTATGCTTGAAGCAAATAGGGCGCCTGCGACAAGACATATTTTTCCGATAGGATCCCTGCTGAGGCTAATTTAAGTACCGGATTCCAACTTAAAAAGTAATTGGGGTGAAGCAGGAAATGATTCTTCTATAGGGACTTGTGAACTTCTTCAATGTGGTGGTAATCAAAAGAAGTGATGACCTTTAGTGAGTCCACCTTCTCTAGACAGGAAGGCCTCCAGAGGCGCAGTCACAACTGTAAGCCCTTCAATGCCTACCCAGCCGCATCCGAACCATGACAATCTGCAACCCCGCAAAGGGCGAAGGTGCAGTGATATCTCGTATATTGGGAAAGCCAAAACCTCCCTTCTCCATCCAGCCACCAATAAGGCCAGAGAGGGACATTTTGTTACTGGTATTATCATGCCACCAGAAAGACTTAAACTGTTTCTCTATTGACTTTTGCATCATTGTTTATAGAGGTAATGCAATCATATTAAAGACATGCAACATGTGAGGCAGCAGAGGCATGTTCATTCTAAGTATCATTCCCCATAGTGTTAGACAAAGTTTGCTCAGTCTCTTCCTGTCAAGGATACACTTGCCCAATACATTTTTTATTTTGATTTTAAGTTCCAACAAGTTATTTGTGTGCCATGCCCACTTGACACCTAGGTGCATACATTTTCTGGCCGCCCACTTAATGCCAAAACCTGACAACATTGGTGCAGTTCAAGCTGCGTTGATCAGCGAAATCTCTGACTTGGAGCAGTTCACCTTGAAGCCAAAATACTACCAAACCTGTCAATAAGTGTGAAGGGAGTAGTTTCTTACCTGTAACTCCATTTCTCCAGCGTTGGTATCTTTCATGGATTCACATGCTTAGAATATTCCCCGTCGTCAGACTGGGAACCCTCGGTACACATATATAGTCGTTTCCTATAGGAAAAAACTTCCGACACTTGTGTGTCCTATCCACATCTACGTCCTCCCCGGGGACGTCCACGCACGCCCCATAGGACGTAATGGTATATAAGCCCCGCCCCCGCGGGTCCCGTCAGATTTCGACCCCTCCAAAGAAGAAAGGGGGAACCTGTTTATGCACATATCCTGCACATTGCATTCCGGGGAGGCTGGTGGGCGCATGTGAATCCATGAAAGATACCAACGCTGGAGAAATGGAGTTACAGGTAAGAAACTACTCCCTTCTCCAGCATTGGATCTTTCATGGATTCACATGCTTAGAATAGATTGTATAGCAGTATCCTAGAAGAAGGAGGTGAGAATGCAATGCAACATACATTATAAAATTAAAACACTCCCAGTCCAAATATATATATATATATATATATATATATATATATATATATATATATGCACGTAAGCAGTAACATATTTATATTAAGGCGATAGATCAAGGAAAAAACCAAACATCGGCAAGGTAAAGACAACAGTTTTACCATTTGGCTTACCTCATTGGAAAAGATGGCGCAGCACTGCCCTCCCCATCTGTACTTCATCCGCATGCTGCCTTTCCAGGCAGTAATGGCGTGTGAACGTGTGTGGGACAGACCAGGCCGCCGCCTGGAAGATGTCTGTCAGAGGAATTCCTGCCCATAGCGCCGCGGAGTAGGCTGTCGATCTCGTCGAATGGGCTCTAGGGTGCCCTTGTAGGAGTCTCCCAGCCTTGGAGTGACTAAAAGTAATTGCCGACGAGACCCATCGGGCCAGTCCTTGCTTGGAGATTGCCCTTCCTCTGGTCGACGGACCATATGCAATGAACAGCTGTCTGGTAGTTCTGAGTTCTTGCGTTCTTTGCAGATAAAACTTTAACGCTCTTTTCACATCGAGCGTATGAAGAGCCTTTTCCGCCGTTGACGACGGGGTCGCAAAGAAAGTAGGGAGAGCAATGGTCGAGTGTTTGTGATAGATCGTCGGTACTTTCGGGATGAAAGTAGGATTAGTTGATAGTATCACTTTATCTTTAAAGAATCTCATATATGGAGGGTCTATGACTAATGCCTGTAATTCCGACACTCCTCTAGCTGACGTAATGGCAATTAAGAAAGCCAGCTTCCACGATAGGAACTGCATGGATGAAGAGGACATTGGTTCGAAAGGAGGTTTCATTAAAGCCGCCAACACCACATTTAGACTCCACGACGGTGGGAACCGCTTCGTAGGGGGAAAAGTTCTAAAGAGACCCCTCATGAAATGTTTCACCAGTCTGTCGCTGAATAACGGTGCGGAATGTCTCCTTCTCGTGAACCTTGAGATGGCCGCCAGGTGCACCTTGATGGATGACGAGGATAGCCCACTCTCTGCTAGGTGCAGAAGATATGGTAAAATTTGTTCAGGAGTTACTTCCCCAGGCCGTATTTCGTGCTTTGTTTGCCACCACATACAGAACCTTCGCCACTTGCATATGTATGACTTTTTAGTGGAAGGAGCTCTAGCCACCTGTAGAATTGTTCGGCAATCCGACGAGACTTTTAAATTTCCAAATTCTGCAAAGTCAGGAGCCATGCCCTCAGGTTGAGGCTGTCTGGATTGTGATGCCACACCGTTCCTTTGTCCCTGGATAGGAGATTCGGAACTTTCTGGAAAGTTATCGGTTGTTCCAACGATAGGTGTAGTAGGTCGGAAAACCACGGTTGCCTCGGCCAATACGGAGCCACCAGAATGACCCGGCATTTGTATCTGCGAATCCACTGTATTGTCCTCCGTATAAGGGGAAACGGAGGGAAGGCGTACAGGAACGTGTCTGTCCACGGAAATGAGAACGCTTCCCCTAGGGACCCTTTCTGAGGCCATCTGCTCGCGAACTGCTCGCATTTCTTGTTTTCTTTCGTTGCGAAGAGATCGATTGAGGGGTGACCCCACCTTTTGAAGATTCTTTGCAGCTGAGTGGTGTCCATCTCCCACTCGTGTATCTGAGCCATGCTCCTGCTCAGGGAATCCGCTTGTACGTTCTTCACTCCTGGGAGATGGTGAGCCACTATAGATATGTTGTGTTTCAAAGCCCAGTGCCATACCTTTTGAGCCTCCACTGAAAGGGTACTGGATCTCGTGCCTCCTTGTTTTATCAAGTAGAACATGGCTGCCGTGTTGTCTGTCAGCACTCTCACTCTCGACCCCTTGATATGTGGGAGGAATGATTTCAAGGCCCACCTCACTGCCCTCAGTTCCAGTACATTGATATGTAGGCGTGATTCGGTGGGAGACCATCTGCCCTGGGTTTGGTGGTTGTTCATGTGTGCTCCCCATCCCGTCAGGGATGCGTCCGTGATGATGGTATTCTGAAATTCGGGTTCTTGTAGAGGAGCCCCTCTGTCCAGATTGTGAAAGCTTTTCCACCATTGGAGGGCTCGGATGATTTTGTCGTCGTCGACGGTTAGCCTGTCCGACCACCGACCCGTGGACTGCTTCCATCTGTCCGCTAGGAATTCTTGAAGCGGCCTCATGAACAATCGACAGTTGGCTACTAGATGGATGCAGGAAGCCATGGAACGTAGGATCGCCACATACTTTCTCACTGAGAGTGTGCCATGTAGACGTAGTTCACTCGTCAGCCGATTGATCTTTGACATTCTGTCTAGGGAAGGTTTCACTATTCCCGACTGGGTTTCGAATTGAGCTCCCAAGAACTTTAAGTTCTTTGATGGCCTTAGAGAGGACTTTTCGAAGTTCACTGCGAACCCCAGTCGTTGCAGAAGCTGTAAGGTAGCCTGTACGCTGTCGTTGGTCGACGCCGAGGAGGATCCCCTCACCAGCCAGTCGTCGAGGTACGGGTATACATGATGCCCTTTCTTTCTCAGCCAGGCTGCTACGGGCGCCAAACATTTTGTGAACGTTCTTGGAGAGGATTTGAGACCAAACGGGAGCACTGCGAATTGGTAGTGTGTCTGACCTACCATGAACCACAGAAACCTCCTGTGTTTTTGACACATAGGGATGTGGAAGTACGCGTCTTGCAGATCTAGAGCTGCCAAAAAATCTCCCACTTGAACAGACCTGATTACTTCCTGCAGCGTGAGCATTTTGAATTTCTGGCTCTGTAAGGTCTCGTTGAGGTCGCGTAGGTCGAGAATGGGACGCCATTTTCCGTTCGGCTTCTTTACCACGAAACACCGTGAGTATACCCCTTGGCCTTTTTGCGATGCAGGGACTAACTCTATGGCACCTTTCTGTAACATAAGTGCTACTTCCTGCAGCAAATTGTCCAGATGTGGTTGGGGTATGGGTACAGGTGGACACTTTGGAGGTTTGCATTTGAATACTAGAGAATGTCCGTACCTCACTGTGTCCAACACCCACTGATCTGTCGTGATGTTTTCCCATTCTTTGACGTAGCTCGACACTCTTCCTCCCAGAACGGTGCGCTTTCCGTTATTGCTGGTCTTTCTGTTTGCTCGTCGACGACGAATAGGTCGGTCGTCTCTTGGATGACTGGAAGTTTCTGCGCCGACTTGAGTTTTGAGAGGCGCGTCTATATCCCTGGGAAGGGTACGCCGATCTGCCGAAGGATCTATCCCTGGGTGTAGAAAATCTTGAGTTGCCAGATGCCCCTCTAAAGGGACGAAAGGATCGAAAGTGTTTACCACTCTGAAGAGCACCCAACGACCGTGCCGTATCCGAATCCTCCTTCATGCCCTTCAAGGCCTCGTCCACCTTTTCTCCGAAAAGAAGGTCACCTTCGAAGGGCATGTCCAATACCTTATACTGCACCTCGGGTCTGAAGTTGGTGCACTTAAGCCAAGCCTGGCGTCGTAGAACAACTCCGTTGTTTATCTGCTTAAAAGCTGCATCTGCCAGGTCCACCGCTATATTAATAGCATGATTCGACGCTTCTTCGCCCTCTCGTACCAGAGACATTGCCGTTCTTCTATGTTCTTCCGGAAGGTGGTCCAGTATAGGGGCCAGTCTGTGCCACATCTCCCTGTCGTACCTGGCCACAATAGCCAGAGAGTTGGCTGCTTTCACAGTTGTAGCACCCACGGAAAGAACCTTCTTGCCAAACACGTCTTGGCGTCTTGCCTCATTATCCGGAGGGATAGAGCACTTGTGTTGAGCCTTGGCTTTCCTCGTCGCCGCTGCCGACACCACCGAATCAGGTGTAGGTTGGGACGAAAGACACTTCGGGGTAGAGTCTGGCACTTTAAATTTCTTTTCAATGCGGCCTTTGACGGCCGGTTCAGAGAACGGGTGACGCATGGTTTGAACACCCTCTTTCCAGACATGATCTAAAATGGGTATTGAGAATATTGAGCGTCTATTCTTACCCATATGATCGAATAGAAAGCAGTCTTTTTTCTCCTCCTGCTGGGTCAGGCCAAACTCCTTACATGCTTTTTCCATCATTGAATGAAAAGCGCCGATATCGTCTGGTGGTGATGGATGAGCGGGGCTCTTTGGTGTTTCCAGTTCCACATCCGAAACCCAGGATGGATCCCTAGATGGCGACAGGGAGATATCCGATGCTGACCCACGGTCAGATAAAGAGTCCGAAAGCTCACCCTCCTCCTGGACTACTGGAGTCACTGGAATTCCGCTCGTCTTGGTTGGACGGTGTGACGGGCCGGGTTCGTCGACGGGGGGGGGGGTCGACGCCACAGGTGGAAGCCTCTCATCCAACGATTTTAGCAGCGAGTGTAAGGAGGACAGGACCTCCATGGTCAGGGCCGATTGAGAGTTAGGAACATTGGTAAACACCTGAGAGCAGGTTGCTCCTGATGGCGACTTGGCTCGTAGCCCAAGGTCTTCCGGGCCCGCAATCCTGAAACCGTCGTCTTCATTCGAAGAAATCGACACTGCTTGTTCCTGCAGTAACGTGTCCGGCAACCCCATATCAAAAACTTCTGGTCTCCAGGCCAGAACTTCGGTCGACAAGGACATCGTCGCCGTCGTCATCGGGTTGATGACGGGGGAAACCAACTGCGTCAGAGGCAGTGAGGGTACTGACTGGTTAGTCGTCGTCGACGGTGGGCCTGCAGGTGGCTTAGGCGGTCCCGCCTTAACGGTGCTCTCCCTGCGTTTATCCGATTCTCTACTCGTGGCAGATCTATGAGGATCGCCCGAGGAGGATTTTGGCCTTTCCTTTCCTTGCTTTTTCGACGATGATGATGATGGTATCTTTTTTGAAGATTCTTTTGAAGACTCCTTGGAAAAGTGACTTCGTGGAACATCTTTTTCCGCCGGTCGAGTCTTCTTTGCTGGTGGTTCCGCCGAGGTTGAACGGCGCGGGGCCCCCGATGTTTTCGTCGAGGCGACGCTGCTCACGGAGCCCACCTCCGACTGAGGGTATGCTCCCGCCCCGTCATTTAACCACGACACCAGCCGTCGATTCCGATCTTTCAGGGTTTTCTGAGAAAAACCCTTACATATTTCACACTGGTCTGCGGAATGGTGCGGGTGGAGGCAATAAATACAATCTAGATGGCCGTCCCCCTCGTAAACCTTTTTCAATCCGCACGTGGCACACGGGCGAAACAAAGGTTTGCCCGACATTCTGGTAAGACCAAAAAAACCTCAGAGGCTCGTTCGGTCAACCCAGCGAGTAATATCAACGATAGCCTAGAAAGTAGAGACTACGCAAGGAGATCCCACTATCTTTGGAGACGGTTGAAATCTGACGGGACCCGCGGGGGCGGGGCTTATATACCATTACGTCCTATGGGGCGTGCGTGGACGTCCCCGGGGAGGACGTAGATGTGGATAGGACACACAAGTGTCGGAAGTTTTTTCCTATAGGAAACGACTATATATGTGTACCGAGGGTTCCCAGTCTGACGACGGGGAATATTCTAAGCATGTGAATCCATGAAAGATCCAATGCTGGAGAACAGGATGTGCGCCGAAGCTTCTGTGTTGGATAGTAGCACTGGGAGGTTGCCGATCTGAAGCAGAACTTTGGACAATTCACAGGTGATTGCGATTAGAAAGACGGGCCATGTCCCCGTGGCTTCAAATGAACAACACTCGTGGTTCCATAGTGTAATCAAGCAGATAAGGAAAGAAGGACATGGCCTTTCCTGGTAGTCCACTGTCTATTGAACTCACTGGAGACCACACCATATATAATGCCCGAAAAAGAGTTCGAAGTCATGGACCAAACCCACATTTCTGAAGGGTATGGGACAAGTATGGCCAGATAATGCCACCGAAAGTCTGCTTGAATCAATGCCAAATACCACACACAGGGACAAGTTCAGCTTATGCATATGGATCATGTTTGCAAGTTCCTGCATGTTATCATGGCCATGCCGGCCTTGAATGAACCCTACTTGGTTGCAGCAAATCAAGGTTAGAGCAATCATATCCAGTCTAATGCTAAAGACCGTTGCAAGCTATTTGACGTGCAAGTCTTGTAAGGATATAGAATGGAAGTTAGCACATCTGCAAGCTTCAGATTTACCTTTAGAATTGGAAGTCATTTTTAAACACTGTGCAATCTATATGTGTTTTTTGTCTTCCAGACTCCTATGTCTTTTTTTCTGGCTTTTCCTGGACTTAAAAATGCCTAAAAAGGCTTAACTGAAGCAGAGAGTGCATGGACATCAATACATTGATGGCTAGCTAATTTCCGACAACTGTGTGTGGACTGCCAACAGGCACTCACCCTCTTCCTTGAATTGGGGTTCTCAGACAACTATCAAAGACCAAAGCTGGTCCTAATATAGCAGCACCATCTCGCGGAAGGGTGGAGGCCTCCAAAATATATGTCCCCTTTGCTAGAAAGCTTACTAACAGGCAGTGAGAAATGTGAAGAAGTTAATAGGAATGGCGCCCTCATGCACGCATTTAGTTACCATTCACATATTACATGCGTGGCAATACAGGAATAGCTTGCAAGTCAGTATGAAAAGGGAAACCCAGGAGGGCTGCAAGCCCGTAGTGTTTTCAATGGCCAGTTTGACTCCTCCTTCAGGGGTGACGGGTTAGCGCCCCAGCGTCATTATGGACGAGCCGCCCCTGCCTCTTATGACAAAATGTTAAAAGGCATGTTTTATTTTTGTTTTTTTAAATGGTCTTCCTTCTAGCACGGCCTTGCAGTAATCAGTAGTTATTAATATTTCGATTTGGCCCCTTTCGATGTCTACAGGCTTTGCAGTATAAACTGTGCTGTGGCAGAGGCAGCACGTCGAGAGTTGCGGGTGGATTCCGCCCTTAAAAAGGGGCCACGGGAAAGCCCTGTCTTAAGGATGACTTTCAAACACTGATGGGGCTAGGGCCTGACACCTGTCCCACTTAAACTACTGTGAAGCAGTGGAGACATCAGGAGCGTGCTAGGGATATTAAAAACACAAAAGGCACTTAAGGAAACGGATGTATAAACGTCCTCACGTTAACAGTCAATGGCAAAGCGGCAACGTTTGTGACCAATTTGCAAACTAGAGGGAAAAGAATGGCAATAGTCTCAAAGAACAACTGCATGACTCATTCACAACCAGCACATGTGCTATTTGTGTCTTCAAACGACTTGCAGTTAGAAAATAGCCACGCAGCTGCTGCATATGATCGTGGGGACCAGTTCTAAACGTTGACGGCAAATGTGTTTAGCATGCAGACGCACTGCAAAGCATCTGGGAGCTGTACAAGCTCATACCCAGTAGGGAGAGGTGCCATGGCAAGCCAGCAGTGGGC